>NW_026137988.1:0-1200000 GCF_019393585.1 Leptopilina boulardi
ATCAACAACCCGAATTGACAGGTGTTCTTGGATTATCTTTTCTTAACACAGATCCTAGTGAATTTCGGTTATAACTTTACATAAAATTGTATATAATATACAATATTAATCAATATAGTTTTCGACATTGATCATAACAAAAATTTCAAATTTCACAGGATCATTCTTTTTAATATAACTAATCGATAGGACAAAAACAAAAATTTTAGATTCCCAAAATTTGAGAGAAATTTAAGTTTACGTAAAGCCCCCTTGAGAAAAGATATCAGGCGAATATACTAACATAAGAGGTTGCAGTTGCAAACAGGCGCGAAAGTTTGATTTTATACTCTCGCACTACTGTCTAGCGCCAAGTGCGTTGGTCCGTAAGTAGTACAGGACGAGTTGTGTCAGACAGACAATAGTCCGATAACACTAAACTCCCTAGTAGCAATACGGCTATACGGTTCCAAGCCGCCATTATCCGTATTCCCCTATGAACTCATACTTTCATTTTATTGAAAAATATAATCAATTATATCCAAAAATTCTTTTGGAATCATATTTCTTTAAGGATCACGAGTGTTTATTCATACTTGATCCATCTTTACCAATCAATTTAATTAAAGAAAGTGAATTAATTCCCTTTTTAGGAATAAATCGCATAATTAAATACTCCTTAAGAGATAGTACAATCAACACTATCGGAGAAGCAAAAGTTTGCATCAATTACACAGTTTTAGAATTCCAAACTATTAATAGTGAGAGTAATTCTAATATTGTTGGAATTTTAGGGTTACCATTTTCATTTGATATAATTAACGAGATATTTTAATTATTCCTTCCGTTTTTAGTAAACTTATAATCATGGCTACAGATAGACCACAAACAAGTAATTTATCCGGTAATATTGATAGAACTTTAAATGATGCCATGATAACATCAATGGCTGAGTGTTTTGCGTTGCAACAGGGCATAATGAATATTCCTTTTTATGATGGTAAAAACATTCCTGTAAGAGATTTTATAGAAGATATAATAAATGGTGAGTCTAATATTCCTATTAATTGTGAAAAACAATATTTAAAGGCAATTCTTGCCAGATTAAAAGGTGTAGCTAGAGATAGTATACAAGGTAAAAATTTTAATACCATAGACGAACTAATCCAACATTTAAAACAAAGATTTGCTCATCGCAAGTCATATACATGGTATCTACAAGAAATATCTACAATTCGTATGGGCCGAAATGATAACGTTAGTGAGTTTTACGACAAAATATTGCTTTTGATGGCAGGAGCTAAGGCTGATCTTCAAGATAAATATGGTGTCGAAAGATGAAATACTATGATGGAACCCTTAGTTGAATGTGCATTAGAAGCATTCACCCGAGGTTTACCAGATGGTATGTCTAGTATTCTAGAAGCTAGAAATCCTACAACTATTGAAGAAGCATTAAAATTTGCTTTGGAATTTGAAACCCGACATCAGTATCATAAAGCGGAATATAATGCATATCATTATTCACGAAATTCTCAATCAAGTGATTATGGTTCCAGAGAACGAAGCCCTAGTCCTAGAGTACGATTTGCTCATCCAAATGAAGCAATGAGACATCATGCTCAATCTCCTATTCCTTTTGGTATATTGAAAAATCCATATCAACCATACCAATCATCTACCAGTCATCAACAACCATATTTTCAACACCCAAATCATTATCCTCCAAATGCATATGTTCCTTATAATCCTTACCCTTATTTTCCTCATTCTTCATCACCACAAATGCACAACGATAAACCATACGAAGGGAATAGAACGCCCCCTCGTGCGCAATCTCCTAAACCTTCTGAAAAGGATCATTTAAACTCCAACATCCCTCGACGAACGGACGCGACGACGAGTGTGGAACAAAAGGAGCGTCCTACAAGCGTGAGAATTTTGAGAAAAATGGAACAATCTTGCACGCCAAAAATAATCGAGAATCCCCAGTAATCACCATAAATTCCCCTAGTTTCTTGGAAACAACAGCACTTTTATTAGTAGATACTGGAGCAGATGTAAATTTAATTAAATTATGTGTATTACAACCAGATTTAGAAGTCAAACAGGATGAAGCAATACAAATAACTGGAATAACTCCTATAAAAACATCTACTTTAGGAACCGTAAAAATAGAAATAGATTCCAAATTAATTACTTTTCAAGTAGTACCTTCCGATTTTCCTATAGAATCAGATGGTATATTAGGAAGGGAATATCTTCGACAAGAAAAGGTAGAAATATCCTTCTGGCATAATACACTTGTAACAGCTTCTAATCCTATAAAACCAATACTATTTACCGATATAGAATCATCCCTAGCAAGAGAAAATTTAATTAATAATAAAATCATAAAAAATCCAAATTTAATAATCAAAGCCAGAACTAAACAGATAATACCTGTTAAGGTTTTAAATACTAATTTAAAACAAGGATACCTGCCATTAGTAAAAACTACAGATGGATTATTAATAGGCGAAGCAATAGTAACAAATAACGATGGAACATGTCATATTTTTGCAATTAACACCACATCGGAAGATATCGAAGTTGAAATACCTCCACAAGAATTAATACCCTTTGAATTCTACAAACTACCGGGCGAAGATTCAGATGAATATGAAACAGATGACGAGTTTATACCTCCTGAAGACAGAGCTTCAGCTGTAATTGAAAATTTAAGGCTAGAACACCTAAATGACGAAGAAAAACAACACGTAATAGAAATCATAAATGAGTTTCCAGAAAGTTTTCACCTTCCTGGTGAACAGTTAACACCTACTCATTTAGTACAACACAAAATACACACTAATGATGAAATACCAATACACACTAAACAATATAGATTTTCACCATCGCAGAAAGAAGAAATTGATAAAGTAATCGATAGAATGATAACAGAAGGTGCTATAGGACCTTCAAACTCTCCATATAACTCACCATTGTTAATAGTACCGAAGAAAATAGATGGAACTGGAAAGAAAAAATGGCGGATAGTAATAGACTTCAGAGCTCTAAATGAGAAGACTGTGGGCGACTTTTATCCGCTACCCAGCATTATTTCAATAGTCGAAAATTTGGGCAATGCCCAATACTTTTCAGTTTTTGATTTAGCTAGCGGATTTCATCAAATTGAGTTAGATCCAAAAGATAGGTCGAAAACGGCGTTTTCCACAACGCATGGACATTACGAATATATCAGAATGCCCATGGGACTAAAGAATTCACCAGCAACATTCCAGAGACTAATGGACCAAGTATTATTAGGTTTACAAGGTGTAGAACTATTTGTTTACTTAGATGATATTGTGATTTTTGCTAAAGACTTGGAAGAACATGGTAAGAAGATTCGAAGATTATTGCAAAGATTAAAGGATGCAAATTTATCTTTACAACCGGAAAAATGTGAGTTTTTATTCAAAGAAGTTGCTTATTTAGGACACATAATTAGTAATGAAGGAGTAAAACCTAATCCAAAAACAATTGAAGCTGTAGCAAATTTTCCAATACCAAAAACACCAAGAAATGTGAAACAATTTTTAGGATTAGCAGGATACTACAGGAGATTCATAAAAGATTTTTCAGGAAAGGCAAAACCTCTTTCTAATTTATTAAAAAAGAATGTAAAATTCGAATGGAACAAAGAACAAGATAACAGCTTTAAAGAATTAAGAGCAGCATTATGTAAGGCACCCATTTTACAATATCCTGATTACGATAAGCCTTTCACATTGACAACAGACGCTTCAGATTTCGCTATAGGAGCTGTATTAAGTCAAGAAAAGGATGGATTTGATCTACCTATTGCCTATCTCTCTCGAGTGTTAACTGCGCCTGAAATAAATTACTCAACAACAGAAAAGGAATGTCTAGCAGTTCTATATGCTGTCCATTATTTTAGACCGTATATATATGGAAAGAAATTCACTTTGGTCAGCAATCATGAACCCCTAAGATGGATAGACACCATTAAAGACCCAGGACAAAGATTAATAAGGTGGAGATTAAAATTGCGAGACTATTTATATGAATTTAAACATAAATCAGGTAAATTAAACACTAACGCAGATGCCTTATCTAGAAATGTCTACACAAAAGAAGAAAAACCACTTGAAACCGAACATACACAATTCAAAATATTAATGAACAAACAAACAATAAATCCAAAACCAAAAATAAAACCACCTCCAACATCTATTGTCACAAGAAGCAAAACTGGACAAAATTCAAAAATAAAACCACCTCCAACATCTGTTGCTACAGGAAGTAAAAGTGAAAGGGAATTAAAAACATTTAAGCCAAAATCGATATTAAAACCTCCAAAAACTTTAGACCTAAGCACAATTGCCTCAAGAGTATCAACAAGAAGGGCAACACAAACCAGAACAAAATTAATAGAAAAACCAACGGAAAGTGAGAATTCCGAGGACGTGGATATTGAAAACATTAATCCCCCTATTCAAAAGGCTAGTAGAAGTACACTTCCTAGTTTAAAACTTCCACCAGCTGCATTAAAACTTCCCCCTGGACCAAAAAGTGCACCTCCAGAATTACCTATTAAAAATGATTTGATTCTACAGCAAGAAATGGAGCTCATAACTAACATAGACCCACCGATAAATATAACTGAAGAAAGTTCTGAAGTAGAAGAAGAAGCATTACAATTAACTAAAACCAAAATTGCAGAAAATTTAGAACAATCGATATCACGATTTAATGATTCTTTAGCACAGCATAAAGATTGGTTAGCAGATACCTCTTTATCACCCAGAAATTGGCGAACTAATTCCGATGGAGATGATGATGAAGCTATACACAAAGCAGCTAATGAATGTATTACAGGAGATCATGCTGAATTTTCAGAAAAATTAGATTTTTATTGGGATTATGCTAAAGGTGAATCCATATGGCAGGACAATGAACAAGAAATACTCCAAAATTCTGACTCAGAAAAGGACGACATGAATCAAGAAGAATTAGAAATTTATGACTCAGAATATGAAGATTCAATTAATAATGAAGACATAATAGAGGAGATGTACTTTCAAACGCCACTGAAACGAAGAAAAAGAAAGTTTAAAAAAAGAAAAGTAACCTTTAAACCAAATTTACAGGAAATAAACACACCCATGCAATTCAACAACCCTACGGCAGTATCTACACCTTATTATAATTCAAATAATGAAACAGATTCTGAAGAGGAAATTATAGAAGTACAAGAAAAAGAAGATACAAAGAAAACATTTAATAAATCGAAAATTAAAACATCATTATCAAGTATTCCTCCAGAAATACCCATAAATTATTCCAAATTAAATGAAAGAAATTCTAATATAACGAGCAGCAGAGAAAACCTAACATATAATCGAAGTAATTATATTCATTTCTTGTCAGCAGATTGCGAATTCATTTCACCTATAAGTAGACTTTTAATAGATATAGGAGTAATAGATCCCGAAGAAATGAAATCTAAAAATCCTATTAAAGGACAAATATTTGTAACACCACGAGGAAAATACAAAATTTACACCTTAATAATAAAAGAAAATCATTTTGATCCTTTAATAAAAGAAGATATCATTGCAGGAATACGTAATTTAAAAGGTCTTCTTTACCACGAAAAAACAGAAGAAGTAAGAATATCTAGGCATGGAGACTTTACCGATGAATTACCTAGAGGAGAGTTAATACAAATTATCAATTCTATTTTTGAAAACAGTAATATTAAAATTACTATTTGTCATGGACAAGTTGTAGTACCTAAAGAAGAAATTAGAAACGATATTATCAGTGAATACCACAAAAGCAAAATAGCAGGACATAAAGGCATTACAAAAACATATAGAAGAATAAGAGAAAGATTTTATTGGCCTCGAATGAAAGATGAAATAACGGAATTTGTAAGAAAATGTATAACATGCCAATCTCAAAAACTTGTACGTATTAAAACCCGAGAACCAATGCTTATTACTGATACTCCTTTAGACGTTTTTGATAAAGTTTCTCTTGACACTGTAGGTAAATTACCAACAACCCCAGATGGAAATTGTCATATCCTAACTATGCAAGATCATTTATCTAAATACTGCATAGCTGTTGCAATACCTGATATTTCTGCAACCACAATCGCTCATACTGTTGCAAAAGAATTATTTTCAGTATATGGAGCACCAAAAGTAATATTAACTGACAAAGGCACCTCATTTATAGGAAAGTTAATGTCTAAATTATCAAAATTATTTGAAGTACAACAAGTCACGACATCAGGTTATAGGCCTCAAACAAATGGATCTTTAGAACGAAGTCACGCTGTTTTAGCAGATTATATAAAACAATATGCTAAAGATTATGATGATTGGGATAGATTACTTCCTTTTGCTATGTTTGCATATAATACTTCAGTACATGAAGCTACTAATTTCACTCCATATGAGTTAGTTTTCGGTAAAATAGCCCGTACTCCTAGCTCATTTCCTGAACAAGAAAAACTAGAAACATATGGCTCATACTTATCAGAATTAATAACCAGATTAAATGAAATTCGAATCTTAGCAGCAAATAATTTAATAAATGCTAAATTAAAATCAAAAGAAAATTACGATAAACTAATGAAACCATTTTTAGGAAAAGTAGGAGATAAAGCTTATGTAATAAAAGAAGGAATGAAAAGAAAATTCGATCCTTGTTATCATGGTCCATACAGAATTGTGGCTATATTGGATAAAAATAATGTAATATTAATAAATGAAGATGGACAAAGGTTTCAAAAACATGTAGATAAATTAAAAATTGCTTATGAATAGGTTAATAACATAATTTTCCTGTTTTAGATGACTGAATCATTCCTATTCACTGCACCTCTACAAGGAGAATTAATTGGAGCTTTCATTTTCCCAAAAGGGGATATTTCATCAATTGCTTACCCTAAGGGAATTCTTGAGGAACTAACTGCCGAATATAATCTTAATAAACCCATTTATATTATAGAACCGGGCACAGGCCCTTCATATAAAAAACCCTGGCAAGTTAGGTGTACTGTGACAGACTCTAAAAATAATAATACTTTCATTGTATTAGGGGACGGATGTTGCAAAGTTAGAGACTCTGAGCATTCAGCAGCTCGAAAGATTCTAGAACATTTAAATAAGATTTACTACTTTAGTGAAGAAGAAAAACCAAAAACGATCACCAATTCGACATATGTAATGTCAAGACAAGAACCAACAATAATAAAATTAAAATTATATAAGTGGGAAAATTGCTGCGAACTTTGTTATTCAAGGGGACATTTAAAAGAGCAATGTCACGGCGTAATACGAAACAAACGTTTTCTAAATAATATACAAAAACCAGACGAAAACAACTATGACGAAACTGATGATTTTTGGGAATTGCCATCCCCTACAAAAAGGCATTAAATAGTATTTAATAATATGACAATTAAACAATAATCACTTTGATTATTGTATATGTAATAATTCCATAATAGTCATATTATTTAATTATCCTTATTATATAATAATCTTATGTCTAATTACATTATCATTATTAAAAATGTATGTTATCATAATATTTTATTAATTACTGATTAACATTTTAATAATTATATCATTAAATAACTATATAATCATAATAATATTAATACATATTCAAAAAAAAAAAAAAAAAAAATTTTTTTTATTCATTATTTATATAAAATAAATTATAAATAATAATTATAATCATAAAATTAACAAAATATTTTGAAAATAAATAATTTATTGTACATAAGATAAAATAAATAATCAAAAAAAAAATAATTAAAAGAAAGACGAAGGAAAAGAAGGAAGGGGATTTGGCGGTCGCCTTCTTCCTTCCTCTTTATTTTAAAATTTTATTGTAAAAAAAAATATAACTAAAATAAAAAAAAAATTTTATTCCACAGATGGAGATTCCATTCCTAGGAATAATAAATGACGCCACAACATACATATCAATAGCATTTAAGCTATTAATATTCATTATATTAATAATAGTGCTGAAAAACCTATACTTTTGCTATAAGATTATAGCAATGAGAAGAAGAAGGAGAGAAAATCAACCAAACGCATAATAGACCAAGAAATATCAAACAATTTTGGCTTCAACACACATTGAGGACAATGTGAAATCTAAGGAGGGAAGACAGTTATCAAAATCAGAAAAATTTTGAAGAACTTAAGACAATAAAATAACAAGAACAATGTGAGGCATCCTTTATAGACGTAGAACGACGCAGCAAAGGCAACGTAAAACAGCCTTAAAGCTTACGCATCGATCACATACATCGACCGGAGAGTGAAGCTATTCTCCAAGTGCGCATGTTGCACAGCGATGGCCGCCTGCTGGATGCATGCAAACCTTTAACAACACTGCCAATACCTCCAGCTTCTATTTCACATACGCCTATATAACACTCATCATTGAATAGCGGTAAAATAATTTGAATTTAAAATTTACACTGCTATTAAATGATGAAGAATAAATCATATATATATTTTACCTATAATAAAATAATAAAAACAAAATCATTAATAAACTATACATATATCGTGCTTTATTATATTAACAATTGCAATTAATTAATAAATAAACAATAAAACAATGCAATTATGTATGAACATTTATATTGTTTATTATATGCGCTTGTTTGCATGAAAATATAACCAAGTAAATAAATAATAGAAGCATTATTAATTTTATTGTTTATTATGTTGAATTACATAATTAAAATATTACCATATTGTAATTAATAAAATAATAAATTTGGTAATTTAAAGTAAAAGTGACAGTAAAGATTAAGATAAATAATAATGAATTGTTATTAAATATTCAACATTAATATCAAAAAAATTAATAATAATAAACTAATTTTAGTTATCATATATATAACATTAGTTAACAAATTTATTTTAAAATAATTAAAACGCTTTAATTATAATAAAATTAAGTATAGCTTATTGAAATATACTAATATAAAAATTTTAAACTAATAAACAATTATAAATAAATGCAAAATAAAGGCTTCGAGTTGAGCCTTGAGTATCAGGCAAGCATGAGAATGGGGGAAGGTACTCGATGCGCGGAGGAGTGGCGAGGCCCACGCCTCCCGCGCGCTGGGTCCCACGCCTTCCTTCTCATGCCAAGCGACGGCCGAGTAGCTAGACTCGCCATCTTGTCGCACCGTGCATGGCTGCCATAGCGTACTCGCAGAAATTACCTCCGAGCGCATTCTTCTTCCCTAGTTCTAAATATGAATATTTCGCGTTGGATTCATCGATTTAATCAATAAATCGATGGCCCCAACACCTAACAATATTGTTTTTTTATCTATATATATGTATATATATCTAAAACTGTATGTAAAAAAAAAATTTTTTTTTAAAATTTAAAATAATTAAAATGATTAATAAAGTTTAAAAAAAAGGGATACATATATATATATATATGTGTATATATTAATAATTTATATAAGAAAATTTAAAAGCAAAAACAAAATAATCATGTAATTTATAATATTAATAATAAATCATATAAATTAAAGAAAGAATAATATTAAGCTTATTAAAAAAAAAAAAAAAGGGATACATTATATAAGGAAGACAAGGATGGTGAAATTAAAGTAAAATAAATTTTACAAAATTATTATAATATTTATTAAAAAAAACACTCTCTCATTCACACTACAAAAGGTAAACTCACACACACATTCAAAATATAAAAGGATACATAACAAAAAAATAAAAAAAAAAAGGGAAAAATACATAATAAAAAAAAAAAAAAAGGGAAAAAGAAGTATATGCACGTAAAATACTAATTAATAATTAAAAATTGAAAATTTATGGAGAACATTCTCCACACACGCATAACGTTATTGGCACCGATTCTTCATTTTCTTCTGCATTTGGCTTTAAACACCATACAGGACCAGGATTATGCTCCTCCGAATTAATTAGGGAATTCTCCCTAGAAGGACCAGGTCTAGGCTCTTGAATTGAATCGTCAAACGGCCTCCATAGTTTAGGAGCAGGCTCTCCAATGGCCAAAGGGTCTGGCCTCGAAGAAGGTCCAGGTTGCGGTTCAACAAGCCCTGATGGTGAACCTTCATTAATCCACACCATGGTCCGAGGCCAAACCCTTGATTGGGTTTGTACCGGAATCTCAATAATCTCTGACGATACTAGAACATACAACAAAATTTATACATATTAAAATATAATTTATATAAATATATATATATATATATATATATATATATATAAATAAAATAAAAAATTTTATACTCACGATTTTCCGATGAAACCCTGGGCTTATTTATTGGAGAAACCTGACATTCTCCACAAAAACATCCAACAGGACGACCCGGACGACTAAAAAAAAAAAATATATATAATAAATAAAAATATATATATATATCAATAAAATAAATAAATAAATAATAGAAGAATACATATATAATTACATGCATATTGATTAATTATGAACATAATAAACTGAAACAAAACAAATTTTACTTACAATAAAGAATTGAGCATGGCCGTCATCTGTCCAGAATTTTCCTTCAATTCACGTTTTAGCCCTTGGATGTGCCGCTGTCGGACTTTTGGACTGATGGTAATGTCCTTAATTACACCTTTGCGAGGACGACCAGGTCTGGATTGACCCTCTAACACCTCAATCTCCTCTGCGGCATAATATACGGAAGCCGCTAATCCTTGTAAAGATAGGAAGTAATACACCAAACTCGAGCTGCATTTTTTATCACCAGGCACTATAAAAGAAAGACAAACAATTTGAAATAAACTAATATAACTACATATATCAACACAACACTGTTTCCGCATTTACTCACTATTGACGGTTGTTGATTGTTTCTCCATGGTAAATGCAAGCAAACTGACAAGATCTTCGGACCTCCTGCATCTTAAAGGGATGAAAAGTGCTGATCTAAACAATTCTGATATACGCACACAACAAACAAGAGGTCATTAACTGTACCACGAAAGAAGAAATTCATACCTACCTCAAGAAGATAGCCATAACACTTTGAATACACAAACACGCATCACAACATTGTAAATTCATTTCGATGTCACATCATCATTTTTGTCTTCACATTAGCTACTACAGATAAATTCAAGGGATATCAATGTCACAATGAATGTAGGTCAGTAAGCGTAAGGACTATAAAAGATAGTCTCAATTTCAAAAATTCCAGTCTTATAATCATGTATTTGCGACAACTGGAAATAGTTTCATCGGGACGATGAAAAATCTAAGGGGGGGAGACTGTTACATCCCGGTAACAATTTTCCCTAATTTTCCTTAAAATTATCGTTAAAATAAGACATTTTTCTATGATAATTTTACAATACTTAAACTATATGTCTTATTTTAATGTATTTACTTATGTATATATTGCTAGGATAGAATGTGAAAACGAAATCGATATCAAAAGAGATATGACATTCGTTTTCACCATAAAAGTTCAGAAAGTTGAAAAGCTAAAAATAGGATATATGTAAGCAAAATGTGAAGCAAGTTCGAGCTTGTTGTTTATGCGCGTGAAGAATGCGAAGGTTGTGAAGATCCAAGTGTAATATGATCTTCAAAAGCCCATTGTCAGCAAATAAAAGAGAGAATTCAGAAAGAAGAAAATTCAATGTCATACATGCGATGTAGATCATTACCATATAAGGAAAGTGATTCTATTTATAGATCACCCCTTCCCCAATAATATGACATTTCTCCCACTAATTAGCATAATCGAACTAGTATATAAACAAGAGCTTTTTCCATAAAGCTTGTCAAAAGTTCCGGTGCAATCTCTAACATCGTAGAGCGACCCTTCAGTTTACTTTCGCCCTAATTATTGTATTCTTTCCTGATAGCCAATAGGTGCAAGTTAATTTGACTTTTCACTTAGAACATAGTTCTTTCCTGATAGCCAATAGGTGCAAGAGAAGCAAATTAACACTTAGAATCAATAATTTAATAGAAATAACTGTCGTATTTATAACTATAAATACTAAAGAAATCTTGCATTATCTCTTTTTCTAAATTTGTCAATTTAGTGTATGTTGCTTCTCTTACACCTGCTATAAAATTCATTCCTGTCAAAGGTGCGAGTGACGAGAAATAACAATAAAGAACATTGCAATTCTTTAAATAGTTATAAAACAATTTAAGTCGTTAAAGTTACACAAGTGCAACCAAAACGAACTATTTCAAATCAAATCAAAACCAATTATAACGACTAAGCTATAATCATCGATTTATCCGACTTCATTGCTAAAAGTAAGTAAAAGAATTGTAAACTTGTATCATTATTGTATAATCATTACTATATAATTATTATTTAATCAATAAATGTTATAAAAGGGAATATTTGACTTGTTATTGTAACGCAAAACCCGTAGTTTTGACAAGTGACCACGATCCTACATAAAAATAAATATCAGGCTTTACCAACCTGATTAATCAGCCTTATTACATTCAAGTAAATAAAATTCATTTTATTTAAAAACCACGCCTAGTTCGGAACGTAACAGACATATGTGACCTGGACAGTTAAAAGGGACAAAAATTGATTTTTTATTGATTGGTGATTCTGATAGAAAAAAATTTTCTCTATCAGAATTACCAATCAATAAAAAATCAATTTTTTCGAACGTAAGTTCCCTTTTAACTATCCAGGTCACATATATTTATAAGTGTAAAAATATTAAACATATATTTATAGAATTAAATTTTTTTCTATTTTTTTAATTTTAAAGCTAAAATCTTTTTAATAAAATGTGTAGAAATAAAAGAGATAGTGTAGAAAAACGATAGATTTCATAAAAAAAAGTTAAAAATTGAATCCACACTACTTTCTTTATTTTTTTTCTTTTTTGTTTAAGATTAATATAATATAAAACTTATATATAATACTTACAAATCTCTAAGCTCGTTGTAAACTTCTCTCGGGGGGTCAGCACGTCTCGTAATACTATTGAACAATTCGTTTCGAAAGGAAAGTTCACTTTGGATCCTTGAATTTGGTTCATGTGTGTGCTCAGTTGTTAAACAAAAATTTCCATTGCGTCTAATTACACCCCGTCCAGGGCATATCAAATTTCGATTAAACTTGCAATTCACGTATCTAAAATTTTTAATTTTTTTTATATTCATATAAGAAATTCTGGATAATCATTAAAAAAAGTAAAAAAAAATATTGCCAATAAAAAAGTCTAAATTGTGAATGCAGTTCAATATTTACGAGAAAAATGTAATTAAATTTTGATTGATTATTTTCTTTTCTTTTTTGAAAATTCAATTTTTTTTAAATCTATAGGGAAGATTCTTATGACTCCTTAAAAATGCGTAGGAAAAAATTGACAACGGAAAAAAATAAAAATTATGTCTGTTTTTTAAAAGCCAAATGATATTATTTAAAACTTAGTATGTGTAATAAAAGAAATAATTTCTTTTAAAAAAATTAGTAGAATTTCTTTTAAAAAGTAAAGAGTATGATTTAATCTATAGATTTATGTAAAATTAATGCAAGGAATATTTTCTTTCTATAAAAAAAATTAAATGTATTACTTAAAAATTTATTTTTGGTAAAAAAATGTATTTTTGGATTTGTGAAATTCATTCATTAAGCAAATTAATAGGTGTTTTGTCTACTTTTTGAACTAAAATTACTAAGCAGTAAAAGAGTTCAAATTTATTTAGTAAAAACTACTATTTTAATTAATAAACGTTAGTAAATGAATAACTAGTTTTCTGAAAACAATTTTGAGTTTTTGACTAAAAACCTTAACTTTCATATTTAATTATAAATATTTCATTAAAACAATAATTTATTTCTGGTTGATACGATAATTCAAGAGTAGATAATTTAAAAGTAAATATGAAAAAAATCATTTTTAGATGACTTTGTCTTCCGTGTGAAAGAGGAATTTTGAAAATATTCAATTTTCAATTGTTTTCTATCAAAATCTAATTTGAAAACATATCTTTAAAATTTATTTATATTATTAATTAATAAAATTAACAGAATCAAAATTTAATAATTTTTTGTATTAAAAAAATAATCTTAGGAAGAAGAAATGTAAATGTTTAAGTAAAATTTAAAAAAATTAATTACTTACATTACTCCTGACTTCATTTTACTTTTATTATACAAGTGCCCAGCAATCAAATATAAAGTTTTGTTTGGCCTTACATTGAGCGTTTGAACTCGATGTAATCTAGAAATTGATTAATTATACATATATTTAGAAAAAAATGAGATATTGTTAGAAAAAAATATGAATTATAATAAAAGAAAAATTTTGTAAATAAAAATTTTTATATTTTAGTAAAATAATTAACCTATTAATTTATTGTTAGACATTTTCAAATTTACATATACCCACTTCCAAAGACAGATGGAGAAAAAGAGAGAATTTTCTTAAGAAAGATATGTACATGCACATAAATAGATGGGTAATAACATGGATCATTAGGCTAGGATCATACAATCTTTTGACATTCGTAACTTTAAGTCCTACTACATGTTTGTCAACAATAAAATGGTTGGACAATTTTGACTTACTTCTATAACGTATCTGGCGGATTTCACGTAAACTGATAAAAAGGATAAAAATGATTTTTTCTATAATTATTTTTTTCTTAAATATTAAAATAAATTTTTTTATTAATATCATTGTCGATAGCATTTTTAATTCTCTTGTTTTCTTATTGTTGAATTTCATTTTTGTTAATCAACAATTTTTTTAAATGCATATTATCAATGCAAAACGCATAAAAAAAACTATCGAAATAGTTATTAATAACAATTTTTTTATTTTAATAATTAAGAGGAAAAAATTATTAAAATATACGGTGTGCCATAAAACCACAAAACTTCTATCCTAGTGGAATATATTGAACGAAAAGTAAAACTTCTTTAGTTTGTTTAATTTTAAAATGTGATAACGTTCTAAAAAAATTAGTTACCTGCTAAAGTAAATAACCCTAATATAAACACCCTTTCACTTCAACAATAGCAAAAAGGTGTTAAACCCTTGTACATTATTATATGGTGATTTATGGATATAATTGAGCGTGTCAATGTAATAATCGGATGAGCGCTCGGACGCACGCTCTGATGATAGTCGGGTAGCAGTGAACGACAATAACTATCACACTGCTATCCGACTACCATTAGAGCGTGCGTCAAAACGTTCGTCAGAATTATTGTATTGACACGCTTAATTATATTATATGGGGATTATAAAGGAATTTAAGAAATCATTAAAAATAATATTAGTGTTAAATCTTTTTATTATTATAAATGCAATTATGAAAAATAGAAAATTTGAGGTTAAAAAATCTAACAATAAGTGTTATTATTTTTAAAGTTTTATATGTCATATAAAATTAAAAATATAAAAATTAAATTTATTAATTAATAAATAAATGAATAAATAATTACGCTAAATTGTCGGCTTCGTTGTCCATTTTAAATAAGAAATCGTTACAGTGTTGTCGGTACGGTACTTCCTTCTCAGGAGAAGGCCAAACGGCAAGAGACTCTTCTCAATTGTATTAATCCCCTCTGTTGCCGTTATTTTACTACAGTGAACACAGATGTGGCAACGTTGCATTTAGTTCTGAACGCACTGGCGCTACGGTAACTGAAGACCTATCATTTATTTTTCAGCCTTCAGACTGGTAACATCACAGGCCTAATAGAGCTTCTACAATAGGTCCGAGAGGCAAGTGCAAGTCCGAGTGGCTCGGACTTTGTTGCGCGCGCATCGTGTTGACTTTTAATTTTGTAAGATATTTGATAATAAATAGTAATTAATTATTAAATTATGAGTTATTAATTAATAATTTAACAATTAATTAATTAATAATGAGTAATTACCATCAATTATCTTAAAAAAATAAAAATTACACGATGCGCGCGCAACAAAGTCCGAGCCACTCGGACTTGTACTTGCACTTTACTTTAGGACCTATTGTAGAAGCTCTATAAGCAGAATGGAAATGGAGTTTGAAACAAGAAATGAGAAAAAAAGGACCGCTCATTTTTTGTTTCCTTTTCTGTTTTTATTTTGCTTTAACATTACCACTTTTTCTTACTACTGCCACCTGTTCATTAAATTTAAAACTGTTATATTACCTCTCAAAATAGATTCATCAATTCTTGATACATGTAAATTAATTCAATATCTAATCAAACATTGTTGTTTTATTTGCAGAATTAAAAATTTCGAAACATGGAAGACAAATTGCTGATATTTAAAGAAAATGTTTGGGATGACTTTAATTATAGTTTATCACATCGCAAGGGAAATGTTGCGTAAGTTTTTATTATTATTCTTATTAGTTTTATTTTTCACTTTCACTTTTTGACCAATTTTCATTAAATTTTTGTAGGCTTATTTATAGTCAACATTTAAATATGAATATATGTAAATGCAATATTTAAAGTCAGGCACAAAGATTTTTAAATATATCCTTACCATTTTTTCAACACTTTCATCGAAATTTACAAAATGCATCTTGTGACAAATAATTTTTTTCTTCTGCAAATTTGTTTTAATTCAAAAATGTATTTCCTGAAATGAACACAATTTTAACTTGTTTATTATTATCAACACATTGTAATATTTCCTTCTGTTTTAAATGTGTACAAACATTACTATTTCTCAATGCTTCCACAGGCAGGAATATAATATTATGTAATAATTAATCCATTTTGCAATATTGTCATTTTTAGTTATTACGTTTGCAGCCAAAGTAAACAGGGTATTTGTCGTGGCAGAGGGATTTTAAAAAATGACACATTTACGCTTCGTCAACCACATACTCACAAACCCAATATTATTAAATTGAGGGAATATGCGTTTAAACGAGATTTGTGTCGGGCAGTAGTAAGCAACAAATTGGAAAAATTTAAAAAAATTTATGATACAGTTCGCTTGAAGTGAGTATAATATTTTTCTTAGTTTTAATCTTAATTTATCTGTACAGAAAATTGTAATCTTGTATTTAAGAGGAACTTCCTGAAATTTACTAAATTTGTCTATTTGGAAGACAATTTAGACAATTTAAACAATTTTAATATTTAATTAGAACTGTTCATGTAATTGAAGATTAACTCTTTATTTCGGATAAATATTTTTTTTCGTTCTGTGTAGAAAAGGAAAGTGTGAGTATTTCTTCATTGCTTTATATGTGTCCAAATTTTACAAACATGATTTTTCAAAATTTTATTTTTTTAAATGTACCATTTTTCAATGGCATAAAATTTGAAAGTATTGAATTTAAACATTATTTTTTAAAAATAATTTATGTATAAAAAATTTTATTTTTTAAATAAGAATTCGAAAAAAAAAATTTCGTCTCCATTACAAATTAAAAAATACGTATACCTGTTTTTTAAAGAACGAAAAAAATATGTTTGACGTTTAATTGGTAATCTTAAATTTGACGTGACATCGACCATAAATATATGAAGCAAAATTTCTTATGTGATCTATTTTTAAAAAAAATTTCTTTCATCGGACAGCAATTGGTAGAAAATAAAGTTAAATACTTCACCCATACATTATTATTAATTTTTATAAAAAACTGTAAAGGGGGGAGAAGATTAAAATTTTGGTGAAATATGAACAGTGGATTTTTTGAAAAATCATACCTATTTTACAAAAGGTTAAAAAATCTGTTGACCTGAATGATTTCGAAAGGCTTTTTTTTACTCTTTTGAACGGTACAAAATTTTTTTAAAAAATTAAAAATTTACCACTTTGAAAATCAAAAATATGTTTGACTTTTTTTAAATGAAGGACCTTTTTTATTTCCTTTCTTTACCTCTTAAATGAAGCTTAAAATGTATGCTTTAAATAAACAAACTAAACAAAATGTTTTTTTTTTTTAAGATTAATTAATTAAATAATGTCAAAAAAGTAAAATATTTTACAAACAAATAAAATTATTGTAATTCTAAACATACCAATTTAAAGTTAACGTATAATTCTGCATCCAACGAGCTCTATATAAAGTATTTTGGATAAGTAGATTGTTAATAAACAATTGCAATGCTAACTAATTGTTTATTAAAAATCCACTCATTCAAAATACTGTTTAATTTGTTTATTAAAAGCATACATTTTAAACTTCATTTTAAGGTCAAAAAAAAAAAATAAAAATGGTCGTTTATTAAAAAAAAATCAAAAATATTTTTGATTTTCAAAAAAGGGATAAATTTTAAACTTTTATAAAAAATTTTGAACCATTCGAAAGAGAAGGAAAAAACCTTTCGAAATCATATAGGTATAAATTTGTTTCATTCTTTTATACAATAGTTATGATTTTAAAAAAAATGCAATGCTCACATTTTGACTATTGGATCTTTTCAGAAATTTTTCCTCATATATAAACTTTATAAATTTATTTATTTATTATACCGATAGATTTTGACAAAATTTGAGCATTATTAAATAATTTCTTTTATACTATTTATCAAATTCTATCTTTGTCACTTTTAGGGTACGGTCACACGACTTTTGGAAAAACCATTCTTGTCTTTCTCTCTCCTATTACAGACGCATAAGTTTGTCTCACTCTGCATTTTCCGTCTTTGGGAAATGTAAGAAAATGCAGAGTGAGACAATCTTATGCCTCTGTCTTAGGAGAGAGAAAGACAAGAATGGTTTTTCCAAAAGTCGTATGACCGTACCTTTAGTCATCCAGATGCTTCAAAAACAGTTACGTTTTCTGCAATCGAAAATGCGATGTTTAAATGGCGTCAGAAGGTTTTACCGTTATCAGTGAACTCGCTATCTTCTTATGTAATATTAATAAATTCTAACAATTGGAAGCACTTACTGAACTACAGAACTGGAATAATGAATATTTCGCTTGTAGTCGCTGATGACTCTTCTCACTCAGTGCTTTTCATTGATCCGCATTTCGTTCGGGAAGTATCAGTGAAGGGAAGTTTTTATTTAGATGCAACATTCAAGGTTGTTCCAAAAAACTGTGGAGCAGAACAGTTTTTAACAATACTGTCTAGGAAATATAATACAGTAAGTTATCAGATTTATAGATTTTATATTTGTTATATAACAATTGTTATAATACATAAAATAACCCAATAAACTATTATTCCATAAAAGTCGTAAGTACTGATAATTACAGATCTTCATTTGTAAACTATTGAGGTCACGCTATTTTATTATAGGTAAATAAAAATGAGTAGATTCTTGAAGAAACTGTTCAGCAGAAATTAGTAATTTAAAAAAAATAAATTTTTAAGTTTTCTTTAAATTGTTAGTAATTGAAGGTACTTCGTTTAACAGAATTTTGATTATGTGGAAAAGTAATTAGTACTAATTTGTATTTTCTTATTTAAGAGAAAATTTAGTTTTTTATAAACATGATTTTTTCTTTGATATAAAGTTTTTCAGAAAATTAATTTTTGCGCATATTTAACTACGATATTGGCGATTCAAACAGCTACACTAGCGCCACAGTTGAACTAATTTAGGCGTGACTCGCTCTGTAGCACTCCATGTGTTTTAAATTATTTTTTTTTATTTAACGCTTAAAAATTATTTTACAAACGCAATAAAAATATCAGAATAATTAAATAATTTGAAATAAACTGTCACAACAGAGACTGCTTTAGAGCGAGTCACGCCTAAGTTAGTTCAACTGTGGCGCTAGTGTAGCTGTTTGAATCGCCAATAAGCTCATAAGTAGAAATAACGGTTTCCGATTTAATACATTTTTCAATTCTAGTTAATAAAAAAATTTTGGTTTCTTTGCTCGAAATTTTGATTTTTTCAAAAAACGGTTTCTGGTCAGCGTGTTTTTAGAACAATCAATAGTTTCTGATTTACGATACTTTACAAGTGTAGTAAAACAATGTTATTTCCGGGATTTTAAGTTTTTTCAAAAATATTTTTTTGTACAAAAGAATACAAATCGAGAAGAATTATGTAATTTTTTTTAAATTTTACACTTCTGGTCTAACTTTCTGGACATAAATTCCATTGTGCATCTTTTTCTTAATAGAAAAATTTCCTTCTCTTATTGTTCTCGAAATAATGAACACATTGCTTTTTTCAAAACGTAAAATTTAATTGCATTTTACACAACATAGTTTGACAAGTGAATTATGAGCAATAACAAATTTTTAATAAAAAAGTTTTTTATTAAGGACTAAGAAATTTTTTTGGAAAGTAACAATTACAAAAAAAGTATATGTGATTTCACTTATACTGATTGCTTAAAGCTGCTAGCAGCTGATCGTTTAGTGCGCGTTATCTGTCCTGATGATAAACTCAACAGGACATTTTAATGATTTTTATCAATGTAATTATGTCAACAAATAATTAAATTTCGTTTGTTATTAAATACTGTAATTATTATTATTAACAACAAACAAATAATAACGATATTATAAATATGGGGAAATTGTATGTATCAACAATCATAGGGATTATGTTGTTCGTTTATCTCGATTGTAGAGCTTCTTGTAATTTTATATTCAAGAATTCCATGAAATTAACAGGATGTCCTGATTCAAATTAACAACATTTTTAGGAAATAGGAAACATTGATGGAAAAAAATTATGAACTGACAATTCTGGAAAATGTAAAATTCGATAAAATCTTGATTAAATGAAAATTTGACGAATTAAAAATGAAAGTCTAAACAGATTAAATTAAAATTCTGTTAAATGAAAATTTTTGATTGAAAAATAAGTTAATTTTATGAAAATTCGATGTAATACAAATTTTGTTAAGTAGCAACTGGTGGAAATGGAAAACTTGATTGTATGCGAATATTTTGTTAAATTAAAGTTTGCCGAGAAAAATTTCTGTAATATATAATATACAACCCTGCAATTGCTATAAATAATGAAACTATTTGAAAATATTACATTTTTCAGGGTATTCCGTGTATATGGGCTCTAATGGAAAAAAAGAACACGGCTGCATACAAATCAATTTTTTTAGCAATTAAAGGTCTCATTCCAGAATTTGAGATTGAGGAGGCTCATATTGATTACGAAAAAGCCTTAAAAAATGCTTTAGTACAAGTATTTCCAAATATAAATGTACATGGGTGCTTTTTCCACCATAAGCAAGTAAGTTAAAAAAATTGTAACTGATGGGTGAGACTGTCAGAAAATAAGCGATTTGTAAGTGGTCTTTTTTAAAGATAGCGTGTGAGTCTGTGGTGTCTGCGCTTGTGCGTGTAACTCTGAACGGCACGGCGCTACCGCTAAAATGGTGAGCGCCTTCACAAAAATTGCAATATCTCTGAAACTAATCAAGTCATTTTCTTTTTTTAAATGTAAGGTAAAATCCTAAGGAATCGTTACATGTAAGTTAAAAATTTTTTAAATCAGTCCAAATCAACTAAAAATTAGTTCAAATTTTTTTTTAAATTTTTTGGGTGAAATTTTTTTTATATAATATTAAATTAAACTACTTATATTTAGGTATATTGTCTGTAATTTTTATTAAAATCCGTTTGGCAGTTTCGGAAGTATAGGATAAAATAATGCAATGATTTTCAAAATGGCGTAGAGGGCATAATTTTGAAAAATCTTTTGGGGCTTTAAACTATCTCATCTAAGACTATTAATTCCCCAGTTTCAGAGAAATCGGAAGACCACTTAGAAATCGCTTATTTTCTGACGGAGTCTCACCCTGTCATGGAAATTCGATTCAGTATAAGTAAAGTAAATAAATGAAATGCTGCTAAATAGAAATTTGATAATTTGGAATTTAACGTTACAAAAATTCTTATAAGTTTAGTTCAATCAAATTGGTCGAATATGCTTTACACAAACTTGCCATGCATACTTGCACAAATAAAACATTCAGTTACTTGGCACAAGCTTACATTGCAAAGTTACTGCAAGTATATTGTAAGTTTTTATGCTGATTAAGTAATTGAATGGTACGTTTTCTGTGATTCTTGTTATTATGACAGACTATAATAGAAAACGTAATTAATATTATTAGATATGTTAAATAGTAAATTATTATATTTTACTTTTTCTATATGCTTAAGGTATCACATCGGCACTAATCGGAGTCAAAAGTTTGTAGCTCGCATTACTACTTCCCGCACTATACTTTCGCCCTCAACTCCCTATACTCTCAGCCTATACTGTACCTACTTCTACAAATACACTCGTACACGTATACCCCACACTAGCAGCGATTGGAAGGAATAGGAGGTTTGACAACGTCGCTATATGTCTCGCTTTGACTACTGTGGACTACTGTCTCTCTCTAACTAATGTTACCATCCTGCGATGTTGCCACATCAAAGTGGCGGGTGTGCTATATATTGCAAATGACGTCATGAAATAGAATTTTTAATTTATAATTACAAATAAACGGCACGGTAAATTATAAATTTCTTTGTATATTTTAGTTCCAAATTTATTCGTGAATTCAACATTAGTTTTTGAAAAAAATTTATAGAAAACTTCTGATGATATTTATGAAAATGTACTTCTCCCCCATACATTAGTCCCGTCTCCCATGCAAAATAAGCAACTTTGATTGCTAATATCTCTGGTTTCGTACGGCGAAAATTCTTCATATTTTGCAAATTTGTCAAGAATGATAATAAGAACATATGGTAAAATTTTCAAGAAAATTTATAGAAAACGGTTTTACCGATGTGATACCTTAATGAAAAAAATTAGGAATGATTTACACTATAATTTATAACAATTAATTAAAGTTTTTATTTTCCCGTAATTTTATGAATCTTTATATTACTAACGTTGAATTTTCTTACCGATAAGCTTCTTGTTTTCAATTTTAATTAAATCATTAAATAATTTTAAGGATTTGATATAACTTATTAACGTTTCTTTATTCGATATCTTTCTTCAAAGATGAGAAATAAAATTTGTAAATATAAATGGGAGATTCTCGACGTAGCACACAATTTAGTAGTGGGTCGGAAAAAATATTCAGAATTTTATGCCTACTGAAAAACACTCGCGTTTTAATGAAAAAGGCCGTACCATGACGCATAAGAAAAACTAATTTTTCAAACAATTAATTAACGATTTTCGTTCTATTTCATATTCATGTCCATTTATTTTTACTGAACTAATATTACTACTATTTATTCCTAAGGCTTTATTTAGATATGCTCTCAAACTGAGATTAAAAAGGACTTTGCAGTTAAACGAAGATGCTCGACATTTATTGAATCTAATTATGTCCTTGCCTCTTTTACCTGCGGATATTATCAGGATCACCTACCAAGAAATTCGTGATTCCTCATCTTTACGTCTGAAACGAATATTTGCATCGTTTTTCAAATATTACGAAAAAGAATGGCTTTTAAAAGCAACGCCACAATTTTTTAGTATATTTATGCTAAATAATCGAACTAACAATTCCCTTGAAGCGTACTATAAAGTGTTAAAAGAAAAATGTGGCATTCATTCGACTATGTGGGCTTTCAGTGGTAAGTTTATGTATATTATTGACCAAGTAAAATAGTCTGCAAAATGTCTGCGAACTTTTTGCAGAATGTCAGGGGATTTCTGTCTGCAGACATTCTGCAAAAAGTCTGATCATTCAAAAAGTATGAAAAAACTTATTACTTATTACTTATACAAATATATATATATATATGTCTAAAATGTTTCAGAAAATTTAATTCATGTACAAGAAAATTACAAAATGGATCTAAAATCATTACAATTGGGGAAGACAGTGCGCAGACTTTCAAAAACCAAAACTAAAATGAACCAAAAATTATTACAGAATGCGTGGATAATTTTTAACCAACCAAACGGTTTTACGCCAATAGAATTTTTAAAACATGTTTTAACTTTCCAATCAAATATTGTCGATGCATATTTAGCACTTTATTCTAATGAATAATCTTTTTTATAACGCACTTTTAGAGATTCACGATATATATCATATAAATTTCAGTTTAAGAAATTTTTAATTTAAAAATTTTCTTCACACTACTTTTCAACACTTTCAGTTTCATAAGAACTTTATTTATAAACGTATAATTTTCCGTTCTTTAAAACAAAACACGAAAAATAAAGATAATTCTCGACAAATTTTTATATTATTCAGTTTGTACTATCACTTGAGTCAAACAATTGATTTGTAATGGCAGTCTTTTGGAGTACACTAAGGTAGTGTATTTTTACTGTATTTATTTATTAATTTGTTTAACTATTATTTTTTTTATCACTTTCTTGTCATCCATTTTTAGAAAATAATTTAACTTTAGGGTCTTGCATATAATAATATATCAAACTATATTTACCCTCATTTCAATTCCCCTTTCTTCTTTTCATATCACACACTTTTCCATATTTCTGTGCCATTTTTTATCTTAAATAGTTTTAAAGAACTGTGATCCCTGTATTTACCTACCACTTTAAAATTTGGTCATTTTGTATTCTTTGTTATTTATAAACTACTGATTATTTTAAATTTATAAAAAAGAATCGTTTTATTTTATTTATAGGAAATGTACAAGCTGATAATTTTGTTAAATTTGGACACACAGTTTTTATCGACGAATGAAATTGAAGTCAAAACATTTCTCATGCGAATTTTAACGTTACCTCTCTTGCCACCAGAGAAAATTGAAAGTGCCTTTAATAATTTAAAAAGAAATTTAAGCGACGAATGTTTTCAATCTATTCTTTTATTCGCATTAACTTTCGATCGTGAATGGATTAGAAGAGTTACCCCCAAAAGATTCTCAGTGTACAGGGACTTGCAGCGTATATCACGAATTTTTGAATTGTATTCTTGCCGCTTACATACACTTATGGGATCATTCCCTACACCATGGGATTTCGTGAGTAAGTAAAATATTCAGGTCAATTATCGCAATAATTTTAAACAAATTTTTGTACTTACCTCAAAATTTTTATTTTAAACTAAAGTCCTAAAAATTAGTTATAATTCGACATCTAAAGAAATTTAATAATAAAAAAACATAAATAAAATGGATAAAATAAGCTTAATAATTATTAATCGATCACAATATTTTAATTTAATTTAATTATTTGATTGTTGGACATTCCCACGTGAACAATTGAATTTTTGTCCGTGTGTTACCAAAAATTTCAATTAATAAATAATAATTATAATAATAATAATTTATTCCAGCCTTTTAGCTCAAAAAACGGACTTGGTTTACATAAAAAATTTCATTTAAAAATCGCTTAAAGTTCAATTAATTTCAAAAATCTAAATTGTAATTTTTTTAAAAATTCAATTACTTTTAAAAAATATTATATAAAATTATTTGATAAATTTTTTTCAATTCAGCAAAATTTAATTATTTTGTGAACTTCAACAAAATAATTTGAAATTCAATTATTATTAAAACTTTCAACTGTAAATCCTTCAAAATTCATTTATTTTTAATAATTTTAATGTTGTGAAATGTTTTTTACAATTTTATTTTTAATATTTACAGAGGGAATTGTCGTTTTGCAAAAACAAAGCTATGCAGATTATTTAAAACTGGTAGACAACATCACTGCGGATATTAAAAGTAGAAAAATCTGTAATCGATTATTGGACACATCATTAAAGAGAGCATGGAATTCATTAGAGGATGAGACAATTTCTGTAGAAGAATTTTTGGAAATTTGCAGCAATACAAATTCAGAACGTAGAATGGAATTTATAACTGCGCAAATTAATGAACCCAGTGAAGAGGGTAATTTGATATTAATTGATGATAGTAAGTAACACTTAATATTATATTAAAAATTTTGAAATCCCCTTGAATTGAATTAAATTAATTGAATGGCAGATTTTATTTAAAAAAAATGTATTTTCTTATTTTTCATGTATATGTTTCAAGATAAAAATGTATGAAAAATCACTCTTTCCTTAAATAAAATTGAGCAATTATGCGACCGTGATTCTTGATCAAGATTCATGATATGATTAAATTGTCTATAATATAAATTCACAAATTTTATTAATTTTATGATAATTTCTACTAAAAAAAATTTAATTACTAAGGTCTTATTTTTTTTTAAAAAAAAAAAAGATTATGCTGCAGTCTATCCATCCACAATTGTAGCTGCTGAAGATGATGGAGACGACATGTCGGAGGAAGAAAATAATGTTGGTACGTATTAATAATTTTTTTTAATTCTTAAGTTCACTTTTAATTGAATTTTAATATTTAATTTAATTGCTTTGTCTAAAAAAATAGTTAAAAAATGATTTAAAAAATATTTTCAGATTCCTTGGAAAGTAACAGCAGTGAAATTGCTGAAGGTAATGACAAATTTTAACTTTTCCAATTTACAAATATTTTTTATTTTTGTTTCTTGTATTATAATTCAAAACAGAAAAAATATAATTAAGAACTTTTAATTATTTTTTTTCTTTATTTTTTAGATCCTTTGGAAATTAATATCAACGAAAATGATGCAGGTAATGAAAAATTAAAGCTACCCTCAATTGAGGCCTCGGGAAGAAGAACTCACCGAGCGCTCCGACACATGCTCCAATGCCAGTCAGAGGTACACTGAGAGAAGTTAAACACAGATTTCGTACTAAACACACGTTCAGATAGTGTACCTAACCTTTCGAGCAACATCGGTTCTAAATTGTATCGCAGCTGCGCTTTTTGGTGGACAGATACTGTACTAAATCGTTTGTCCCACAAGTTAGGTCAGAATCAGTACTCAATTGGCGCTGCTGCTGTTCGATTTTAGTAAGGCGTTGTCCGCAGTGGCGAGACAGCCGGTGTCGCGAGACATTAGGATATTTCAGACAGCTGAACTGACTGTGCTGGCACTTCTGGTCTGAAAGTCAAGTTTTATTGTGCTTTAACTTTTCAATATGATATATACGTTTTTGATGTACGAAATATCGCTATACTGTTAATAACAGTTTCAAGATATTTTAAAAGTTTTATTTCCCATCGGTATAAGTGATAATATATAAAAATTTCCGGAATTTTCTGAAGGGTTAAATGTTTTGAGTCTTTAGTATTTAAGTTTCCTTCAAAATTTCCAGAGCACTATGAATTATTGTTCAATGCATAGGATTGTACATCGTCATTACCGAAAAATGCTGTTTCCGCATTGGCGAGACACTTGTTGTCGGCAGTGGCTTTTTTAATCTAATAATATTGTACATGTCCTAATGAATTTGATATAATTTTTGTACGTTTTGTCGACAATATTTTTCATAACTATAGTTTAAATTGAAAAAGATGAACAGGAAGAAAAGCTTATATGTTTTTAATAACTGTGACATGGATTAGCGGCTCACAATGAGAAAAATATTTGCCTGTATTTTTATGATTGAATGAAACAATATTATGATTTAAAGGCATCAATTATTATACTCTTTCTCTTTGATTCCTTTGTTTTTGTGACGTTTGAACGATGAAGACTCTGATTTTAAGATTGTGTCTCGCCACTACGGACGATTTTTTATGTCGGTAGTCGCGAGACATTATCGTAAATCGGCAATAACTTTTTTTTCCAATATCTGTTCTGTAACTGCATAACTTAAATTTGCAGTATAGAGTCACACCTATCCATGGATATATATACAGACTTGATGATCTTGAAAATGTGAGTGCTATAACAAAAAAACAAAACGTGTCTCGCCACTACCGACTCTCCCTTACTGCGTCTGTACATAATTGTGGTACAATATCTGTCCCTCAAAAAATGCAGATGTTGCGTTAAACTTCTCTCAGTGTATAAAATAGTGAAAAAAATTTAAATTAAAAATTTTGATTTTTAAAACCTACTACCTTATAAAAAATTAAAAGGCGCATCTTTTTTTCCTCTTATTTTTTTTGTACAACGTATATTTTAGTTAATAATTAAGAAAAACCGACGAATTAAAATTCTCAAAATTTATTGAATTTTAAAACATAAATTGTTGTATCTTTGTTAAATATTGTTCAATTTAATTTATATTTGGTATACACACGCCTTTAGATCCACTGAAGACGAAAATATAATGAAAAATAAAAAATATTATAATTATTTTATGATAATTAATTTTAAAAAGAGAACGGTCTATAATAGCGTTTTTAACCTTCGCCAACAAAAAGTATGCGAGGAACTTTAAAATTGATCATACTTCCAGTAAGACATTTGTTTATTATTATATAAAGAAGTTTTCTGGAAAATTATAGATCAATTTGTTCCCGGCAGATTTTTTTTCTGCGAAGGTCAATAAAACGCTATTATCGACCGTTCTCTATTTACAATTAATTATTATAAAACAATTAATTTTTTTTTATTTTTCATTATATTTTCATTTTTAATTGACTTGAAGGCGCATGTATACCAAATCTAAACTAAATTGATAAATATTTAACGAAGATACGACAATTTATCTTTTAAAATTAAATGAATTTTGAGAATTTTTATTCGACAGTTTTTCTTAATTATTAACTAAAATATACGTTGTACAAAAATAATCAGAGGAAAAAAAGATGCGCCTTTTGATTTCTTATAAGGTAGTAGGTTTTAAAAATTCATAATTACTAATTTTATTTTTTTTTCACTTTTTCATACCTCTGACTGGCATTGGAGCATGTGCCCGAGCGCTCGGCGAGTACTTCCCGAGGCCTCAATTACAGATATTCATCTTTTCTATAAATGATTCAAATTATCAAGCTTTATTATAAAAAAAATTGTTATTAATTTAAAAATTATTTTGACCAAATTTCAATAAATAAATAAATTCTTTTACTCTTTTTAAAAAATAATATTTCTTATTTTTTTACAGTCACCGACGAAAATAATTCTGAGACGGAGAATGAACCAAATTCAGATGAAAATAATACGCTCCGTCAGAATGTTTGCTGCATTTGCCGGGATCGTTCCTCAGTATTTTGTTTTGTCCCATGTGGACATCTTAACATTTGCGATGGTTGCCACGAGCAATATTCTACTTTGCCAGAAAGGCAATGTCCAATGTGCAGAGCAGAATATACGCAAATCATAAGAGTTTTCATGTAAAATTGAAGAAAAATTTGTATTATAGGGTCATTCTATTGTATTTCACCTGAAATACATGTAGCCGCAACGACTTCAGGTGAAATATAATGTTCCTATAAAATTAAGAGTCTTTTCGAAATATTATATTTTTTAACAATACCACAGTCCTGCAAAAATTTAACATAGCCATTATCGTGAATTTTTTTGTACTATTTCTAAGCTTCAAAACCAATTTTTGAAAATTGTTTTATGATTTTTTTTAAATGTTGCAGGCCTGTATAATTCATATATGTTTTATAAATAAAAAACAAATGACATAAATAAAATCATTATTTGTAAATTTATTTAAAGCAATTAACCTGTTTAACAATAAGAATCATTGATCATGAGGCCTAATTTCACATTTTGAATTCAATTTTTAATTTTCACACATTCAGAATCTAAATTCGTTTTTATTTTTTTTTAATTTAAAGATTCGAAAATACATAGAGTAGGGTTTAAATAGTTATTTTTAATTCGATTCATTCCACTTCCCAATTGGATAAAAAAATTGCACAGAATAAATTCTACCAACATCTTGTAAAAAATTAAATAATGTAAAATTACATATTAATCTTATTTAATGTAACTTAATTTTAATTAAATTAAATGAATTTAAGAAATATTAGAATGTTTTAATTTATATTGATATGCCATCAATTTGATATTTACAATTTTCTATTTAATTATTTCCAATAAATATCTAAAGTACCCCTGTCTTTTATTTATTAAATAAAGATTAAATGAGAACGGAGTTTGTGTTTACACGTTGAACCGATCGGACGTGTTTTTGACTCGCTCCGACCGTTGGTTTCTTAAATGTTGATTTCTGTCAAATCATTTTAATTTTACGTGTAATTAATAAGTGAAATAAATTTTGATTAGACTTCTTTTTTCTATATTTCTCCGTGTGTGAGTAGTGATCATTAAAATACTAACAATGGATTCGGATCCGGAAATTAAAATTTTGCTAATTTCAATACAAAATGAAGTGAAGCAAACTAATGTGAAATTGAACACTATGGACATGGATATTAAAGAGCTGAAAGTCTCAAAGGATCATCTGAAGAAGGAAGTTAAGCTGAACAAAGAAAAAATGCGAATTCTTGAAAAATCTAACATATCGCTAAGAGAAAGAATTTTGGAAAATGAAAAGAAACTCGATTACTTGCTGAATAAGGAAAGAGCCAACAACATTGTGCTTTACAAAGTTCCTGACTCACCAGACGAAAACAATGACTTACTCAATACAGTCAAAGGCATATTTATCAAGGCAAATGTCACGTTAGATGATAACAAGATTTTGTCGGCTTCAAGACTCGGCAATCGAGAGGGATCAAGACCAATTTTAGTCGCATTCGCTGATTATAAATCCAAATCCGAAATTTTTAAAAATGCAAAAAATTTTGGTGCACTGAAATTGGGCTTTTCTAACGATCTATCCAAGAGGCAAAGAGAAGAGAGAAGAAAGAATTATGAAATTCTTTTGAATTATAAAGAAAGTATGCAGAAAGAGGGGAAACAGGCAACCATCAAGGGTACCAAGATCTTGGTTGATAATACCTTGTTGACCTTGGGAGAGGTTAAATCAAAATTAATATTTGACGAAATACCTGAGGTTCAGTTCAAGGTTGGAGATGACTCAGACAGTGATTGTTCTTCTATTTCCAAAATTTCAACGGATAGTCGTAAAAGAGGAAGGAAACCAGGAAGCAAAAATAGAGTGGACAAAAAACAAAAGTTTTTGAAGCCATCTTCTACAGCAGTAGACATGAAGACCTACTTCAACCCCAAAGTTGACCCAGGGGGGGAGATGAATGACACCCCACCCCTGAAGAGTACATAGCTATCTAAGGATCTTGCAGAGCCCCGAGTTTTGTTTTGGAATGTTAAGGGCTGGAATAATTGGACTGACTTAAAATCGACATTGAACGAGACAGATATTGTGTGCATCTCCGAAACCTGGCTTACTAATGCGCCGCTTAGTTGTTCACCATTCAAAGAGGGGACCATCTTCAGTCCTGCAACCAAAACCGCAACGCCTTTGAAGAGCCAGTGGAGGACTTCTCATCTGCTTCGACAACAGTAAATATAAGTCAGAAACAATTAAAGTTACTAAGGAATTTATTTTTGTCAGATTAAAAAATGAGAATGTTGACATTATTCTGGGAGCGGTTTATATTACACCAGAAAAAAATATTGATATATTTGTAAAGGAACTAGATGAAATTTTTACTTTAATTAAAAATATATATCCGAATTTGCCCCTAATTTGTGGAGGGGATTTTAACACCAGAATTGCCAATCTTAATCAATTAGAAGATGAAATGCTCCCAGAAGGTGTCAATATTTTTTGTAATAGGGAAAATAGAGATGATTTTTTAAATAGAAAAGGAAGAGTTTTGGTCGACTGCATGGAAGAGAATGGATGTTTAATTCTTAATGGAAGAACCCTCAAGGACTTCCCGGCTAATTACACTTATACTAGTAATGATAAAAAAACTGTTATTGATCTAGCTTGGATTAATTGGAATGCAATTAAAGAAATAAAAGAATTTGAAGTACTTCATATTGTTACTAAATCAGATCATTTTCAAATATCAATAACCCTTACTAGTATGCATAAAGTAAATAAATTGATTAATATTGGGAAAAAAACAACTAAATGGAAAGATGAGTTTACAGAAGAATTTATAAAAGTAATGGATTCGACTCCATGCAGTTTCCCCGACTCTTCTTCGATTGCTCAATTGGCTGATAATTTAATAGAAATCATAAATAAAAATGCAGAAAAAGTAGGAATGATATCTGTTTACAATGCAAAAAATGAAATGTCAAAACCGTGGTTCGATCGAGAATGCGTAATAGCAAAGAAGAATCTTAATTTATTTCTCATTAAATGTAAAAAACTTAATTTTGAAGAAAATTTGTCGTTTGAATATAATGAAAAGAAAAAAATGTACTTTAATATTTTAAAATCTAAAAAAAGGGCTCATAAGTTTCATACATTGGATTTGCTTGCTTCGACTAAGGATTCTGGAACTTTTTGGAAAATTGTTAATAATTTTAGATGGAAATTTGGTCATGTTGATAATATCAATTTACAGGAATGGTTTGAGTATTTTCAGAATTTTTTGAAACCGGAAATTGTTAATAGTGAATTGAAGATATGTGAATTTCAAAACAAAGTGTCTAATTCCATATTGGATGCTACAATTGATTGTCACGAAATTATATCGGTAATTAAAAAAACCAAATATAATAAAGCCTCCGGATCCGATGGAGTATCGTATGAATTTTATAAAAACTTGCCTGCTAAATGGATTGTGTACGTCTGCTCCCTCTTTAATAAAATATCGGAAAAGGAAACTTTCCCTGATTCTTGGGCCACTATTTATTTAAAAATGATTTATAAGGGAGGGGATAAACTAGATCCAAGTAGTTATCGGCCAATAGCCTTGATCAATAACTTGACCAAAATATTTACAATGATTATGAACGAGAGAATGACAGAATGGACAAATCAAAGTAATTTAATACCAGAATTTCAAACAGGATTTAGGAAAAACCGAAGCTGTCTGGACAATATTTTTACGTTAAATGCAATGGCACAAATTAGACTAAAAGAAAAAAAGGGAAATTATTTGTGCTATTTGTAGATTTTCGAAACGCGTTTCCATCAGTCCCGCATAAGTTACTTTGGGAAAAATTATATAAATTAGGCCTCGGTAGCAAGGCAATTAATATTTTAAGTAACTTTTATTTAAAAGCTAATGTTTCTGTCAAGAACAGCTCGGGGATTTCTAAGTCGGTGAAAGCTACTAAGGGGGTATTGCAGGGGGAAGTTACGAGCCCTCTGTTGTTTTCTTTATTTTTGGCCGACTTCGAAAAATTTTTGAAAGCCGAGGGAATCAGGGGCGTTTCCTTAGACCACTTAAACGAAATAATTTTACTTGCCTACGCCGACGACATCGCTTTATTGGCTGACTCACCAAAAGAAATGAAAAAAATATTAATTGCGCTTTATAAATATTGTAAAACTAATGGATTAGAAGTTAATGTCAATAAAACAAAAATTTTAATATTTCAAAAAGGTGGTCACCATCATAATAAAAAATACGAACCTTATTTGTATGGCGATAATGAAATAAAAATTGAGGTAGTTAAATCCTATAAATACTTGGGAGTTCTCTTCTCACAATCGGCAACTTTTGTTAACGCGTCTGAGGCTGCTATTACTAAAGCTAATTTAGCATCTGATTCAACTCGTACGATAATAAATAAAATTAATCCCAATTCCTGGTCGATGGTTCCAAAAACTTTCAATGCTTTGGCTACTAGTTCCTTATTGTACGCCGTTCAAGTTTGGGGACTAAATTATTTAGACGACATTGAGAAGGTGCAAACCAATTTTTACAAGAAAGTATTACATGTACCAAACAACACACCTAATTATGCTATTAGATTAGAAGTAGGCACTCATAAATTGTCTTCAAAAGTTTTCAAGTTAATATTAAATATGATAATTAGAATAATGAAAATGGAAAACAATAGATATCCAAAATTGTGTTTTTATCGACTGATGCATTTGTACAAAACAACAAAAACTGTTAAGAAAAAATTTAATTGGTTCAAACAATTGGATCAATTTTTTGAATTCATAGGCGAAAATAATATTTTAAATGATTTAACCAGTGATTATTTAGAAATGAACAAAGCCAGATTGATAAAAGCATATGAAGCCTTTTTGTACGCCGAAGACATTAACAGTCTCGAGAACTCACAGTCTCTGCAAATCTTGCCTCATCTTTGTATGAGAGATGGATGCCAAAACTATCTAAGATTAAAAATTCCATTAATATACTTTAGATTAATTGCACAAATTAGATTAATAAACAATTATAATTCAAGAATAATAACAAAAGATAAAGTATATAAAATTGATTCATCTCAGAGTTGCACAGCCTGTGAAGAGCGATCGAGAGAATTTTTATACCATATTTTAATAGAATGTCCGTCGTACCAGGATTGTAGGAAACATTTAATAAGTGAGTGTGAGGACTCTGATATTGTTAAAAATTTTTGGCTTGATACTCTAAACCACCCGGAAAAAGGTTCCATCGAAAAAACGGTTAAGTTCATAATTTCAGCTTTAGAAATTAGAAATCAACGATAACTTGTTTAAATCTTATATATTCTCATTTTTATAATGTTATGTTAAAAACTAGGTGATACACAACTTCTTTGTATAAACCTGTAAGGTTCAAGACAAATAAAGATAATAATAATAATAATAATGATTAAATGAGAACTTCTTTATTAATTTCTCATAATCAGTTTCACTAAATCAGTCTTTAAAATTTAATTATTTTTATTTTCATTATAATTAAAGAAAGTTCTATAAATTGACATTAAAACGACATCTATTGAGAATCATAATAACTATTATGCTTGATTTCGTTGTTAAATATGTATAATACAGTTCTATATAATAATAAAGAAAAAATAATTAATTGATGAAATAAAAAATAAAGAAATATAATAATAAATAATTACAGAAAAATTTGAATATATTATTTTTATACACTTACCTTATTTGTAGTCATTCAGCTGCTTTTCATATAAATTTGATTTTCCCGCACAAATTTCTGTCACACTGTAGAAATGATATGTGGCGCCTCCTACATCATAATATCAATAAAACATAGAGTGGAAACTCGAATGTGCAATTTAATTCGGTAAAATGAAAATTCTACTAAAAGAAAGTTCCATTATGTAAATTTTCTAATGTATTAAAATGAAATTGAAAACGAGTTCGTCAAAACCAATATTCGACGGTATCACAATTAGTCAACTTAAAAATTTTTATAAGTGAAAGTTTTTTTACTTACAAATTATATTCAGGGAAAAATGAAATACATAATATTTCCGTATACAAAAAATTACATTATCTACAACTTCATTTATATAATTATTGTTTTTATAACAACTTATGCTGATCTAAATTTACACCCAATGAAATATCTCGTACATAAAATTTTATTAAATTAAACATACTGCTAATCGTTATATCAAAAAAATTATACTTCTTTAAATTCATAATTATTAAAAATAAAAGTTTTCATAAATGAAAAACCAACTACATGATAGTTCGTACATTTTGAGAGTAAGTTATGTAAAAATTTTGTTGAATAGAAATTCAGTTAACTAAAAATAGTCAAAATACAAATTTTGTTAAATAAAAATTCGTCTAAATATTAATTTTACTACATGACAATAGTGTCACAAAACAATTATATTAAATATAAATTCTTTCGAATCAAATATCAATTACATATATTTTATATCACATATGAAGTCAATAAAATAAAGATACGATAAAATGAAAATTCTGAAAATTAAAACATCTTTCCATTTGATGATTATGTTAACAAAAATTCAATTCTTTAAAATTGTTTTTAATTAACATTTATATTTTCTTAAAATTTTTAATGTTTAAAATTCAATAAACTACTATTTCTTTATCTTCACATTTCTTTTACTTAAAAATTCGCATAAACTATAATTTGATTCAATAAAAAATGAATTATATAAATATTTTTTCAAGTGCAAGTTTTAGGCAATTGAAACTCCCTCAAAATAAAACTCAAACTATTAAAAATTCTGATGAGTAAAAATTCTAGATTTTTTAATTCGACCCCGCAAAAATTCCTACAGGTCTAATTTGGGGAACTTTCATGCGTCCCATGTGACCAAGATAGGCAACTTCCTTTTTCAGGAATTCAAACTTGTCAGGTTGGAGTTTTAGGTTAGCTTCTCGAAGTCTATTATATAGCCTGCGAGCTCGCCTATCGTGTTCCTTGAGAGTATCAGAATAGATAATGATATCGTCAAGGTACACGAATGCCTCAGCATCGAGCATACCGCCAAGGACGCTAGTTAAATATCGCTGAAAAGTGGGGCGTGCATTTTTAATCCCCATAGGCATGCGCTTGTATTCGAAATGTCCATTTCGAGAAGAAAAAGCGGTTTTGTGCCGATCTTCCGGGTGTGTCTCCACACACACCCGGTACGTTGCCGTCCCCAATTTATCAAAAATGGCGGATATATTATGGAGGGGGTAAGCATCTCCCATCACCTTTTCATTAAGCGCCCAATAATCGATAACTACCCTCCATTATATTTTCCCGAAGCATCAAGTTTTTTTATTACAATAAGGAGGAAGTTATAGGGGGACGTCGAATTTCCGATAATGCCACTATCGAACTGTTTGAGCAATTTCTTACCGATTTGCTGTAGGGCTTCATTTGGAGATCGATACTGCTTTTTGTGAATGATATTATCGTCGGTGGTAGAGATTCTATGCTGAATAAAATGGGTGCAACTCAAGGGCACCCCATTGAGATGAAAAATATCAGCATAGTCCTCAACCCGTTTAAAGATAAGTTCCTTTTCTTCTGGATTTAAATGGGACACAAAAAGGGCATCCTTAACCTTTTTAATTCGTTCTACAGAGGTTAAGAATGGGGGTGAGGTATGATCAAACTCTAAGTCGAAAGATTCCTCATCCTCAAGGTTACAAAAATCAAAAGGGATTAGTTCTTGAGGAGTCAATTCTAGGTCGACATCTTCTTCTGTGGTATTAATAGCAACAGCATGGCATACGCCATTTTCACTATTTACCACCGCGTCACCTAAGTATACCCCCGGAAAAGTATTAATTCGGGGAAGATAACCCTGTGGTAAATTAGGGTTGCGAACGTCTATAGCAATTGGATGTCGAGTTCTGGCTCGAATGCGCAGAAACCTTTTAAAGGGCTTGATAAGAGGTTTCAATATCTGCTTTGCGGCCAGTGATTCCTTATCCACCTAATTTTTTGCTCTCTAAATTATAATGCGGTGAACTGCACTACTGGGGAGTCCTCGGCCGTGTTTCCTGCTCGTAGGACTTTATAGTATTGTCCGCGAACTGGACACTCCGCTGACGCTGCGGGGTTGGACTCGCCGCCGCGTCGGTGCGCCGAGTCGGTTGAAAGTTTTAATTCCCTTGAGTGCCAGGAGATACTGCACGTGGTGGTGTCATACTGAATTTAGCGTTAAAAGTTGATTCCTGATAATTTCGATTTGGTGGTATTTGTTGGTACTGAGAGGGTTGATAATTCATGGGTCACGGAGGGGATTGAAAATTCGCGAATTGTGGCATAATTGATCGATAAAATGTTGCAAGCTGCTCGGGTGTAAATTGCAGCACATCACTTGCCGGATTCCTTCTCAACCTATGTGATTCAGAATCCCTATCGCTTTCCGATCTGCGCTTATCCGGATTGAGAACGTTCCTCTCGACCTGCCTTGTGTAGGGACTAGGTGATCGAGGGCGTTCTTCAGCGCGAGTAATACGATGCGATGTACCTCGTGACCGATCCGAAAATTTATGCCTCTCCTCAGCACGAAGGGCATGCTCGAAGGCTGCTTCCAAGCTTGCCAGATTTCTCGTGTCCACAAAAATTGACATTTCCTCCGGCAGACCTCGAATAAATACCTCAAGGGCACAGTCAATGATAGGTTTCATTATGATAGTACTTTCGGGAGTTTCTTGAATACGATCAGCATCGCCTTGTACTTCACGATAATGTGCGTTATATTTTGCTTGTAGGGCATGTCTCGCTCCGCTCAACAAGTCCTGTAATCGATCATTGTAATCGCTAACCGTCTATGTTTGTTTAAAACGGATACTAATGATACCGTCTATGTACCTTTGATACTTTTTAAAAGAGGCGAATCTTTTCTTTAGATGGGACACTAATTCGTCTAATCGTTGAAAGCGCCTGTCTCTCACGCATTCTCGAGCCGCGATCCGTCATTTCGTGTTAATGTTAAATAAAATTCCGAAAATAAATTTAAAATAATAAGATGTTTACTTGTCAATATTTGTAGAGTAGTTGGGAAAGAAAAAAAAATTTAAATGTCAATTATTGTTTTTCGCCACCGCGGAATAGTCTTGCTAATTTGTACGGGATAGTTCGAAGTCGAAAGCAAAAAGAAATAAAAATAATTTAAACAAAATGCAACTATAGCTTAGATATCACTTCTGTGAACAGCTCTTCGCGACGCGATACTATCTGGTTCAAGGTAGTGAAGTGAATGACCAGTCGACCTCGCGGTGTCTTGGTGACTCGCTTGATCAAAACACTGGGCGTAGGAGTGGGAGTAATACTGTTGTGGTGGGACATGTTTCTTAACATATTGCCCTCGTTCTCCCCTCCACTTCTCGAAAGGACGCGTCTTCACTAGAATCTTAATTGCACAACTCTTGTACTACTGACACGAGGAAACGTTCTATATACATATGTATATACATATATTTGCGAATTTATTTCTTTTTTAGGGTTCCGTACCCGAAGGGGGAACCCTATTAATGAGACTAGTGAAGCAAGGCATGTACCCCCCCTAGCGGCCACACGAATTTATCTAGAGGGCTGAAATTTGGTATACATATGTATTTTGGCGTGTAGATTACAGGAAAAATATAGCGAGAACTCCAATTGTGCTTGCTATATTTTTTTGTAGTGTTTTGCTATTCTTTATAATTTTCCATTTTTGCCATTTTCTTTTTTTTACCATTTGCTATTTTTTTATCTTTTGACATTTTTTATTTGTTGATATTTTAATTATTTGGTGAAATCTAAAAAATCATAAAATTGAAAATGTTAAATGATAAAAAATTTTTAAAAACTTATGATATGTATTTCCATGCTCACATTACAAGAAAAATTAAGCAAAATTGGAATTTTTCCATCGGACATTACACTTTAAACCCCCTCAAATTTTAGGATTAGGGGTACGGAACCCTCGGTTTTTATGCGAGTGTAACTCGCACTTGTCCGATTTTTTTAATAGAACACTCGCGAGTTAGAGAAAAAAACTACTCGGTGCGTAGTAGATCTATTTGTCTATCGATGAGGAAATATTTAATCGATGGTTACACGTTATTTTCTATAGAATTGAAAATCACAATGAGGGATATTTTAGTCAATCACTATGACGTCATCGTCGTATGCAATTTACACCCGAGCAGCTTGCAACATTTTATCGATCAATGATGCCACAATTCGCGAATTTTCAATCCCCTCCGTGACCCATGAATTATCAACCCCCTCAGTACCAACAACTACCACCAAATCGAAATTATCAGTGTTACATCCCGACATATATAAATTTTCATTTTTAAATTATAAATCTACTGTTATGCGAATTTTCAAATAGCCCCTTTTCATAGGCAATACCGATTGCATTTAAGATTCACGTATATTAAGTAGTTATATATTTGAATAAAATGTGTATATGTATATATGAGTATATTTGAATGTACACTTATAAAATATAACATTCATATACCTAATTATTTAAATGTTTTAAATTATCAACTGGTTCTTTTAAGGAAATGTTACCATCTCATTCATTATCTTGAGAGATGATAAATAATCGACATAACTATTATCATAGTGAAGTCGGTATGACAGATAGTAAAGTAAAAGAATTAATAATGAAATAATGATGCATCATAAAGAACACGTGTGCAATGCATATCTATGACCACATATACATATAACACTAATATATATTCATGTAGTTATTCTTAAATACACAAAATAAAAACAAACAGAAACACTGATTAAATGCATAAATTGTTTAAATAGTTATGGATTAACAATCTAATATCAATGAACAATATCGATACCAAATGAATTGAATGTCGCTAAATTATTATGAAATAAAAGCACATACGATTCCTAGAAAAATCGTACGTGCTCTTAAACGTTTTAGCTAAAAACGTGCTCTTAAACGTTTTAGCAAAAATCGTGCTCTTTTTCTAAATCATCCCCAACAAAGTAATGAATTGACTAGTATATAAACCCATTGCAAATAAAGAGAAGATGTCAAAAGTTCCGGTGTAATCTCCGTGGTTAATATCATTGTTGAGCGACCCTTCAGTTTATTTCGTGAAAGTTAATCTATTCTTTCCTGTAACAAGGTGCAAGTTTTTGTGTTTCACTTAGAACGAATTCTTTCCTGAAAAGGTGCAAGAGAAGCAATATTAATATTTAGAACATAGTTCTTTCCTGAAAGGGTGCAAATTAAATTGTTTTTCATTTAGAATAGTTTCTTTCCTGAAAAGGTGCAAGAAACTACAATTTAACATTTAGAATAGATAAATTCATTGATTTAACTGTCGTAATCTTACAATAAAATAAAGTAGATTCTTGATTATAATTCACAAATTGCTTCTCTTTCACATTCAGAATAGACTTCTTTCTTGTACAGGTGTAAGCGACGTAATACAACAAATTATAACTCGAAATAGTACGCTTTATTATCAAAAACATTAAAGTTGTTTGAGTATCACACAAGGGTGAGCCGACAAACTGTATCTTCATTCATTTAAAGCAAATTCCGAGTTCTTATATAACAACTCAGCGACTTCATTGAAATACGAATCTTTCTCGTAAAAGTGAGTAATCATACATGCAATAATTGATATTCAGAAAATGTTCAAAACATGTTGTTAATACTTGATATATCAATATTAAATAGTCTAAATCCAATAAAATAAAGAAACCGAAAATTTACTGATTTTCTATGACAATTTTAGCATTTGGATTCTGTTAACTATCCTTGTCCCGGTACTGGGGCAAGGATAGTTGAAATTTTTTTTTTACTTTTTCATTCGTATCTCGTAGGGATTGCACTCTACAGCAAAATAATGTATAGCAAAATTATAGCCAAATAACCAGGTTTTCTGAAGATACTATTCGATTGCTGATATATATTTAGGTTTGGCCGCTAGATTTGAAAAGGTCTTACCTAACTATCCTTGCCCCATCCTCCCCTAATAAACTATTATAAAAGGGAATATTTGTCTTTTATTAACGCAAGACCCATAGTCTTTATAAAGTGACAACGATCCTACAAAATAAAAATATCAGGTCTTACCATCCTGATTAATCAGCACAACCCTCCCAAGTAAATAAACTAATTGTTTGTTTAAAAACCAAGCCTTAGCTCGGGATGTAACAGCTGATTTGTTGGCAGCGGTGGGATGTCACTTTTGTTTAATAAACAATAATATTCTATTATCGACAATAACATCTTAAATTTTAAATTGATAATCTCTAAATTTCATTATTCCTACAATTTATTAATAGAGTTCATTTTAAATAATTATTTAAAAGTGAAATAAATAATAAAATTATTATTCACTATTTTATCATTCTAACATGTTATAAATAATGAAAACTAAATTGAAATTACAAACAAAAGAAAAATTAAATATTATCAAACACGTTCAAACAAAAAAGATAAATATCAAAAACATTCAAACTAAACAAGAATTCTCAGATTTCTTTGAAAATATTTTAGATAGAACTGAAAAAATTATAACTCTGAATAAAGAAAAAATCAATATATCAGAAAATTAAAACAAATAATTTTAAATCTTACATAACATCTCAAAGTAATTAAAATTTGATCAATTAAATATCAAATGGTGGAAACCATTTTTTCTGGAGAATTTGTGATTCCAAAATTAATTTATATATCCGTATCATTAATTTATATAATTTTGTTTTCAATTATTTATTGGACAACTTACAATAAAAATTAATTAACCGTACTAATTAATAAATAATTACTCATGTATAGTTATTTTGCTAATGTTGATTATAATAGATATAATTATCCATGCATTGAACTTATATCAAGCAATTTTAATTTAAATAGAGGTAAATTTTTAATTGATCATACCCTAACCATTAATTTAATTAAAGAATCGGCAGTGTCATCACTAGCTTATATTGACACAAATATTATTAATATTGCCCGTCAAAATACTGTTTTAACTAGAGGAGATGTCCATATAGAATTTTACAATTTTACAATAAAATTTGGAGTTGTTGATTATAATAGCGACACTGAAATTATTGGAATCCTAGGTGCCCCGTTCTTAGATTTCAATTTTCAAACAAAGTTATTTTTCAAATTGGGCTTCAGATTACGAAGCATTACAAAGTGAAAGATTACGAATATCAAGAAATATTTTCCGAACTTGTTTTTCTCTATTAACACCAAGGTGTTGTACTAGAAAATTATCTTAATATTATTGGTTATGAACAAATTATCCAATAATATCACCTTCAATATTGATATTTATCCAAAAATTCATATTTTATCTGAAAACATAAAAGATTCAAGAGGTCTTTTTATAATAAATCCATCTTTAGATATTAATCTAATTAATGAAAAATATTTAACCCCAAATACAAAGATTAATAGATCAGAAATTGCCATTTTACGGAAAGGATCTATATTCACTTCTGGAACCACGCAAATATCAATTGCTCAAAAATTGATAAAATTTCATACATTTATGAACGATAATCAACCTGAATTAACAGGTATTCTTGGATTATCATTTTTAAATACTAATCCTAATGAATTTCATTTTTAAAATTTATATCAATATAAATTTTAATAAAATTGGATAAATTGCAGAAATCATTCCTAATATTCTCTATTAATATTGATAATAATAATCAAATTCTTATCTTATAATTTCCTGAAAAACATTAATTAAACAAAGTTCATTTTAAAAGAAAGTAACAGAAGAATCTGAGCATATAAAATTACATGCACATCTAGGCGCATATTTATAGGCTAATATTCCCGCCGACTTGAATTACTCATCGACGCCGCGTGCAGTAGATCGTAGGTAGTGTACACAGCACACGCCAGTACAAGGAGTTTAAGTTCAGGCGCGATCATTGTTACGGTCGCGAACCAAGTACATCGTAACCGCCATTGACTTAAACCACTCACTGACGCCGCGTACAGTTGTAACACGCAGGAATTTGGATTGAATAAAGGTGCCGTTCACAAAGTTGTTTCTCCGACCGAAGTATGAATTTTTTCAGGATGCTCAGTGGACTAGGACTGCCAACGTTGGATAAAGATGCACTCACAACGATCGACGATGATGTCCGATTTTGTCACTTATAGTTTTCCGACTTGTAATATTAATTATTTACACATTAATTTACATATTAAACAAAACTGAGTCCGAATCTTATTAAAATCTTAAAAGATTAACTTATCGGGAGGACTAGTTACATTAATTAACACACTCAATGTTCGGTTAAATAATTTATCGTTTATTCAATATTCAAAAATGAAATCTGAGTCTTTTGAATTTTTATAGTTCAATCTAACGCACTTTTTATCAAAATTACTATTAATGTTCGTAATTATAGTTTTTGATACTTGTACGATTAGTTAAAGAGATTAATTAATTAAATAAGTAATTTAATTAATTGCGGACCAACGTTATATCACGAACTGAGTCGCAAGTGATTTCGGATTGGTATCTGCCCGCTGCCCTCAGTTTGGGTCCTTATATACGGGTATCCAAGCCCTCCTATCGACCTTGGATCTATAGCATTGGCCAATCAATTCTCTGAGTGGTGACATCACTCGGGATGGATCCTCCAATCAGAGCCTCGCAGATGGGACCTACCGGTTGTCACGTAGCGCAGTATGAGTCATTTGTTTTTTTGACGTTGGGGAACGCCGTTACTTTGAGGCTGCGTATTATACCTTATAAGGGGTTGTTTTCCGACCTTGGGGGATGCAGGTGTTCCGATGCGACATACTATGAATCATGCGGAATTTTCCGCTTACGGCCCTAGGAAATAAAGGTGCCTTCGTAGGCGATCCATACCCTTTTTCGTACCTGATTTTCTATCTTCTAACCTTAATTATCTTTAATTAACAATATTAACCTTCAATAAAGAACTCAGATTTCTTCACAAAAGGACTCTAATTACAATTTCTTTAAGTCCTTTTGACGTCTGCAGCCGATTTCCATGTGGTACTCGCATTCGCCTGAACAATTTTCAGAGAAAGGGGAAACTGCAGGAAAACCTTTTCTAAGTACCTTTATCTGCTATTATACATTCTTATTGCATTCATTCTTATCTATCTACATTTATTTATCCATTAAACCCTTTTTGTTCTTTAAGGATCTGTACATTTTCAACTTAGTCATTCTTACACATTATATTGTATATTCTTATCTTTAATCGATTCATTTATCTCTCTTTTTCTCTTGTTTCTCTCTCTCGTTTATTAATTCGTATTAATACTGTTCTTTAATATTATTAAAAAAAGGAAATTACTAATTTCTAGTAAAAGTAATTCTAAATTGTGAATTCACCCTCTAGGTTGTGAATTCACCTTTATCCATACGTAGAGTTATGTTAAATACCGCTTTAGTCGTTTCCAATTCAAAAGCACCCTTAATATTACGAAATCACCTTTAATTTACCATGTGATTTTAGCGTAGCGTTACACTCCTCTCCTTATTAAAAAATTTTGATTTATTAATCAAAATTTTTAATTCCAGTAAAAACATTATCTATGATAATTTAAAAATTCAAAAACTCTAAAATTGAAACCGTACCAAGTCAATCAATTCCAAGTACTTTGCCTTTTCTATGACATAACCTAAAATTAATTATTGTTATTTTATTTTTGATAATTAATTAAATAGTGTTTCCGGTTCAGAGCAATCAATCCGAATTCAATTAGATTTTTTTTGTGACAATTGTGACGTTTTGTTTTGAAATAAAATGCTTGGTTTTCTTTTCCATACCTTTTATCTTTTCCTTTTTAGATTATGTATATAGATTGTAACTTTTCTTGTTGTTTTTGTTTTTGATAAGTTTAAAATCTTATAAATTCCAAAATTTTGTTTGTTTTAATAATTGTTTTCTATTTTTAAATTGTGATATTTAATTTTAATTTCGAGGTTAATTTAACATGTTTTTATAGTTAGGTAAAGTCCAATAGAAATGTTAAATAAATTCATTTATTGTTCTGGAAAATTCGTATATTTTGTGATATATAAAAAAAATACTTTTGCTTACATTAATTAAGTACATAGAATATATATTGTTTTGTCAATAATTATTCACATAATTAACTTATGAGATCAATCGCGCTGTTATTATATATTAAATGTTTTATTGACAATAAACATTGAAATAATCAACATGAGTATTATGTTATGGCACAGTTGCATTTTAATTGCACTTTGGTTTTGTTCTTAATAAAATTAAAATCGTTCTCTGCACATTAAAACAACTTAAAATTTCTCACTGGCTTAAAACTCGACAAAACCCAAAATTATTCGTTAATCATGATAAGAAGCCACTTATCAGCTTGAAATTATCAAAAAGGAAGCGAATTATAATTGTTACTCTCAATCGAAACTAATTGTAATCACCAATTATTTTAAAATTATGCCAACTTGTCAAATTAATGCTATTTTTAATGTTCCTTTTATGCGATTAATATTATGATGAAATTGAATGTTTTCAAATTTGAGAATGATCGATTTGGATCGATGTTTATAAAAGTAAGGTTATGTTTAAGTTCGAGATCAATTATATCACGCTTTGTCAGTCAAATCAAAAGAAAATCTTCATCTTTAATATTAATTATTATCTAGTAATTCAACATAATAATACTCTTGAAATTAAACGATATATAAAAAATTAGAATAGAATATCTCAGGGGCATCGAGATAATAAACATTTACCTTTGGTAAGTAGCAAAGCTCGTAATCACTCGAGAATAATAAAGAAACTAAAAAGTACCTCTTTGGTAAAATAAAATTTAAAACCTTTTTTTTACACATCTCGAATGGATTCTTTTATCGCCTCTATTTTTCCTCCTATTAATTTAGTTCAAGAGGATCCGTTTCCTCGACTTCGATCTCCATGACGTCACGGTTGCGATTTTGGAAAAACTCCCAGTGACAGGCGTATCGCACGCGACAGTGCATACATATTTCTGAGTTTTTCACATTCTTTGGGATCTCCTGTTGGCAATTTTCACATCTGAACAAGAACCATCCAAATCCTTGGCTGCGCATCTCGGGTGTCAACATTTGGTGATGAATGTACTTTTTGTAGGGTGGAACGTTCGGGGCAACTTGGCCCTCTTCTGCCTGCCAGGCCCTGACGTGTAAAACCATAGCAGACGATAATGTGGCGCACTGCTTACACACCTTTTCGGTTCCCGACTTGTAATAGGTGTACATATCATGATTGTAATCTCGAAGGCCACCCCAAAACATATTATCAAAATGCGGGATGAATCCCGGTATTTTTGCTCGGTTAATTTCCTGGGCAGTGCGTATAACAGTTGGGATCTACAATCATTACCGTAAATATATAAATATCCATTGAATAGGACACTTATGGAAGAAACATTTAATTAAACATTTACGTACATAACAACAACCACCTCTATTTCACAAAAGCGGAAGTTAAGGAAAAAGACCCTTTTGATTTCTACTACTTACGCGTTCTAAATTATTCTGTAATAAAAACTGTAACACTGCAATCGTCTGTGTGGCCTAGAGTATGAAAAGGAAAGGAAAGAAGAACAATTTTTTATTATTTTTGAAGCGGGTTGACAATTTGAGAAGAGTGAATGAAGAATATCACTTCTTACCCTTTTGAAAGATCCGTCTCTGCGGAGGTTATTTTTGACGGAACAATAAGGCATCGTAATTTCGGCTAACCTCAAAAACTTTGTTCGAATCAATATTCTATTCAAGAGATGGCACTTAATTTTGCCGATTCAGTGTAACTTTGGCTAAATAAACTGCCAAGAATATGATTTTTGTACTCGAGTAAATTAACTGCGTCTGATGACGTTTTTACAACAGCCACAACCATTAACAATGACGTGCGAGTCTAGAGGGTCTACTCTTGTTTCGATAATTTCCTTTCCATAAAGTTTCTGCAGGTGTGTTCAGAACCGTGGTCAAGTACGGACTCCCAAAAGTGACACCACGACAAAAGGTTTATTCACAAGGGAAATTCAGTGGAGACTTTGAAATATAACATCGTAACTAGGGTTCATTCACAATGGTAATTAAATGCAAACTTTAAAATGTGACACTATGACAAGATTCTATATTTTTAATGCTTTTTGTAATTACTTTGTTGTTATTTTAATTAGAATCTAATAAAAGCGTGCTTAAGTCGATTTACATAAACGATTTTCTTTTCTTCCGTACTAATTTCAATTTCGATATTAAGTTCATCTAAAATTCTAGTAATTTTAAATGGACCTAAATAATGATCTGCAAATTTGTTTTCTCGAAGTTCCTTTAATAGAAAAACATAATCTCCTGTTCGAAATGTTTTCTGAGTCAATTTTCGGTCGTAATATCTTTTACATCTTTGTTTTGCAGCTAACAATTTGGTAATTATTGTTTTTTCTGTTTCAGATATTCTTTTCAGCAATTCGTTTACAAGACTCGCATACGTTAACGGGATTTGTTTTTCAGAAAATTCAGATGGTATTCTGGCCTTTCTGCCAAAAACCATCTCATGCGGTGTAACTCCTGTAGATTCGTGAACAGAAGTGTTAAAAGAAAATATAGAAGACTGTAACCATAAGTCCCAATTATCTTTTTCGCAATAGTGTCTCAAATATTCGATAAACGTATGATGACTTCGCTCCAAAGCTCCTAATGATTGAGGGTGATAGGCGGTTGATTTATACTGTTTGATTTTAAATAATTTTGCAATATCTCTCATTAATTCGCTCATAAATTGACTACCTTGATCCGTTTGAATAGATTCTGGACAACCAAAAGTACAAATAAAATTTTCAACGAAAGCTATAGCAATTGAGGGTGTGTCCACACCGGACAAAGGGATTGCTCCAGAATATTTACTTAAACAGTCCTGCCAAGTCAAAATGTATCGGTTTCCTAATTTTGTTTTAGGAAGGGGTCCAACAATGTCAATTTGTATTTTCTCAAAATTCCTGTTTGGTGTATCTGTAATTTTCATTGGTTGTTTTGTTTTTACTCTTACTAATTTCTTCCTTTGACATGATTCACATGTTTTGATGTAATTTTGAACATCCTTTCTCATTCCTTTCCAATAGTACCTTTCTTTTATCCTTTCCAAAGTTTTTGTTTCTCCTTTATAACCTCCTACTACACTGTCGTGACATTCTATTATTATTGACAGTCGCATTTCTTCTTCTGGAATTTCGATTTCTCCTGAACAAATCGTAATTTTATGGTTGTCCTCAAAATTTTCTCTCAAGACTCTTTCAATATAATTCCAAGATACCTTATCGATTCCATTCCCTTCCCGCGCTAAACTAAATGTTTTGTGTCCCTCGAGAATTAATGCACCCTTTAAAGTTTCTATTGCTTTCTCGAAAATTGTCGTTAAAAATCTATCGTTAAATAATTCCTTGATAAATACATGAAAAATATGATAATCTCCATTTATAGTTCTTATTACATTACCTAACTTCGGGTTCAGATTCTTTAAATTTTGCAAATCAAATAACTATAACTCTAATAATTCTCTACTCTGTCTGTTTTTGACTACACAATCGACACTCATAAAATTCAAAATGTGATCTTCTCGCATCCACAACTTTTCATTTGAATTTTGAAATAATCCACTAACAATATCATCTTCTCTAAAACTTCCTGGGGTAATCATTACGAATGCTCCTCTCCAACAATCCTCCTTCATTCCAAAAATATCATTACATTCTTTTTCGACAATTTCACTACCATCAGAATCATCGGAATCATCATAATCAACAATCTTTCTTATTTTGCTTATACTCATGTCTTCTGTCTTTACATATGGATATTGTCTCTTAAGACTTCGACATCTTGTCCCACTTTCGAGACTAAGATGCCTCAACACATTGTTCCCGTCGGAACTCAACACATTGTTCCTATCGGAACCCAAAACATTGTTCCTATCGGAACCCAAAACATCCACTCTTCGGTCCTCACCCATATTTGAGAGGTCAGGAAGCTGGTGAGTGCGAACTTGGCCTGGATCATCTTTTCCTCCATTTGTGTTTAGATCACTGGGCAGGGTGGTACCAGTCCCTACCGGTGTGATAACTTGGAGTACACTAGGAATCTCCAGACGGTCCACCCCATGGCGCTGTCCATCACACTCTCTAGGCCACTCAACCGAAGAGTCCTTATTAACACCAGATAATTCCATATTTCCAACATCAACATTTCCCTTACTAACGATGAATAGCCTTTCAATAGGATACTCATCGTATAGCCTATCCGATTGATCCTCCTCACCATTCTCATTATCATTAACATTAATTAATTTTCCTTTTAATTCTCAAATTTTATTTTCAGGGACAGGATTACGGGAGAGAGCATCCGCGTTTGCATTTACCCTTCCAGGCCTAAACACTATCTCATGCTTATAATCTTGCAATTTTATCTTCCACTTAGCTATTCTTGAATTAATAGTAGGATCTTTTAAACGAGACAACCAAACTAAAGCCTGATGATCAGTTACAATTTTGAAAGTAGTTCCGTAAAGATATGGTATAAAATACTTTACAGCAAATACTATAGCTAGGAATTCCTTTTCTGTAGTACTGTATCTAGTTTCTGCATCATTTTGCGTCCTTGATGCATAAGAGATTGGTAGATCCTTTCCAATTTCCCCATGGCTAAGGACAGCTCCAACTGCGTAGTCCGAAGCGTCAGTAGTCAAAATGGACGGTTTTTTAAAATCAGGGTATTGTAATAAAGGTTGTGTGCACAATTTTTCTTTTAATTGATTAAATGCTGCTTCTGCCTCAAGGCCCCAATTAAATTTATTTTCAATTTTTAATAAATTTGTTAAAGGTTTAGCTATTTTCGCGAAGTTCGGTATAAATTTTCTGTAGTACCCTGCTAAACCAAGAAATTGTTTAATGTTTCTTCTATTTTTAGGTTGAGAAAATTTTGAAACTGCTTCTAATTTCTTTGGGTCTGGTCTAACTCCATCTTTCGAGATGATGTGCCCTAAATACCCAATTTCTTTGCATAAAAATTTACATTTATCCGGTTCCAAAACTAATCCTGCTGATTTGAGTCTGCCTAGTAATTTTTCGAATTTTTCTCTGTGTTCTTTTAATGAATTTGCGTAAATAACTATATCATCCATGTAAACAAATAGCTCTATACCTTGCATCCCTGACAGTACTCTATCCATCATTCTTTGAAAAGTAGATGGGCTGTTTTTTAGCCCAAAAGGCATTCTTTTGACTTCATAGTGCCCATAAGGTGTCGAAAACGCGGTTTTATATCTATCTTCGGGCGCTACTTCTACCTGATGAAAACCTTGTGCTAAATCCAAAACAGTAAAGTACTTACCACCTCCTAACTGATCTAAAATATCCGTGATATTCGGAAGAGGGTAGTAGTCTCCAATAGTTTTCTCATTTAATTTCCGGTAATCTATTACCATGCGCCAACGTTTATTACCTTGGGAATCTTCTTTTTTTGGAATAATCCATACGGGTGAATTATATGGGGATTTTGACACTTTAATCGAATCGTTTTTCAACAGGGCTTCGGTTTGTTTCTTTATTTCTTCCTTGTGAACTTCAGGGTATCGAGGGTACTTACTGTTTACCGGTACATTATCAGTTGTCTCTATTTTATGTTGAACTTCCTTAGTACTTCCTAGTTTATCTCCAGGTAAATGGAATTGGAATAAATGTTTCTTTATGGATTCCATTAAATGTTTTCTCTCTTCTTCGTTTAAATGATCAAGGTCCAATATTTCGTCCAGGACCGCTGGGCATTAATGGTAAGTATCCGGTTTTTAATTCTGTATTTACAATAGGTAAGTTTATCAAACGCTTTGTTCTTCTCTTTAAATTTAAAGTTATTCCCTTTTTTACAGTTAAAATTGAAAATTTCCCTAAATCGTGAGTTAGAACCTTTTCCTTAAGATCAATTACCGAATCTTTTAGAAAGGGCATTCCTATTATGCCATCATGTTTTGTAGGAAAATTGTCATGTACGACATGAAAAATTTGAGTCTCGTTATTAATAGATATTTCAACGATTCCAATTGTTAATATACCTCCATTACTTATCCCAAACAATTGACATCTATTTTTCAAATCAATCGGGATATCTGGATTAAGTGCCTTATTTTTTATTAAATTTAATTCAGCCCCTGTATCTACAATAAACCTAGCGCTGTTATTTTGGAAAACTTCACTAGGAATTTCTACTTCCGGTGCTTTGACAGTTTCTCCATGTGGAATATGTAATATTACTCGCTATTAGCTGGTACATCTTCTTCAGACTCAAGATCGTACCCCCATCTTGAATCTACCCTTCGTTTTTTGATTCCTCCCTTTTTACCTCCTGACCCTTTTGTATTTTATCTTGACGAGACCAACATTTTTCTTACAATAGGAGCACGGTCCCCAACACCTATCAGCCGTATGACCTGTCATTCTACATTTCGTGCATTCGATTCTACTAGTTCTATTATTTTTTAATTTAGGGCAATTAAACTTAATATGACCTTTCTCTCCACATTCGAAACAACTGTCATATCTGGGACATTCGAGTTGAAGATGCCCTGCACGATTACACGTTTGGCAAAATTTCTCGTTCCCACACTCTTTCTGGATATGACCCGTTTTACCGCAACCATAACACCGTTTATCACTATTTTGTTTTTCGTTCGGTTCTTGTTTTATGAATTTTGAAGGAAACTCCTTGTTTGTGCCACCCTTGTGTTTATTATTATAACTCGATTCTCCCTTTTCAATTATTCTTACTCGCGGGTTTTCTGAGCGTGAATTAAATCTTGCATTATATTGAGATTTAGTGTAATTTTCGCCAGTTTTATAATTCCCCTTTTGTTCCCTCCTTAAGTCTTCTTCTCTTTGTAAAGTTTTTTGATAGGTTAATTCCCATTCTGCCTCCTTTGCTAATTTAATCGCGTCATAAAGATTTTTAGGACTACCGAATCTCACCCTTAACACTAACTCTTTCTTTAACCCAACTATAAAATTTTCAGTTGCTATTTCCTTAGCAGAATTAATCATTCCTGTTACTGACTCTACCCCGTTTTTTTCTTTAATTACGTCAATAATTTCGGCTAAAACTAATCCAACCCTGGTACTATAATCCAAAACTGATTCGCTAAACTTTTGTGCAACTTTTGATAATATTGAATGTAACTGACCCAAATTTTTATGATCGGTAAAAATAAATTTTAAGTGGTTCAACAATTCATCCAAAGTATCAATTTCCTGATTGGCTAAACAACTTTCAGCACTTCCAACTAATCGAGATCTAATTACTCTGAACAAATGGAAACGCTCTTCCGGAGCTATTGACTCCTCAGCAAAACGACAATTTTTTACGAATTTCGTTATATACATATTTTGACCATTGAATCCTTTAGGTAAAAATTCAAGGGCGCTTCTGAAAGGAATGTAATTCTTTTTCTCTTGTTTACTATTTACAACTAATACTTCTTCCTTTTCATCACTTTGATCAATATTAACCCTTTCGTGCCTCCGGGACATATATGTCCCACTTACAAAATTTAATGTCATTCTTATAAAATTGAAGGAATCAATAAGCGGTAAATTTTTTTCTGTTACCTTTGGACACTACTATGTGTAAAAAAATGATAAATTACATAACGATGTTATAATTAATTTAAACAATAACAAAAATATTGCTATTTTTTAAAAAATAAGTTATATAAGTACTAACTAATTTCTTTGTCACATAGTTAATAATTTTTAACACCACTACGTTTTCTTATGCTTCTGGGGTCGCTAATCACGAATTTGGAGTCAGAATAAAAAAAACTCAAAATGGCGGAACCAATATGGCGGGCTTTCAAAAAAATTTATCGAAATTTTTTAAAACTTCATTGGATTTGGTTTAAAATTTTTGCTCGGGAGTTTTCGGGGTTGCTGATTACGAATCCAATGTTAGTTTTTTAAAATTCAAAATGGCGGATCCAATATGGCGGAATTTTTTTTTAAATTTGCTTGGATTTGCTTAAAAATTGGTACTCGGGGGTTTTTGAGGTCGCCGATTACGAATCCGACGTTAGTTTTTCAAAATTCAAAATGGCGGATCCAATATGGCGGACATATTTTTTAAAAATTGCTTGCATTTGATTAAAAATTGGTACTCGGGGGTTTTTGGGGTCGCTGATTGCGAATCTGATGTTAGTTTCTGAAAATTCAAAATGGCGGATCCAATATAGCGAACGAGTTTCTCATAAAATTTATTTAAGCTCAAGAAATCCACAACTCAAGATTTTTTGAAATATGATGAATGCGAAACTAATGTCACTTTTTAAAAATTCAAATCGACTTTTCCAGAATAGTGAAGAAAATTCAAAACTATATTTTAGATCATAAATATCAATGTTTAAAAATTAACCATCTGTTTATTATTTAAATTTTATTCAATATATTATTTTTTAATTTTTGGAACACGTATAAAAGGGTAATTAAATTTTATTCATAAAATAATAGAAAAATTGTTATTATTATGATTACGTTCATTTGCATAGTAATCATCATTTTCATAAAAACGCGCGCTTTACCTCAATACTTTTGGCGCTTTGTTGACCTGTGTAGTCACCAGGTATTAGAGCGCTTTACATTGTAATTGAACTTTCGTCCGCAAGGTGGTGCATGCATAGTTAGGGTAGGTTCTCTCACAATCAAGACGCATTGAGAAGTATATATATAAGTACAGACAACTTTGAGATAAAAATATTACAAATTTTTCGTGTGTTCTTGCAGGTAGGTGGATACTAATAGTCTAAAAATATAAATCAGTTCTTTTCAGAGCTTTTCTTTTCCTTTCTCTCTTAGTTTCTTATTCTTTCCTATTCTTATTCTGTCTTACTCCTTATTCTTTTTTAGTTTTGTTTTCCTTACAAGCAGTTATTTTTGGATCATTTTTTTGTTTCTTTAGTTATTTTTCAAGTTTTTTTTGTACTTTTTTTATTTTTTTTTACATTTTTTCAGTTTTTTTAACTTATTTACGTTAATTTTTTTGTTAATTTTTTCCTATAAAAATTTACACTTTTAAATAAGTAAAATTTCTTTTCTCTAAAATGAATACTCGTTCTCGAGTAAGAAAGAACTTGGAAAATTTTTCACTTCCATCTGATCCGGAAGATTCAGAAGGAGACATTGAGTCTGAGGAAGAAGAAAGATATGATCTTTCAGATTCTGACGATGACGCGAATAGCGTAGACCAAGACAGCGATGATACCGATTGCAGTGATTCTGAAAATCCACACAATACTGAAAATGGAAAATGGGTGGCAGACCGTTGGAATTGTAGGGATAATTTGAATTTTGAAAAGGACCCAACAATTTTAGTACAAATGGGGAAAAAAGTCAAAGAATCCGATTTCTTTGATTTGTTTTTCACCCAAGACATTTTACAAAAAATTGTTGAGGAAACCAATATGTATTTTCATCAAAATAAAAAAAAAGAGTCAAAGTATGCTTATGAGTTATCGATTGATGAGCTACGTGCTTGGATTGGTATGTTGATATTGATGGGAATACATCGTTTACCTCAACAGAAAAATTTTTGGAGCACAGATCCAGCACTTAGAGTTGATTTTATTGCCAATATAATGACTCGTGATCGATTTAGAAAAATAGCTGAAATTCTTCACTTGAATGACAACAACAAAGTTCTTGAAAAAAGTGATCCGAATTATGACAGGTTGTTCAAAGTAAGACCGCTTGTTGATCATTTGAACAAAAAGGCTCAGGAAATTTACTCTCCTTCTAAAGTACTAGCTGTTGATGAATCTATGATAAAATTCAAGGGTCGATCATCTCTCAAGCAGTACATGCCAATGAAGCCAATAAAAAGGGGATATAAGGTCTGGTGTTTGGCTGACTCACAATCTTCGTACATTTTTAAGTTTGAAATTTACACTGGAAAATCCACAGATTCACAGAAGAGCCAAGAAACTCTTGGTGAACGAGTTGTTACGAATCTTACTAAGGATTTGCGTGGAAGCAAATCATTAGTAGCATTCGACAACTTCTTTACTTCTGTGGATCTAGTAACTTCACTTCTTCAAAATCAAATATTTTCAGTAGGCACTGTTCGGGTAAATCGAAAAGGCTTACCAGAGATTATGAAGAACAAAAAAAACTGAAACGAGGAGAGTCAGAAATAAGACACATGGGATGCGTTCAGGGAATCAAGTGGTTGGATGCAAAGATTGTCACTCTTCTTTCTACAGCTCATAATTCGGAGACATTGTCTACTGTAAAAAGAACCCTAAAAAATGGAAGTAGGATTAATGTAGAATGTCCAGGTGCTATTGCAACCTATAATAAAATTATGGGAGGTTTATCAAATTCATCATAAACGTGTGGTGGATCAACTCACATTCCGACTGAATTTGGCAAAGCAACTAATTGCAAAGTTTTCTGCTTCAAAAGGTCCAGCTTTGACAACTCATGTCACCAAAAAAAGAAAACATTTTGAAGAAACGTCAGAAATTGTTGACCACCTGCCCGACGTTCAAAAAAATCGCCGACGTTGCCATTTTTGTTCTACAAAGGAACAAGAAAAGCGAACAAACGTTGTTTGCATAGGGTGCAACGTCCCTTTATGTATCGAAGGATGTTTCCGTAAATTCCACGGTAAGTAGAAGTTACCTGAAAAAGTGTTATAGGGCTCTTGGCGATGGATCACTGTAAAAAAAATCCTAACGCGCCATTATCGGAACCTCTCAGGTGGTGTGGAAGACCGTGCTTCCTACAAACCTGCAAATCCAAGCAATTTTCAAAAAATATTCCGCCATATTGGATCCGCTATTTTGAATTTTGGAAAACAAACATCGGATTCGTAATTAGCGACCCCAAAAACCCCCGAGTACCAATTTTTAAGCAAATGCAAGCAATTTTTAAAAAATATGTCCGCCATATTGGATCCGCCATTTTGAATTTTGGAAAACAAACATCGGATTCGTAATCAGCGACCCCAAAAACCCCCGAGTACCAATTTTTAAGCAAATGCAAGCAATTTTTAAAAAATATGTCCGCCATATTGGATCCGACATTTTGAATTTTGAAAAACTAACGTCGGATTCGTAATCGGCGACCTCAAAAACCCCCGAGTACCAATTTTTAAGCAAATCCAAGCAAATTTAAAAAAAAATTCCGCCATATTGGATCCGCCATTTTGAATTTTGAAAAACTAACATCGGATTCGTAATCAGCGACCCCGAAAACCCCCGAATAACAAGTTTCAACAAAATCCGTCCGGTGGGTTTCCCGGGGGCACGAAAGGGTTAACAACCTCCCATTGTCCTCTTCTTCCCTAACTTGACACTTCCTCTTCAGCTCCTCCTCCTTGTCCCTTCGAATTAATTGTTCCTGGCTCGTTCCTCTCCGAATGCGATTTTGATTCTCTTGATGACAATTTTTTTTCCAATTTCAAAATGAATCACTTTATAGGTGTAGTTTTTTGTGGATTTAGGACTATTTCTTCGAAATTGGATGACATTTCCACATCTTTTGACACTAGGCATTTTTCTTTGCAGGTTTTTCAGGATTTCAGTCTCCCAATAAGTTGAGATTATCCCACCGCTGTCACCAAAAATTATTCCTGTAATGGAGCATTTACACCTTTGGTAAAAAAAATTTTTTATTTTGATTTTCGGAAATGCAAAGATCTGATTGGTTGTCCATTATCAATCAGATTGTGAACAACCAATCAGGTTTGTGTATTTCGGAAAATTCAAAAATAAAAATTTTTTTTACCAAAGGTGTAAATGCTCCGTAAATTACTAATTTCTAGTAAAAGTAATTCTAAATTGTGAATTCACCCTCTAGGTTGTGAATTCACCTTTATCCTTACGTAGAGTTATGTTAAATACCGCTTTAGTCGTTTCCAATTCAAAAGCACCCTTAATATTATGAAATCACCTTTAATTTACCATGTGATTTTAGCGTAGCGTTACACACACTGATCTCTATATATAACTGGATGGGCGATTGTGTCGCCTACCGTATTTTTATTAGAAGACCGGAAACGCCATTTTTAATCTTCTCGGTTGTTAAAAAGTGGCGGGAGAATTCAAATAATTTAATGAGATTAAAATATATAGAATAACAAATTAAATAATTAATTGTCAATAATTTTAATTTTAAATCATTTTAACGTAACTGATAGTATTATATTATTATTATTATTATATATTAAATTAAAAAAGTAGTTACAAAATTAATTAATTCTTATGAAATAATTAAATATATTAATTTACTTTTTCTAATTAATAATTATAATAAATAATATAAATTATTTAATGTTTAAAATTTCTAATGTCATACTTAAAAAATTTTGTTACTGTTTTCTCAGTTTAAAAAAATGTATAGAAATATTAAAGTCAAATTTGTAAACATAAAAAAGGATATGACAATAAATAAGTATGCATAACTTGTAAAAAATTTATATATTTTTGTTGCTTTATATATATATATATATCAATGAAACAAAGTAGACGCTGGTAATACGGCGCACGATCATTTTCCTGCTACTGAATTGATGTTTTCCAATTTAAAAATTCCAGGTCAAAATTCAGGATATTCACAATAGAATTGATTCATTTATAACATCTGTCTAAAAATCTTCTTTAAAAATATTAATTGCGGTAGGAGATACCTGAAATAGCTGCAAAAATATAAATGTAAAACTGTTACTACTAAAAGTAGTATATAGTTAATGTAAATATAATAGAAATTAATTAGAAGAAGAAAAAAAATACTAAAATTCAAGCGTATCATAAACCATGAAATAAATGAGTATTTACAATGAATTTTTTCTAGTTTATAAAGTAGAAGTATAAAAATGGAAAAATTCTATAACTCATAGTAACAGAGTTTAAAAACAATACAACAATGTTATCGTCAAAATTAAAAAAAAAATTGGAAAATCTTAAGTCTTATGATGTACAATGAAATATTTTGTGCATAAAAGTTTTTATAGTAACAAATATTAAATTATTTAACTCAGAAAAAAATTCCCATACCATCTCTAAATGCATGATAACAATATTTACACTACATTACTTAAGTACAAAGTGCATATTGCCGCATGAAATAAATAAAAACACCTATTCAATAAACTTTCACAGTACAAATTATTAAACCAAAAAACAAATTATAAATTTGTTAATTATAACAAATAATAATTTTATATAAATAAATAAATAAATAAATATATTAAATATGTGTAACAATTAACATTAAAATTTGAAGAAAACATTAAAAAGTCTTAAATCGTATATGCACAATGAAAAGTTTGTACATAAGTCTTTTATACTGAAAATTATTAAACCGTTTAACATAAAATACCAACATAATCTCTAAATTAAGAAAACGATATTTACTTACCATAACTAGTATTACTTTTACTGAAATATGTTCTATTCTACTTATGAAATTAAATAAAAATGTACGAGGTGCATGGTGTAGAATGAAATGTGATAGAATGCGTGCAATTGTAGATGATTCTAAAGAAAGTTATTGGTTTTGCCAAATAATTTGTCTATTTAAATAATGTCGAATTTTTTGGCCTACTTTTTGGTCAGAAATTGCTTTTGTAGCGGAAAACATGCGTAATTTTATATACGTTTGACAATTTTTTTTTGATAAGTTATATATGAGGTTGCCCTCTTCCGGTGCATCATCAAATAAATGATTTGTCAGAGAAGGAAAGAGATTACATTGAGATTGAAGAAGATCAAAAAGAACTTTGGAACAAAGCACAGCAGAGAAGTTTTGCTCTTTTGGTATCATGTTACCAATTTGGTGAAGAGAATATTTGAAAAATTGTTCAGTTCTTTGACAAATTAAAGTGACTGATTCACTAGGATAAATAAGTCCTCCTTGACTTTTAGCTTGAATTAAAAAATGCTCTTGAAATTCTGCTTCTGATTGGCAAGGTTGAAGAAGCGCCTCACGACACTTAAGACATTGTAATCGCAAATAAGTTTATTGATCACTTAAAATTTTCCGAACTACCCATCCAGCAATGTACGAAACGCAACCTTCCGAGAATGGAGATAGTGGATCGGGTAAAGGAGCAGCGGTTATTGAAAAGTCATGAAAGTAATCATTATCTTCAATGTGATAATCTACTTCCGCGAGACCATACTTTTTTCTACCCTCAGATTACTTACTTCGTCATAAAGTGAGAGATCATAATAATCTATTCTTTTTGTTCTTGACCTGACACTAGGTACTGTTAGAATAGTGGTTGAATCCATCGCTTCAACGTTGCCATTTGTAGCTACTACTTCATGACGAACAAGAAGCCTTTTATATGCTACAACAAATTGACTGCAAGTTGGACTTGTGCACCAACCACCACATTGCCTTATTGCGCAAAAAAACAATTCCAAATGATCTTGGCTTAATTTATAGGTTAAAAGATACAAAATTTGAGAACCCTCAGGTTTCACGTGCAAATCAAAAATTCCAATTACAGAAATTGCAGCAGTTATAAAACCAATGAAAGGAACATAACGCCTAGTCTTGAAAATTGACAGACCGGAAACGTCTGTTATTCCTTTTAAATATTCAATTTCTGCTAATATGTTTTCTCGCCAAAAAACTTCGTTTGATTTTCGCATTGGAGCTTTAAACCCTTTTCCGAATGGGTTTCGTGAATTTAGGAAATCAAAAACTCTATCTATGCAACGGATAAACCTGACGGTCCCTGAACTACCTTGAAAATTTTCTAAGTATAAATATTTATCACAGTATTCGATAGAATTTGCAGTGCTACAGCTTAAGGTCTGAGTGGCTAGCATCACTTTCATTTTCATTTTATAAAAGTCTATATGTGCCCTACGAAGTTTGTTCCCCGCTCTCAGCCCTTCCTCTTCTTGTAGATTAACTAAATTTTCAATATAACGCCATTCAATATTGTTACCGTCTTTGTCCTTTAAAATTTTTAATTGCCCTAAACAATTGCGAAATAACTTTACCATGTGACATGCGTCAAAAATGATAAATACTTTTTCTCCGGTAGACGGGTGATTGAAAAAGGGTTGCGGGTTTGGTAAGTTAAAAGTAGCACCAAGCAATTTCATTGCAGCAAAATGTTCTGCTGTTCCATCTAAGGTCAATGAAACTACTTTAATTTTTAAATCGTTTAATAAAACTAATGCATTTGAAATCATTCCAGAAGTTGTAGCTGAATCCATTCCATTCACAACTACGTAACCTATCGGAAGCTTCCAGATACTATCTACTGACACTACCATCAAGACAACAGCTTCTTTTGCTAACTGCAAAGTGTCGCTATCTTCCATTTGAGAACATATATCAACATACCCTCGCACTTTCCCGTTCGGAAGATACTGCAAGCCTTTTTTTATGGACATTCCGTCTATCATTAAACTAACCAAAACTTTTTTTCCTTGTTCGTCAGCTTCTGACACTTTCTGACGTAAAGCATCAAAACTTTCTGTCGTAAAGCCTGGTTCTCCGTTTAATGAAGAATTTATAATAACTATATTTCAGTGTATATGTACAAAACTAAAAAACTTTTTTAAAACTTACAGTCTCCTTTAATGGGTACCTGATTTAAAATATTTCGCATTTTGTATGTTGTATGAAGAATACCATTCTTTTAAAGTTCTAGGATGGGGAAGAGCTTTGCAAAATTTTCTTCTAACAAAAGCGTATGCTTTTGGGGAATAAAAATGCAATGTACATGCAAATGATCTTAAAGCAGGTGGATACTTTTCCTTACAAATGCCTTTTTGTACTTTGCGACGTTGAGATTTAAAAACCCTTTTTTTAACAGGAGACTGCGTTTCAGAACTATTTTGATTTTTGATAAATCTGCTAATAAGCTGGGAAACATCACTCTCTGCAAAACTATCTAAACATGCAAGCCCATTTTCCGAAACAGCTCGAGTACGTCGTAATTCTCTTACGATGTCGCTGAGAGTGGAGACTTTCTTCCGAAGACGCTTGATAATCTGCTTCTGTTTTTTTGCTGTTGTTCTGCTCTTTTCTAACTTTTGTCGCATTCCATTGTATTTCCTTGTTAAGCATTTGGGACTAGAATGATAATGATGGTCATGATTGAGACTTGTTATTTGTTGCGGAGTTGTTGGTCTCTCAGGAGTCTTTTGTTTACTCGGGGTTGATGTCGATTCAACTGACGATTGCAAATCTAAAAAAGTATTATATAAGCATTTACATTAACCAATACATAATTTATAATAACTATATTTCAGTGTATATGTACAAAACTAAAAAACTTTTTTAAAACTTACAGTCTCCTTTAATGGTTACCTGATTTAAAATATTTCGCATTTTGTATGTTTTTTAATGAACATGAATGTTTATTAGACAAAACTCCTGTCATTTCAATCTGTCCAATAGCGTTATCTTCTATTAAATTAATTTCAGCATCTTCTCTTGATTTAAAACGCTTAACATTTTCTATATTTTCAAATACACCTGACCGTTTTTTTGTGGATACTCCTGACATTTCATTTTGATTTGCATCTAATTTAACAGAATTTACAAGAAGAATGTAAATTATAAAAATCCCAACACCAAATATATGTACTGAACAATAATTACGCTGGATAATTTTCAAAGTTTAATATTTTCCTATTCAAGGCTTATTCATAAAAATATATTAACAGTATTTTTTTTTAATAAATAAGCAATAGTATGTAAATTTGTATTTTGAACAAATTTTTGATAACGAATTTGAACCATTAATATTAATAATAATAAATATAAATATTAGACATATTAATTAATATTATCAATATTAATAACAAAATACCTTTTAAGATATCTGGGAAAAATAATGTTGGTATAGCATTGGACTTTAATATTTGTCCACTTGTATTTCGTTTATAAAAACAATTATTCTCAAAATGTTCATGACAAATGAGACTTCTCTCATTGGGATAAAAATTCTCTAATCCAATATTTTTTATCCAAGTTTTTAAAAGTTTTTCATTTTTGAACGGAAATCTACGAACAGTTATCATAAGTATGAGTACAAAACATTCGCAAAAAATTTCCTTTTACAACTATTGGCAAGGTTTTCAATCACTATATAAAAAGATATTTAAAACTAAATTAACTATAACAGTAAAATAATATATTATATTTAGAAATGTATTATTATTATTATTATTATTAGAAAATGAATTAAAAATTTATGTAAAATCAATTTTCTTACTTGCGAAAATTTACGTGGCATCCTATTTTTTTAACGTTATTGCAAGAAATACACTTCAAATAATAACTTTCAAAAATTGTTGGTATGCTTTCTAAAAGAATTCTTTCTTTATCATTTGTTGCTTTTGAGAAACATTTTTCATCAAAGTGATCGCCACATAACCTGCTAGTTGATGTTAATTCAAAATTTTCATCTAAATTCATATTTTTTATCCAAATTTGACGAAGTTCAGGACGTATCGGGAATCTGAAAATTAAAAAACATTTTAATTGACGATAAAAAATTATCTACTACATTTAAAAAACAAAAATTTAATTATTAAAATTTGTTATTTCTTAACATTATAAATTTTTAGTAAAACTACTTAAACTCAAATTTTAAAGATTAATATTATTCTTTGAATGAAAACAAAAACACAGATTGCATGTAAACAAATCTTACTGATGAAATAACCTTACTTTTTAAAAATTAAAATAATAACGCATATACTACAATTTATAAAAAACAATTGTATAAGTAAAATTAAAATCATATTTCGAAGTGGCAAAGTAAGTAGGAAAATATTTATAGTGTAGAACGTAACGCATGTAAAGAAAAACAAAAATATAACCTAAAAATTAGACAATTTAATAATATTATAAAAATATGTACTCACATGTGAAAAGAAACACCTTTAGCATCTTTTTTGCCACAATATACACACACCAAAACCATTTTCACTTTTTTTTAAACTTATATTAATATATCAATAAATTTTTTTTAACCAGTTTACATATCAGGAGAAAAACAACACCAACACTAACTCGCGAATCACACGGACGTGCGCACACAATGACAGGAGTGTACATCTGAGAATATTAAATATGGCGACCAGTGTTTCAATTAATACTACACAGGAAGCGACTTTTCTATATGAGTCGCCCATCCAGTTATATATAGAGATAAGTGGTTACACAGTATACCGTAAGTAGTATACACACCGCGCGTCAGCCCCAGGAGTATTAAGTCAGGCGCGACCGCCGTTACGGATACGGATCGATCACACGTAGCCGCCATTACACGAATGAACACGTATTTTCAATTTCTTGAGAAATATAACACATTATACCCAAAAATTCTTTTAAATTCTTTATTCATTACACATAATGAGGGTATATTTTTAATAGACCCATTTTTACCAATAAATTTAATTAAAGAAAGCGACTTAAATCCATATTTGGGCATAAATCGAATAATAAAATATTTATTACGCGATAGCACCATAAACACATGCGTAGAAGCAAAAGTGTAAATAAATTATACTGTATTAGTATTTCAAACAATACATTGTGAAAGAAATACTGATATTGCAGGGGTTCTAGGACTCCCTTTTTCCCTTGATATAATTAACGAGTTATTTTAATCACTCCTCCTATCTTAAGTAAACCATTAACAACAATGGCTAATGATAATACTAGACACACCATGACCGGTAATATAGATAGAACCCTAAGCGATTCTATGATCACTTCTATGGCAGAATGTTTTGCGTTACAACAAGGTATGATGAACATTCCCTTTTATGATGGTAAAAATATACCCGTAAGAGATTTTATTGAAGAAATAATAAATGGTGCTTCCAGCATACCAATCGGTTGTGAAGATCAATATTTAAAATGTATTCTTTCTAGATTAAAGGGTACTGCAAGGGATAACATGATGCCGATAACATGATGAGACCTTTAGCAGATTGTGCTCTAGAATCATTTAACTGAGGACTCCCAGACTCTATGTCTAGCGCCATTGAAGCTAGAAATTTACAAACTTTGGACGAAGCATTTAAAAGTGCTTTAGAATATGAAGCCCGTCATCAATCCTATAAGTCAGACTATAACACTTATCATTATTAACGATCCAATCAATCTAATGATTATGGAAACAGAGAAAGAAGCCTTAGCCCAGGGGTGCGATTTCCTTATCCTGTGGAACAACCCAAATATTTTTCCCAACCAACAGGCCCTTCAGGAATATTAAAAAATCCTTATTCATCTCAATTTTCGGGCACAAATAATCAACAACCCTATCTTAATCATCCTAATTATTTTCCTCCTAACGCTTATGTTCCTTACAATTCATACCCTTATTTTTCTCAAATACCTCGATTAGAAGGTCAATATTATAAACCTAATGAAGGTTCTAGAACGCCTCCACAGGCGCAGTCTCCCCACTCCTTAGAAAAGGACAATTTAAACTCAAACATGGCTCGACGGATAGACGCGACGACGAGTGGGAATCTAAAAGAGCGTCCAATAAACGTGAGGATTCTACGATCACAAGAACCATCTTGCATGCAAGAAACTCAAGAGAATCACCAGTAATAAAAATAAGATCACCTAGTTTCATAGAAACAACTGCATCAATACTAATTGACACTAGAGCAGATGTTAATTTAATAAAACTATGCGTCTTACAACCAGAATTAGAAGTAATTCAAGATGAGGCCATCCACATAGCTGGAATAGTTCCCATAAAATTTAAAACACTAGGAACTGTGCAAGTGGAAATTCATGGAAAATCAGTAACTTTCAAAACAGTGCCTTCAAACTTTCCCTTTGAGTCAGATGGTATTCTTGGAAGAGAATATTTAAGAGAAGAAAAAGTCGAAATATCTTTTTGGCATAACACTTTAGTGACTCATTCTAATCCTATTCATCCTATATTCTTCTCTGACAATGAATCGAAAGAAGCAAGAGAAAATCTAACGGAAAATAAGACAAATAAAAGGCTGAATTTAACCATTAAAGCAAGAACAAAACAAGTAATACCAGTTGAAGTATTAAATACCGATTTAAAAGAAGGATATTTACCATTACTAGATACAACTGAAGGATTAATAATAGGTAAAGGAATAGTAACAAACAACGACGGTATATGTCATGTTTACGCTATAAATACAACAGCAGAAGACATAGAAATTGAAATTTTACCCCAAGAACTTATACCATTTGAATTTTATAAGCTACCAGGTGAAGATTCTAACGAATATTCTTCAGAAGAAGAATATATAGAACCCCCAGATAAAGCCACTGCTGTTATAAAACATTTAAGATTAAATCATTTAAATGAAGAAGAAAAAGAACATGTCAAACAAGTGATACAAGAATTTCCAAATAATTTTAACCTTCCAGGTGAACACTTAACGTCAACACATTTAGTACAACATAAAATACTTACCTCAGATGAAATACCTATACATACAAAGCAATATAGATTTTCTCCATCCCAAAAAGAGGAAATCGATAAAGTCATCGATAGAATGAAGTCGAAAGGTGCAATAGGACCTTCTTGCTCTCCTTATAACTCCCCATTACTCATAGTTCCAAAGAAAATTGATGGAACTGGAAAAAAGAAGTGGAGAATAGTAATTGACTTCAGAGCATTAAATGATAAGACCGTAGGCGACTTTTATCTCCTACCCCATATAACTTCTATCATAGATAATTCGGGCAATGCCTAGTACTTTTCTGTATTTGATTTAGCCAGTGGATTTCACCAAATAGAGCTAGATCCAAAGGATGGAGAAAAAACCGCATTCTCAACTACACATGGACATTATGAATACATTAGAATGCCAATGGGATTAAAAAATTCACCGGCCACCTTTCAAAGATTAATGGACCAAGTATTAATTGGATTACAAGGTGCTGAACTATTCGTCTACCTAGATGACATAGTAATCTACGCTAAGGACCTAGAAGTACATGGAAAAAAGGTGCGAAGATTATTAAGCAGACTTAAAGAAGCAAATTTATCCTTGCAACCTCAAAAATGTGAATTCTTGTTTAAAGAAGTAGCATATTTAGGAAATATAATTAGTAGTGAAGGTGTAAAACCTAACCCCAAAACGATAGAAGCAGTTAAAAACTTCCAACCCTAAAAACACCCCGAAATGTAAAACAATTCTTAGGCTTGGCTGGATATTACAGAAGATTCATAAAGGATTTCTCAGCAAAGGCAAAACCTCTGTCAAACCTATTGAAAAAGGACATAAAATTTAGTTAGGGGACAAAAGAAGAGAGTAGTTTTAAAGAACTAAGAGAAGCATTATGTACAAGCCCTATTTTACAATACCCAGATTATGACAAACCATTTACCATAACCACGGACGCATCTGATTTTTCGATAGGTGCTGTTTTAAGTCAACAGAAAGACGGCTTTGATTTACCCATAGCTTATCTCTCTAGAGTATTAAATGCTCCTGAATTAAACTACTCAACAACGGAAAAAGAATGCCTAGCTGTATTATACGCTGTTCACAATTTCAGACCATATATTTACGGAAAGAAATTTACATTAATTAGTGATCATGAACCTTTAAGATGGATAGATACAATAAAAGACACTGGGCAAAGATTAATAAGATGGCGACTAAAATTGAGAGACTACTCTTATGAATTTCAACATAAATCAGGAAAACTAAATACCAATGCAGATGCATTATCCAGAAATGTCATAACTGATGATTCAGAAGAAGATTCCCAATTGGAAAGAAACAAGTCGCGAATCAAAATATTAATGAATCGAAAAACTGATACACCTAAACCACCCCCTAGACTTAAGCCAAAACCAAAACCCAACCCAATCCCAAAGCCAACTCCTAAACCAAAGTCAATTTTAAACCCATCCCCATCCAGAACAAATTTATATGAAAGTACTATAGCGGAAAGAGCAGCAAAAAGAAGAGCTTTACAACCTAGAGTCAAAATAATCGAAGATTCGACTAATGATGAAAGCTACAATGAAGAAGAGATTGAAATACCTCAACTCCCAATTCAAAAACCAAGTAGAAGTGTACTTCCCAGTCTACAACTTCCTCCAATGTCATTACGAACGGAACCAGGTCCAAAAAGCGCACCTCCCGAAATAATCACAATGGAAATACCTACTATAGAACCAGAAATGCAAACAATAAATACATTAGATCCTCCAGCAAGTGGAAGCGATAGTAGCTCAGAAGAAGAAGAATTATGCCTAACAAAAGAAGAAATAGCTAAAACATTAGACAAGTCAGTAATACAATTTAATGAATACTTATTAAATCGCCCGAATTCAATAAGAATTTCACCAAGAAATTGGACAACAAATTCTGATGGAAATGACGATGAAGAAATACATAAAACAGCAAACGAAATAATAACTGGGGATCACTCAGAATTTTCCAAAAAACTAGATTATTATTGGGATTACGCTAAAGGTGAATCAATATGGGAACAAAACCCAGAAGAAAATCCAGAAAACAAAAATACAGACTTACAATACGAAACGACAGAAGAACAATTAGAAGAGATTCACCCACCCCACCATATAAAAAATCCTAAGGCTTTTTCCACACCGTATCACACCTCTCTGTACGAACAAAACGAATCCATTTCCGAAAAAGAAACTTCAGAAGAAGAAAGTGAAGAAAAAAAAACAACTAAAAGAAAACCAATGATAAACGCATCATTATCAAAAATTCAACCTTCAATTTTGCCTAAATATACAAACACAAAAATTAAAAATATTACTAGTAGCAGAGAAAATCTTATATATTATAGAAACAATTATGTTCATTTTCTAGCAGCTGATTGTGAATTCACCACACCGATAAGTAGATTACTTATCGATATTGGAGTACTAGACCCATTAGAAATAAAGGCAAAAAGACCTATAAAAGGACAAATTTATGTTACCCCAAGAGGAAAACATAATATCTACACCATAATTGTTAAAAATAATCATTTTGAACCTTTAATAAAAGAAGATATTATGATAGGAATGCGTAATTTAAAAAAACTCCTTTACCACAAGAAAATAGAAGAAATACATAATTCTCGACATGGAGATATTACTGACGAATTAATTAGAGGAGAATTTCTTCAAATTATTAATTCTATTTTCGAAAATAGCAATATTCAAGTAACCATTTGCTATGGACAAGTATCAGTACCAAAAGAAGAAATTAGAGAAGACATCATTAGGGAATTTCATAAAAGTAAAATATCAGGACACAAAGGAATAGTTAAAACATATAGAAGAATACGCGAAAAATGTTATTGGCCAAGAATAAAAGAACAAGTAACTGAATTGGTGAGAAGATGTCCTACATGTCAATCTCAAAAACTAGAACGTGTAAAAACAAAAGAACCAATGCTCATAACCGACACTCCTTTAGACGCATTTGATAAAATTTCCTTAGATACAGAAGGAAAATTACCCACAACACCTGACGGGAATTGTCATATCCTTACAATGCAGGATCACCTGTCAAAATATTGCATAGCTGTTGCAATACCTGATATTTCAGCAACTACTATAGCCCACGCGGTTGCAAAAGAGTTATTTTCGGTCTACGGAGCCCCAAAAGTAATCTTAACAGATAAAGGCACTTCATTCATAGGAAAATTAATGTCAAAAATTTTCAAAATTCAACAAGTAACAACATCAGGTTACAGGCCCCAAACAAATGGAGCTTTAGAACGTAGCCACGCCGTATTGGCAGAATATATAAAACAATATGCTAGAGACTATGACGACTGGGATAGATTATTACCCTTCGCCATGTTTGCATATAATACTTCCGTCCATGAAGCTACTAATTTCACTCCGTATGAGTTAATTTTTGGAAAAACCGCTCGTACACCTAGTTACTTTCCCCAAGAAGAAAAATTGGAGACATATGGTTCTTATTTATCCGAATTAATAACCAGATTAATAGAAATAAGGGCATTAGCAGCAAAAAATTTAATAGGCGCGAAACAAAAATCCAAAGAAAGATACGATAAAACAACTAAACCCTTCAACGGAAAAATAGGCGATAAGGCCTATGTACTAAAAGAAGGTCCCAAAAGAAAGTTTGATCCCCATTATCACGGTCCATACGAAATTGTCGATATTTTGGACAAAAATAATGCAATTCTAACCAATGAAGATGGGCAAAGATTCCAAAAACATGTAGATAAGTTAAAACTTGCTTACGAATAACCTAAATTAACAAAATTTTAATTTTTAGATGTTGGAGACAATCCTATTCACACCACCATTAAAAGGAGAAATCATTGAAAGCTTTAAATTCCCTAAAGGAAACATTGCTGACATTAGTTATCCTAAAGGGATATTAGAAGAGCTAACCGCGGAGTACAACATTGATAAGCCAGTATACTCAGTAGTATCAGGGACCGGCCCTGCTTTTAACAAAATGTGGCAAGTTAAATGCACTACCACAGATACAAAGAATGGGAACGTATTCACAGCAATAGGATACGACAGTAGAACGATTAGAGAGTCCGAACATTCATCGGCGTCTATGATATTAAAAGAATTAAATAGAGTATATTACTTCCGTGAAGAAGAGAAACCTAAAAATATTAGAGGCCGAATTCATGCAATGGCTACTGACGAACCAAATAAAATTAAATTAAAAATGTTTAAATGGGAAAATTGTTGCGAATATTGCTATAAAAGAGGCCACAAAAAAGAGCATTGTTATAGCACTATTAGAAACAAGAAAATCCTAAAAAAAGAAACACAAGAAACCGAAGAATCTTTAGATTCCGACGAATTTTGGAATTTACCTGGTCCTTCAATGTCGTGGGATTAAAAAAAAAAATAATAATAATAATAATAATAAGAAAAATAAACAAATTAATGCATAAATCACTATCAACTGTCGATAAATTAATTAAATATTACTATTATATTAGTACACTAAATACAATTAAGAATAATGTCTTATATTCAAGTCTTATATTTAATTAATAATTAATGATATAAAATGCTTATAATACAAATCAATCTAATTATAATCGATAGCTGATAACAATACTAAAAATAAAATATCAAGATGTATAAATTATTAAATGCATAATATTAAGATATAATCAATATAATATATACTATCATATCAAAATATAATCGAACCTATTATAAATATCATTATTAATAACATTATGAAAAAAACACTTAAAGATATACAATGAAGTATGTAAAGAAAATGCACGAACTATTATATCTAAAATATAATCAACCTTAGCAATAAAATATATTGACAATTACCAATACAATTATAATCCATAAAAACTAAGATAAATTTAAATTTAGTTAATAAACAAAAAGGCATAATAATAATAATCAACATATAATATTTAAGTTATCAAAATAATATTGTAATCAGTAAATAAAAATAAACAATAATTATGAAACGAATGAAAAGAAGGAAGAGGATTTGGAGGTTGCCTTCTTCTTTCCTTTCATAATAAATAATGGAAAATTAACGTAACAAATGGCAAAGTAATTAATCAATAATAATAATATAAATAATTATAAACATAATAATTACTTCATAATAATCCTAAAATACAATAATATAATAATATAAATCTTAATACTAATATGAGAACACCTTTAAATCAGTATTGCAGAATCACCGCAATTCCTAAAGGCGAGAATGAAAGCTTAAGGCTGCCATCTACGTGAAGTTAACCTCAAATGACAGTCCCCACAAAAATAATGACCTTACATAAAATTCAAATAAACAAAAAAAAACAATATATATATATATATATATATGAAATAGAATATATAAGTAAATAAATAAATATCATATAATTAAAATTTAATTCTCTTATAACTAAGTAAAAAAACACAGCATATAAAAATTAAAAATTTATTTCAGAAAATACATATTTTAATTTTTATGGGGCAAAATGCCTCGCCCCATTTTTACGATTCGCCCATTGCACGATGAGACCACAACAATATTTCCATTTCAATTTCATTTATTAACGGGACATGCCCTTTCGTACAAAAGTACTCCTAAATTCTAATAGTTACGTAAGTAACAATACAAAATATAAAATATTAACTAAATCTAGGTAGGCGCTATAATGGTTAAAGTTCAGTATAAGTTTATACAGTAAAGAATAACATAAATGAAATTACATTATTATCAAAGGAGAAGATTAATTTTTGATAAATTGAATCTGCTTTACCATTATATCAATTCATTTCAAAAATAATTGTTATTGTTCAATAATACTGATTTTCTTTAAATCACAATGTCTACATTTAGTTCTGTATGTATTTCCTTAAATCACTTTCATAGATAGAAATAAAATAAGTTTCTCTAGGAACGGACACAACCTTGGGCACCAAGTGGGGAAATCACTACAGATTCTCCTTACACGCATCTATTTGGACTGTAAGAGTGGATGTGCGATTTCTAGGGGGGATTTTAATTATGGTAGGGATTCCACGCCGGTAGACCATTGACACATTCATTTCTCCGTCTAATCGACGGGTCTCTAGTTCCTCCCTCACTCTCTTAATCTCCTCCCTCTGCATAACCGTCCTGTCATTCGACATCCAAAGATCTTCCAACTCCCTTGAACGTGTTGAGTCTCTTTTGACACTTACAAATTTTTTTAGAATTACTTGTGCCTTCTCTTCCGTCTCACATACAATCTTAACAGGGCGAGGCTTACGAGAAACCTGCGCATTAGAACCAATTCTAAATGTGCGTATATTTTCAAGATCATTTGTTTGAATGAATTTTTTTAATTTAGTCGTAACCACAGATTTCAAAGAACAACTATTATTTGACGAAGTGTCAAATTCTGGAAGATTAAATAAAACAAGATTGTTCTTTCTTTCATTTCGATCAACAAGTTCATTTATACAGACATTAGTTACTGAATTAGAATCAATATTTGTAGAACCATTTGCCTCAGATTTATCAAGTCTCTCTTCGACAACATTAAGACGCTCTGTCAAATCAACAACTCTGCTTTCCATATTACTCAGCCTACACAGTGTGTCATCGAGTTTTTTGTTGATATCTGACATGTTTTCAGTCATATTGGCAAAATTATCAGAAACTGTTGTTGATAAAACCTTAATAGCTCTCAAAATACTATCCAAGTTAACAGAGGTTTGTGAAGATTGAGAATTATTTGAAGGAGACAATGACCTAGGTTTACATTTGGTGAACGACCCATCAGGCAAAGTAGATAGCTGTAATGCACAGCTGGGATGATAAGGAAGATTACACTTCCTACACAAAGTAGGAATAGCACGTGTAATATCTTTACCACATTTTGCACAATTTTCAACACTAGAGGCCATTTTTGCACACAAATAATCATTCAAATAAAAATAAAAAGTAAATTGAGCGAAAGCAGTTCCAATTTAAGTTACATAAACAAAAAACTTCACACAAGTATATCAGTCCAATGTTAGGTTACAAAAAATTCAAATCAGAGCGCCAAGTTAAGGCAAATGGTGCAGATAATAAAAAACTTTCACTAAAAGACAAAAAAAATACAAAATAATGTTTATAACTATAAGGTTGTAAAAGAACAGACCAAACTTAAACCATTTTATTTAAACAAAATCAACCGAGACACATGTGAACACGTGTTTAGTAGCTGCCACCTAGCGGCAAAAAAAAAATATTGAAAACATGTCAGATATCAACAAAAAACTCGATGACACACTGTGTAGGCTAAGTAATATGGAAAGCAGAGTTGTTGATTTGACAGAGCGTCTTAATGTTGTCGAAGAGAGACTTGATAAATCTAAGGCAAATGGTTCTACAAATATTGATTCTAATTCAGTAACTAATGTCTGTATAAATGAACTTGTTGATCGAAATGAAAGAAAGAACAATCTTGTTTTATTTAATCTTGCAGAATTTGACACTTCGTCAAATAATAGTTGTTCTTTGAAATCTGTGGTTACGACTAAATTAAAAAAATTCATTCAAACAAATGATCTTGAAAATATACGCACATTTAGAATTGGTTCTAATGCGCAGGTTTCTCGTAAGCCTCTCCCTGTTAAGATTGTATGTGAGACGGAAGAGAAGGCACAAGTAATTCTAAAAAAATTTGTAAGTGTCAAAAGAGACTCAACACGTTCAAGGGAGTTGGAAGATCTTTGGATGTCGAATGACAGGACGGTTATGCAGAGGGAGGAGATTAAGAGAGTGAGGGAGGAACTAGAGACCCGTCGATTAGACGGAGAAATGAATGTGTCAATGGTCTACCGGCGTGGAATCCCTACCATAATTAAAATCCCCCCTAGAAATCGCACATCCACTCTTACAGTCCAAATAGATGCGTGTAAGGAGAATCTGTAGTGATTTCCCCACTTGGTGCCCAAGGTTGTGTCCGTTCCTAGAGAAACTTATTTTATTTCTATCTATGAAAGTGATTTAAGGAAATACATACAGAACTAAATGTAGACATTGTGATTTAAAGAAAATCAGTATTATTGAACAATAACAATTATTTTTGAAATGAATTGATATAATGGTAAAGCAGATTCAATTTATCAAAAATTAATCTTCTCCTTTGATAATAATGTAATTTCATTTATGTTATTCTTTACTGTATAAACTTATACTGAACTTTAACCATTATAGCGCCTACCTAGATTTAGTTAATATTTTATATTTTGTATTGTTACTTACGTAACTATTAGAATTTAGGAGTACTTTTGTACAAAAGGGCATGTCCCGTTAATAAATGAAATTGAAATTGAAATTCCTTAAGGGAGGACGGATAAACCTCATCTCCCCCCCGTCACCGTTACTAACACGTTTAAATAAGGAGGACCTGAAACAAAAAGGGGACATATATGTAAATATACATATAAAACATATATGCATACATATATCAAAATATAAAACAAAAACTTACCCCAACGGGAGGCTACCTCCAAACGGTCCACTCCTCCACTATTTTTATTTTCTGAAAAAAAAGTATATATAATAATAAATATAATTACACATAAATTATTAATTCTCACACATAAAACTTTTACGAAAGGTAAATATAATTAAAATACTTAAGTGCATCCATCTCAATTTGTAGCATTCAAATGACTCAATTGGTAAATTGCTGACCGTTGTACATTTCAAAAAGATAACAAATAAGCCCTACGCACTACACAACAACAAGGATAAAGAAATTCCCATTAAAATTATATTAATAATTTTTAAAAAACAATATACATATGAAAAATTAAATTAACCCCCATAAATAAAAACATAAAAACATCTAAATATATTCAAAACAAAATTCAAAAATTTCGTATGTTACCTACAGATAATCACACTATAACATTATGTAACTTACCTAATAAGGATAAAAATCAACAATTGATAAAGGATAATGAAGATGTATATAATTTTAAACTATTATTAACTAATAAGAAGAAGAGAAAACACTTAAATAATATAAGAAAATGCATGAACAATTATACATAAAAACAATGAAGTATGAACAATACACGAATAACAAAAATAAATGTTAAAACTCGACGAATGGCAAAAACTATAATAATCATTATAATAAATATTAAATTATAAGAAATGTATACATAAAACAATAATAAAAAATGTAATAATAAATTTAAAAGAAGGACGAAGGAAAATGAAGGAAGGGGATTTGGTGGTCGCCTTCTTCTTTCCTCTTTATTTAAAAAAAAGAAGATATATACAACAAATATTCATAAAATATTCTACTTTACAGATGGAAATTCCATTTTTGGGAATAATCACCGATACTACTTATTACATATCCATGGCAATTAAGATATTAATATTATTAGTATCATTAATAGTCCTAAAAAACATTTTTATATGTTATAAAATGATAACAATGAGAAGAAAAAGATCAAGAAATCAACCTAATTTGAACAATCTATAAAATAGATCATTGGGGACAATGATTGTTCCATGGAGGGAGGACCAGCCCCAAAAATCCCCAAAAACTGCCATTAAATAAAGTATAATTCCAAGCTAAACTATCAAGAAAATATGAAAAGAGAAGAGGCAACAGTTTTCAAACCTACGCGCCAACTTAAAACTTGTATATCGACCACATATATCGACCCTAAGAAAATCAAGACCAACACAACAATGGCCGCTAAATGAAGGACATCAATACAACGAAAAACGCTTGTCAATTATCAATTGTCAATTATCAATTATCATCACTAATAATATTAAATAATATAATTATTATATACCTAATTATAATATTATATAATAATTAAATATAACATTATATATTAAATATAACAACTATCACCATTAATAATTAATATTAAATAAATAAATATTAATAAATAATAATTTTACTAATTAAACATCAGTCTATTAATTGGGTAATACTATTACTATTAATTTTAATCAATAATTAAAAGAATTTGAATAATAAAAATAAAAAAATAAAAGTAAATGAAATAAAACAAATATACGTGCATATACGAACACATATGCATTTTTACACTTATACGTCAAATAAATTAATTAATCTTCTATTCATAGTTATATAGTCATAATAATAATAATAACCTTATAATTAATGTTAACTTACAATACTTTATAACTAAACTAACAATACCTAAATAATAATCATTAGTAATTTTAATTTTCAAACAAATAAATCTAACTAACAATATACAAGGTGTTTTGACTTCAATGTTATTATTACTGTTAATAATAATTGAGCGCAAAAGACCTCGTAGCGAGCTCTGGGTACTAGGCGAGCATGGGAGAACGGAGGTGATCTGCGAGGCGTGGTCAGGCCCACGCCTCCTCTCCAACAGCCACGCGCCTGGGCTACCGCCTTCTCTTCTATGGCCGCTATACTTGCTCTCGCGAGTCGCCCGCATGACATATATATATGAGCGTACTACTTGACGGACATGTTGTCGCTACATGTATATATGCCTCCTCTGCGCGCATTCTTCCCGGATAAAACCTATTTTCAAATATATCCTAAATTTATTAATTTAAATCAATAAATTGATTAATCTAACTGATAAAGTTAATGTTTTTACTATTATATTTCAATATAACATTGATTAATAGAATAATAAAATGCATACAAAAAAGAAAAAATTATATATATATTAAATCAACCAATAGTTTTATGATTAGTCACTAGTAATGATAATAACGATTAAAGGAGTTCATATAAATTAAATTAAAAAAAAAAAAAAAAAAAAAAAATTATTAAAAATATTATTATTAAATTGTTACATCCCCAGCTAAGGCTTGGTTTTTAAACAAATAATTTATTTATTTACTTGGGAGGGTCTTGCGTTAAAAACAATAATAATAGATAGACATTCCCCTTTTTAATGTTTTATTATTTATACATATGATAATATACATGTGTAAAGGTTACTCACTTCTACGCTTGTATTCGGGTTTCAATGGAAATGCTGAGTCGTCGTATAAGATTTATTTCTGATTCTGTTTCAAATAATGAAAACACAGTTTGTGGAATCACACTTGTGTAACACACACAACTATTAATGTTTTTTATGATGATATAATATTCAACTCTCAAGCTTTAAATTTATTATCTCACGTTATTCACACCTACATTGAAAGAATTCCTTTAAAATGTGAAAGAGAAGCAACTTATAGACTTTTAATTGTTAAATATTTTATATCACAAAATACGACAGTAAAATCAATGAAATTATTTAATGTAATTATTTAGTTTTTGTTTCTTGCACCTTTTAGGACAGAATCTATTCTAAGTGAAAAGAAATTTAAATTGCACCTTTTTAGGAAAGAACTTTGTTCTAAGTATTAAATTTGCTTCTCTTGCACCTTTTCAGGAAAGAATTCGCTCTAATTGAAACTTTAACAAAACTTGTACTTTTATGAAAAGTTTACAATAAATTTCGTGAAATTAACTGAAGGGTCGCTCTACAATGATAACAATCACAGAGATATACACTGGAACTTTTGACATCTTCTCTGATCAGAGATGGGGTTTATATACTATTCAATCCATTGCTTTATTGGGGATGATTTAGAATAAAAGCACGGATTTTGAAAAATTGTTAAGTGGCACGTTTTGCGCAAAAATGTTTAGTAGCACGTTTCGCGCAAAATTGTTAAGTGGCACGTACAGTTTTTCTAAGAATTGCATAGTGTCATTATACATATAAAATAGTGAATCAATAGTGATAACTATTGATAATTTTGATAATTTATAATTTTGATAATTTCTCTTATTATTACCTATTTGTTTGTTTAATAATATTTGTAGATTTTATAATTCTTTACATACGCATACATACGCATATATATATATATATATATATATACTACATTTTTATGAATATCTCGAATACTATAAGGGGCCATTCATTAATTACGTAAGGACGATTTTGGCTAATTTTGACCCCCCCTACCCCCATGTAAGGATACATAAGATTTTTCGGACCCCCCCTCCCCCTTCTTACGTAAGTTTTTAACAATATTAATGTAATTAAAAAATTAATTACATCAATACAAATGGAAAATACTTGGCAAAATCTTACGTAAGATTAGCTTCTACCCCCCACCCCCCACGTAAGACCATGTAGAGATTTTATAAACCCCCCCTCCCCCTAAGGACCCTTACGTAATTAATGAATGGCCCCTAAGAGCTAAATTTTTTTTTAAATTGTAGATCTCACCGGCGCACAAATTTTGAGAGTACTTTGACCCAAATCAATTGTGATTAACTAATTTTTTTTACATTTAAAAATTTTTGAAAAATCGTTCTTTGTCCATAACTTTAAAAAAATGTTAAGACACCTATGGATGTTTTTAATTTTGTAGACATTTTTAAGACGCATCTTTTGAGTTATTGGCGATTCAAACAGCTACACTAGCGCCACAGTTGAACTAATTTAGGCGTGACTCGCTCTGTAGCACTCCATGTGTTTTAAATTATTTTTTTTTATTTAACGCTTAAAAATTATTTTACAAACGCAATAAAAATATCAGAATAATTAAATAATTTGAAATAAACTGTCACAACAGAGACTGCTTTAGAGCGAGTCACGCCTAAGTTAGTTCAACTGTGGCGCTAGTGTAGCTGTTTGAATCGCCAATTAGCGAACATTCTACAGTAATTCTATCCATTCTATCCAAAGTTATTGACATTTAAAATATTCGAAAAAATCATTTTTTGCTCATAACTTTTAAAAATCTTCAGATTCTTGAAATATTTCTCTTTCTTTATGTAGAGTTTTCAAGACGAATTTTTAGACCCCCTTGCGAATATTCTACAGTTATTCTGTCCAAAGTTATTGACAATTTAAAAATTTTAAAACTTTGAAAAACTTACTTTTTTGCATTATTTGTTTAAAAATCTTAAAGTAACTTTGAAATTAATATAATCAACTTCAAGAATATTTAAAAATGCATCGATTGATCTACTTGCGAACCCTTTACTTAAAAATATAACGGGGTTAAAAATGTTTAAAAAATCAAAAATCTCGAAAAACGTGATTTTTGGTATGAAATTTTTATATATAAGTCTTAAAATATTGAATATATTTTATAAACTCCTTTAATACAAGTCGATTGACATAAAGACAATCTTCATGAGGAAGCAAAGTGTTCATTGTGATACCAAAATTTTTGAGCTTCGAGTTTTTGAAGTATCTTTATGTTTTTCAACCTCAGGAATCCGAAAATGACAGCTATAGAAATAAAAAGAATCTAAGCAATTTGTTTGGTCAGTTTTAAGAATGCTTAAAATATTTTTCTTCCTTTTTCTATTTTAAAAGAAATAATACAAATTTTAACATAATAATTTTCATTTAGTTCTAGTTCCAGTTCTGTATCAAAGTCATTTTGATTTGTAGAGAAATTGTCTGTTGTCTTTTCTAAATGAGTATTGTCTTTCTTCACCGTATCTTTTCCTGCTTTTTTCGCTCTCTGTTTCAAAATCTGTAAAAGCATAACACATTTTTCATCTTAGGTGTGTAGGATATTTTTTACCTCGTAACTAGTTTTATTTTTTTATTATCTGGTAACCATAAAACAATTTTCAGATTTTAAAAAAATGCTGTTTTTAACAAAATTAACTTTTTCTATTTTTTAAAGTGGCAACAGGAAACAGGAAGCAGAATTGAAAAATATTTTTTTTTTGAAAAAATTTGGCCAATAAGAACACTAGAATTGGCCTACACCGCGCAACTCGAAGTAGATATTGCGCTTGGGCCAGACAGCCCGAGCGCATCTGCGGTTACTGTACGCGGTGGCTCAATATGTATATTAAAAAAGCTTTTTATTTACACCATCATAACGTTTGTCGCCTTTTCCCTTTTTAGATTTATCCATTTTGTTCATCTCCTTATTTCTATAAGCTAGTTATGTATCAATATATGCTATAGCGGCATAAAAAATAATAGGTTATTTATAGATCACATTTATTTACTTTCCTTTACGTATAAATAAAGCTTTTCAAAAAACTGCCAACAATATATAGCCTTTTTTTTACTCAAAAATTCAAGTCTCAAAATTTTTGTAATTTTTCAGTGACGAATAAAACATGCTATTGCACATACGTAAATATATTATATATAACGCTTCAATCTATAGGACTACTCTCGAGATATAACACTTTAAGCAAAGAACATAAAGAGCCGTTTCGAAAAAGAAATTTAATTGAAATTGACAAAAGCAAAGATGTATGAAAGCAAAAGCACTTTGACACATTGCATTTTTGAGGTTATAGGTGTAAAGGTAACATGCCGGTTCAATGAAAAAATACTAGATATATACATTAGTGAATTTTCATTCTATTTCATATATTGTATATACGAATCTGCGTATTGCATGCATAATTTAACTGCAATTATATGAAAAAAGTATTTATACGTACCCCGTCTACTCCCTGGCGGATTCGATTTACCTAAAATCGACCCAGCTGGGTCGAATCTAAGTCGAATCTAAGTCGAATTTAGGTAATTATAAAAAAAAAGCTTTAAATTGATGAAAATTTATAAAAATTAGTATTGTGAGGTTAAATGAACATTCATAGAGTTAATTTTTGTAAGAATTTTAATTATTAACGTGATAAATAATAAATAATTACTTGATATGTGCAAGTGGTAACTGTAGATTTTAACTCGTTGTCAGTTTTCATAATATTTTCAGAAATTAGTGTAAAATGTGTGAAAAAATAATTTATATTTAATAGAAATTGCAAATTTTATTAAATTATTTTATTATTTAACAATCACATTTCATAATAATTGCAATTTAATTAAAAAATAACAGTTTTCTTAAAAGTGACAAGAACTCTATTATACCGACCACACACGGAACAGCGGAACGCGCGCCAAGATTTGAAAAGAGTTACAAATTTTAAACATTCATTAAATAGAAAATATGCAATTTTTTTCTTTATTTATAAAAAAACTTTAGAATTTTGTTAAAATAATAAAAATTAAGCTGATATATTTTTCTTAAATTTTTACTTATAACTTTTTAAAAAATTCTTAAATAAAAGATCAAAAAATTTAGTTAAATTTGTATTTTGCCATCATAATTTTTTAACAAAAATATAATTTTTTAGACATAAAAATAAGAAAAATTTACATTAAAACTTATTTAACAATTACATTTTTTTAACAAAATTCTTTTTTTTTTTAAAAAAAAAGTTGCAGATTTTTTATTTCATATTCACAATTCTTTAATGAAATTGTTTTTTAATACAAGTTATAAAAAAATTAATCATTTATTTATACTAATGCTAATAATCACTAATTTTAAGTAATAGGATAGCTGGAAATTTGTGCTCCCTGCATGCTGCTGCCATCTAGCGGCGTCTGCAACTAATATAGGGCGATAGTTAAAAGTAAAGAAATAGTGATTATTAGTATTAATATAAGTAAATTGGTATAAATAAATGATTAATTCGGCATTTCTGAGAAAATTTTTATAAAATGATTATCTTTTATGGTTAATCAAATATATTTAATTAATGAAATTAAGATAATAATGAAATAGTTGTAATTAACAATTTGAATTTTCCCGCCAGAAGATCATGTGCATTCATATTCGCGCACTTTTACCGTGTGTGGTCGGTATAATAGAGTTCTTGTCACTTTTAAGAAAACTGTTATTTTTTAATTAAATTGCAATTATTATGAAATGTGATTGTTAAATAATAAAATAATTTAATAAAATTTGCAATTTCTATTAAATATAAATTATTTTTTCACACATTTTACACTAATTTCTGAAAATATTATGAAAACTGACAACGAGTTAAAATCTACAGTTACCACTTGCACATATCAAGTAATTATTTATTATTTATCACGTTAATAATTAAAATTCTTACAAAAATTAACTCTATGAATGTTCATTTAACCTCACAATACTAATTTTTATAAATTTTCATCAATTTAAAGCTTTTTTTTATAATTACCTAAATTCGACTTAGATTCGACTTAGATTCGACCCAGCTGGGTCGATTTTAGGTAAATCGAATCCGCCAGGGCTGACACTACGCAATTGTGCAGTACACTAATGGAGCAGCGGGCAATTGACATACATACTTACATTTGTTTTTTTCACTTAATACATTTTTCTTGTTCACACTTACACTTTCTAAATTATTATTTTTTATTTATTTCTTATTAAAACTAGTCTATTAACCTTTTTCATTTTTGCCGCATTTAAATTCTCCCGCCTAAAACTGAATTTTCCGGCTAGCGGAAAATCGAGCTGTGAACGGACGGCTGACTAGAAAGTCAGTCAGCCCTGCTGACTTACGAGGTGTGACCGTACCCTTAGAATGTAGTGTAGTGTACGTGTAATAATTATTTTTCACAAGTGGTTAAGTGTTAGCAAATGTTGCTATTAGAAATGTTAACAAACAGTGTAAAAATAGAATTTTACATGATAGTGTGAAATGTTAGATTGTTAATAAGTACTTAAAATTTTGAAGTTAAAAATTTTAAAATGAACATAAATTAATAATTGATTTAGACAATTTGTCATAAGCATAAAATAATTTTGAAAAGCACACACACATATAGCCAAATACAATATTTTGTAAGTGGAAATTTACGGAAGCATAGTGTTAATCATGCGAAAAATAGTGTAATTTTTATATACCCTAATGCGAGTGGTTGCAGAATGGTTCATTTTTTTTCTTATGAAATTGTTCAATTTCCAAAATATTCGCGTGAATATTTCTTTTTCATTGAACTTTACGCGGTGTTTAGCTAAGAGATCTTTTTCGCGTCCGATTAGCTGAAACAATTTGCGATTTACGGTTTTTTTTAAAAACCTACAATAATAAGAATTAAAATGATTTTACTTAAATTTTAACTAGAAAGTTAATTGAATAATTTATAAAAGATATAGTAATAAAAACATAAGAATTTTATTAACTTAGAGCAAAATTTATTTGTTAAATTTAGTTTATATATTTGAGAAAATTTAAAGATATAGATAATTGGAATTAAGGGCAAGACAATTCTTAATAAGTAAATAAGAAGAAAAATTATTAATAGAATTGATCTAACTCAATTATTTAGTATTATTTAACTATTTAATAGGAGAGAAAAAATATATATATATACATATGAGGTATTTATAACAGTGCTTACGCTGAATTTTAAATTATTTATTTCAGCTGACAGTAACAAACATAACCTTAAAAGATATTCTTTTTACTTTCAATTTTAAATAGTTAAACATTTACATTTAATAAATTGAATATCTTGAGTACTTAAGATATCAACCCAAGAATATAAATATATAGGGATGCTATATTTTATTTAAATAAATGTTTACTTTAGATTTTATTAATTTTATAGAAAAAAAAAATTCTTCTATTTTTAAAGTTTAAAATTTACCTCCCCTTTGAGAGTAATGTGAGAGTCACATTAATCTTAAAGGTTATTTAAAAAATTTTGAACGTATAACTAAATAATTATACAAAACAATTGATAATATAGTAATATATATATAATTGAATATATACATAATATATATCATAAATAAGACATAATATGAATAAAATGGCAAAAATTAATTGTATACCTAATAATCAACTTAAAAATATTGATTAATACCAATTAAAAATGTGAAATCTGTAAATAACAAAGATTTGCTTTTAGTACATGTTTATGGAATAATTAGTTAGTGTAATATGCGTTTTTTTTATATTAAACTATTGAATTAACAAAAATTTTTAAGAGAAACTCTTTTAAAATTTAGTGTGCAATATAGAATATCTGATTTTTCATTTATTTTTCTGGTTATCTGATTAAGTTAAAAATAACATCCTTAACGTACGCAAATTCGACACATAAACAAAAATTTCAATAAATAATTAAAATGAAATTGATCACAATGCTGAATTGTGTTATCGTGTATAAAATTAATTATACGTGAATTATAATCAATCTACCCATTCTAATCATTACACCGGCACACAAAAAAAAAAAATTTCGAGTGCGAAGACCGCCACATGGTAGGTTCTCTTCCTTAAGATGTATCTAAAGAGAAAATCCTAGTCTGACCTCGAGTTTGGTTCTTGTTTCATTTTTACAGGCCTGGTGGGGGGGTGTAGTTTGAGAAATTAACATATATGGGAATTTAATTTCTTTTATCAACTGAAAGTGAATGTTTGCTTATTCTAACTGTGGATTTTGATTCAGTGGCACTAATTACATGAAAATTTAATAAATACACAAATTTAAAAATGGCGGATCCAATATGGCGGACCTAAAATGGTGGATTTTTTGAAAAATTTGCTTGGATTTCCTTGAAACTTGTTACTAGGGGGTTTTTCGGGTCGCTGATTACGAATTTGATGTCAAATTTTATAAATTCAATATGGCGGATCCAATTTGGCGGACCTAAAATGGTGGATTTTTGAAAAATTTGTTTGGATTTCCTTGAAACTTGTTACTAGGGGGTTTTTGGGGTCGCTGATTACGAATTTGATGTTAGTTTTTCAAAATTCAAAATGGCGGACCTAAAATGGTGGATTTTTGAAAAATTTGTTTGGATTTTCTTGAAACTTGTTGCTAGGGGGTTTTTGGGGTCGCTGATTACGAATTTGATGTTAGTTTTTCAAAATTCAAAATGGCGGATCTAATATGGCTGAAAATTTTCGAAAAATTGTTTGGTTTTTGTAAAAAATTGCTATTTTGGGCTGTTTAGGTTGCTGAATAAGATTCTGACACTTCTTTTTTTTAAATTTTGGAATAGTGAATTTAATGTGGCTGACAATTAAAATTTTTTTATTTTCTCGATCGTTTACCCTGAATCTGAATTCACCAAAATTTAGTAATGGCTTCATACTGAGGTATCCCTCCTCTGCATCGTAATCTTCTTATCTACTTTTGCCATGAAGGCATATTTTAAACATAGAAACTTAGCCGAAAATTCGTTGCCCGCCTTCACCACGGGGAGGTGTCCTAGTCGCGAAAATAGAAAAAATAGAAATTAAATCGGAGAAATATTATTTATAAGACAACTAACTTGAGGTTGTATTTTTACAGATATGCAGTTATCTTTTGACAACTTTTACATCAAGCCATTACTAAATTTTGGTGAATTCAGATTCAGGGTAAACGATCGAGAAAATAAAAAAATTTTAATTGTCAGCCACATTAAATTCACTATTGCAAAATTTAAAAAATAGAAGTGTCAGAATCTTATTCAGCAACCTAAACAGCCCAAAATAGCAATTTTTTACAAAAACCAAACAATTTTTCGAAAATTTTCAGCCATATTAGATCCGCCATTTTGAATTTTGAAAAAGTAACATCAAATTCGTAATCAGCGACCCCAAAAACCCCCTAGTAACAAGTTTCAAGAAAATCCAAACAAATTTTTCAAAAATCCACCATTTTAGGTCCGCCATATTAGATCCGCCATTTTTAATTTTGGAAAACTAACATCAAATTCGTAATCAGCGACCCCAAAAACCCCCTAGTAACAAGTTTCAAGGAAATCCAAACAAATTTTTCAAAAATCCACCATTTTAGGTCCGCCATATTGGATCCGCCATATTGAATTTATAAAATTTAACATCAAATTCGTAATCAGCGACCCGAAAAACCCCCTAGTAACAAGTTTCAAGGAAATCCAAGCAAATTTTTCAAAAAATCTACAATTTTAGGTCCGCCATATTGGATCCGCCATTTTTAAATTTGTGTATTTATTAAATTTTCATGTAATTAGAGCCACTGAATCAAAATCCACAGTTAGAATAAGCAAACATTCACTTTCAGTTGATAAAAGAAATTAAATTCCCATGTATGTTAATTTCTCAAACTACACCCCCCCACCAGGCCTGTAAAAATGAAACAAGAACCAAACTCGAGGTCGGACTAGGATTTTCTCTTTAGATACATCTTAAGGAAGAGAACCTACCATGTGGCGGTCTTCGCACTCGAAATTTTTTTTTTGTGTGCCGGTGTTATTACCAAAAATATGTAATTGAATTTACAAAAGTTATGTATATAGAAAACATAACCTCAAAAATTTTCGATAACCTTAGAAATTTTAGTCAAAGCTAATTATTAAAATTTACTGGAAAATCACAAAAACTTGACTGATTCAAATAAATAGAGCAATTTAGAATAAAATTAAATTCTATCAATGTGCTAAATTGATCGTCTCCTATGGAAGGATTAGAAATAAAAATGTCTATAAAATGATGAATTTAAATTCAAAAGATAGAAAATTCGGTTAAAATAAATCACGAATAAATTTACGGTTGGAAAAATTATTAAACAAAAATTTCCAAATTCACTTTAAATAATGCAGAATATCCGACGAACAATTTATATAACAAATTGAAAATTTTTATGCAAAATTAGAGGATTTATTAAACCTCCCTTAAAGGTATAAATATGGACAAAATTTCATGATAACGTATTTGTATATAAATGTTATTTTTTTTTGGACTAAAATTCAATTATTATCGTGAAAAAATGTTAAACGGTAAAAAAATTAATTTCACTGTTACGGACGGATTTCCGTAATTTTTAAATTTTTTTTAGGCGATAAATATTATTTATTAAAAATAATATTTATATTATCAACGTTACAACTATTTGTCAATTATATACATACGTCTATACAACACACAACACACACATACTAAGTTTCAGACACTAGAATAGTTAAATAATATTTTTAATTAATTCAATAAATATTTATAAATTCATTTTTTTTTATTTAATTTCTAAATCAAAGTTTATTTCGCAAATGAGTTCAGATTATTGAACTTCATATTGCGAAATAATTCAAACTAAATTAACAGTCGATTTCGCAAGTTGTGGGACTTACACTGCAAAGAGTTGCCACATTATTTTGGGAAAATGAGGAAACATATAAAGTATACCGATAATAAAGGTGGTTGAACCGATCACGCCACGATTAAAATGCAAGTTTTGCTAAAACTTGCATGGAAACAACGAGGTGTTGATTGCAAAATCAACCCTCCCACCACCTAAAATTATATACCAAATGGGTGTGATCGTTGCCACCAAATTATTATTCGAGGAGTCTTAATTTGTTTTTCCCGCAGAGCGGATGTGTTTCCCGCCAAGGAGCGGATGAATATTAAAGTTTAACTCCCACTAAGAGTGGTAGAGAGGATCATTTATTCCCCATAGTAAGGGTTGAAGTTCATCGAGTTTTATTTATTAAAAATATAAGTGTTTATTCCACAATCTGTGAAGTCGACGAGTACATAAAAGTTCTTTAAAATCAAGAAGATTATCTGAAAAGTATAAAGTGTTCTAATTGTTAAAGTGAAGAATCCATTTCTTGTCTAAAAGTATTTATTATATATTCGCAATTGTTTATATTTCAAGTTTACTGTTCAGAAAATTCAGATTTTGTGACCCAATACTCTGAATTTTTAATAAACAGAAATTGAAATATTGAAATAATTGTCCGAAGACAATTAACAAAAACAAGTTTGATAAAAGAAAATATATAAAATAAACGAAGGTAGAAAGATAACTTCCGCATACTGCAGAATCATATGACAGATAACAATTTAACTTCTGAGAGTGAGAAAGTAATTTGATACTTTTCGGTATCATTTTAATTATTATTATTTGGGTGAGTTGTCTTGAATTTATATTCATAATTTGAAAATTACAGAATCTCATAAAACCAACACTATTACACTTGTTTCAATTACACGAATTAATTTTTTGCTGTTGTTATTAAAATCCTACACTCATTATTGATCTCTTGTTTGTGTTCATAATATATGATTTTTGTGAGACTTGAATTATCAATTCAAGTAGCTTAACGTAGCAGTATTTTCCATTGTAATCATTTTTTTATATTAAAGATCAATTGGGGGTTTGAATGTACACACATTGGGGGTTGTATGAATAAATGTTACCTTATTTTATGTCAATTCAATTCTCAATTTATTTAATCACCTTTATTTGTGTTATCTCATTTTTTTCTTTGTGAATATTTTCAACGAAATACCGTCTACCCGGGGGTGTTGAACAGATAACACTCTAAGCAACAGTCCACTACCCTTTTTCTATCTTGTGTAGCGAAGAGCAATTACGCTTACCGAATAAGCGGGTTGTTAATAATAAAAATTAGTGTTGTTTCTAACTTATTATTTTTCTTTAAAATTTATTTTACTTTATTTTATTTTTTTTGTTAATCAACATCCGTCTTTAACAAAATGGTGGCAGCGGTGGGATTTGTCGCTCATATTTTTGAGAAAATGGTTTGAAAAAGAGAAAAATGAGAGATCAATAAAGAGTGAAAAAATAAATTCTCCTTCTAAAAATGTACATGTTTTAAAAACACAATTACAAATACACATTAAACACTGAGAATTTAAATGATAAAAAAATGATGAAATTGAATTTATACACTATGAACAATTATTGAAATAAAAAATTTATTTATTGTGTCTATGTTTTGATGTTTTAATTTTCAGAGAGAAAAATTTTTTTTTGGGATTTTTGTCCAGTGCGCGAGTAGAATTTTTGTTTATTTTTGTTTGGTTCGCTAACGTCGAACCGAGACACAGTAACTACCCTTGCATTCGGCAAGCTCTGGTTTCTCCAAAAATTCGGGAAAAATTCCTCGACTTAACCTTGCCGGAAGTGTGTAGCCACTTGGGCAAGTGAGAGGATTAAAGTACGAAAAGTACAAAACGCGAATTTAAATTTTTTTGTTGAATTAAAAAATCTAAATGTTTAATTTTTCGAAATACGAGCACGAGAGTAAATCCGAAAAACAGAGTAAAATTCGAGAACAAATCTTATCGAGAAGAAATATTAGTCCAGAAAAATTCGATGCGGTAAAAAGACAATTATTCGTGGAAAAAGAAAAAATCAAAGATACGCGTTCAGAAAATAGTTATAGTTCATTAGCGCAATCGTTGCGAAAGTTGAACGTGTCGGATTAATTAAATCGAGTTATTTATTTGTTGCAAATTCAATGACCTACAGTAGCTAGGTAGTTTACGGGGTTAGTGTGTTCGTCATATTACGAAACACTAAGAGAACCGAGTCGCGGCCAGAGTGCTGAATCGGCAGAATATATAGGTGAAAGAATTAAAATAATAATAAAGGAAAAAGATACGAGTTACAATGGGTCTTTAAAAAGAATTTTATTTGCGTTAATAATAATAATAAAAGCGAATTATTGAGATTTTATTGTGCGTTTAGATTTGAGAATTAGAAGAGATGATACACAGTTGTTTTATTAATCAAACAACAGTAGACGTTTGAGTGTGATTTTTGTTCAATTGCGGTAAAGAGTATAGAGAATACGAAATAAGAAACCGTGTCGTGTTACAGAGTAACACGAGTATTTTTTTTAAAAGGCATTTTTTTACGAAATAATAATTCAAGAAAATAAGAGTATTAGTTTTTTTTGCGATTATCAAGAAGATGAATAATTTTTGAAAGATTTTTTTTTGGTTATTTTTGATTTTTGCGTTTTATTTTGCGAAAAACCATGACGGACCAGGAACGAAATGGGGAACGCCGGCAATCCGGTAATGGTGGCGACAACCATGGACACGCTGATAACCCTTTCGCAGAAAATAGACGTGAAAATTTAAATGCATCAAGTGTAGCAGAACTGTATAGAGATAGGACAGATTTAGGTTTCCATTCTGGGTTACCTCTTTAGCGACCATTTATCGCAAACGGCGAAGAAGATGCTGGTTTTGCCGCTGCCCGATCTATTGCGGATATGATAGGAACTTTAATCGCCTCGGTGCTAGGAAAATTGTCAGGAGCAGCAAGGGACTGCACCGATAATAAACAATTTGCCAGACTTACGGATATAATAGATTTATTGAAAGAAAGATTCGCGCCCGGGCAACCGTTTGAAGTATATTATGGGGAAATCATGAATTTAAAAATGTATAGGAACGAGAACCTAGCCGACCTTTATGACAGGTTGTTGAGACTACTTAGTGGGGCAAGTGCAGCCTTACGCGCTAGTTTCGACGCTAATATAGAGACAGCAACCATGAATGTAGTAAAGCAAACGGCGTTAAAAACATTTGTTGGGGCCTTGCCTGATGAAATCATCAATGCGGTTGACGCACGCGCCCCTAAGAATTTAGAAGAAGCTTATAGATGTGCGAAGTCTGCGCAGGATAGAAAAATGAAACCTATTAAGGGGGGTTATGTGTCATACATAACTAATTATAACAACGAAAATCAGGGGGGAGGGCCCCAGCCTAGGGGAAGGCAAAATGGTGCGAGAGATAATCGAGATTACGAAGATAGGAGGGATAGAAATAGGTATCAGGTTACAAATCGGTCTAGAAGGGGGAGGTATCAAGATATAGGTAACTACCAGCCCAGTTACGAGACAAGGAACGATAGAAGTTACGATAGAAACTATGGGAAAAATATTTATGGAGAATCCCAGGTAGACAATACGGGGCGCAGCAATGACTATGACGACCCTAGACTTTATAACCCTAACGCGAATAGCAATAATTGGGGAAATAGGCACCAAAGTCCTAGCAGATATTCACAAGACAACCGTTATAGCAACATCAGAACTAGGGAAAGCTGGGAAAATAGATACCCAACCGATAATAGAAATGGAGAAAGAAACAGGTATCAAAATAGTAGAACAATTTCAGTAGAAAGGGACAACACTAACCGTCCTTTAAACTGGGAGCTAGCTCGTCGGGAAGACGCAACGACGAGCTCGAACAACGCAATGCGTCCAACAGCGGTACGTTTCCAGGAGAACCCGTCATTTTCAAAATAAGCGAAACGGTAACAGAATCGCCCGCAGTAAAATTACCGGGAAATTATTTGGTAGGAAGAAAAGCTAGTTTCTTTGTAGATTCGGGGGCGGACATAAATATTATAAAATCAGATGCTTTAAGCCCGGATGCACCGGTCAAAACCTCCGAAGCGTCATACATGACAGGAGTGTCAAAAACAAGGGTTTATACTTTGGGTACGGTTGATATTACCATATTTGACAAACAATACACTTTTCATGTAGTAAAACCAAATTTTGGGGTCAGAACAGACGGCATTATAGGAAGGCCATATTTAAGGGAAGAAAGGGCCAATATTAATTTTTTTTATAATTCACTAATAACTGCATCGAGACCGGTACAACCCATTCCATTCATAGATCAGGAATCACATGAAGCTAGACATAGTTTGAGGAAAGAGGTTAAGCCAGTACCGCGTCTGTTTAGAATCAAGGCTAGAACTAGGCAAATAATAGACATTCCAGTAACCAATCAAGATCTTAAAGAGGGATATTTACCGAGAATAGAAGCCCCAGCCGGGTTAATGTTAGGCGAACCTTTGGTAAAACAAAAAAAAGGAAAATGCAAAATCATGGCAATTAATACTACGGAAAAAGAAATCGAAGTAGCTATACTCCCCCAACAGCTTTATCCTTTTGATTATGTAGAGGAAGAAGAAATTTTTAGCAACCGACAAGATGAACAAAAAGAAGTTAAGGAACAAAGGGTTAAGGCAATTCTTGACAAAATGAATTTGGAGGGTTTGAATGAAGAAAAATTAAGTTACGTAAAAAAATGGATAGATTTAGGACAAGATAGGTTTCTAGTACCTGGCGACAAATTGCCAGTCACGCCTTTAGTGAAACATTACATACCACTGTCAGACGATAAACCAATAAAATGTAGGCAGTATAGACAACCTCCTGAATATGAGGAGGCCGGAGCCAAACTTCTAGCAAAAATGTACGGAGATGATTTGATCGTAAACTCAAATTCAAGTTACAATTCACCCGTCTTAATAGTACCAAAAAAGGCAGAGAAAGAGGGCAATAAAAAATATAGATTAGTTATCGATTTTCGCGCGCTAAACGATAAAATGGAGGGAGACAGCTATCCAATGCCCCTGATTAGTACAATCTTGGAGAGGCTAGGAGGCGCTAAATACTTCTCCGTTTTCGACTTAGCTATGGGGTATCATCAAATAGGTACGGCAGAAGAAGATCAACACAAGACAGCGTTTTCATCGGGCAGGGGACACTACCAATACAAAAGAATGCCCATGGGTATCAAAAATGCGGCTCCCACTTTTCAAAGACTAATGGATAACGTTTTGACGGGTTTACAAGGACCAGAATTGTTTGTTTACTTAGATGACATTATAGTATTCTCGGCTACGTTAGAGGAACATGATAAAACCATTATACGTTTATTAGAGAGATTAAGAAATGCTAAATTAGCCCTACAACCAGAAAAATGCGAGTTTCTGCGCAAAGAAGTAGCTTACTTAGGACATTTAGTAGGGGAGGGCGGAATAAAAGCTGACCCAAAGAAAATAGAAGCCATAAAGGATTTTCCAGCACCAAAAAATCAAAAAATGATACGTGAGTTTTTAGGTATCACTGGTTATTATCGGAAATTTATAGCTAACTACGCTAAAATCGCGAAACCTCTGTATGAATTATTGAAAAAGGACAAAATTTTTAAATGGGACTCAGAAGAAAGGAAAAGTCTACGTGCGTTAAAAAAGGAGTTGTGTAGAAATCCAATTTTGCAACACCCGGACTTCTCAAAAATTTTTAAAGTTACTACGGACGCATGTGAACATGCTATTAGTGCAGTAATCACACAGGAAAAAGATGGCATGGATTTGCCAATTGCATTTTTTTCTAGGACTTTAGTGGGGGCGGAAAAAAATTATGATCCAACGGAAAAAGAATGTTTAGCTGTAATTTACGCGTTGGAAAATTTTAGGCCCTATTTATATGGAAGGAAATTCATACTAGCGTGTGATCACGAGCCGTTAAAAATCATAAACGAGGCTAGGAAACCGACATCGCGCATGACAAAATGGTTATTCCGATTGCAGGATTACCATTATGATTTCGAATGTAAACCGGGAAAAATAGACCTTTGGTTAAGAGGATTATCGGAGAATCCAAAAGAAGAAAAGTCAGATTCACAAGAAGAAGAATCTACGACTAGCGTTCAGGAAATTAGCGATAGCGTGGTGTCTAGCGATAATTCAAGTGACGAAATAGAAGAAAATTCGGAACCCATTCATGTGTTACCTATTATTAGTAGTGCAGCTAATTGTAATAAAAAGCGAGCTAGTGAAGTTTTAAACAATTTGCTAGAGAAAAATAAAGCGGGTCCTTCGACGGGAAAAACGAGTAAAGAACAGACAGAAAAAGGAGCACCAAATTATTTTAGAAATAGGGCTAAATCTGACACAAATGTAGATATGGAGCAAGGCACAGTAACAGAGAATAAACCTAAAAGGGGTAGACCACCGGGGAAAACCAAAACTAAAGAAGCATTGCAGCCTGTGAATTTTACACCCATCGCGTCAAGATTAAGGCCGAGAACTAAAACCGAGCCGGTAGTCGTTACGGAAAAAAACTCAAAAACTATTTATGACACACTCGTCTCAGAAAGTAGTGAATCAGATATGGAATCAGAAACTAGAGTAGAGGCAGAAGACGTACCGATTTTGCGAAAAAGCCATAGTATCTTACCGTCTTTGAATGACACGAATGCAGAGGATACTGATGACGAATCAAGCGACAGCGATAACACTAATAGAGTTATACAACCTATCAGGAGCGACGAAATCGAGGTATATTTAAGTCCACCCGTAGATACATCAGAAGAAGAAAATGAAGAGGATATAACGATGTGCGAAACAGTGAATAATACACAAAGGCCCAACCAAGAAATGGCAGATAGTATTAGAGAATCAATCAAGCGTTTCGATTTATCAATGGCCGGTCATCAATCATATTTTTGGGATGATCAATTCGTGGAGGAACAGGCGAAAGAAATAGAAAATGAAGAAGAAATAGAAGGCGAAGAAGAAATAGATCAGGACGAAGTTAGATCAATAGATGAGATTATAGCGGACTTACAGGGAATCTCAGAACAAATAAATCAACCAGACAAAAGCATAACGGAGAATAGAAATTTAGAAAAAGAAACTAGAGATTCGGTAAAAGACGCTATAAGTAGTAAAAAAACAGTCACTTTCGACACCCCCATCCCAAGGGCGAGACCTAATGCTCAATCAACCCCCTATGTACCTAACCCGATTCGGGAAGAATTAGAGTTAGACGATTTAGAAATAGAGCCTAGGCAAAAAGGGGTAGTTCCACGTAAAATAATAACGAACGAAGGAAAAAGGGTGCCTGATAAAAATGAGATAAGGTGCAAACCTGGGATAAACTTAGCGATGCCCTACATTGACGTTCGTAAACCTCCTTTTCAAAATACGAAACAAGATGAAAAGGAAATTAAACTAGATAGGCTGAATGTTCTAACCTATGATAGAGGACCATTAACGAATAATAGGGACAATTATGTTCATTTTATGTCAGCAGATGCAGAGCCATCTACACCAACGATTAAGTTGTTGATAGCGACAGGAAGAATAGATTTGCAGGAAATAAAAAGTAACAAACCGAGAATAGGACAGGTTCTAATTACGCCAAAAGGGAAATATAGGACTTTCACCGTAATTATAACAGAAAAATGCAATCAAAAAATAAACGAAGAGGATTTAGATTTCGCTTTGCACAATCTTAAAGGCATTTTAATTAAAGAGGGAATAAAACAATTCAGGGTGTCGCGCTATGGTGACTTATTGGATGAATGGGGTGAAAAAGGTATAGAAAAGTTAGTAACAACATTTCGCAGCAGTGAAGTCGAAATCAAGTTATGTTACGGAAAAATAAACATTCCCACAAAGGAATATCGCGAGAAAATAATATCAGATTACCATGACAGTTTAATAGCAGGTCATAAAGGAGTAAATAAAACTTACCAGCGAATCAGAGAAAAATTTACATGGCCAGGATTAAAACAAGATATTACTGAATATATCCGAAAATGTAGAAGTTGCGCGCAAAGAAAGATAATACGAACAAAAAATAGAGAACCAATGCTCATAACTGATACACCCCTAGAAGCGTTCGGCAAAGTGTGCCTAGATACGGTAGGAAAATTACCCACTACGGCGGATGGAAACTGTCACGTATTGACTATGCAGGACCAGTTAAGCAAATATTGCATATTTGTACCCGTTCCAGACATAAGTGCGACGACAATAGCTCACGCGCTAGCAACGCATTTATTTTCAATTTATGGAGCACCTAAAACCATCCTAACAGATAGGGGTAGAATGTTCACTAGCAATTTAATGAGAAGATTAGCCAAACTTTTTAAAGTGTCACAAGTAACCACTACTGCTTATCATCCACAAACGAATGGTGCCCTAGAGAGAAGCCATGCCGTATTAGCAGAATACATTAGGCATTACGCTAATTCAAACGACGATTGGGATCGCTTATTACCCTTTGCAATGTTAGCATACAATACCTCAGTACATAATGCGACTAAATTCACACCTTATGAAGTAGTATTTGGGAAAAAGGCGAGAATTCCCACATCTTTTCCCACAGAAGAGAAGTTAGCAACGTACGAATCCTATTTGCAAGAATTGGTTACGCGGCTTATTGAAATCAGGAGGCTAGCGGCAAAAAATATAATAGACGCTAAAATCAAATCAAAAGAGGTTTGTGACCAACAAGCTAGACCGTTGGATATAAAAGTAGGTGATGTAGTAGATGTAAAAGAAGAGGTCAGAGCAGGAAAGTTTGAACCTTATTATCATGGACCCTACGAAGTTATTTCCATCACTGAGAATAGCAACTTAATTCTATGCGATGCTGAAGGAAAAGGTTTAGAAAACACAAAGACCAAGTCAAAAAAGCGTACTTATGACTAGAAAACGAAGCAGGATTTCTAGAAGATAGGGAAGGTTTCATACATGTTTTTACCGACGGGGCTTGTAGAGCTAACGGCAAAGAATCAGCAAGAGCGGGTATAGGAATATGGTTCAATAAACAACATCCTCTTAATGTCAGTGAAAAAGCGAAGATAAAACAGACCAATAATGGAGCAGAAATAGAAGCTATCGTGAAAACAATTAGCATATTAAAGAAAAAAGGGTTACGCAAAGTCAGGATACACACCGACTCTAAATTTGCGATAGATGGTTACCTGAGTTGGTTACCAAAATGGAAGAAAAATGGGTGGAAAACTAATAGAAGGAAAACTGTAGTTAGTAAAGAAATATTTAGCAAACTAAGCGACAATATAACCGGGATTAAAGTAGAACTAATTTATGAACCAGGGCATAGTGGAATTAAAGGCAACGAAGAAGCCGATAGATTAGCTAAACTAGCTATAGAATAGAAAGACGGTTGTTGCCCAAACCCAATAGATTAGCAAATTTAACTAAAAGTTAGTTTAAAATTTTGGTTGCAGAATCACAGCCGAAAATGAAGGGGAGAGCGCTATTTCTAACAGGGATCTTATTAGCAGTCAGAGGACAAAATTCAGGCATCACTATAATATCAATGAACAAAAGTTCAGGCGTTTATTATGAAAGAATATCCACAGTACTAAGAACCACCGGGTTTTGGAGAACAGCCATTGTTTTAGACATGGAAGACTTTTTAGACCAACTACCAATTTTCGAAAAACACGTAATAGGATCTAACGAGCCATGTAGGAAAATATTGCGCAGTAATTGTCATCACTTCGCGGACACGGAAGGCTTGAAAAATAGGTTGGAGATAGCTAAATTGCACTGGAAAGAAGTACAAAGGGTTATCAAAGCCCTAAAACATTCGGAGTCAACAAAACAAGAATTCCTAAGTAACAGAATTAACAAAAGAAGTGTACCATTAATGGGGATACTAGGAAAACTAATAGGACCCACTATTGGAGTTTTAACCTACGAAGAAGGAGAAAACTATAAAGCGGTTATGTTAGAACTTAATGAAGCTCAAAGAAATCTCTCTCACTTAATGGGTGAGCAGACGCATGTAGTCAGGGCGGAACTACACAAAATGTATGACATAGCTGAAAAACAACGCAATCAATCTCAAGAAGTCAAAGAAATTTTAAAAGCGTTTGAGGATGAGATATTACAGTTTAAAAATGAATTGAATCACGAAATGTATTTGAACAATATTAGAAACACCATGGAGAATTGGAACCGCGAAATAGGGATTTATGAACACGGTCTTAGTGAAACACTCGATATATTGTATAAGGCTAAAGAAGGGAAATTGTCACCCAAATTGTTAACCGACGAACAACTAGTAGTCATAGCAACAGAAGCAAAGAAATATTTAAAGGGGGTAGACTTCCCGGTACCGATAGATGACATAACATTTTCAAATGTGGATAAGATCTCACAAACCAACATACATACTAACGAGAAAAATTTAATTATAACTCTAGATATTCCGCTAGTGGAGGAAAGAATTTACACATTATATAAGATGCATGAAGTGCCGGTTTTACAAGAGTCAGGAGAAAATGGAACCAGGGCTTATATATCAGCATACGCAAAATATCTAGCAATTACAGGGGATGAAAGGTATTATTTTTATCTAAATGAGGAACAACTTAAAAACTGCAAGCAGATAGAAAATATATACATATGTTATCACATGCACGGAGTTTACGATATTCTGTCGGTACCTGGTTGTGAGGCAGAACTTAGAAGAAATCCAAACAACGAAACCCTAAAAATTTGTGACATCAGATTCACTAAAAATCAACAACCACTTTGGGAACCACTGATTACAACAGGTAGTTGGTTATACTCTCTTATCCATTCGGAAATAGTGTATTTAAATTGCCCACAGAGAGAAGCCGAAGCTTACACTTTGGCAGGTATAGGGATTGTACATGTGGCGAGAGAATGTATTCTTAAGTTAGATACTATAGAATTGTCGAGTCTTCAAATTAAAAAGAATCCGTATAGATATCTTTATAAACCCAAACTCGAATTAAAGTTAGAAAATGTATCATTGATACTGAAAGATGTAGGTCGGAAGGTTGTAGTAGTAGAAAACGACAACAAATTCTTCTCATGGAAAAAGTCGGATTCGGACGAAAAACTGAAATTATTAGAGAAAGAATTCGAAGAACAAAGCCAACGTGTGTCGAACCAAAAACTCAATAAGACATATTCCCCAACAATGATAGGAATTTGGGGCACGGTCACCACAGTAGCAATTTTAGCAACAGTGATAATTATTATGATTACTTGTAAGAAAAGATCCACAACCATAAACAATATCCTGAATGGAAAGGACAAAACAAATGAAGTACCACTAAGAGAATTATCCCAAGACTTTCCAACCGAAATAAACCAAACAAAGGTTACGACATCCACAAAAGAAGAAGCTACAGCCAGCTTCTCAGAATTTATTCAAATATTAACTTCAGGGGCACCTACACCAAAACCAAAAAGAAGAACTGTAATGTGCCCAATTGTAAAAATCCATTAAAAAAAAATGATTTTTTTTAAACCGATAATAAAATAGATCGGGCTGATCTAATATATATATTGTTTTTTTTTGAGGTATATAGTTGTATATAGTAGCATATATTTTTTTTAAGAATAAGAAAAAAAAGAGGGGAAAGAACTAACCATATAGATTTAAGGTGTAAAAAAAGGGGGGGGATATATATATTTTTTTTTAATATATAGGATTTTTGTTTTTTTTTCTCTTTATTAGCCCACCGATATTCCATTCGGATGGAACCGTCTGCTAAAACTCTACGCCGAGCGATCAGCTGCAGGACCACTTGTTCGTCAGCCGCCGGAGGTACTAAAAAAAAAAAAAAAAAAAAAAAAAAAAAAATTAATACTTTATAAAAAAAAAAAAAACTGCTTTATTATAAATATACTTTAATTATATACTGACCATAGGGAGGAAGGGGGAGATCGCTGTTCAGCAAATGAGTGGCAGAACTATAGGCTGGTATATTATAAAAGTTGCCTATAAAAGAAAAAGAGAGAAGGGAAAGTAAAGAAATTACAACTTGTACATACTTACACTAATAAATGATTGGTTCAAATGGGGTAAAATCAATAGGAATAATAAAAAAAAATAACCTAATACCTTCTAAAGAAAAACCCTCCGGAAAATAAGAGTTAGTCTGGGCGGAGCTGTCTCGTTTCGATCAAGATTCAACGGATCCAACACCAGTAGAGTGGGGGGCTAGGGAAATAAAAGAAAAAAAATTTTTTTAGACAATAGAAATTAAGGACGGGGTAAAATATAGGTTTATCAAAATGTATTTTTTTTGGGGGAGGCTACTAACCTGGGCTGTAAGGTCGAGCATGGGCGTCAAAATACGCCTCAAACACAGGATCAGGGGAAGCAGGAGTGTCCGGTATATCACTTTGGGCGGCTAGAAAGAAAATTTTTTTATTATAAAAAAAAAAAAAAAAATGAAATAAAATAAATAAAATATAATAAAAAAAAAGGGTATGCAAAACATTTTTTTTATAGTATTAAGGGTAGTTTAAGGCACTTACGGGTGATATCGTTTAGTGGCAAAGTAGAGGCATCACTGACTTCGCTGTCAGAAGAATTAAGGGCCACTTCGGGCCAAACAATGTCCTCACGACGGGTGAGGGAAACGAACTCTAAATCACTAGAGCACGTAGTAGGGGAACTCATCATACTAAAAATAAAAATTTTTTTTTTTGGGAAATAGGAATTTATAAGTTTAACATAAAATGGGTATTCTTTTAATTATTAAATAATTTTCCAAAGGGGTAATTCATTTTTTTATATAGAGGGATTAATTAATTATTTAGATGTATTAGTTAATAAATGACATTCAAAACTCTATTAAAGTTAACAAAAAGGAAATGTACTATAATCACTTTTAAACGATGTTAAGAAATGTAAAAGAAATAACACAAAGTCATACATACAACAGGCATAAGAGTAACTGAGAAAGTCAAATGAGAAAACAGAGAACATACAAGGTCGCGAGTAAAGTGTATCAAAGAGAGAGAGAGAGAACGGGGAGTTGCAGTGCGTAGTTCTTTCTCTCTCGCACAATGTCAAGGGACGCGCGGGGAGCTTACACTCAACGCGTTCAGCGAGGACCCTCTCCAGCAGTATAGAAACAATGCCTTATATGAAATATCATTATTAATTTTTCTTTATTTTAGGGGATATATGTTTTATTTTTTTTGGGAACCCAATTCATAAAATATTTAAAAGAGTTATGAATATTATCAAGTTTATTATCAATAATAATAATAAAAATTTTTTTTACGGTTATAAAATAGAAAAAATTAGCAAGATAATTTCCCTAGGATAGTAGAGCGTAGTTATATATTAGAGTATTATAATATTGTATAAATAATTAATTTCAAAGGATAAACACATTTTTAGGTATTTAAAAATTTTTTTTTATTATGGAATATTGCTTAAAATATTCCTTGATTAAAAACTGCGTTACAATAATAATGAATTTAATTATTTTCAATGGAATAATCATTTTAATTTAAAAAAAAAAAAAAAAAAAACAAAACAAAAAAGAAAGAGAGATTTTTTTTATTTTGGAACAAATACCGTGGGAAATTCTTGTAAACAATTGTATTTGAAGAATTTTTGTTATTTTTTTTAAATTGTGTAAATTAAAATTTTTTTTTTTAGTCATGATCAATCAATGTCGATATATTAATAAAGTTAATATCGATGCTAATTTATCAATGTTCTAAGTAACAATGTTATTAATATTTTATTAAATATACCAAAACAAAAGAATTTTTTTATGTGGTAAAGACAAAATTTAAATTACAAAAACGTTGAACATGGCAACCTCGCAAATACTGCGGGAAATTTGACACGCGAGAGACGACTTATCAAAAAGGACGATACTCAGCAGTAAACTACAAGAACAAGCTATAATAAAATCAAAAAAAAAGATATATATATTAAGAAACAAACAAGAAAGACAAAGAAGAAATACCTTATACTTTAAATATAAAATTTAAATTAATAAATGATAAGAGTGACTCAATAAAACTTACCGTTGATTGAAACACTGGAACTAATCCAACGAAAGACACCACAAACAATTATTCCTAACAAACACTCTGAAAACTACACTTAAACAATAAACAGGTTAAAAACAAAAAAAACAAAAGGGGGAGAACAAACACCAGTCACACAAACACCAGTCACTAAAAAAGAAAGAAAAACAAGTCACAAAAAAAAGAACAAAAAACAAAAGGCGGAGTAAAATACACACGATACGTGCCGCTATAACCGCGCGAAAGCGAAACAATGGGATAAAGGAATGGGGATCAAGAGGAAGGAGAGACGACGGGGGAAGGAAATCGCGACGGGCCGCAAGATGCTGCCATCGCGAGAATTAATTATTAAACGAAATAAAGCCCAGTGGCTTACCATGAGCACGCAGGCACTACAGGTAGCACGGGAAATAAAAGAGGGCAACAAGGATACCACAGTCATTAAATGAAGAGTTTATTTTTTTTTGCATTTTTTTTAATAAAATAAAAAAAAAACTATTTTTGGTTTTAGATTTTTTTTTTGGGAACTAATATTGAAGGACATTTTTTTTTCTTGGAAAGGCAAAAAAAACAAAAATAAAAGAGATCAACATTTTTATTATCTTATTATTTTATTATTTTCTTTTTATTTTATTATTCATTATTTTCTTTTTATTTTATCTTTTTTTTATATATATAAACACAAAATCAGCACATCTCAATTTTTTTTTATTAATTCATTCTGTATCCAATCCCAAAAATGTGAAAGAATATTTGTTTTGTAAACATTTTTTTTTAGAAAATATAAATAACACAATAACAATAAAATAAATAACAACAACTAGCACTCATGCCAAATAACCGGCATGCGTAGAGCCCATCTCTGAAAAAAAAGAGAAAAACATTTTTTATTTAAACAAAATTTTATAAAACAAAAAAAAAGAACTTACCGTCTCCCACCTATTGCCCACTAAAACAAGGTCTTCCCACTCTTCTCTGTATCTCTGACAAAAGATTAATTCTAAGGCCAGATTAGTATGACGTGGCCCATAAGTCCTCGGAAAAGCGGGTAAATGGGAATAGGGACTGTAAAAAAAAGGGGAAGATATTTACGTTAAGAATTAAAATTTTATTTTTTTTTAGGTATATTAACTCACGCAAAATTTCAAATGCATAAATTTAGAATACTCACTAATTGGAGATATTAACGCCCAAACAGCCCTGAATCTCCTCAATTTCTAAGGTATCAGGAACTGTACACAAGGTGGGGTGTTGAAAGGATGCAGGCGCCCAGTAACAACGGTATTGGTATTTTTTTTCAACCCAACTCCAACGGTACTCCTGGTACCAAATAACCTCCCCCACATCGCTTTTAACTGCTTTCCTCATATCCACCAAATCCAAAGGCCAATTAGAGAAAGAAGGGATTCTAACTAAAGCATCTACCCACTCAGGTATCAAAATTTGAACCCTAAAACAAATTTTTTGTTTTAAGTAAAACACAATTAAATAAACGTAAAACATTTTATAGTTATTATAAAAAAAAAGGAAAGGAAGTAATTAAACAGAATACATACCCACGACAGCCACTCAACACTTTATCTAACTGCATTTTTTCCAACTCAAATCTTTTCCACACTAAAAAACTCGCCGCATCCGTCACGCCACTCCTAGCCAACTCAAGGGCCATCATATAAGAGTCAAAAGAAAGAGATTTGGAAGACATAAGATGTTAAATAATTACACAAAGAAACTTCGAACAAAATAACAGATGAAACAAAATTTTGTAATAAAGCTTAGAACTCGAGAAAGACTATAAAAAGACTGAGCACGTAATATAAACGAACACTTAAAGGAAACACTTTCTGCAAACTAACAAAAATAAAAGAGGTTCAGCAATTTTTACATAAAATATGATACAAAAATGCGACACATTATTAGGATGAATAATATATAACGTAAATCAAATTCATTTCTACTAACCTTTTTCTTACCTTCATTCATAAAAGGAAAATAGTTTTGAAGGACACAAAAAAAAGGCTGTCAAGGGACGACAGCAAGAAAAGAGAGAGGCTTAGGGGTTGGAGAACATTTTTTTTTAAATACTGTATCTCCAACATGTTTTTGTGTTATTTTTTTTTTGATTATACACTTGCATATGGCTATTAATAAGAAATTTTTTTGTTATTTTAGTTTTTTTTGATATTCCGAAACAAAACAACTATCAATTGTTTTCATTTTTTTTGGGGCATTCATCAACAAAATGTATGGATACATATTGAAATATATGACACATTTTTTTTTTGTAAAAGAAATCAAGAGTCAATATTTCATTTTTCTTTTTAATTATTTTAAAATACATTCCATACACTTGAATTTATGTGTTATTTTTTTTTAACTTGAGCAAAATTAGTAAACTATTAAAATTGATAATTATATAATAATTTTAAATTACCCAAACTTAACAAAAAAAATTTTCTAATATTTTTTTTTCATAAATGCCAATTTATAACATAATCAAAATAATGAAATTTAATAATTTGCTGGTTTTGATTTTATTCTTTATATTTCATTTTTTTTATAAAAAAAAAAATATCAGTTTTTTTTTCTATCATTTTTTTTTCTCGTACAAACAACATTTTTTTTTTCCTTTAAGGACGAGAACTTATTTGACCTTTCCCTAAAAATCTTCCTAAAACAAAAAAAAGAGGAAACGACTATTTATCATTATAAAAGGAAAATCAGTTCTCGTTAGATTTTTTTTCAGCTAATCTACAACATACAACATTTTGCGTTCTTGGACAATTTGTAAACATTTACAAAATGTAAAACCACTAAAGGACCCTTTGTAAAAAAAAATTATAAATAGATGACATCACACCTACACAGGCTGCCAAGGGACGTCAGCCAGAATAAAGGGGGGTATTTGTTACGGACGGATTTCCGTAATTTTTAAATTTTTTTTAGGCGATAAATATTATTTATTAAAAATAATATTTATATTATCAACGTTACAACTATTTGTCAATTATATACATACGTCTATACAACACACAACACACACACATACTAAGTTTCAGACACTAGAATAGTTAAATAATATTTCTAATTAATTCAATAAATATTTATAAATTCATTTTTTTTATTTAATTTCTAAATCAAAGTTTATTTCGCAAATGAGTTCAGATTATTGAACTTCATATTGCGAAATAATTCAAACTAAATTAACAGTCGATTTCGCAAGTTGTGGGACTTACACTGCAAAGAGTTGCCACATTATTTTGGGAAAATGAGGAAACATATAAAGTATACCGATAATAAAGGTGGTTGAACCGATCACGCCACGATTAAAATGCAAGTTTTGCTAAAACTTGCATGGAAACAACGAGGTGTTGATTGCAAAATCAACCCTCCCACCACCTAAAATTATATACCAAATGGGTGTGATCGTTGCCACCAAATTATTATTCGAGGAGTCTTAATTTGTTTTTCCCGCAGAGCGGATGTGTTTCCCGCCAAGGAGCGGATGAATATTAAAGTTTAACTCCCACTAAGAGTGGTAGAGAGGATCATTTATTCCCCATAGTAAGGGTTGAAGTTCATCGAGTTTTATTTATTAAAAATATAAGTGTTTATTCCACAATCTGTGAAGTCGACGAGTACATAAAAGTTCTTTAAAATCAAGAAGATTATCTGAAAAGTATAAAGTGTTCTAATTGTTAAAGTGAAGAATCCATTTCTTGTCTAAAAGTATTTATTATATATTCGCAATTGTTTATATTTCAAGTTTACTGTTCAGAAAATTCAGATTTTGTGACCCAATACTCTGAATTTTTAATAAACAGAAATTGAAATATTGAAATAATTGTCCGAAGACAATTAACAAAAACAAGTTTGATAAAAGAAAATATATAAAATAAACGAAGGTAGAAAGATAACTTCCGCATACTGCAGAATCATATGACAGATAACAATTTAACTTCTGAGAGTGAGAAAGTAATTTGATACTTTTCGGTATCATTTTAATTATTATTATTTGGGTGAGTTGTCTTGAATTTATATTCATAATTTGAAAATTACAGAATCTCATAAAACCAACACTATTACACTTGTTTCAATTACACGAATTAATTTTTTGCTGTTGTTATTAAAATCCTACACTCATTATTGATCTCTTGTTTGTGTTCATAATATATGATTTTTGTGAGACTTGAATTATCAATTCAAGTAGCTTAACGTAGCAGTATTTTCCATTGTAATCATTTTTTTATATTAAAGATCAATTGGGGTTTTGAATGTACACACATTGGGGGTTGTATGAATAAATGTTACCTTATTTTATGTCAATTGAAAGGATCAAAATGTTTTTGAATATTCGCGCTTTGAGCAATTGTGCAGTCTGGGGGGTCGGTACCACTAACGTGGACTCTTTCGTGGAAATTCGATGAATTTCGACGAAAGAGCGCCAAAAGGCACGATTAGGCCGGAATGCTGCTGGACGGTGGGGAATATTTCCCTGGGGGGGGGAGTTCGCGTGGGTCAATTAATAAAAGGGAACCACGAGCACGTCTTGTCCTCACTTATTCCAGTCCGGTGGAAAATTGCAATCAATTTTGAAAAGCCACATTTTCGCGTGTCGCCGACAGCACGAAGGTATGAATTATTCAATTCAATTCTTTGTTAAATTTCACTTCATTAAAATCGTGTTTTGTAAAAAAGGAAGAGTAAAGTTTTTGGTATGTATCGTTTTATTTGGAGATTAAATTATTGTTTTTATAAAAATAGTGTGGCGCATTATACGAGTGGTATTTGGGGACAAGGCGTGCGGAATTTTGGATTTAGGGGAAATTTCACGAGGAAGCATTCCCTCGAATCTTGGGCCCAATTTGACGAGAGAGGAACCTGCCCCGGAGATAATTACGATTTTGCTGAAAGCATAAAGAGACCAAATTATTGACGAGTGCACCGTCAGCAGTATCCGGACCTCCTCGGACCGAATTCCACACCAACGCTACCCTTTTCCATCGCCAGACTCACAATCGCCAACTGGATAAGTTTTGTTTTATTTGTTTATTTTATCATTTTCCTTTTTACTCATCTTCTCAATTTGACCATCCGTCGAACTCATCTTGATCCATTCATATTTGCATTTCGGGTTCGACGGTTTTATTAAAATTATTTGTGTTGTCTACGCATTATATATTCAATTGTTTGTCATATTATTTATTTCACCTAACATGTATTTATTATTCGACTTTTGTTGACGCGTCTCGTTATTGTTTTTATTACGAAGTGTGCAAGAGTGCGAGTCGCGTTTCGTTCCGTAATTGATTTAAGTGCGATCATTTTATATATATATATGAAATATCTGTTCAATCGAAATTTACTTGGTCAATATATGTGTCTAATTACGGAGTAATTCAGTGTTTTATTTCTATTTCATTTGCTTTACATTAATATATTTCGCGAATTTATAAAGTTAATAATAAATCTTTGCCTGTCTAATTTTCTAACATAATATTTAAATATTTCTCATGAAAAATCGTTACACAATTCAATTCTCAATTTATTTAATCACCTTTATTTGTGTTATCTCATTTTTTTCTTTGTGAATATTTTCAACGAAATACCGTCTACCCGGGGGTGTTGAACAGATAACACTCTAAGCAACAGTCCACTACCCTTTTTCTATCTTGTGTAGCGAAGAGCAATTACGCTTACCGAATAAGCGGGTTGTTAATAATAAAAATTAGTGTTGTTTCTAACTTATTATTTTTCTTCAAAATTTATTTTACTTTATTTTATTTTTTTTGTTAATCAACATCCGTCTTTAACATTCACTTCCGATTAAAATTCTTCCGAACAGAACACAATTAGGAAATAAAATAACATATTGTAATATCAAATAATTTGGACAAAAATTAAATATTTAGGTTTAATAGACTAATCTGAGATTAAGTAAAAATTTGAAACTTTTTACTTTTCGGAGGGAATTAACGGAAATGAACTATTTTTAATTATTTCGAAAATTCATCGAATTATTTTCGATTAAATAGACGATTTAATAATTTAAAAATTTACATAAAAATTTAAAAATGACGGATTTATTAAACACAGAATCGAATTAATGTGGAATAATAAACATAGCACATTTTGTAATAATAAAATGATAAAAGATTATCCTGACAGATTCGAAAGAAGCAAAATTTTCTAAGTTCAACACAATTTTTTTTTAAAAACAAAGAAAAATCGATTTCTTCTGAAAAATTCAATCACAAACACGAGAATTGAATTAAAATGATCGTAATTAATTCTTTATTGATTTGAATGTAAAATTATGCACTCTCGTTACACGTATCATTACCGAAACATGTCGTAACAATCAGAAACGACAATTCAAGCACAAAGAAAAATTTCACAAATAACACAAATCAACAATGCAAATAATCAAATATCATAAAAATTGTAGTACAGAATATAGTATAAGAAAGATAGTAAGAATATAAGTAAAGATAATAGTAGAAAAGAAAGGAGTAGTGAAATAGGGTTTAGAAAGATGGGAGAAATTTTTAATTTGAAAAGGGAAAAGGTAGCAAATTTAATAACAAAAAAATCGGACAAGTGCGAGTTACACTCGCACTGAAATCGAGGGTTCCGTACTCGAAGCGAACTTATTTGGTATAAAAACAAATGTTTAAAAAATATGTGTTGTATGACAACTAATATAAGTGATACGAAGAGGAACAATTTTGTAAAATTCAAGAAAATTGTTCCTCTTCGTATCACTTATATTAGTTGTCATACAACACATATTTTTTAAACATTTGTTTTTATACCAAATAAGTTCGCTTCGAGTACGGAACCCTCGATTTCAGTGCGAGTGTAACTCGCACTTGTCCGATTTTTTTTATTTTAGAGTTGTAACGACTAAAGAAATGAACTCAATCATGTTTATTAAATTATTTCTATAATCTACACATAAAAATACGTAAAAATAGAAAATTTGAAGCCCTTTAGAAAAAATTTGTTCCGTTATTGGGAGAAAATTCATGATTTTTTCTAAAATTATCAGTTTTTTCTTGACAGACCCAGAAAAATCAACTCCAATCATCCTCGCTATATTTTTTTGTAATCTACACGTAAAAATACGTCAAAATATATAAATTTGAATCACTTTAGATCAACTTTTTTGCGGAAAAATACATTTTTTTCTTAAATTTATCATTTTTCTTCAAAAATTTGATAAAAATTGATCATCAACTCCAATCGTGCTTACATTTTTTCCCTGTATTTTTCACGCAAAAATATAGTTTTACAGCAAATATGAACAATTTGGGTTGAATATTGTGTGCGCTAGGGAGAATAAATCATTTTTTTCGAAATTTTTGATTTTTTCTTGACAACGCTATGTAAATTGATTCGAATCAAGTTCGCTATATTTTTCCTGTAATTTTCACGTAAAAATACGTAAGTGTGCAAAATTTGAGCTCTCTATGTAAAAAGATGTGGCAACCAGGGGGGGGTACATAGTCATTTTTAGGTATTTTTCGTAAAAATTCATGGTTTTTCCTTGACAACGCTATGATAATCAACTCCAATCATGCTCGCTATATTTTTTTTGTAATCTACACGTAAAAATACGTTAAAATATATAAATTTAATTTCCTTTAAATAAAATTTTGTTCGTTTTTGCTGGAAAAATACATTTTTTCCCTAAAATTGTCATTTTTTCTTGAAAAACTTGATAAAAAGTTAATCAACAACTCTAATCGTGACCGCTTTTTTTCCCCTGTATTTTTCCCGTAAAAATACATTTGTATACTAAATATGAACTGTCTGTGTTGAATATTGTGTGCGCTAGGGAGAATAAATCATTTTTTTCGAAATTTTTGATTTTTCCTTGACAACGCTATGTAAATTGATCGGAATCAAGTTCGCTATATTTTTCCTGTAATTTTCACGTAAAAATACGTAAGTGTATTAAATTTGAGCTTTTTATGTCAAAAGATGTGGCCGCTAGGGGGGGGGTACATAGTCATTTTTAGGCATTTTTCGTAAAAATTCATGGTTTTTCCTTGACAACGCTATGATAATCAATTTCAAGCAAGTTCGCTATATTTTTCCTGTAATCTACACGCGAAAATACATATGTGTACTAATTTTCAGCTCTCTAGATAAATTTGTGTGGCCGCTGGGGGGGGGTACACGATTTCAAAGACCGATATTAATAGGGTTCCGAACCGAGTACGGAACACTAAAAATAAGTATTTAAACAATATCCCACCGCTGTCACCATTTAATTTCCTATGTTACGTCACGGCATGGAAATAAAGGTTAAAAGAAAAACTAAAAGTTTATCACCAAAATTTCTAATTTGATTTCGCAACATATAAATAATTTATTATAAAGAATAAAAAATAATTAAAGAAAAATTAAGAACTTAACCTCAAAATTTAGACAATTAAATTTATATCCTTTATTATATATTGTATTTTATTCTTCGAGCGGCTAAAAAATAGAATTTGTGGGATCTTGTTACTTACAAAAAGTTAAAACTCACCATCTTATTGTTATTAGAGGAATAAATAATAAAATAGAAGGAAAGAGAAAATAGGTTAGGTTGAATTAAAATTGTTTGTTTATTTACCGAACTTACGCACACAATGAGATTTCTCGACGAAACACATTAATACTCAAAATTCACATATAAGAACAATTTAGAATTTTATTGAAAACTACAAAATCTATAAACCAGAAGTGTTAAAATTATAAAATTAATAAGTTTAAAAAGAATACAAATTGACAAGATAAAATTTCAATGAATATAAAAGTTAAAGTAAAACGGTATATTCACGAAAACGGAGATTAGATCCTATCCTGAACCAAATATTAATTCCGAGGATTTATACAGTTATAGGAGATCACTGAGATTTGGACATGCTACATATCTTAAGTTCGAACCTTTAACAAATAGGAATTATACAGTGATAAGAGAGCGCGTTTTCAGTCCAAATCTCGTTGAAAATCCTAAGGTCGAACCTCAAGGAATTATTGGTTCAGGAAGGGAACCAATTCCGAATTTCGCGGACAGGGTCCGAAAAGAGACTGATTAAAAGAAGTTGGACGACGCTCCGGGTAACCGCGTCGTTCATTCCCACTCTCAAGAAAACTTGCAAAAAGTTAAAGGTGGAGGGAAAATTTTGGAAAAAGGAGAAAATTAAGATTTCTGATTTGCTGAAAACAACATAAAAATCACGCCTTAAAAATAGAAATTGAGTATTAAAAACCCTTAAAGTCCACGTGGACCAGGTACACGCTGAGGTGGAGGTGCAATAATACATTTGGCCAACAAATGTTTACGCTATGTGCGGAGTTGGGCCCCTTGCTCTTTTGTCTAATTGTAATTTTATTGCAAGGCTTAACTCGCACACTTTTAAGGAAAATTGTCATTTCTGAGAATGCAAGATCCTTTATTGCATTTGTTCATTTTAGATGTTTTATTTATTGAGATCTTAAAATTTAGGGATTAAGATCCATATGTGTATCAATACTCTTTCTAGTTTAGGCGTTTTCTCTATTGAAACAGTTTTATGGTATTTTTTTATTAAAAGGATTTTGCGTGTTTCCTGAAAATGTGAACGAAAAACCCAGGAACCAGATTGTCGAACATTTATTCTTTATGTTTGAATAATAAATTAAAATGTTGAAATTCTAAAGATGTGTAAAAATTGTATAAAAGAATAAATTGAGTAAAAATGATATTAATATAAAATAAGCAGAAATAATAAAATATAATATTCATTCATACAACATTCTTTTACACGGGGAAAACATTCTTACATACACAACAATACATAATTAAAATATAATTACATCTTAAGTTAGGACATTCTGCATCCCTCATCCTAAGACAAATTTCAAAAAGAAAAGTGTGAGGTTTTGACATACCGGGACGTCACATATTATAACATATTTTATTTATTATTTTAATGTATGAAATTTTATATTATATTGTTTAATTAGGTTAGTATGAATCAAAAAATTTTTTTTGTATTTTAATTGCATGCAAAATTTTCTTTAATTGTTAGTCGGTTAGTAAAGTTTTTAGAGTCGATATATTATTATATTCCTTTTTTTAAGAAGAAAAATTCAAGGCTTTCTTGCTAGTCGAATTACATAGTATGTGGTGAGTGCACTAATAATTATTCCAATCATAGATAAACCTCTAAATAAGTCTCTATAAAAACTGGAATAAGGTTTTCTTTGATGAGTGCTTAAAACTTTTAATTGGTTCTCAATTTCTGAGAGGGGTGTTCCTTCAGAGAAATCCCATTTAGTTGTTTGGAATAATTCATCTTTTGTTAAAAATTCGTCTAATATTGGTATGTTGTCTAGGTCTGTTGTATTTAATATTATGATAGAAATATTTAGAGATAGGTCAGGTTGATAAAGATATTCTATCCCAGTATTTTGTATAGATCCTCCAGTTATAGTTATGTAGGAACTTCTACCAACGCAGGTGTTTCCGAGACGTAATAATCCAAATCCAGAAATTTTAATACGTCGTTCGTAATTATCAGGGCAAGTTATAGTCATACTTTCTTGGCTAGGAGTAGAAAATAACCATCCTCCTAGTGTAGTAACTTGCTTCCAATAGGTTTTTGTATTTATTTTTAATCGTATATCACACAAATCCAAAGCTTTTTTATTTGGTTCGAGTAGTAATTGGCTTTCACATGTTTTTAAAGCATTTACTTCAAATATTGGTTGATTATTATCGCAAATATCATAATTATCTGTTTTTATACATGTATTGAGAGATTCTTGGTCCATATATATGTATGATCGCCGGTCTTCAGATATGATTATGTATGGTGTTTCAGGAATAATGTATGCGGAAGAATTTTGTGGTTTAATATTTTGAGGAACCGGATAGGAATGGATTTTATATATTTTATAAATATTTTTGTTTAATAAAGGAATATCTACTAACATTAGGAATTTTTCTTTATGGTAATCTGTTTTTGTTCTTGCCAAAGTAGATATTTCTTCTGCTAAAATCCTAGATCCTTGTATTGGAAAATCATAATTTTTATTAATTGTTTGTAATCGATTTTTAATATCTACAAGTTGTTCACTATTTAACAATGATGGGTGAAATTTTCCTTCTCTAGCTAAAAGAATTATTTGTATTATTTCTTTCAATGCATGGATAAAATGGTCTAGTTGTGTTTCTCGACTTTGAGTCAATTGTGCTAAATAAATATAGTATCGAGTGCGATTTAATGACTCAGTTAATGCGTTTAAACCTTTCAGATTGTTTCGCACATGATTTAAAACTTCTGAATGGCGGTCTGCTTCTTCATATAATTTTTGTAAATCAGATCGTATTATGTGAGTTTGTTTTCCAACAAGATGGGATAAATTTCTATTTAATTCGTAAAGTTCGTCAATAGCTTCGTTGTAAATTTCTCCGTCTTCTGTTGTTAATATACCTATTACTGGTTTTAATGCTTGGCCAATAAAGTCTAAAGGGGATCTACGTTTTCTCATTGTTATAGGTAAATTTTCCATATCTAATGGTGTTTCTTTGAGGTTAGTTAATAAATTTGTTGCATCTTGAAACATATTGTTTGCTCGAACGACCTTTTCTCTTAATATATGAGGACTTAAGGTCTGTTCACATGGCTCAGTATAAGGTCTTGCACAATTAATAAATATTTGGTCAATTTCTCTTATCAATGTTTTCATGGGAAAATGATTTTGTAATTTTTCAAAATCAATAAAAATTGTTAATCTCCCATAGGTCTGAATGAATCTTATTGTTTTTAATCTTTCATAAAATAATCCCGGATTTTTGTCAAATATAGTGATTTTGTAATTTTCTGGATTTGCGTATATTGTAGTGACTATAATAAGGAAACTCCATTGAAATAACATCTTTTTATGTTTTAATCTGTGAAAAGGCAAAATTATATTAATTTCATATTATAGTTATAAAACAATACTAATGCATATATGCATAGGTGCATATAATTACACATTCTGACCTGCGCGAAAATTCTCTTAATATGCAGTGGTAAACGAGAAGATAAATAATATTGCACACCCTCCTGTAGCCTCAACTGAGGGTAAATTCATAAACTCTTTGATACCGCAAAACATTTTTTATCCAAAAGTACAATAAAAGCTTTATGATTCTCTAAAATTCGGTCCCTGAGTAGATCTACTGAATCCAGATCTAACTCATGCCACTCATCAAGATTATTTTGTTGGGTGAAAAATACCTTCAATTGAACAAACCAATTTGTTCGGCAATCAGGAGACGCCTCAGCCAAAGCCTTCAGTCTTTCAAAACACAATCTGGGGAGCCTAGAACAATCCATACGAGAAATTTTGAAAATCCAGTTACGTGTATATTTTAAGACTTCGTGCTCAAGACGAATTGAACCCGTCTCCAATCTCACCGCCCAATCCGGCGTGTTCAAAGGTAAAAGAAGAAGTTTCTTTAAGAACCGAAGTTTAACCTTATTAATTGCTTCCAAATGACCCGAACCCCAGACCTGAATACCATAGAAAAGAGTACTTACTGCTAAGCTACTAAAAAGCTTGGAGTAAGACCTCTATGAGAGCTCCCCCAGAGAGTGCGCAATTTTCAAAATACTTCCAATAGCGGTATTTGCCGCGCTAATAGCCCTTGAAGCAGCCGGGAAAAAGGAACCAGAACTTACAAAAGGAACACCCAGATACGTATACTCTTTGACAACCTCTATACGTGCTTCACCATATTTAAAAGATTTAAATTTATTCACCTTAGAATTACCAGATCTTGAAAAAACTACAATTTTGGTTTTTTGGACATTTACGGTTAGTTTATTTTCATCGCAATACTCATGAAGTGTTTTTAATTTTTTTGAGAGTTCCACAGGGGTGTCAGAGAGAAAAACAAAATCGTCCGCGTAACCCAGAGCGAAAACTTCTATCGCACTATTAATTGAGAGACCTCGGCAACCCTTATTTATGAAAAATAAATCAATGTCCGCAATAAACAGAAGAAATAAATATGGACTTAAGACTTCTCCCTGTAATCCTCCCTGAGTAACTTTTACATAATTAGTATTTCCATTTACAGTCCTGATACACGTAGAAGCATTTGAATAAAAACTTTTTAAGACATTAATCATCTTAGTACTCATACCTAGTTTATACCCAGGTCTCCTGCAAATCGAATGGTGTGGAGGGATGGCTTAGTGTTTTTTCGTCGTCTAAGTCTAGAGTTATTATCAATTTTGTTAAATTATTGTCTCAGATTCTGAGTGAACGTGTTGCTCTTACAGGCAAATCACATTTGTATTGTTAAATTTTATGTTCCTTGCTGACTTCCTATTTCTGTGTTTTATATTCTAAGTTTCTTTTCACTCAATTCTGTATAACAGTGCGATTCTCCGCTTGTATACCCAATTTGGTTAAAAACAAGGGTAAATAAATAAATAAATAATTGTACATTCAAATCCAATTCATAAAGTAGAATAATATGCTTTATGGTATGACTAAATGTTATGGTAAAAAAAAATAATTATGGTTGTGTTCGTGTTTGATGAGTTATTGAAAAATAAAATTTTTTGAAAAATTTTTTTGAAAAAAATTTTTAATTTTTATTTTAATTTTTAAAAATTAAAAATTAAAATTTTTTGAAAAAAATGGCTCCCAGGTGGATGTCGTATATACAGATATCGCCAAGGCTTTTGACTCTATCAATCATTCAATTCTTACAGACAAATTAAATAAGACTGACATTTCACCCAGTCTACAGTCTCTTCTTTTAAATTACCTTAATAATAGGCAGCACTGTGTTGTGGTTGGAGAACACTACTCAAATAAATTTATTCCGGTACGAGGTGTTCCACAGGGGTCTACTTTTGGTTCCCCTCTTTTTACTGTCTACATGAATGACTTAATTTCAAATATTAAATCTAATGTCTTATTGTTTGCTGATGACGTGAAAATTTTTCGTGAAATCAGAAATATTTCTGACTCTGATAACTTACAATTAGATCTTAATAATTTTACATATTGGTATGACACTAACAAACTTACTATTAACTTAGATAAATGTCAAATTTTAACTTATAGCAGATCCAATTTTCCAATACTTTTCAATTACAAATTGAATGGTATCGATGTTAAGAGAGTGTCTTCAACCCGCGACCTCGGTGTTGTTTTTGATTTGCGCCTTGATTTTCGCGAGCACTATACAAGAATGATTGCCGGAGCATCGAGAGCTTTGGGTTTCCTGATTCGATGTACTAAAGATTTTAGGAACCCCAATACCTTAACACTTTTATACAATTCACAAGTACGTAGTAAAGTTGAGTACGCTAATATTATTTGGAATCCCTTTTTTAACTGTCACTCAGATGACATAGACTATATTCAAAAACGTTTTTTAAAGTATTTAGTTTTTAAAATGGATGGTATTTACCCTCAACGTGGTTCGAATTATTTGCAATTATGTCATAGATTTCATGTTTTTACTTTGGCAGAGCGACGCATTATTTCGGTTTTATTATTTCTTTTTAAAATTTTAAACTCCCAGATCCACTGTCCGTATCTGTTGAGCGAAATATCATTTAGAGTACCACGTTTACCTTCGAGATCCCACGAACCTCTTTATGTGCCAATATTGCATAATTCTAGAATGATCATGGATCCTATTTACCTACCTTGTTATCATTTAAATCAAATTTATAAAAGTATCAACCCTAATTTCGACCTCTTTTTCTGTAACATTTTCTCTTTCCTTAATATGGTTGATCAATATGTTTTGAGTTTGAGGTGAGAGAGAATGTGTGCATTTATAGAAACAGTTTGTTGTTTAATTTTTCAATTATATTCAATATTATGTGTAACCCACTAATGGCTCTTGTAGACCGCGGGTTCACTATTGTATTAAATAAATAAATAAATAAATAAAAATTAATGTCATAGGTCATATTAAAAATTTTCAATATAGCAGAAAAATTCGAAGAATTTTGAGTGAAAAATTAAATTATACTTATATAAATAAAAATTTTATTATTGTTAAAAATATTTATTTAAATATTGTTGGTTGAAATATGAAAAGAAAAAAAAAGAATTAATAAAAAGAAAATAAAAAAATAAAAATTTTATTATTAATAATTTGGCAACACTGTAGGGTGAGAGGATTCACCTTGTGTTCTTCTTGTGTCATCTAAACATTTCCGCCGCTTCCCCTTAATGCTCTTATCATCATGGCGGAAGGCTACCTTGGAGAAACGCGAGGTACCATATATATACAAGTATCGATGTATACATAAAAAAAAAGAATTAAAAATAATAATAAAAAAAAACAAAAAAATTAAATTAAAAGTAAATTAAAATAATAATAAATAATAATAAAAATAAATAATGCAAAAATAAAATAAATAATAATAATTATTATTATTTTACATGATAATTAATTAATTTATTAGGTATATATAAAAATTTAGAATATTAATATTAAGGGGACTTTCTGGTTTAGAATTTCAAAAAAATCGATTTTTTTTTTTTTGCTTAAAAATGTTCCATAGTATAATAGAATTACTGTCCCAAAACGTTTTTTAAAAAATATGTACAGAAACAAAAGTTATAACAATATTTATGACGGTATGTATTTCAACAACAATCTACAGTTATCTTATTTACATATTTGGTGTTCCTCTTTTATTGATATTAGCTTGAAACATGTTACTCGAGAGTTTTTGGGGTCGCTGATTACGAATTTGATGTCAGTTTTTGAAAATACAAAATGGCGGATCCAATATGGCGGACGAAAAAATAAAAATTCAACCGGATTTGCTTAAAACTTGTTACTCGGGAGTTTTTGGGGTCGCTGATTACGAATTTGATGTCAGTTTTTGAAAATACAAAATGGCGGATCCAATATGGCGGACGAAAAAATAAAAATTCAAGCGGATTTGCTTAAAACTTGTTACTCGGGGGTTTTTGCGGTAGCTGATTACGAATTTGATGTCAGTTTTTGAAAATACAAAATAGCGGATCTAATATGGCGGACAAAGATTAAGAAATTAATTAAATTTAGTTGAAAATGGTTACTTGTGGCCTTTTGAGATTGCTAGTTATGAATATAGGCACAAAACATTAACGTTCTAGGAACGTTTTAATTAATTAAAAAAGTTAATTTTTTATTTTGTAGTTTACCATATTGGATCCGCCATTTTGAATTTTCAAAAACTGACATCAAATTCATAATCAGCGACCCCAAAAACCCCCGAGTAACAAGTTTTAAGCAAATTCGGTTCAATTTTTATTTTTTTGTCCGCCATATTAGATCCGCCATTTTGTATTTTCAAAAACTGACATCAAATTCGTAATCAGCGACCCCAAAAAACCCCGAGTAACAAGTTTTAAGCAAATTCGGTTAATTTTTTATTTTTTCGTCTGCCATATTGGATCCGCCATTTTGAATTTTCAAAAACGGACATCAAATTCGTAATCAGCGACCCCAAAAACCCCCGAGTAGCAAGTTTTAAGCAAATCCGATTGAATTTTTATTTTTTCGTCCGCCATATTGGATCCGCCATTTTGAATTTTCCAAAACGGACATCAAATTCGTAATCAGCGACCCTAAAAACAGCGGGATACGAAGTTATGTTGTAATAAAAAGTTGTTTGATATTCATGACTCAATGAACTATGTTATGAAAACTTTAAACGCGTTTTCCTCGAAAACTCATTTTTCAAACTGGTACAGAGCTTTTCTCGAAATCTACCGAACCGATTTTGAAATCCCAAAAATTTTTCGATTCTTTATTTAAAAAACTGGGGCCTAAACCTCTAAAAACTCATATTTCTACCCCCTGTGTTTTTATATGGAGGTAAATTGACCCAAAAAAACGGCGTTTTTGCGAGTTTTTGAGAAAAATGTACATAAAAAATAAAAAAACCTTTAAAAAAAATCGTTTTTGAGGTTTAGGCCCCAGAATAAATCCTTATAAAGAGATTCCCGTTTGGAACTTGAATTTATGTATTACAGGTTGCCCGGAAACTAACGTACCAAAAAAAAGGTATCTTTTGGAAGACGCCACCTACAGCTATGAAATTGAACTAAATACATTTAAACATATTTTTTAAATTTTCTCTACGCAATGTGCTACAATGTCCAAAAATAGTTTTTACAATTTCTTTAATACTGTTCTTACAATAAAAGTTTTAAAACCTTCCTTTTTTGTCAATTCTAAACCAGAAAGTCCCCTTAATAAATAAATATGGGTATAAAAATTTTTTTTTTTAATTATTATTCACTCCCTTCCCCTCTTAAGAGTTAACATCGTCTCTGATGTTATTATTTTTCTTATTTTGTTTAAAATATTTTTTTTGTTAAAAAAAAACTAATAATATTTAATATTAATAATAAAATTTATTTATTCATTGTTTAATTATTTATAAAAAAAATTTAAATAATAGGGAGAAAAATTTTAGGGGTGGTTGGGGTTGAATTTTGTCTGTGGGTTTTATAGCGCAGGTTGTATGCAGCTTAATATACAGCGGTACGGTTTGTTAAGAGTAAGGTGTCTTACATGCGGAGCGTATATCGGCCTTGCCTTCTCAAGGTTACTATGTACGAAAGGTGTAGTAAAGAGAAAATAATAAGTAAAGAGAATATAGATTTAATTATGAAGATTTGTATTTTCAGTATTATTGTCATTCCTGATCACAATCATTATTTATTATAATTAATAAATAAAGTATTGTTATTAATGAACAAATTTATTATTAATTATTATAATGAAATATTATTTTAGAAAAATGAATTGAGAATCTTTAAGTTTGAAGGTTCTTTCGAACTGTGGTATTCATTGACTGGTGTCTCAGACTCGGCGGTGTTATGAGTACGTGATGTTTAAATTATGAGGTGTGAGGAAAATGCTGGCTGGTGACCATGAGTTGATGCTACATTTTAGGTTCTCATTGTATTTCTTTATTATATTCTATTCAAAATTTTATTTTCTTTCTTTTACTAATTTAAAATTTATAATTTCTTATGTTAAAAAAAATTATACCTGTAAAATAAATAAAAAAAATAATAAAAAAAAATATCGATAATATTAATAATAACAATAAGTTATTTCTTCAAATAATTAGTTATTTGAATTATTCCATTGTAAAAATCATTAGTATTATTAATTAGAAAATTATTAAAATTAATAATTTGTTAATTTTATAATAACGAATATAATATATGTTAATTAAGTTAAAATTTATTGCATTACATAGTTATTAGAAATTTTAATTTTTGGAAATCATTTAATTAAATTTTGAAATTTTTATTAAAAAAAATTAAAACCTTAATTAATTGTTTATTGTAAAATAATTGTTTTAATTTTATCGTTATTATTTTACCATACTAAATTACGTATAGTAAATTAGACATTGATATACATATAGATTTTGATTTGGTATATGTTATAACGTGATTCTTGCTTGATTGATTATTTTTCTATTATTTTTACTCTAATTTTACCAAAACTATTAATTTTAAATTATATTTTCTCACGTTACTTTATTTTTAATTTATTATTATTTTTAAAGACGCCAAGTTTTTTTTATGGAAAATAACTAAACCATTCTATATTTATTTGAATATAATATAATATCCGCCTGCTGGCTCAGCACGTCATTGTAGGATACCAATAACCCGCGGAGAGTGGGGGGAAAGGATAAAGACACAAGTAAAACACTTCACTTAATTTGTTTCATAATAATTTCTTTAATTCATTATTTAAGTAATTCAAGTATTCGGCAGAAGGCCGAATAATATTCGCATGTATAACGTTAGTACGCGAAAACTTTTGTGTACAACTGAAGGTTGTATTATAATTTTAATTTTATTTATTGATTTTATAATGTGCCGATCTGGCTGACAAAATTATTTCGTTCGGGACTCACCGTCTATATGACGTCGACCTCGCCACGAACCTCGTCCTGACATTATTTATACTAATTTATACAATTTTATTTTATTAAAAAGAAAAGCGGCTTGTCGCCTACTACACTTCCAGAATGAGAATGATTAAAAATGGCTGACCTGTCACGCTAGTCGGCGTCTCTTTGTGCGCTTTCTTTTTAGAGGTGAGTCCCGGTGAAAGTAATTAATTACAACTTTTTCTTTATCGATAATCAATTTATCACGAGTCGATATTTTTCATGAATCCGGATGGTAAAGTAGAACGCTACCGTGCCACAGCGCATCGTAGAGCTCTCTATCCAAAATGGCCGCTCCCAATGTTGTGACAGCTGAGTATACAAATGAATATTCGTCTTCCTGGTGCTCTTGAATATTCGGGAATCTCTTCCAAATATATACACCAGGAAGCACTTCCCTTGTGGTACGTCAAACATTATTAATGATATGGAAAAACTGACTCATTTTGTTGAATCGGAGAATTACTCCGATTAATGTCCATTTTTCATGAAATAGAAAAATAATAATGTGATAATGTGGACAACAATTTACTGTTTCCGTTGAATCGATCTGGCGAGTCAGCAGGTATATTTAATTTTATTCACTATTGCTTAATTTAATTTTTATAATTTTTACAATTCTCTTGTTATAATTTTACTTTTGACAAACATACTGATTTTTATTTGTTTTTAGAAATGATGGTGATTCACACCCTGGAATATTTTTACTAGTTTTCTATCAAAATTAATGAATATTGTGACGAGCATAAAATGCCGCGTCACAATGTGTATCAATTTTTAATTGTATATGATTATGAGATTTGGACAACGTATACGCAGTGATCTGGTTGTGATCAGTGTGACATTGGACGTGAAAGATGTCTTCGACTGAGAGTAAGTATGAATATAATTTAAATGAAGTTTATTATAGTTTAGAAAATTTTAATATTTGATAGATAATAATATTAAATATAATATTATTTTGTTTTTATTTTCAGGTTTCAGGTGCAATGTTTGCGGCAAGGTGAGGAGGGGGCCAATTGCAAGTGGCAGTACTGTCCTCAGCTGTAAGTATATGTTAAATAAAAAAAAAGTATAATTTATTTTAAAAATAAATAAAAAAAATATAAATGATATTTTGTATTTATTTTCAGGTTTCTTGTGTCCAGCATGTGGGGGGTACATGCCAAGGAGGGAGGAACCGGAAGAGGAACCTTCCGATTCTAAGAAGAGATGTGCCCCCTTGTGCAGGTACAAGGTACCTGAGGGCAGAAGAAGAATGATGGTCGGGAGAGATCCTGGACAGGGATCAGTGGTTTTTGGGGTGGCAAACGTGGAACACGTTGCCACGAAGGCCAAGGCCACTGGTGTCTTTTAAAGGGTCAGAGTCCCTCCCGGTGTAACGAGTCACTCGTGTTGTAAGTATATAATTTTGTTTTTCCTATATATATTTTTTTTTTAATTTTTAGGGTGGTTTTTTTTAAAATAGAATTTATTATTATTCATTATTATCTCTGCTATTACCCACCATATATCATTAATAACATGTAGTATATATATATATTATTGCTACTTCTGTTTCAGATTCCTGTACCGCAACCTCCAAATAATACCAATAATAATGAAAATAATACTAATAATGCAAATAATAACAACGATGAAAATAATGAAAACAATCAAGCTGAAATAATGAAAATGTAAATAATAAGGAGGGACAATAATATTAAGTTTTAGTTTTAGTAAATAGTTATAATTTTTATAAGAACAATTTTAAGTTAATATTAATTTTTATATTTTATAATTATAAGAATTTTAGAAGTTATAGATAGTTTTATAAGATTTTTATATGTAAGTGAATTGTAAAAAAAATTTTGTTAAAATAAAAAGAAAGTAAAAAAAAAAAAATTTTATCAATAAAAAAAAATTTATCAATAAATAAAAACAAAAATAAAGAGAAAAAAAAATAAATAAAAATTAATTAAGTAAATAAAGAATAATAAATAAATAAAGGAATAAAAAAAAATATTGGGGGTCCCGGGGTTTGAACCCTGGTTGGCCCCGTAAGAGCCGAGAGCTCTAGCAAGTTTGTATTTTCACTTGCTATTGCTCTTAAAAAAAAAATGTTCGCTATAGGCAGTCGTTCTCTCTATCAAGGTCGTTCCGGTATTCTCAACCTCTGCTCCTTCGGCGCGCTTCTGATGGCTTGCGGGCGAAGAACACTGATATATTATAATATATCAGTTAAATTTTATTAAAAGGGGATAGAATAAAAAAAAATTTGTATATGAAAAATATGTAATTTTATATTGTTTATTTATATAAATTCTTGAAAATGGAGAATTAATTATATAATTATATATGAATATATACACAGGTGTATATATATATAGATATACATACATACATATGAGAGATTCTTTTTCAATCGCCCCAGCCAAAAAGTCAATGTTCTGGGATTGGCTCCATACTTTGGTAAATTGTTGTCCTATATGATAGTAATAAATCCCTAAAATATAAACTCATTAAAAAAATATTTGTAGAAAGTAGAGGGGGTTGAAGTTTTGACGTTAAGGGTAACATTGTCATTTTCAAATCCGTATAACTATGTCAAAAGTTAATGGATTTTAATTTATCCATAATGAATTTTAATGCATTTTTCACGTACTTTTCAAAAATGTATACGAAATTAAAAAAAAACTTTTTAACCCCTTTTTTCAAAATCAACCCTTATTTTTCGATTTCCACCCCTTCGGGTATTTTTTTTTTTTATTTTCATTGGAAAGCTGAGATTTTTTCCCATGAGCTATGTAAATATGAAAATAGGACAATAATAATGTTGTGAGAAACAGAATATTAAAGTAGGCGGTGCCGATAAGGGGCATACCTAGAGATCATCTTCGAGGATTTAGGTAGGCACCGCCTAATTTAATATTATGTTTCTCACAAAATTATTATTGTCCCATTTTCATATTGACATAGCTCATGGGAAAAAACCTCAGCTTTCCAATGAAAATAAAAAAAAAAAATACCCGAAGGGGTGAAAATCGAAAAATAAGGGTTGATTTTGAAAAAAAGGGGTAAACAGTTTTTTTTTTAATTTTTGCAAACATTTTTTAAAAGTACGTAAAAAATGCATTAAAAATCATTATAGATAAATTAAAATCCATTAACTTTTGTTATAGTTATACGGATTTGAAAATGACAATGTTACCCTTAACGGAACCCTTATCGGCACCGCCTACTTTAATATTCTGTTTCTCACAAAATTATTGTTGTCCCATTTTCATATTTACATAGCTCATGGAAAAAAATCTCAGCTTTCCAATGAAAATAAAAAAAAATCGGACAAGTGCGAGTTACACTCGCATTAAAACCGAGGGTTCCGTACCCCTAATCCTAAAATTTCAGGGGTTTAAAGTGTGAAGGCCGATAGAAAAATTCCAATTTTGCTTAATTTTTCCTGTAATGTGAGCATGGAAATACATATCATAAGTTTTTAAATATTTTTTTATCATTAACATTTTCAATTTTATGATTTTTTTTAGATTTCACCAAATAATAAAAATATCAACAAATAAAAAATGTCAAAAGATAAAAAAAATAGCTAATGGAAAAAAAAAGAAAATGGCAAAAATGGCAAATTATAAAGAATGGCAAAACACTACAAAAAATATAGCAAGCACAATTGGAGTTCTCGCTATATTTTTTTTGTAATATACACGCAAAAATACGTAAAAGTGTATAAATTTGAAACTCTTTAGATAAAATATTCTTCGTTTTTTGGCGAAAAATCATGATTTTTATCGAAAATTATCAGTTTTTCCTTGAAAACACTATGATAATTAACTCCAATCGTTCTCGATATATTTTTTTGTAATCTACACGTAAAAATACATAAAAAAAGTATAAATTTGGATCCCTTAGGATAAAATTTTCTTCTTTTTTTATTCGAAAAATCCATGATTTTTTCTAAAAATATGAGTTTTCCTTAAAAACAATATGAACATCAACTCCAATTGTGCTCGCTATATTTTTCCTGTAATCTACACGCAAAAATACGTAAGTATACCAAATATGAACTGCCTTCGTCAAATATTGTGTGCGCTAGGAGGATTAATCGCTTTTTTTCAAAATTTTTGATTTTTCCTTTACAACGCTATGTAAATTAATCCGAATCATGTTCGCTATATTTTTCCTGTAATTTTCACGTAAAAATACATAAGTGTACCAAATTTGAGCTCTCTATGTAAAAAGATGTGGCAACCAGGGGGGGGTACATAGTCATTTTTAGGGATTTTTCGTAAAAATTCATGTTTTTCCTTGACAACGCTATGATAATTAATTCCTATGAGATTCGCTATATTTTTCCTGTAATCTACACGCCAAAATACATATGTATACCAAATTTCAGCTCTCTAGTTAAATTCGTGTGGCCGCTAGGGGGGGGGGTACATGACTTGCTTCACTAGTCTCATTAATAGGGTGAAATTTTTTTTTTAATTTCGTATACATTTTTGTAAAGTACGTTAAAAATGCATTAAAATTCATTATAGATAAATTAAAATCCATTAACTTTTGTCATAGTTATACGGATTTGAAAATGACAATGTTACCCTTAACGTCAAAACTTCAACCCCCTCTACTTTCTACAAATATTTTTTTAATGAGTTTATATTTTAGGGATTTATTACTATCATATAGAACAACAATTTACCAAAGTATGAAGCCAATCCCAGAACATTGACTTTTTGAGCTGGGGCGATTGAAAGAGAATCTCTCATATATAATTCCCCTTTTTTTTAAATAATGCATTTTTAATGTTTAAATAAATAATAAATAACACTGGCCAACAAAATTTTGGTGCCCAAAGGGTTACAGCCGATTCTTATAGGATTTTGTCCGTAGAATCCGAATCTGGCCATGAAAATGCTGGATTGGCTCTAGTTTTCGAGCAATTTAGGTTTAAAGGTGTCAAAAACTGCATTTTTGGCACTTTTTGAATGTCTGTAAAATAATCAAGCAACACAATAAAACAGTCCGCATACGACGAAATGAAAGCTTAATTATTACCCTTTGAGACCCTAAAACAAAAGATTAGGTAATTTAAACTTTAAAATATTGGGAACAGTTTTTGAACTCGCGGATGCCCGAATTATGCTCAATGCTTTCACGTGCATTTCCTAATGCATAGGACTGAACTTAAATTGTTTTTTTAGTATTTTTGGGCCGTTGACTATGAATTTGAAGTCAGGTTTCAAAATTTCAAAATGGCGGATCCAATATGGCGGACACGAAAATTAAAAAATCGTTGGGTTTGTCATAAAACTTGGTACTGGGGAGTTTTTGGGGTCGCTGATTACGAATTTAAAGTCAGATTTCAAAAATTCAAAATGGCGGATTCAAAATGTCGGACACGAAGATTAAAAATTGTTGGGTTTGCCATAAAACTTGGTACAGGGGAGTTTTTGGGGTCGCTAATTACAAATTTAACGTCAGATTTTAAAAATTTTAAATGGCGGACCTAATATGACGGACACAAAAATTAAAAATCTTTCTGATGGTTATGAAATTTTTGTTATTGAGAAATTTTTAGGGTTGCTGATTTTGAATATTTTGAATATTCCCCAGGACCAAATTTCATGAAAATGCGAACGACTTTTAATTTTTGTCTCCGCCATATTGTATTCACCATTTAAAATTTTTGAAATCTAACTTTAAATTCGTAATTAGCGACACCAGAAACTCCCTAGAATCATGTCTCTTGACAATCCGAAAGATTCTCAATTTCTTTTGTCTGCCATATTGAATCCGCTATTTTAACTTTTTAAAATCTGACTTTATATTCGTAATCAGCGACCCTGAAAACTTTCGAATACCAAGTTTTATCAAAATACAAACTTTTAATTTTTATATCCGCAAAATTGAATCCGTCAGTAAAATTTTTTAAAATATGACGTTAAATTTGTAATCAGCGACCCCAAAAACTCCCCTGTACGAAGTTTTTTGGCAAACCCAACAATTTTTAATTTTTGTGTCCGCCATGTTGGATCCGCCATTTTGAATTTTTGAAATCTGACTTTAAATTCGTAATCAGCGACCCCAAAAACTCCCCAATACCAAGTTTTATGACAAACCCAACGATTTTTTAATTTTCGTGTCCGCCATATTGGATCCGCCATTTTGAAATTTTGAAACCTGACTTCAAATTCGTAGTCAACGGCCCAAAAATACTAAAAAAACAATTTAAGTTCAGTCCTATGCATTAGGAAATGCACGTGAAAGCATTGAGCATAATTCGGGCATCCGCGAGTTCAAAAACTGTTCCCAATATGTTAAAGTTTAAATTACCTAATCTTTTGTTTTAGGGTCTCAAAGGGTAATAATTAAGCTTTCATTTCGTCGTATGCGGACTGTTTTATTGTGTAGCTTGATTATTTTACAGACGTTCAAAAAGTGCCAAAAATGCAGTTTTTGACACCTTTAAACCTAAATTGCTCGAAAACTAGAGCCAATTCAGCATTTTCATGGCCAGATTTGGATTCTACGGACAAAATCCTATAAGACTCGGCTGTAACCCTTTGGGCACCATGAAAATCTTGAAATTTTGTTAGCCTGTGTAATAAGGGAGAGTCGGTAGTGGCGAGACACGTTTTGTTTTTTTGTTATAGCACTCACATTTTCAAGAACATCAAGTATGTATATATATCCATGGACAGGTGTGACTCTATACTGCAAATTTAACTTATACAGTTACAGAACAGATATTGCAAAAAAAAGTTATTGCCGATTTACGATAATGTCTCGCGACTACCGACGTTAAAAATCGTCCGTAGTGGCGAGACACTATCTTAAAATCAGAGTCTTTATCGTTCAAACGTAACAAAAACAAAGGAATCAAAGAGAAAGAGTATAATAATTGATGCCTTTAAATCATAATATTGTTTCATTCAATCATAAAAATATACAGGCAAATATTTTTTTGATTGTGAGCCGCTAATCCATGTCACAGTTATTAAAAACAAATAAGCTTTTCTTCCTGTTCATCTTTTTTAATTTAAACTATAGTTATGAAAAATATTGTCGACAAAACGTACCAAAATATTAGATGAAATTCATTAGGACATGTACAATATTATTAGATATAAAAAAGCCACTGCCGACAACAAGTGTCTCGCCAATGCGGAAACAGCATTTTTCGGTAATGACGATGTACAATCCTATGCATCGAACAATAATTCATAGTGTTCTGGAAATGTTGAAGGAAACTTAAATACTAAAGACTCAAAACATTTAACCCTTCAGAAAATTCCGGAAATTTTTATATATTATCAGATGATTTAGAAATAAGTAAAATGTTTATGTTTATAAGTGGATATATTAGTGATAGTGAATTAAGTGACTGTTCTGAAGGACGAAAAGAACTTGAAAAATTAATAAAAAAGGAATTTCCAGAATTTTTAACGTTAGTGTCAGATTATTTTAAGGGTGTGGGCAAAATTCCTCTATTGTGTCGGTATCTTTCCAAGGAAGATGTAAATAGTTTAGTTTCTTCATTTCATTTTTTTAAGTGTGGGATTAACCGACTAATTTCTTCTTGGTACCAGGTGAGAACAGGTGAACTAATTGAAAAGGGGTGAGTAAAAAAAAGAAAATAAAAAAATGAGTATTTTACTGAGTTTTTTTTCTGAGTTGTTTTTTTTTGCGTTTTCGAACTGAGTTTTGAACTGAGACATGTAAATTGAGATTAAAATTTTTTTTTTTTAAATTCAAAAATTAAAAAAAATAAATAAATAAAAAAAATGAATTTTTATAATTTTTAAATATCATTTTATTGTAGTTTATGTGAATAGGAACATTTGATCACCACAACGTGACACGATATTTTGAGATCTAAGACATGTAGATTGAGATTAAAAATTTTTTTTTTTATTTTATTATTTTTTTTTAATTCTTAACATTTTTGGATTTGATTGTAGGACTCTTTTTAATGTTGGTTGTTGGGAACCATTTGACCCTACCGATAGTCTTCCTGGGCAAGTTCGGTTATCAGGTGTTCCTTGGAGGATTTACCTGATCAATTTGATGGGGAAATTTTTTGGAGTCAGGAATATATAAAAATGCAGCCTGAAGGTAAAATTTACTGGAGAGGTTATTGGCGTCCGGTAAGTGTAAAGTTGTATATGTTTAAGTATATAGAAATTATATAAAAAAAATTTGTTTATTATTATTTTATTTATATATTTTTAAAAGAGATTTAAATTTTCCTTTTAATTTTAGTTAAATGTTTAGTGTGCTAATTAGTATGTTATTTTCAGTGGAATTTTGTACATCCGGGAAATATAATGCTCCGTGAGAAGGACAGAAAATTGAGGAAAATTAATAATGAGGCAACAGAGTGTTTACTTACGGAGTTACCAAATGGTCGAGAAGGACTTGATTGGATTCCGATAAGGAACAGCCTAGCTTTAGTTTTGGTGGAAGAATTTTCGGATGGTCCGTTTTCTAAACCGACGTCTTTTTGGTCATTGGTGGGTTATATAAAAAAAATATATATACGTATTTAAATTACCTGTATATGTATTTTTTCTATAGTATTAATATTTCTTTATTTATTTTGTTTTCAGCGACCTATGGTGGACGTTCTTCTCTTGTGGAGTCCGCCTTTTAAAAATATGATGAGAAACGAGTTCTTCGTCGATAAAAAATATAGTTGTTAGGATTTTTAACGTTGTAAATAGATTAAAATTTTCTTTTTATTATTAGATTCAAGTAGTGTTAGTTTTTATATTTTTTTATTTAGATTTTTATAGTTTTGTATTTTTATTCTCCTTTTTTATTAAATTTTAAGAAGAAAATATATATATTTTCACTTTTATATTAAATTTTTGAAAATTTATTCAATTATATTGCACTAATATCCATTCATCTGCAGTTAATTCTAGAATCCAACGATATAATCTGCTATTTGTTATATTTAGGTTTGCTAGCCAATCAAATGCATCATGTCCATGTGGTAATATGATAGAGTTTTCTCCAATATATTCATTGAATCTTCTTCTTGCGTGAACTAGAGTTAAACAAACCTTTTCGTGATAGCTATAATTTTTCTCTATTGGTTGAAAAGTTCGAGAGGATTTTGTTATATATTTTATCTCATTATCTTAATATTCAGCAAGGATTGTTCGAAATTTTTCTTTCAAAATTTGAAAATTAACTATAATAATTTCCGTATTCATTCATTCATTCCGTCTGTCCACACTTGAAGTTAGTCGTATTTTGTTCCTTTTGTTTTTCTAAAATTTTGACAATTCTTGATTTCGTAATATTTTATGGTTAACACGACAGATATTTTTATTCATCGTCATTAATTAAGTCATATATTGTAAGTGACAGTTTAAAGTAAAAAAAATATTGTTCATTGTGTGCAGCACCAGTATATTTCCTACTTGGTATTTATAGAAAAAAAAGTTTCAATTATAATATAATTTTTATTATTATTTATAAATTTATTATATTATATATACATTTTTTTAAATATAATGATTATTACAGATAATTAGAACATTTTAACTTATAATTATTATTTATCTTTCATTATTTTTTCATTATTCATTATTATTTATTATAAATTATTATTCATAAATTTATTATTATTAATTTGTTTTTATTATTAATTATTAAATTGTTATATTTTTTTTATCTATAAACAATATAAAAATAGTTTGCTTTTTTAAAAAATTTTCAATTTGATTTTAATTTTTAATTTAAGTTTAAAGTTTAAAACATTACAAATTTTTTTTAGGTTTTATTTTTTCAAATTTTTTAAATATTTTTTAATTCCTTAATACTTTTTAAAATATAATTAATAATTTTCTGTTAATTTAAATTTCTTTTTGATTATATAATTTTTTAATATTTATTAATTATCAGTTAATTAAATTTTTTGAAAAAAAACATTTTAAAATTTTCATTTGCAACGAAATATTTATAGAAAATACAAAAAAATATTTAGCATAACTAATTTTTTGTAATTTGAAAGATTATAAAAAATTCATCGAACATTGACTTTATCAAAAATATTTATTTCTAATATTTTAATATTTATATTTTAAAATTTTTACTTAAATTTATTTATTTATATAACATCAAACTCATTTTTTTCTGTGTATAAATAAATGATAACGTGAAAATTAGAAATATACCTATTATTAATTTATTACTCCATTGATGCAGAATTATTATTATTATTATTATTATTAATATTATTATTATTTTAAAATAACCATTGCAAGTAAAGTTGGACGCGCGCTTGCGCGCGTGTAATTTTGCTAGTATAATATTAATTGTCCTGAATATATTGGGTAGGTTATTATTTCTGGAATTTCAGTTTCAAACTCGTTATCTATGAAGTCATGTGCATCAATTTTGTCGACAAAAAATTTACATTGAGCTGCTTGAATAGTAATTCCATTTTCGGAAAAGATATTAAATGCTGTTTTTATAGTATTTTGATCTTCTTTTAGATTTTTACTTGTAATAAGAATTCCTTTAGGGAAAAAGATTATATCTTTTCTATGCGTAGGAAGAAATACAATTTCTAAAAATTTTAAAAAGGTTTTCTCCGCATTTTTAATTGATGGTGCTAAACGGGTGAATTTATATGTTCCTACTGGTGTAATAAATGACGTTTCTATTCGAGAGTATAGGTCCATTAAGTCAATAATTGATATTTTCTTTGCATCATTTATTTTTATTCGAATGTCTTCGATTGTTGTTTGTTGTGAGATAGTATCACGTATTAGTAAATTTAATGTTGTGAAATCTGTCCCAAATTTGTAAGTAAGTCGTTGTGTATGAGGTATCCATACTAGTCTCACAGAAATTTTATTGTTATAAGGTGATGTTGATTTTTCAAAAAATTTTGCATATAACAAGTGATCGATTTGTTCTAAAAGATCTTCCTTTTAATGTTGGGTATATGATGTGATTGGATTGTAACTTTCTTGAAATGGTAAATGATTAATAGTGTCAATATAGTGCCGAATTTGAGGAAAAGTTTCAAATGAATGTAGAGCAAAAAGTGGGTAAAACAAAAATATTATTTCGTTTACAAATTCAACTTCCTTGGAACTCAACTTTTCTGTTTCTAATTCTTCAAATATTCGTGTATATTCCTCATTACAAATTAGACGATTTTCCTCCATTGTAACCTGAAAATAATAACAGTGGTAAAAAAAATGGTATTTTATTCTTTAATTTTCGTCGCTGGGAATATAGCTTTAAATGACTTTTTCTATATCTAGAAGCCATTGCATGTGTTTAAAACCTCTTGATATAGTTTCTAACCATTCTAAACTATTTCTTCCGTCATAAAAAAGGATAGAATTGTTAGTAATGAATCCTTTAAATATTCTTATAGAGTGTATAATGGCAAGGCCAATTTTATCGTGATAACCATAGAATTGTTCCTGTCCGTTATATGTTCTAGATGAATTACTTAAAGGTGTAATATGAGTTTTATGGTAATCAGAAAGAATGGTGTCGAATCCTGTTTCTTTCATTACTAATTGAAGTAATATTTTACCTGTATAGGTTTGGGGTTCATACACAAAATTTTGTATTCCCATAGATTGGTTTACAAATTCATAGCAATCAACAATAGATCGAAATAGTTTGATTTCACTTGGGTCAATTGTAATACCGTGATATAGTAGAGTATGAAAAGTATAAGTAAGTATTTTCTTGTGTTCAATTAAGCTCGGGCTAGCTATTATTATTCCAAGAGGGAGAAAAACAATGTTTTCATCTTTCCATCTTGGGAACAGTCGTCGCAACAAATTAATAAATGTTACTTGAGATCCTTTTATCGAAGGTAAAAGTGATGTAAATTGATATTTTCCAACTGGTGTAGTAAATGCTGTTTTTGATGCGTCTTCTGGATGGAGAAGTATTCGACCATATAGCTCTCCTAAATTCATAATTGAGAAATATAAATTTTTACTAAGTAATCCCCGTATTTCAGAAAGTTTTTGAAAAGCCGGTTCTATTGAAATAATTTTCCGATTGAGTGATGTAAGGGGTACGGTTATTCGCCATTGTGGTTCTTCTGTAAGTGATAATCTTTGTCGTGAAACAATAATTTCATTGTTGTATTTTGAATCAGATGGTATAATTGTTCCTATAGATAATAGTGTAGTAATTTGAGAAAATATATTTTCTTGTTGTAGGGCAGAAAAATCTGTAATCCTTTTATAAGATTTTTTTATTAATTTTTCATTTTTGGTTGTTATTTTATGTTCTTCAATTGGTCTAGTAATAGTATTTGTGAAAATATAACAATAATTTGCAATTATTTGTAGCACGATTTTTATTTCTTCTGTATCGAGTTCTTCGAGTTCCAATAACTCGTAGATTTTTAAATGTTCGGGGGTTATTTCGTCATCAAGATGTTGGTTGTTCATATTGTAGCTGAAAATAGAACAGATATCTATTTTTCATAATAAAAATTTCGTTAGCTTATTTTTATGGATTTTAGTTGGTTAGTAAAAATAATAATATTTTCATACCAGAATATTAATTATTCTTCTTTTTTTAAGAAGAATTTTGCTTCCAAGCTGATTAAGCAATTATCAGTGTTAGAGTTCTAAAAATTTTCTCTAACATCTGAATCTGCTCAAACAGAGTAGGAATTATTATTTTATTCATAGGCTATCTTGATTTTGTCCATATGTTTTTGAAATCGTTGACCATCTTCTCCTTCAAGTATGACATTATGCATGTTGGTTATGTCAATAATTCTGTAAGGGCCATGGTATCGCTTTTCAAATTTACTGGTTCTAGGTTCTTTTTGAATATAAGCTAAATCGCCAATTTTACCTTGAAATTCCTTGCAACTTTTATCATAGTTTAGTTTAAAACGAGCTTTGGCTTGAATTAAATTTTTAGCAACTAATATTTTTATTTCATTAAGTCGTGTTATTAATTCTTGTAGATAAGTTCCATAGGTAACTAATTTTTCATCTTGAGGAAATGCAGTTGGTGCACGAGCAATTTTTCCAAATACTAATTCATAGGGGGTGAAATTTGTACCTTTATGAACAGAGGTATTGTAGGAAAACATTGCAAATGGTATTAAACGATCCCAATCATCAAAATGTTTTGCATAGTGTTTTATAAATTCTATTAAGACTGTATGGCTTCGTTCTAATGACCCGTTGGTTTGAGGGCGATATCCAGAAGTGGTTAATTGTTTTACTCCAAATATTCGGCATAGATTACTCATTAATTTACTTACAAAACTACCACCTCTATCGGTTAATATTGCGCGAGGGGCACCAAATTGTGAGAAAAGGTTTCTTGCTATTGCATGTGCAATTCTAGTAGTGGAAATATCTGGTACGGGTACAGCAATACAATATTTGGATAGATTATCTTGAATTGTTAAAATGTATTTATTGCCATCAAGGGTAGTTGGAAGTTTACCTACGGTATCGAGAGAAACTATCAAACGTATCTATCGGCGTATCAGTAATAAGCATAGGCTCTCTTATTCTAGATCTAACTACCTTTTGTTCCTGACATGTTTTGCAATGTCTAATGAAATCAGTGACGTCATTTCTCATTCCTGACCAAACAAAACGTTCTCTAATTCTTCGATATGATATCTTTATGACCTCCTATAAGACTTTTATGCATTTCAGAAATTATTTTTAAACGGTCTTGTAAAGGTGGAATCAAAACATTACTATAACATAGGGTTATGGTTACAATATCCAAATAGAAAATTTTGGTTAGAACTTCGGAAAATTGAGTTGGTCCTAGAGAATCCAAATAGTTTCCTAATAAAGAAAATCATAGTGTTTTTATTGCTTCTTTTATTAATATTTTCTGTAAATTTTTGAGGCAAATTTCGAGATTAGTTTTACTTAAGTTATCGGAATGTTTATTTTTAATTATAATTGTAAATATTTTATAACTTCCATAAGAAGTAATCAAAATTTGACCTAATTTTGGATTTTGTAGTTTTATTTCTTCAGGATCTATAATTCCTAGATCAATGAATGGTTTATCTATTGATGTAAGAAATTCGCAATTTGCAGAAGTAAAGTGTACGTAATTATCTCGCTTATAAGTGAGGTTTTCTCTACAACTTTGAATATTTAAATTCCGAACATATAATCCTTTTATTGAATTTTGCAGATCGTTATCTAAAATTGGTTTGGTTGGTTTATCTATAGATTCTTGAAATGTAGTAGGGTAAAAAGCTGTGTTTTCTTGTATATTGGGATGAGTTGTATCATTCGTGTTTTGTTTATCTACGTGTTTTATTTGTTGTTCATTTTCCTTTGGTTTCATTATAGTCAAATTTTCTTCGTTTTCTTCTTCAATAGTTTTCGGAAAAACTCTTTGACGTACAGATGGTGTAGATCTGCCCTTTGGTTGTATTGTTGTTAGCGGAGTAGCTAAGCTTTGTAATGGCAAAGGGGTTGATGTAATTTGTGGGTTAGAAGGTATTATTGAATTTTCTTCTTCATTCATTTCTTCTTTTTCTTTATCTGTATTTAATGTTGTTAGTCCAGTTTGTTTTTGCGTATCTTCGATAAGTTTTTCAATTCGACTTTCTAATTCGTGATCTTCATTTTCTGTGTCATAAGGATCTAAATTTTTAAGAGTTTCTAACAGTTCTTCATCTAACTCTCCTTCAGATATTCTTTTAAGAGAAATAGAATCTGGTTCTTGTGAAAATTTATCTTCGCATTCTTTTAGAGATTGATTAAATTTTTCAAATGATTTTTGTAATTCATCTCTTATTTGTTGACGTGTACTATCTAAAGAGGATTCGTTAAGTTGAAAATCATCATTTTCACTGTTAGTACCTGATTCATCCTGCGGAGGTCCTTCTAAGGAGATTGGAACAATCGATTGATCGGTGATTGGCTCGTTGTTGTCCTGACTTTGTTCTGGTTCCATTTCTTGAAAAGAAGGTTCTATATTTGTAAGAGCAGGTGCGCTCTTAAGTGGAGTAGGAAATTTTGCGGAATCTGCGGTTATATCTAAACTAGGAAAAACACTTTTTCTTCTTTTCCAAATAGGAATATGTAAACTGGTTGGTTCTTCTTCATTTAGGTCAGATTCTTCTGTTTCCTTAGCAGCACTTTTACTTTCTGTGTCGTCTAGTTCTTTTAAGAGAATGTTCTCTTTTGCTTTACGTGGATGGTATCTTTTAGCAATTGAACTAACATTTTGTTCGTCATGTAATTTTGTTGCTGAAGTAGAAGTGATTTTTGATCGTAATCTTAATCGACTTGTCATGGGTCTTTTAGGTAGATCTTGAAAAGTTTGTGAATCAGGGGTAGATTTTAGTTTTTCTTTTTCATCGCTTGGAATTTTACTGGAAGTTGATGGTTTTTATAAACTTTTCTTTGTTGATCTTGTCATCATGAATACTTTATTTTGTAAATCGTCGCTTGTTTCGGAAGCATTTCTAGATAGAGCATCTGCATTACAATTTAATTTTCCTGGTTTATATTTGAAAGTGTATTCGTAATCTCTTAATTTTAATCTCCAACGAACTAGTCTTTGACCAGGGTCTTTTATACTATCAATCCAACGCAAGGGTTCATGATCACTTACTAATAAAAATTCTCGACCATATAAATAAGGACGAAAATATCTTAGAGCATATAAATAAGGACGAAAATATCTTACAGCGTATAAAACTGCGAGACATTCTTTTTCTGTTGTAAAATAGTTTTTCTCAGGTTCTGTTAAAAGTCGTGATAAATAAGCTACAGGGTGGTCAAATCCGTCTTTTTCTTGACTTAATACCGCTCCAATCGCATAATCAGACGCATCTGTAGTTAAAGTAAACTTTTTATTAAAATCAGGGTATTGTAAAATAGGTTCTTCGCAAAGGGCATTGCGAAGTAATTTAAAAGCTTCCTCATGTTCAGGAGCCCAAATAAACTTTTTGTCCTTTTTTGATAAATCAGATAATGGTTTTGCCTTTTTAGAAAAATCTTGTATGAATCGCCTATAGTAGCCTGCAAGACCGAGAAATTGTCTGATGTTTCGTACATTTGTTGGTGTGGGAAAATTCTTTACAGCTTCAATTTTTTTAGGGTCGGGTTTTAATCCGTCGTTACTTATAATGTGACCTAAATATATTACTTCACGTTTCAAAAATTCGCACTTTTCTGGTTGTAATTTTAAGTTAGCTTGACGTAATTTTGAAAATAATCTTTTAATCTTTTTACCGTGTTCATTTAAGTCTTTAGCATAAACAACAATATCATCGAGATAAACAAATAATTCTACACCTTGGAGTCCTCTAAGGACCACTGAAATATATACTAATGGAACAGGCAATGCTAGTCTAGGTTGTGAGAGGAGAACGGCTGTGAGACAGACTATCCGCAGGTATTAGTTTCTCTCTCACTAATTTTGTACGCAGACGCAGAACGCATCAGCACAGTGAAGTGCAAAAGTTTGAAACTGTCACTGTTTATTATGGTTTATTATTATATTACCATTGCTGTGTCAAGGCAAGTTAACGACAATTTTTTGGAAATAAATTTGCGAAAAAATGTTGAGATCTTGTTGTGTGTCAAATTGCCGTAATGTATGGAAACCGAATGACAATTTGTCATATTTTAAGTAAGTAAATGTTATATTTATTAAATTTTATTTATAAAATGTTCTTTTAGAATATTTAATATTATTAATATTATTATATGTCATTAATATTATTTTAAATGAATAAATTTTAATTAATTAATTTTTTATGTACATTTAATATTAAATTAACAATGTATTAATATGTTATTCATATATATGTAAATATTTAAATTCTTTTTGAAGATTACTACAATGTTAAACTCAATAAGAAAGTCATTATTACTTTGTTCCTGTTTGTTTTGTTGAAGTCAATATTGCAAGCATTTATTTTATTGAATAAGAAACTTTTATTTTGAAAGTAATTTTATATTGGTTGTACATTGTTAAATTTTTTTTTATTTGAAATTTAAATTTTATTCGCCTCAATTGAAAAATAAATAATTTAAAACATCAATAAATTTTTAAATTCAGAACAATTTCTATTTAACAACATTTTTAGTGTATGCAATATTTATGGGCAAATCTACGGAACCGTACGATTTAAAGAGAAAAATAAATAAATTTTTAAATAATAAGCACACCTTTTATTTATGGATCTACATGTTAATATTATTTTCAGGAACAAACATTTTTTTGCGTGAATCATTTCTTCTTACAGCTGAAAGAGTTATTAATCAAACAATTTTATCTAAATTTGTTTGTCAATAATCCATTTTTCAAACTAGTAAAAACAAACGAAGACTACTTAAACAAGAAATAAATGATATTTCAGTCGATTTTTTTGAATATGTAAATATTACAAAAACTTTTATTTTTTAAAGAAGTATTTAATAATATTTTTTATATAATTTTTTAGACTTACTCTTTGTGAAATAAGAATTACCTAACTTAAGACGAGTTTATAAACCAATAAATATTTATATATCTATATATAAGTTCTACATAATATAATAATATTTTTATATTTCGACAATATTTTTCGTACATATTTTTTCGAAATCATTTCAAATCAATTTTAACGAATTCCTAATTATTACAATCTATTGTATTTATAACAGAATTAGACTTAAATTGTTTATTTATTTTTAAGGTTCCCATTGAACGATAAAGACCGTTTGGAAATTTGGTTGAGTTCGATACGAACCAAAAATTCTGTGGGGAAATATTCCTACATTTGTAGCAAGCATTTTGCGCAAATGGATTTCGTTAATGCACCAATGAATGGTCAACGGACTTTGAAGAAAACTGCCGTGCCATTTTCGAGTGACGAAAGTAAAATTGATAAGGTAAATTTAAAGGTTAATGTAATTGAAAACTTTTGTTTATAAAAATATTTTATTTTAATAAATGAAAATTTGGCACTTGATAGACGATTGATAACAAATATTTGATGATATTTTTATTATTACCTCATTCGAATTTCCACTTTTTATTATCGAATATTTCTTCTTACTATTTATCAATGTATAATATATTGATAATATAATATAATATATATATATATATATATATATATATATATATATATATATAAAAAGTCTTACTAAATTAAACGTCCAACTAGAACAATAAAAAATGGATTCCACTAGTTCTGCTCCAAACATTACAAGAAATGATTTAAGTAAAGAATTGTTGAAGTTGTCACTTTCACTTTATACCATTCCGCACATTTCCAGAAAAGATGTCGGTAAAGTATTAAATATTTTTGATGAATTCCTTTCAAAAAAATTTATTCCATATGTTCAAAATGAGCTGGAACATAATGTCAAACCAATTTCAAATGAAAGGTCATATTTTAAGACGCAGTTTATTTTAGAAAATACTAAAGATATATTTCGACAAATTTCAACGCAGCATTTAAGATTTAAATTATATGAAGAAAAAAGTTTTTTCATACCCTCTCAATTATTTGAAGTTGGGCAAGAGAAAACTTTTGTTGCCGATGACGATAAAAATGTACGCGTACAAATGAAACCGGTATACGCAGCTCACGTTTCTTTAAAGGATACCATGCAGGCAGCGCTCTTAATTCCAGGTGTTTTAGAATCTATTATTTCCTACATGAGTGATTTGCGCAAAGAAAAAGAACGTATATCGAACGTTATACAAGGAGAATTGTGGGCAAAAAAATATGAAGAGTTGGACAAGATCATTTTGCCGGTTTATTTATATTTCGATGAATTCGAAACACGAAATCCATTAGGAAGCCACGCAGGGGAAGAAAAATTAGGAGGAGTATATGTATCCCTTGCTTGTTTACCTCCCTACATGGCTGCAAAATTGAAAAATATTTTTGTTTCTACGATCTTCTACGCGAAGCATTTTAAACTATTTGAAAATGAAAAGTTTTTTGTAAAAAGTATGGACGATCTCAACTTCTTATCTAAGGAAGGTTTAAAATTTAAGTTGAATGGGTTAGATGTGATAATCTATTTTGATTTGGTTCAAATATTAGGGGACAATGCAGGATTAAATAGGATCTGTGGATTTTCACTAAGTTTTAAGGCGCGTTATTTTTGTAGGATTTGCTCTGCTTCAAATGAGGAATGCCAACACATGATTGAAGAGATTCAATCTCTGTTAAGAACAGTAGCATCTTATGAAGCCGATATAAAAAAGAACAATTTTCAACAAACCGGTATTAAAGAAGAGTGCATTTTTAATGAAGTGAATAAGTTTAAGATTACTGACAATATATCTTTGGATTTAATGCACGACGTTCCAGAGGGATCCATCGCTTATACAATGTCTAAAGTAGTAGACGGTCTAGTCAAAGAAAATACTATCACTTTAGACATCATAAACCAGCGAATTGAAACCTTTCCATACAGTGAGCAAGAAAAGTCGAACAAACCAAGGCCTTTATTTTTTTCTCAAGGAAAAAAAGGGGGACAAAAGATAAAGATAAAGCAATCTGCTTCAGAAATGTTATGTTTGGCGAGATATTTAGGATTAATGATAGGCGATCTTATCCCTGCTGACAATCACTATTGGAAACTTTATCTTTGCCTGAGAGAAATTATTGATATTTTAATGTCTCCTGTGTTAGATAAAGGACAAGTCGAAGTTGTTCGACAACTCATAACGAAACATAATAAAAAATACTTGGAAATTTTTGGTAAACTGAAACCAAAAATGCACATATGGCTGCATTATCCAAGAGCCATATTGTTAAATGGTCCACTAGTTCATTACTCGTCAATGAAATTCGAAAGAAAGAACAAGGAATTGAAGGAAACTGCTGTTGGAACCACATCTAACGTTAATTTACCTTTGACAATCGCGATAAAGCACCAATTAAATTTGTGTTACAATCTTGAATTTTATTCACCTACACTCGGGGAGATTGTATTAGGACCTGTTGACAACTCAAATGCAAGCAACCAGTTTAAAAATTTAATTCCAAATTTGCCAAATGACATGTCGGTAATTACTCTGCAAAACGTTGAAATTCTTGGAAACAAGTTTTCAGTAGGTACTGTATTTGTAACAAGAATAACCGAAGAAGGTCCTCAATTCGGTGTGATTAAACAAATATTTTACTGTAAAAATGTTTACTTCGAAGCAAAAGAGTTCACTACAATTTATTTCAATCATCAGTATCATGCATTCAGTGTGCACTCCAATCCAAGTAAACCGAACTTATTAATAAACGTCGACTTAATACCGAGAGTACCACCTTGTTTAATGTGTAAGAAAAAGAATGAAGATTTTATTGCAACTAGATATAGCGTTTAGATTTAAAACGCTTATCGAAATAGACAGATTATAAAATGCATATTATTAAGATCAATGTGTAAAAGATCCAGGTAATGACAAATTTTAATAATATGGTTGATAATTACTGTTCAGTCTTAAAGGTAATATAATTTCCGCTTTTATTTAATGAATTTTTAATATGTGATATCTGTAATATTTATATTAAATATACGTTGCTTTTCTAAGAAATTAATTTTGTCAATTATTGTTTCCAACTGTAAAAAGTCTCCTGAGAATAACTTTTTTAGGTTTAAAAATTTTAACAAATTATGTTTGATGAATTTAGATTAAAAATTCAATTTGGTTTTAAAGAATTTAACTAAAATAACAAAATCCACTAATTGTTTTTATTTATTTATTTTTATCACATTATTTAACAATACAAATATACTATTTTTTATTTAAAATTTATTTATTGTATTATAAGATTATCATAAAAAATACTTTATTTTAACAAACAATATGTGATAAAATTAATAAAAACCGGTTAGTAAAATTTAAATATATTTTAACGTAAGAAAAGGTTATTTATTAAGTTATTAATTAATGATTTAAAATTTTTATTTCATTTAAATTTTTAATGATTAATTTTAGTTGAAATACAATATTGAAGCTATTAAACGTATTAAAAATAATCCATTTAAATATTCATTGAGTTTGCTTATTTTTATAAATTTGTTTGAATAGTTTGGTGATTATAATGAACAAACAAAACAAAAAACAATGTTTTTTAAATTTATGTATGCATTTTTTCAATTTCTTTATGTACAAATATTTTATTAATAATAAAATATACACAATATTCTCTCGACAAGACTCATGGTTTCGTCTTGAATTTTTTTTTGTAATCTCGTCTCGGTCTCAGTTATACTAAATATCGAGAAGGAACGGAGCGGAGACCAAGTTTAGTCTCGTATCGTGAGCAGCCCTAATTTTTTTAGCATTCAAAATAATTTTTTCTTTGATAAAAATTGGAAAAGGAAATTCTACTTTTGACGTTTATATAGATTACTGCAATTATTTACTTTAACTAAAAACATGCTAGAAGATTAATATTGAACAATATTATCACTTACATTTTAAATTACTTGTTTGTTTATTAGATTAAAATATTAATTTTGTTGCAACGTATTAATACTTGTTGCTTTCATGAAAAAATAATCTGTTAATTATGAAAAGATTTTTTTATAAACAAAGCAAAAGATTAACGAAATTTTCAATTTTAACTTTTTATTTAAAATTGAATTTGTTTGTTTAGATTATTATTATTATTTAAATTATCGATTTTTTAATTCAAAATTAAAAAATTCAGTGATGGTCAGTTTTTTTAAAGAGAAATGAGCCAAACATAACCTCAAAAAATAAGAATCTGTCAAAACACTTCTTTTATTATTTATCAAAAGCAAAATTAATTTTAATTTTTAAAATTTAACCTATAATTGCAAATATTTTAATAAATCTTTATGTTTATGGTTAACAATCTGATTAATTATAACCACCTATTTATATAAAAATATTTTATAAGCACTTTTAGAAAGCACGTTTCGTGCACAATATCCAGTTGTAAGGAACATATACTCTTAGAGCATATGTTGCCTGCAATCGTAGTAGGCTGATGTTGCCTACGAAATGCGCGTGGCGTCGCTACTAATGAAGCATAAATTTATACAACAAGAGCGTATATATTACGCCTTTAAAGTATAGTGGACTATCACGCTCGAAACGTATGAATTCATGCTTAATGTGTAGACGAACCAGCCCTGCTACGAGAGTATGAACTGGTCTCATACTACAAACGCTTGAATTTTTTCTCCGTGTAGTTATCACTATTGGTTCACTATTTTATATGTATAATGACACTATGCAATTCTTAGAAAAACTGTACTTGCCACTTAACAATTTTGCACGAAACATGCCACTTAACAAGTTTTCAAAATCCGTGCTTTTTATCTAAATCATCCCCAATAAAGCAATGAGTTGAATAGTATATAAACCCCATCTCTGATCAGAGAAGATGTCAAAAGTTCCAGTGTATATCTCTGTGATTATTATCATTGTAGAGCGACCGTTCAGTTAATTTCACGAAATTTATTGTAAACTTTTCATAAAAAGTACAAGTTTTGTTAAAGTTTCAATTAGAACGAATTCTTTCCTATAAAGGTGCAAGAAACAATAACTAAATAATTACATTAATTAATTTCATTGATTTTACTGTCGTATTTTGTGATATAAAATATTAACAATTAAAAGTCTATAAATTGCTTCTCTTTCACATTTTAAAGGAATTCTTTCAATATAGGTGTGAGTAACGTGAGATAATAAATTTAGAGCTTGAGAGTTGAATATTATATCATCATAAAAAACATTAATAGTTGTGTGTGTTACACAAGTGTGATTCCACAAACTGTGTTTTCATTATTTGGAACAGAACCAGAAATAAATCTTATACGACGACTCAGCATTTCCATTGAAACCCGAATACAAGCGTAGAAGTGAGCAACCTTTACACATGTATATTATCATATGTATAAATAATAAAACATTATAAAGGGGAATGTTTATCTTTTATTATTGTTATTAACGCAAGACCCATAGTCTTTATAAAGTAACAACGATCCTACAAAATAAAATATCAGATCTTACCAATCTGATTAATCAGCACAACCCTCCCAAGTAAATAAATAAATTATTTGTTTAAAAACTAAGCCTTAGCTCGGGATGTAACAATAAATTATTTATTTATTTATTATTATTTTTTTCCAAAATGTTATGGCCATATTGAATTTCCCTCATATCCTTCTTATTATAGTAAGTTTTAAAACGACCGACATTGACCTACACCAAAACCAAATTTTTCGTTTTCTTTTATAAATTATTTACAGTTATCCTTCAAAATTTAAAATCACATTCCTTACATACATGTCTATTAAAAAAAAAATCACAAATTTTTTTTGCGCGATTTTTTGCAATTTTTTATTTTTTACGTTAATAGCACGTAAAATACGTCACTGTTTTAAATATAAGCTAAAAAAAATTTTCTTCCAGAAAATTATGGCGATATTCAATTTCTCTCATATCCTTCTTATTATATTAAGTTTTAAAACGACCGACATTGACCTACACCAAAACCAAAATTTTCGTTTTCTTTTATGAATTATTTACAGTTTTTCTTCAAAATTTAAAATCACATTCCTTACATACATGTCTATTCAAAAAAATGCCAAATTTTTTTTGCGCGATTTTTTGCATTTTGTTATTTTTTTCGCTAATAGCATATTAAAACATCACTATTTTAAATCTAAGCTAAAAAACTTTTTTCCAAAATGTTATGGCCATATTCAATTTCCCTCATATCCTTCTTATTATAGTATCCTTCTCATTGTATTAAGTTCTAAAACGACCGACACCGCACAGTGTATTATTTTTGCAATTTCATGTTCAAAACCTAATGTCTCTTGAACAAATTGACCAAATTGAATGAACCTTGGACCAAAATAAAGCAAAATAAATGTAGAATAGAGGAAAATTATAGGGAACCCTAGATTTATTTTTTTGAGCTCCTGTGAGTCGAGTGAAGTTAGCATTTTTTAGGAAAAAATGGTAAATTGAAGTATACAAACCGGTATATCATGGTAAAACTTAATAAAACAACTTTTTTGTAAGCATTTAGGATCACTGAATACAAAACTAAAGTTCATTTTTCAAAATTCTAAATGGCGAATTCAAAATGGCGGTCTAAAACAATGCAATTTTGAAACAAAAATTTTTTTGTTCAAACTGTGGTATTTTAATGTTTTTGAGGTCGCTGAATCCAAATATGATGATAAAATTTAAAAATTCAAAATGGCGGACCCAAAATGGCGGACGAAAATTTTTCAAAGTGCTTAGATTTCAACGAGACTTGGTACTTTAACGTTTTCGAGGTCGCTGAATTCATATATGATGGTAAAATTTGAAAATTCAAAATGGCGAATCCAATATGGCGAACAGAAAAATTTAAAAAGTGCTTAGATTTCAATGATACTTGGTACTTTAACGTTTTCGGGGACGCTGAATTCAAATATGATTACAAAATTTAAAAATGCAAAATGGCGGATCCAATATGGCGGACAAAATATTTATAAAATTCTTAGATTTCAAAGTAGCGTAGTGTTTTATTATTTTTCTAGTCACAGACTTCAAATATAATGCTCAATATGAATATATAGAAAAAAAATTTATAATCATTACGCTTCGTTGAAATCTAAGAATTTTATAAATATTTTGTCCGCAATATTGGATCCACCATTTTGCATTTTCAAATTTTACCATCATATTTGAATTCAGCGACCTCGAAAACGTTAAAGTACCAAGTCTCGTTGAAATCTAAGCACTTTGAAAAATTTTCGTCCGCCATTTTGGGTCCGCCATTTTGAATTTTTAAATTTTATCATCATATTTGGATTCAGCGACCTCAAAAACATTAAAATACCACAGTTTGAACAAAAAAATTTTTGTTTCAAAATTGCATTGTTTTAGACCGCCATTTTGAATTCGCCATTTAGAATTTTGAAAAATGAACTTTAGTTTTGTATTCAGTGATCCTAAATGCTTACAAAAAAGTTGTTTTATTAAGTTTTACCATGATATACCGGTTTGTATACTTCAATTTACCATTTTTTCCTAAAAAATGCTAACTTCACTCGACTCCCAGGAGCTCAAAAAAATAAATCAAGGGTTCCCTATAATTTTCCTCTATTCTACATTTATTTAGCTTTATTTTGGTCCAAGGTTCATTCAATTTGGTCAATTTGTTCAAGAGACATTAGGTTTTGAACATGAAATTGCAAAAATAACACACTGTGCACCGACCGACACCAAAACCAAATTTTTCGTTTTCTTTTAGAAATTATTTACAGTTTTCCTTCAAAATTTAAAATCACATGCCTTGCATACATGTCAATTCAAAAAAATGTCAAATTTTTTTTGCGCAATTGTTTTGCAATTTTTTATTTTTTTACGCTAATAGCACATAAAATACGTCACTATTTTAAATCCGAGCGAAAAAAATTTTATGTACACAAAGTTATGGCGATATTTAATTTCCCTCATATCCTTCTTATTATATTAAGTTCTAAAACGACCGTCACCGACCGACACCAAAACCAAATTTTTCGTTTTCTTTAATAAATTATTTACAGTTTTCCTTTAACATTTAAAATCACATGCCTTACATACATGTCTATTAAAAAAAATGCAAAATTTTTTTTGCGCGATTTTTTGAAAAAAAAAATTTTTGCAATATTTTTTATTTTTTTACGCTAATAGCACATAATATTCGTCACTATTCTAAATCTAAGCTAAAAAAATAATTATGAAACTCATTTAAATTGTGTGTTTTTATTATTAAAAAAAATCATAAATGTATGAAAAGTAATTAATTAAGTAAAAGTACTAATTATTAAATTCATTTAGAAACTGTCTTTTTTTTAGTATAAAAAATTTACAAATTGTATGAAAAGTAATTAATTAACTAAAAGTAACCTATCTAGAAAACTTAATATTTAAGTGTTTTTTTTACATCATTGATTTTAAGAGCAGCCGCTATTTTCCAGCGCAGCTATTTTATATTTATATTTGTTTGTAAAGCGCAGCCGATGTTTCTGAGCGCAACCATTTATTTTTTCTTAAAATTTTTAAAAGGCTCTGTTACGAACCGAAAAAATTATTTGCTTTGAAATAATCATTATTAAAAATAATTAGAACAATACATAGGGCTTTTAGGCCCAAATTTCAAAGGTTCTCGGAGGTCCAAACTGCCAAAGCCTGAAGGGCCTTGTTTTTATTAATGGGTTCGTTTCGTCCTAATTGCTGACATTTTTTAAGATAAGATAGGAAAATATATGACGACTTCCTTTTTATAACTTGTTATTATTAGAATAGAGGGAACAGAAAATAAAGAGAAGAAAGAATTATTAATTTTATTTTATCATTTAAAATACTGCTGACATATATATATTCCACACTCTCTTACAAGAAGGAGGGAGGGAAGAAGGATGTAGTTACAAAAATTACAAACATGAAGTTTGATAAATCGTCCTCACACAATCACTCGAGTGGCGCATTCGCGGTTTGCCGTATGTTTTCTTATTGCGCGAACAATTTTTAAACAGAGACAGACAAATCCTATCTCTCTTACTCTAACTCGTTAAGCCGTCAATTGCAAGGGCAGTCGCGGGCACTCCGCACCCGGCTGCTCTTTCGAACAAAAATTTAGAAAACGAAAATTAATTACATTTAAAAGTTCTTTACTTAAATTGATACTTAACCGGCCTCCGTGGACTTCGGAGTAAGTTAGCGTTTTACTTTACGTCCGACCGAAATTATTTGTGTAAGCACACAAATTATTTTGGGTCCTTGGTACCGGACGAGAGCGCATAGGCTTTTTAATCCAGGCGGTTTCAAACAGAGTTGGAACTTCGATGCTCGCGGAAACCGTACAGAACAAAGATTTGGGGGCTGGAGATGCCCCTACAGGTCGGCTTAGGGCACCTGGTGGGAAATTCTGCTAATTTTAAATTTCGAAATTGTAGGTGGAAAGAGAAAGTGGGGCCTGTTGCCCTGCCAGTTTTGCTGAATTTGCAAATTAATAAAATCGGTTTAGTGCAATAGTGTTGAAATAATAAACGTATTTCAAAAGAAAATTATTTCCAATTAATCTTTTGAATAATTTTGTATTTACTTAATCTTTAATATTTTTTTAGAATTAACCCTCTCATAAAAAGGTTAATATAATTTAGGATAATGGACATTTCCAAGCAGAAAGAAATTCCATTCTATTTTGTAGTATTTTGAATGTTGTTGCAATTCCAGTTTTGAGATCAATTGTCTCAATATTGATCTGGAATTGATCAGTTGCATATAGATCTAAAAAGCACATTATAGTAAAGCAATGGCAGGCATAGCGTACAGCATAGACGTCCCTAGCCATACTAATGTGTATTATAGTCGTAATACCAAACGAGTACGAGAGAGCTAACATCCACTATGCATTCGACAGCGTATGAGCAAGAGAGACGCATACTAGTCGTTGGAGCGAGGGAGAAAGCTATGCGACGGAGAGAGAACGCAGTGCTCCGCGAGAACAGTGTGTCTGAGAGAGAACGCTTCGCCGTTACATACAATCTTCTTTCTCTCTCGCGCAATGTCGAGGGACGTGCGGGGAGCCTTCACTCAACGCGTTTAGTGAGGACTCCCACCCATACCTGCAGACATATTATTTTAATTTCTACACGGAGAGAACTCTGTTACTAATAACGCACAAGTAGGTGCCATTCGCTTTTCGTAACAGAAGCGACTTGCTAATTTAGGTCGGATTCATGCGTTAAGTGCAACACTAATTTCAGTGCGCGAATAGTAAAAGTCACGTACAAATTCTCCACTCAACTGTTGCTACAAACGTTCCACACCTCTGTGTGCTGCATTTGCTCGAAATCCATGAAAAATCAGCATGGATTTCTTGCAAATCGAGGAAAAACGTAACGCGCATGCGCGACGAATTTCTAATCCTATGCGTTTCGATTTCTTTCATTGAAGAAATTCACTACGCCTGCGCGTTACGTTTCAGCTCGATTTGCAAGAAATCCATGCTGATTTTTGATGGATTTCGAGCAAATGCAGCAAAGAAAGGCGTTGTGCATTTTCATCATGTTTCTGGAGCGTTTGTTGCATACACTTGTTGTAGAATTAGTATGTGGACTTATATTAATATTTCACACAGCACCGTTTTGCTATAAACTCATAAATTCGTGAAAAAATAACTCCAGTCTCAAGCGATATTTCCAAAACATATTCTGTTGGAAAAATAGTAACAGCCCGTTGTGCAATATTCGTAAGAGATTTCTCTCCGTGTAATCTTATTATTTTAATTTCTATTTTAAATTTAATTTTTAATAATTTAAAATTTAACAATTTTTTTGCAACAATAATATAAATATTTTGCGATATATTTAGGATAATATAATAATACATTTTCATGAATAAATAATTAATGATTTTGAAACGAAATTCACACTTGTTGCGTAACACCTGATTATTAAATGTATGTATCTATTCAATAGCGACTCGCAATGCTGCTGAAAGGTTTTCGGACGATATCTCGGCTGTTTACCATTGAATAAGATTTTAGTACGATTTATTAGCTTCAGGAGGTTGTGGCAATGCTTATTATCGAAGCCGCAACTTTCGCAAAATTGCGGTTCGCTAACTACGGAAGTTACAAGTTGGTAACATTTCGACAAGGTCTATTTGCTTCTTAAGGATGTCAGAGTCATGAATCTTGATTCTGCAACCTTCGCAAAATTGCGGTTCAATAGTTATTCACGATTTTCGTCTGTAAAGTCTCTGCAAGGTTATTAGTGTACTACAATAGACGCGGGTCTTGCGACGACGTTATTGACGAAATTACAAGAATTTTTATTTAAAATAAAAGAACAATCAATCAATGAAGATTATAAAATTATTACCCCTTATTAATTGATATATTCTTAAAATTCGTGTTGGCTCTAAGAGCTTGCTTCATATAAATTAAATTTTTTAAAAGGATTAAAATTATTATTTTTCCAAGATGCGAGTTGCCTAATAAAGTCGCGCTATTTCTTTATATTGTTTCGCTGACGTCCCAAAATTCCTGACGGTAATATGATATTAGAGTTGCTTCAATCTAACTTGAAGCAAATCTAAGAATAAAAAAAAATAATTTCAAAATAAAATAATTCTGACATATTTAATTAATAATTTTATTATTAAAAATTTAATGTTTTATTTTTTTTATGTTGGCAAATAAATATTGACGTAACAAACCACCATGGAAATTCCGTTTTCGTCCCCGAATACTAGCCGCTCTTAAACTCAACACGAGTTAATAAAATATATATAATCATCTATAAATTTTAATTATCGAGTTGACGTGAATAATAAGCTACAATTTGTAATTACTATAGAAGAGCGAAAAGAGGAAAGAAAATTGCGATTATATTCGTGGCTATATTTCTTTTCTCCTTTCAATTGCTCTATTACACATGCTGTCGCGATATACTCATTAGCACCTTCGCGGTGGGGATGGATGGGTCTTGTTGCACTTGACCGTGATTGCACTACCTCATTAGTATAGTTTAGACGCGCGACGGTTCGACAAAAGTAGTGTGTACGGTTGAGTGGGTGTTGTTCGTGATCTTTGTTTCATTGGAATTTTCGCAATTGGGATAGAGTATGAGGCGAAAGGTCGGTCCCATTATCGACAGATTGGTAATATATTGATAATATACTCCATAATAGACTTACATTGAACATGCGGCACATACCCATACATATTAACACACATTTACATTAAAATATTGTTTTGTGTTTTTTTTTTAATTTTCAGATGTATATTTAATATAAAAAAGTAGAATAGCTATTATCGCAGCCCGTTTTAATTTATTTATTAATTTCCCAAAAATAAAATAAAAATAAAATAACTCTCTAGGGCATTTCGAAAATGGTAAGGTGCTGACCCAAAGCTTTCATAAGCCATGGGTGCTTGCTTTTATAAAAGTAATATGTGCTGACCCAACACTTTCGTACGCTATGAGTGTTTGCATTTACGAGTTTGTATAAAAGCAATCCCTCATTAGTAAAACGACAGGAGTGAGAACGGGCACTTGAGGCGCCTCTAGTTGGTTTCCGAGGTCACAGCATAGTTTCGTGTTAACTTAAACCGGCAATCAGCTGTTACCTTGGGATGCTTCTGTTTAGACCTTATAGTGTTTGAGAAACAGCTGGTTCTACTCCAAATAACTTTGCAGCATAGGTGAATATGATGATCAGCATCGAGCTTCCGTACGAACCATAGATGAGGGTCGTTTGCCTGTCCATGGCCTGCTTCTGACTGGATAGGTCTTGAAGCCTTTGAAATTTTTCCTTCAATTCATTAAGTGATATCGAGTTTGCGTAGAAATTAGACATCATTGCTCACTGCAATAATAGGAGGTAGGCACAAAACAGTTATGATCCACCCTTTCGTTATTGTTTTTCACCTAAAATCAGAAATCAGGTTAATGACATTTCAGGAGAGAGATAATGGTTACAAATGGGCAACCATTTTCTTATCTTTGTGTTTGGAAAATCTCTCGCCATTTTCGTCCTCCAGAATGACGTTATTATTCTGGGTTAGTTCGACCACTATGTATGGACCAAGGGCACGAGAATCAAATTTATTTGTTCGAACTTCCTTATACGTGTAAACCTGGTCGCCAACCTTGACGTTAGCGGGCCGAGCTTTTGAATCATGAAATTCTTTCGATCGTTCCTTAGCTCGGATCAATCGCTCGGCAGCCAAATTTTGTAGCTCGTGCATTCTAACTATCAAATCTCTCAGGTAAACACTATAAGTTTCTAGTTCGGGGCCCTGTGGGTACGAACTAGGAATCCGGGCCAATCGACCAAAAACCAGCTCGTATAGAGTAAAGTTTGTAGCTTCATAAACCGATGAATTATAATTAAGCATCGCGAAAGCAAGTAGACAATCCCAATCGTCGAAATCATTTCCATAGTTTTTAATATAATCTGTCAGTTCAATGTGACTTCTCTCCAAAGCACCGTTGGTTTGAGGGCGATAACTGGAAGTGGTAAGTTGCTTGACGCCAAATATTTTCTCCAATTTTCGCATCAAGAAACTCATAAACATTCCCCCTCTGTCTGCGAGCACGCATCTACGCGCTCCATAGAGAGAGAAAAGGTTCGTTGGCACAGCATGGGCAATGGTGGTAGTTTTTATATCTGGGATAGGAACTGCAATACAGTACTTACTAAAGTTAGCCTGCATGGTTAGAATGTGTCGATTTCCATTAGGGGTAGTTCTTAATTTACCCACTGTGTCAAGGGATACTTTGTCGAATGGGTTTGTCGGGGTATCAGTTATCAGCATAGGTTCGTGAGTTCGAGCGCTTACAAGTTTATTCTCAAGGCAGGTTTGCACTTGCGAATAAATTGTGTTACATCATCTAGTAACCTAGGCCAATAGTATTGTTCTCGTATTCGTCGGTAAGTCTTTGTAATACCCTTGTGGCCACCTATCAAACGACCATGAAATTCAGCTATTATTTTAGAGCGCATTTCTGGAGAAAGAACCTCGATTTTTCCGTGGCAAAGGGTGATCTTTATGTCGCCACCGCGGAATATTCCTGCTAATATGCCCGCCATGGTCGTTTGAGGGAGGTTACCTAATAGTTCTCCAGAATTGGCCATTCGGCAATGAGTCTGATTGTCAAGGACTAAAGCGTACTTTAAATTTCGTAGCCCTCCGGTAACGTCACTCCAGTTGAGTTCGTCAGAGTGTTTTTTCTTGACCACGATCGAGTAAATTTTATATCGTCCACAAAGGGTGACCTGAACTTGTCCTTTTATCGGATAGTTATCTCGAATATCTTGTAAATCGATTTTGTTGGTGGCCATTAAAAGCTTAGAAATCGAATCCACGGGTTCACAATCTTCAGAGATAAAATGGGCGATATTGTCTTTCTTGTAGGTCAAAGGTTCGGTCCATTGGTGGAAAACATTTTCCGAGTTTTCCTTGGTAATTTTAGGGGTAGTGGCAAGCACTTTCTCGTCGTCGAGGATTCAGAGGAAGAAGGGGAATCTACGTCAGAAATGCTAATATCTATTGGCGAATCTGCTCGGGGTATGCAAGTCACTAATGGGGGTAGATCCGCACAGTTTGAATGTAATCGCCGAGGCACAATGTTTGTTCTCCGTCGCACTTCTTTAGTTTGTTCTTCGCTTTCTTTTTCCTGAAACCGGGTGAACGGGATGGACTGCGCACCTGGAGCTGGCAAGAATCCTGGGGTAAAGGTCGGAAGGCTGACTGCAATGCTATCGTTAACACTTGCTTCTTCAATCACTTCGGGCATGTCCTGGAAACGTACCATGCTTTGTTTTCTTCCAGGGCAAGGGTGACTTGTCACGGGGGTGTCATTCAAAATTCCGCTGGTAGAGGGAGGTTCACGCACAAGGGGTGGTATAGATTTTAAACGGGGTGTGTGATCTTGCTCTCGATTCTCGTTTCTTGTTAAAATTGTCCAAAAATATTTTTATTCTAGACGCGAATTCGCCATCGTCACCTTCTTGGCAAGGATCCAAAGATTCAAGATACTGTAGGTAATCTTCGTCGCTTTCTCCATCGGAAACACGAATCCTTTTCTTAGGTGTTCGGCCCATACCTTCTTGATCCCATGCCAAGGTTTGATTGGACTGTTCGAAGGTTTTTAAATCACGTTGCTTTAGAGATTCATCCAATCACTTGATTGATCGTTGTAAGGAGTCATCCTGGTCGCTAGGATCTGCTGGATTATCTTGTGTTTCAGTTTCCTTTTCTTGTTCAGCTTCCGATTCCGAACTTTCCTCGCTGTCGGGAGGTGGAGGGGGTACTGTAACAATCGCCTGGTCTGGAGGAAGCACCTCTGCACTCTCTTGATTCGATGACTCAATGGGAGAGGAAGAGCTGGATTCTGAAGAGGGTTCTAGAAGGGCGCCTTCTCTTTCTAGTCGGTCGGCGTTCTCATTTCCATTTATTCCATCATGGCCGCGCACGTATTCCCATACGACATCCAGATTTTTCATGGCCGTGACCAAACGTTCGTAGGCATTTTTATTTTTAACTGGTTTATTCTCGTTTGTCTTCCAGTCATTTTTCTGCCATTTTGGAACCAATTCCTGGATTGCCTGAACAAGGACCTTGGAGTCAGTTTTTATTCTAAGATAATTCATCCCAGCCAGCTTTGCTTGTTTGATTGCTGCAGTTGCAGCCTCGATTTCGGAAGCATTGTTGGTCTGTCTACCCTTATATCGTTGGGAGATGTTGAGAGGGTGCTCAGGACCAAACCAAACACCGATTCCCGCACGTGGTCTCACGCCGCCAATATTACAACACGCGCCATCTATGTAAACGTCTGTGTATGAACTGGACACTGGAGGAATGCACAGAGGTGATGATTGATTGATGTTGATTTGAGTTTCGGGTGCAGTCAAACTCTTAAGTGGAAGGTGGGGAGGAAGACTAGGGAATACACTGTGGCTAGCACGGAATACTAGAGGGTCAGGATTTTCCTCTTTGTCAGTCTCTGTTGTTGATTCGTCTGATGAAGAAGATTCCTCTTCTTGGCGACGAGTCTCCTCTAGAATTTCTCGTTTCCTTTCTCTTAACCTCTTAGCAATGCTGCTTACAGCTGGACCCACAAGTTTAGATCCTGGAGTGGGAACATATGGATTCTCACCTTGGGGTTCCTTAAATTTTGTAGTTCCAGGGGGTCTTCCACAGGGTCTGGAGGTTGTTGGTTTCGGTTCTGAAGAAGTTCCTAGGATTGGAGAACTGTTGTCACTCCAGCACGCTGGTTTGATTGACTGTGATGATACAGATCTAGTGAGAATTTTCCTAGGCATGAATGGGGTTTCTTTCGATGTAGCCAGTCTGAGGGAATCCCCTGACGACCTGGTTGTCCTAGAGGTCGATAAGGAAAAGGACAAGGCTTGTCTAGCTCCTTGAGGGGGTATCACTGACCTTGAAGAAGAAAATCCTTTCCTTGTTTCCGCAGGAAATTTGAAAGTAGGGTTAGGTCGAAGGTTTTTACCTTCTCGTGTGTTTGTGTGTTTGGGTTCAACCCTGGAAGGGCGAGAAGCATTTTGTCGGTTCTTGCTATTACTTTGGGGTTGATCGGGTTTCACTCGCGCACTGTCACCACTGGTTTTCTTTAGCGCACTACTACATATAGGAAGGGCGCAGAGTGGAGGTGTATTGTCTTTTGATTCGTCGAGTTTGTCATTCAAGTCACCCTGATCACTTTCGTCAGAAGATTCGGTCCATTCTGACTCTGAGGACAGCAATTCCTCATTTGTGTTTTCGTTGTAGTTATTTTCGACAGGGTTTTTAGAAAGGGCTTCCACGATTCTATTTATTTTACCGGGTTTATACTCAAATTTGTAACGATACCTTCGTAACTTTAATCGACATTTTTAAAGCCGCGTTCCTGGATTCTAAACGTAACTTATCCAGTGAACTGGTTCACAGTCGCACGACAGGATAAAATCTTGATCGTATAAATAAGGTCAAAAATGCACAACAGCGTACAATATTGCAAGGCATTTCTTCTCACGCTTGAGATATTTCTGCTCGGTAGCATTTAAGACTTTTGAATAATACGCGACAAAGAGGTCAACGCCGTCCCGCTCTTGAGTCAACATTGCCCCAATGGCATATTCAGAGGCATCGGTTGTTAGTTTAAACGGTTTTGTGAAATCAGGGTATTGTAGAATAGGCCTTTTGCACAGAGCCTTTCTGAGTCTTTTAAACTCTTCTGCTGTGGAATACACCAATTCCACTCTTCTGTTTTCCTTAACAGATAGCCCGAGATGCCGAGAAAACTCCTGACTTCTTTTGGGGTTTTCGGTGCAGGAAAATGCTTGATGACTTTGATCTTTATTGGATTCGGTTTTTCTCCATCTGCTCCGACAATGTGACCAAGATAGGCAACTTCCTTTTTCAGGAATTCAAACTTGTCAGGTTGGAGTTTTAGGTTAGCTTCTCGAAGTCTATTATATAGCCTGCGAGCTCGCCTATTGTGTTCCTCGAGAGTATCAGAATAGATAATGATATCGTCAAGGTACACGAATGCCTCAGAATTGAGCATACCGCCAAGCACGCTAGTTAGAAATCGCTGAAAAGTGGGGCGTGCATTTTTAATCCCCATAGGCATGCGCTTGTATTCGAAATGTCCATTTCGAGAAGAAAAAGCGGTTTTGTGCCGATCTTCCGGGTGTGTCTCCACACACACCCGGTACGTTGCCGTCCCCAATTTATCAAAAATGGCGGATATATTAGGGAGGGGGTAAGCATCTCCTATCACCTTTTCATTAAGCGCCCAATAATCGATAACTACCCTCCATTTTATTTTCCCGAAGCATCAAGTTTTTTTATTACAATAAGAAGGAGGGAGTTATAGGGGGACGTCGAATTTCCGATAATGCCACTATCGAACTGTTTTAGAGATTCTATGCTGAATAAAATGGGTGCAACTCAAGGACACCCCATTGAGATGAAAAATATCAGCATAGTCCTCAACCCGTTTAAAGATAAGTTCCTTTTCTTCTGGATTTAAATAAGACACAAAAAGGGCATCCTTAACCTTTTTAATTCGTTCTACAGAGGTTAAGAATGGGGGTGAGGGATGATCAAACTCTAAGTCGAAAGATTCCTCATCCTCAAGATTACAAAAATCAAAAGGGATTAGTTCTTGAGGAGTCAATTCTAGGTCGACATCTTCTTCTGTGGTATTAATAGCAACAGCATGGCATACGCCATTTTCACTATTTACCACGGCGTCACCTAAGTATACCCCCGGAAAAGTATTGTTATATAAGAACTCGGAAGTTGCTTTAAATGAATGAAGATACAGTTTGTCGGCTCACACTTGTGTGATACTCAAACAACTTTAATATTTTTGATAATAAAGCGTACTATTTCGAGTTATAATTTGTTGTATTACGTCGCTTACACCTGTACAAGAAAGAAGTCTATTCTGAATGTGAAAGAGAAGCAATTTGTGAATTATAATCAAGAATCTACTTTATTTTATTGTAAGATTACGACAGTTAAATCAATGAATTTATCTATTCTAAATGTTAAATTGTAGTTTCTTGCACCTTTTCAGGAAAGAAACTATTCTAAATGAAAAACAATTTAATTTGCACCCTTTCAGGAAAGAACTATGTTCTAAATATTAATATTGCTTCTCTTGCACCTTTTCAGGAAAGAATTCGTTCTAAGTGAAACACAAAAACTTGCACCTTGTTACAGGAAAGAATAGATTAACTTTCACGAAATAAACTGAAGGGTCGCTCAACAATGATATTAACCACGGAGATTACACCGGAACTTTTGACATCTTCTCTTTATTTGCAATGGGTTTATATACTAGTCAATTCATTACTTTGTTGGGGATGATTTAGAAAAAGAGCACGATTTTTGCTAAAACGTTTAAGAGCACGTTTTTAGCTAAAACGTTTAAGAGCACGTACGATTTTTCTAGGAATCGTATGTGCTTTTATTTTAAAATAATTTAGCGACATTCAATTCATTTGGTATCGATATTGTTCATTGATATTAGATTGTTAATCCATAACTATTTAAACAATTTATGCATTTAATCAGTGTTTCTGTTTGTTTTTATTTTGTGTATTTAAGAGTAACTACATGTATATATATTAGTGTTATATGTATATGTGGTCATACATATGCATTGCACACGTGTTCTTTATGATGCATCATTATTTCATTATTAATTCTTTTACTTTACTATCTGTCATACCGACTTCCCTATGATAATAGTTATGTCGATTATTTATCATCTCTCAAGATAATGAATGAGATGGTAACATTTCCTTAAAAGAATCAGTTGATAATTTAAAACATTTAAATAATTAGGTATATGAATGTTATATTTTATAAGTGTACATTCAAATATACTCATATATACATATACACCTTTTATTCAAATATATAACTACTTAATATACGTGAATCTTAAATGCAATCGGTATTGCCTATGAAAAGGGGCTATTTGAAAATTCGCATAACAGTAGATTTATAATTTCAAAATGAAAATTTATATATGTCGGGATGTAACAGTCCTCCCCCCTTAGATTGTGCATCGTCCGCGATGGACTTTGAATTAAAACATTTGTTACGCAAATTTTCTAATATTACAATGCCTTGAGAAGTAATGTGATTTTCAAGAATTAAAACAGAAATTTGCTGACAGGAGAGTTTGTAGAGTGCAGATGTGCTTTACCAATCTGTGAGTGATGTTGAAGAAGGATATGTGCCAATGAGGTAAGTTGTTATTATAATAATGTCACGATTTGTCCAGCTGCCAAGATGTGTTTCCTTTAAACACTCAAAATGCTGTTTTCATCAAATTTTTACATGATGATTTCAGGATCCATATGCATTGTCCTAAAGCCTTTTAGGATCAGTTTTTCTACAACCATGAGCGGAAACAGTTCGGTTAGTGATGTTTCAACAATTCTATATGATGTTCCTGAATCTGTCATCTCTATTAGTGATGATTCTTCTGGTAAGTACTCAGTTTGTCATGAACTTCCCTAGTGATTACATGCGTATTCACATTATATATATATATATACATATAGATGTTTAGGCTTTCTTTTCCCTTTTTTTTACTAGTGTGGCAATTAAAATGAGTGAGAATATTGATGAAACTGATTATTGGGAATATATCAACAATTTTAATTTAGATCCCTTTGACTTAAGTGAAAATAGTGTAGTCAACGAAACAGTTGATACTGTGAACTTGGAACTCGCTTGTGCCTCTTCGAGTGAACAACTTAGTGCCTCTGGAAAATGCTGCTAACATTATTTCTGCCTTATGCACGTCAATTTTAGAAGTAGAGTGTCCCGTTTAGGATTTTGTGATTGTGAGAAAATTAGATGTTAAACGCAGTGGGGTGCTTGTGCGTGTGCCATCGTTAGAGATGAAACAGTTAATTTTTACTTTTAGTCATTTATTCATGTTGAGAGGATATAATATAGACATTTTATAAACTTGAGGTTTCTTTTTTTTTTGAAAAGTTTCTTTTTGTGAATTGTGTTAATCTGTGATTATATTTTCTTTTGTTTAGATCACCAGACGACTCGTAATAATATATGCTCAAAAAGAGTGGAGAAGATTCTCTATTATTTGATAGAGATGAGGCAATTGTCTAAGGACTTGAAATTATCAAAAGGACTTCTTGGTTTTTCTCCATCCTTCGCAGTTGCTAATTCTCAAGAGTCAACCAATCTGCGCATTCGAAGGCTTCCAAATTCTTGGACTGCACACCACGTTTCATCTGGTGTGCGTAAGGCCTTGAAATCGAGGCTACGACGTGTGGGAAAAATATTGGATTATTTAATTGAGATGTCAACAAATAATGTCGCGGAATTTAGGAGAAATGTGTCCTTTCCGGAGCCATATTCTGATGTCGAGTGAGTATAGCGTGTACATAAATTGTGTGCATTGAAATTCTTATGTGTGAAGATTTTTGTTTTATTTTTCCTTCTCTTTTTTTTTACAGAGACAGTGTATTAGTTGAAGAGGAAGTTCCGTCGCTATCCGATAGTGATGACGATGAAATTGATGTCGATAACTGAATATCTTCTATTAGAATGTTTGTTTTGTTGTCTTCGTGACGTCACTGGGCCATCAATTTTCGTTTTTACATTACTTTTCAACAATTTTTATACAGACACGATTCAAAATTAAAATTTAAACATAAATCAAACATACGAATTAGAAAGATAAAAATTTGCAAATTTTGTTTTAGTTATTTATGAATTGTTTAATTTAAATTTATATATTTATATATATATTTTTTTTAATTTTGATTTTGCGATACTCGAGGTACTTGACATATTGATATATTAATACATTAGTTTTGAAAGTTTAAATAAATTTTACTACAGTTTTAATTTATCACTTTTTCCTCATTCCTTACTTTTGTGTTTTATTAATCTTTATCATTATTTTGATAACGTTGTATTTTTCAGTGTGGCATAAAGAAATTATGCATTTGAGAAAGCTGTGACAACTTTGATGCTTGGTACACATGCATAATTTTTATTATTTTTAAAAATTTTATAATAATTTTATACATTCTTTCTTATTCATTAGAAATTTTATTTATTTATTCCTTTATATGCATGTGTACTTACAGGTACGTATTTCATTTTGTTTACTTAATTTTTACTTTAGTGTACTTTGCTCTATTGTAAGTTATATTGTTTTTGCAACATGTGATTTTAATTATTTGCATTAATTTGAGTAATTTCGTTACTCGTAAAAATTTTGATATTGATTTATGTTACATCCCGACATAACATTTTAAATTTTTCCTTTATTTAAATTAAAGAATTTAAATATTATTTTTACACTTTATGTGCATTTTACAAGTTAAAGGCCTCTTAATGCAGATTAACCGTTATGCATATATGATTAACAGAGTGGTCAAGCACAAGTAATGTCATAATATTAATAATGGTACAAAATAGGTTGAATAACATGATTATTATTCATAAAATATTATTATATTGACATTATTTGTGATTGAAAAACATTCTGACAACAAGAAAATAACATCAATAATATTAATTAAAATAGCCTCAACTTATTATCATAAGGCATGATAATTAATCGACATAAGATTATAATTGAAATGTCGATATAGTAGAAAGCAATAAGATAAAGAACTCTTCCTTTTTGACATGAATAAAGAATGACTAATGTATAATAAAATATATATGTACGTATGTATATATATATATATATATATATATACTAGGGGGCTATGCCCCCTGCGCGCATCGCGCGCCAACCCCCGTTTCAAGACTCTGAATATAGCCGTAAGTCCCCCTCCCTTTTCTTCTACCCCTTCTCTAGACTTGCGGCTATATTCAGAGTCTTGGAACAGCGGCTTCGCGCTCCAACCCCTATCACCCCTCCTCTCTTCCCCTTCTTTTCCCCTCCCCCACCCTAAATTTAAAGGTTAAGATCGTTTCAAGACTCTGAATATAGCCGCAAGTCCCCCCCTCCCTTCTCTCATATCCCCCTTCTCTTGACTTGCGGCTATATTCAGAGTCTTGGAACAGCGGCGGCGTCGGCGGCGTTGGCGGCAATATCTTTTTGTAATATAGGTAGATATATATATATATATGTATATATATGCGTATGTATGCGTATGTAAAGAATTATAAAATCTACAAATATTATTAAACAAACAAATAGGTAATAATAAGAGAAATTATCAAAATTATAAATTATCAAAATTATCAATAGTTATCACTATTGATTCACTATTTTATATGTATAATGACAGTATGCAATTCTTAGAAAAACTGTACGTGCCACTTAACAATTTTGCGCGAAACGTGCTACTAAACATTTTTGCGCAAAACGTGCCACTTAACAATTTTTCAAAATCCGTGCTTTTATTCTAAATCATCCCCAATAAAGCAATGGATTGAATAGTATATAAACCCCATCTCTGATCAGAGAAGATGTCAAAAGTTCCAGTGTATATCTCTGTGATTGTTATCATTGTAGAGAGACCCTTCAGTTAATTTCACGAAATTTATTGTAAACTTTTCATAAAAGTACAAGGTTTGTTAAAGTTTCAATTAGAACGAATTCTTTCCTGAAAAGGTGCAAGAGAAGCAAAGGGTATAGGGGGTTAAGGATACAAAAATTGCCGTTGCAGGTATTCTGTTCAAATTGACACCATATATTGCTACCCCTATGAATATAAAATTCTGCAAGTATGAACCCATAATTCGAATTTTTGGGGGAGTTATGGTGGGGGAAAGGAAAATAAAGAAATCCATTTTTCTCGAAAACTACTTAACCGATTTTAATGAGCTTTGAATATGTTATACATGTCGCTAAGACAATTCTAAAAAAAAAATCTCAAAATTTTTTTTTGAAAAAAAGTCAAAAAAAATTAATTTTGAAATTTTCAAAAATTTTTTTTGGGGTGATTTTTTGAAGTGACCACTTTAATTTTTTTTTAAAAGTTACCTTATAATATCCCCTTTAATATATATTTTTTTCAGATTTTTAAAAAATGTAGTTTTTGAATAATTTAACGAAAACCATCGTCGCGCTACATGACGCAGCGCGCACAGTGTGCTGATGCAGTATACAGGGTATTCCAAAAGTATGGAAACTTTCAAATATCTCGAAAAGTACGAATTTTTGTAAAAAATGTTCAAGACAAAAGTTGTTCCAAACAAAAAGATGTACATCTTTGAAACCAAAAAATTTGGCCCGGAGCCCAATGTTGGGCCCTACAATGAAAAAAGTGGTTTTCTTAAATGAGACCACTAATTTTCAGTATCAAATTCGTAATCCCCATGAAATTCTGCGTTCAAACATGTGGTATAAGTGCCAAAAATATTGGGCCCAATCTAAGATATTGGGTCCAAAATTTATCAACAGATAAATAAATTTTAGAAAATCGCATCTTGGAGGGATTTTGAGATCACAGGATTAGAAATTAGAAGCTAATTTTCAAATTGGGCATAGAGCCCAATGTAAGATTCCGCCGCCCAATGTGAGGCCCACGGTAAAAAAAATTAGTTGTCTTGAATAAAACCCATTAATTTTTAGTATCCAATTCGTAATCCCCATGAATTTCTTGGGTTAGACTTGTAGTAAAAATGACAAAAATATTGGGCCCAATGTCTGGGATTAGGCCCAACATTTTTCGTTAAATAAATAAATTTATAAAATCGCATCTTTTGTAGTTTTTGGGGTCACAGGATTAAAAATTCAAAGCTACTTTTCAAATTGGGCACAGAGCCCAATGTAAGATTTCGCAGCCCAATGTGAGGCAGTAAAAAAATTAGTTTTCTTCTATTTCGTAATCGTTATGAAATTCTGGGCTTAGACTTGTGGTACAAATTCCAAAAATATTGGGCCCTCACATTGGACTGCAGAATCTTACATCGGGCTCTATGCTCAATTTCTAATCCTGTGATCTCAAAATCCCTCCAAGATGCGATTTTCTAAAATTTATTTATCTGTTGATAAATTTTGGACCCAATATCTTGGATTGGGCCCAATATTTTGGGCACTTATACCACATGTTTGAACGCAGAATTTCATGGGGATTACGAATTTGATACTGAAAATTAGTGGTCTCATTTAAGAAAACCACTTTTTTCATTGTAGGGCCCAACATTGGGCTCCGGGCCAAATTTTTTGGTTTCAAAGATGTACATCTTTTTGTTTGGAACAACTTTTGTCTTGAACATTTTTTACAAAAATTCGTACTTTTCGAGATATTTGAAAGTTTCCATACTTTTGGAATACCCTGTATACTGCATCAGCACACTGTGCGCGCTGCGTCATGTAGCGCGACGATGGTTTTCGTTAAATTATTCAAAAACTACATTTTTTAAAAATCTGAAAAAAATATATGTTAAAGGGGATATTATAAGGTAACTTTTAAAAAAAAATTAAAGTGGTCACTTCAAAAAATCACCCCAAAAAAAATTTTTGAAAATTTCAAAATTAATTTTTTTTGACTTTTTTTCAAAAAAAAATTTTGAGATTTTTTTTTAGAATTGTCTTAGCGACATGTATAACATATTCAAAGCTCATTAAAATCGGTTCAGTAGTTTTCGAGAAAAATGGATTTCTTTATTTTCCTTTCCCCCACCATATTTCCCCCAAAAATTCGAATTATGGGTTCATACTTGCAGAATTTTATATTCATAGGGGTAGCAATATATGGTGTCAATTTGAACAGAATACCTGCAACGGCAATTTTTGTATCCTTAACCCCCTATACCCTTTAATACTTAGAACAAAGTACTTTCCTAAAAAGGTGCAATTTAAATTTCTTTTCACTTAGAATAGATTCTGTCCTAAAAGGTGCAAGAAACAAAAACTAAATAATTACATTAAATAATTTCATTGATTTTACTGTCGTATTTTGTGATATAAAATATTTAACAATTAAAAGTCTATAAGTTGCTTCTCTTTCACATTTTAAAGGAATTCTTTCAATGTAGGTGTGAATAACGTGAGATAATAAATTTAAAGCTTGAGAGTTGAATATTATATCATCATAAAAAACATTAATAGTTGTGTGTGTTACACAAGTGTGATTCCACAAACTGTGTTTTCATTATTTGAAACAGAATCAGAAATAAATCTTATACGACGACTCAGCATTTCCATTGAAACCCGAATACAAGCGTAGAAGTGAGCAACCTTTACACATGTATATTATCATATGTATAAATAATAAAACATTATAAAGGGGAATGTCTATCTATTATTATTGTTTTTAACGCAAGACCCATAGTCTTTATAAAGTAACAACGATCCTACAAAATAAAAATATCAGATCTTACCAATCTGATTAATCAGCACAACCCTCCCAAGTAAATAAATAAATTATTTGTTTAAAAACCAAGCCTTAGCTCGGGATGTAACAGCTGATTTGGTGGCAGCGGTGGGATGTTACTATTATTTAATAAACAATAATAATTATTATCGACAATAAAAATTTTTAAATTCTAAATTAATAATCTCTAAAATTTTACTCCTACAATTCGTTAATTACAATCATTTTAAAAATTTGATTAATATCCCCATAAATAAAATAAATATTTTAATTAAATAAATAAATTAAGAAATTACTAATTCATTATTTCATTAATTTAACATGCTATGAATAATGAAAACTAAATTGAAAATAGAAACTAAAGAAAAACTAAATACTATCAAACACGTTCAAACAAAAAATTTAAATATTAAAAACATTCAAACTAAACAAGAGTTTTCATAATTCTTTGAAAATATTTTAGATAGAACTAAAAAAATAATAACTCTCAATAAAGAAATAATCAACATATTAGAAAATTAAAATAAAATAATTTTTATCTTACATAACATCTCAAAGTAACTAAAAATTTGATAAATTAAATGGTGGAAACCCCTTTTCCAGAGAATTTGTGATTCCAACATTTATTTATATATCCGTATCACTAATTTATATAATTTTGTTTGCGGTTATTTATTGGACAACTTACAATAAAAATTAATTAATCATACTAACTTATAAATAATTACTCATGTATAGTTATTTTGCTAATGTTGATTATAATAGATATAATTATCCATGCATTGAACTTGTATCAAGCAATTTTAATTTAAATAGAGGTAAATTTTTAATTGATCATATCCTAACCATAAATTTAATTAAAGAATCAGCAGTGTCATCACTAGCTTATATTGACACAAATATTATTAATATTGCCCGTCAAAATACTGTTTTAACTAGAGGAGATGTCCATATAGAATTTTACGATTTTACAATAAAATTTGGAGTTGTTGATTATAATAGCAACACTGAAATTATTGGAATCCTAGGTGCCCCGTTCTTAGATTTCAATTTTCAAACAAGTTATTTTTCAAATTGGGCTTCAGATTACGAAGCATTACAAAGTGAAAGATTACGAGTATCAAGAAATATTTTTCGAACTTGTTTTTCTCTATTAACACCAAGGTGTTGTACTAGAAAATTATCTTATTATTATTGGTTATGAACAAATTATCCAATAATATCACCTTCAATATTGATATTTATCCAAAAATCCATATTTCATCTGAAAACATAAAAGATTCAAGAGGTCTTTTTATAATAAATCCTTCTTTACATGTTAATCTAATTAACGAAAAATATTTAAACCCAAATACCAAGATTAATAGATCAGAAATTGCCATTTTACGGCCAGGATCTATATTAACTTCTGGAACCATGCAAATATCAGTTGCTCAAAAATTGATTAAATTTCATACATTTATTAACGATAATCAACCTGAATTAACAGGTATTCTTGGATCATCATTTTTAAATACTAATCTTAATGAATTTCATTTTTAAAAAAATTTATATATTCGATCAATATAAATTTTAATAAAATTGTATAAATTGTAGAAATCATTCCTAATATTCTCTATTAATATTGATAATAATAATCAAATTCTTATCTTATAATTTCCTGAAAAACATTAATTAAACAAAGTTCATTTTAAAAGAAAGTAACAGGAGAATATAAGCATATAAAATTACATGCACATCTAGGCGCATATTTATGGGCTAATATTCCCGCCGACTTGAATTACTCATCGACGCCGTGTGCAGTAGATCGTAGGTAGTGTACACAGCACACGCCAGTACAAGGAGTTTAAGTTCAGGCGCGATCATTGTTACTTTCGCGAACCAAGTACATCGTAGCCGCCATTGACTTAAACCACTCACTGACGCCGCGTGCAGTAGACCGTAAGTAGTATACACACCGCGCGTCAGCCCCAGGAGTATTAAGTCAGGCGCGACCGCCGTTACGGATACGGATCGAACACACGTAGCCGCCATTACACGAATGAGGGCATATTTTTAATAGACCCATCTTTACCAATAAATTTAATTAAAGAAAGCAAATTAAATCCATATTTGGGCATAAATCGAATAATAAAATGTTCATTACGCGATAGCACCATAAACACATGCGGAGAAGCAAAAGTGTGTATAAATTATACTGTATTAGAATTTCAAACAATACATTGTAAAAGTAATACTGATATTGCAGGGGTTCTAGGACTCCCATTTTCCCTTGATATAATTAACGAGTTATTTTAATCACTCCTCCTATATTTAGTAAACCATTAACAACAATGGCTACTGATAATACTAGACACACTATGACCGGTAATATAGATAGAACCCTAAGCGATTCTATGATCACTTCTATGGCAGAATGTTTTGCGTTACAACAAGGTATGATGAACATTCCCTTTTATGATGGTAAAAATATACCCATAAGAGATTTTATTGAAGACATAATGAATGGTGCTTCCAGCATAACAATCGGTTGTGAAGATCAATATTTAAAACGTATTCTTTCTAGATTAAAGGGTACTGCAAGGGATAGTATTTATGGTAAAACTTATAGTAAAATAGATGAATTAATAGAACATCTAAGACAAAGGTTTGCACCCCGCAAATCATACAAGGGTATTTACAACAAATATCTACAATTCGTATGGGCCGTAGTGATAGTGTCAGCGAATTTTACGACAAAATATCAACCCTAATGGCAGGAGCCAAGGCAGCCCTAGTGGAAAAATATGATACGCTGTGTGCCGATAACATGATGAGATCTTTAGCAGATTGTGCCCTAGAATCATTTATTCGAGGACTCCCAGACTCCATGTCTAGCGCCATCGAAGCTAGAAATTTACAAACCTTGGACGAAGCATTTAAAAGTGCTTTAGAATATGAAGCCCGTCATCAATCCTATAAGTCAGACTATAACACTTATCATTATTCACGATCCAATCAATCTAATGATTATGGAAACAGAGAAAGAAGCCTTAGTCCAAGAGTGCGATTTCCTTATCCTGTGGAACAACCCAGATATTTTTCCCAACCAACAAGCCCTTCAGGAATATTAAAAAATCCCTATTCATCTCAATTTTCGGGCACAAATAATCAACAACCCTATCTTAATCATCCTAATTCTTTTCCTCCTAACGCTTATGTTCCTTACAATTCATACCCTTATTTTCCTCAAATACCTCGATTAGAAGGTCAACATTATAAACCTAATGAAGGTTCTAGAACGCCTCCACGGGCTCAGTCTCCCCACTCCTTAGAAAAGGACAATTTAAACTCAAACATGGCTCGACGGACAGACGCAACGACGAGTGGAAATCTAAAAGAGCGTCCAATAAACGTCAGGATTCTACGATCACAAGAACCATCTTGCATGCAAGAAACTCAAGAGAATCACCAGTAATAAAAATAAGATCATCTAGTTTCTTAGAAACAACTGCATCATTACTAATCGACACTGGAGCAGATGTTAATTTAATAAAATTATGCGTCTTACAACCAGAATTAGAAGTAATTCAAGATGAAGCCATCCACATAGCTGGAATAGTTCCCATAAAATTTAAAACACTAGGAACTGTGCAAGTGGAAATTCATGGAAAATCAGTAACTTTCCAAACAGTGCCTTCAAACTTTCCCATTGAGTCAGATGGTATTCTTGGAAGAGAATATTTAAGAGAAGAAAAAGTCGAAATATCTTTTTGGCATAACACTTTAGTGACTCATTCTAATCCTATTCATCCTATATTCTTCTCTGACAATGAATCTAAAGAAGCAAGAGAAAATCTAACGGAAAATAAGACAAATAAAAGGCTGAATTTAACCATTAAAGCAAGAACAAAACAAGTAATACTTGTGAGCATTGAATGATAAGACCGTAGGTGACTTTTATCCCCTACCCCATATAACTTCTATCATAGATAATTTGGGCAAGGCCCAGTACTTTTCTGTATTTGATTTAGCCAGTGGATTTCATCAAATAGAACTAGATCCAAAAGATAGAGAAAAAACTGCATTCTCAACTACACATGGACATTACGAATACATTAGAATGCCAATGGGATTAAAAAATTTACCGGACACCTTTCAAAGATTAATGGACCAAGTATTAATTGGATTACAAGGTGCTGAACTATTCGTCTACCTAGATGACATAGTAATCTATGCTCAGGACCTAGAAGAACATGGAAAAAAGGTGCGAAGATTATTAAGCAGACTAAAAGAAGTAAATTTATCCTTGCAACCTGAAAAATGTGAATTCTTGTTTAAAGAAGTAGCAGATTTAGGACACATAATTAGTAGTGAAGGTGTAAAACCTAACCCCAAAACGATAGAAGCAGTTAAAAACTTCCAACCCTAAAAACACCCCGAAATGTAAAACAATTCTTAGGCTTGGCTGAATATTACAGAAGATTCATAAAGGATTTCTCAGCAAAGGCAAAACCCCTGTCAAACCTATTGAAAAAGGACATAAAATTTAGTTGGGGACCAAAAGAAGAGAATAGTTTTAAGAACTAAGAGAAGCATTATGTACAAGCCCTATTTTACAATACCCAGATTATGATAAACCATTTACCATAACCACGGACGCATCTAATTTTGCGATAGGTGCTGTTTTAAGTCAACAGAAAGACGGCTTTGATTTACCCATAGCTTATCTCTCTAGAGTATTAAATGCTCCTGAATTAAACTACTCAACAACGGAAAAAGAATGCCTAGCTGTATTATACGCTGTTCACAATTTCAGACCATATATTTACGGAAAGAAATTTACATTAATTAGTGATCATGAACCTTTAAGATGGATAGATACAATAAAAGACCCTGGACAAAGATTAATAAGATGGCGACTGAAATTGAGAGACTACTCTTATGAATTTCAACATAAATCAGGAAAACTAAATACCAATGCAGATGCATTATCCAGAAATGTCATAACTGATGATTCAGAAGAAGATTCCCAATTGGAAAGAAACAAGTCGCGAATCAAAATATTACTTAATCGAAAAACTGATACACCTAAACCACCCCTTAGACTTAAGCCAAAACCAAAACCCAACCCAATCCCAAAGCCAACTCCTAAACCAAAGTCAATTTTAAACCCACCCCCATCCAGAACAAATTTATATGAAAGTACTATAGCGGAAAGAGTAGCAAAAAGAAGAGCTTTACAACCTAGAGTCAAAATAATCGAAGATTCGACTAATGATGAAAGCTACAATGAAGAAGAGATTGAAATACTCAGAATTTTCCAAAAAACTAGATTTTTATTGGGATTACGCTAAAGGTGAATCAATATGGGAACAAAACCCAGAAGAAAATCCAAAAAACAAGAATACAGACTTAGACCATGATACGACAGAAGAACAATTAGAAGAGATTCACACACCCCACCATATAAAAAATCCTAAAGCTTTTTCCACACCGTATCACACCTCTCTGTACGAACAAAACGAATCCACTTCCGAGAAAGAAACTTCAGAAGAAGAAAGTGAAGAAAAAGAAACAACTAAAAGAAAACCAATTATAAACGCATCATTATCAAAAATTCAACCTTCAATTTTGCCTAAATATACAAACACAAAAATTAAAAATATTATTAGTAGCAGAGAAAATCTTACATATTATAGAAGCAATTATGTTCATTTTCTAGCAGCTGATTGTGAATTCACCACACCGATAAGTAGATTACTTATCGATATTGGAGTACTAGACCCATTAGAAATAAAGGCAAAAAGACCTATAAAAGGACAAATTTATGTTACCCCAAGAGGAAAACATAATATCTACACCATAATTGTTAAAAATAATCATTTTGAACCTTTAATAAAAGAAGATATTATGATAGGAATGCGTAATTTAAAAAAACTCCTTTACCACAAGAAAATAGAAGAAATACATAATTCTCGACATGGAGATATTACTGACGAATTAATTAGAAAAGAATTTCTTCAAATTATTAATTCTATTTTCGAAAATAGCAATATTCAAGTAACCATTTGCTATGGACAAGTATCAGTACCAAAAGAAGAAATTAGAGAAGACATCATTAGTGAATTTCATAAAAGTAAAATAGCAGGACACAAAGGAATAGTTAAAACATATAGAAGAATACGCGAAAAATTTTATTGGCCAGGAATAAAAGAACAAGTAACTTAATTTGTGAGAAGATGTCCTACATGTCAATCTCAAAAACTAGTACGTGTAAAAACGAAAGAACCAATGCTCAAAACCGACACTCCTTTAGAAGCATTTGATAAAATTTCCTTAGATACAGTAGAAAAATTACCCACAACACCTGACGGGAATTGTCATATCCTTACAATGCAGGATCACCTGTCAAAATATTGCATAGCTGTTGCAATACCTGATATTTCAGCAAGTACTATAGCCCATGCGGTTGCAAAAGAGTTATTTTCGGTCTACGGAGCCCCAAAAGTAATCTTGACAGATAAAGGCACTTCATTCATAGAAAAATTAATGTCAAAATTGTCAAAAATTTTCAAAATTCAACAAGTAACAACATCAGGTTACAGACCCCAAACAAATGGAGCTTTAGAACGTAGCCACGCCGTATTGGCAGAATATATAAAACAATATGCTAGAGACTATGACGACTGGGATAGATTATTACCCTTCGCCATGTTTGCATATAATACTTCCGTCCATGAAGCTACTAATTTCACTCCGTATGAGTTAATTTTTGAAAAAACCGCTCGTTCACCTAGTTCCTTTCCCCAAGAAGAAAAATTGGAGACATATGGTTCTTATTTATCCGAATTAATAACCAGATTAATAGAAATAAGGGCATTAGCAGCCAAAAATTTAATAGGCGCGAGTAGATATACAGGGGGAGTTCTGGATACAGTCTTCGAGTTTTGTCTTATCCAGAACTCCCCCTGTATATCTGTGAATGTGTCATTTATTTTTTCAGTTAGGAATTTTAAATTGTTTATTAAGAAACGATTGCGTCACCTATATTAAAAACTTATTTTGCACAGTTATAATTTGCAAGTTTGGTATGTGAGAAATTTAGTGTAGCGTGAGAGCAAAGTGCATTTTTTCTATGAAAGATTATTTTGACTTTTGCATTCAGAAATTTAGCTTGTCTTGAGAATGTCAAGAGTAGACAAAACATTTTTAAAACTCAAAGTGCGTTTATCTTAAGATGTTAGATTATAAAATATATCTTATTACAGGTCAGTTTTTTATTTTGACTTTGCATGAAATCAATCTTTTTAATTACCTTGTATTATCTTTTAAATCTTAATATCCAGTGTGAAAGTCTTCCCAGACGGAATTTGTTTTGAAATGTGGTATCCGGTCATCAAGTGATGTGAGTAAAAAAACAATGAAGAAATTTGTTTATGCAAAAAAGGTATGTGCAGTATTTTTATTAACATTTTTTCTCCTTGACAGACACTATAAAAGCGACTGGAAATTGTTTAAAAAAATCATTGTTCAACTAGCTTTGTTCGAGCTTGCATAATTAGTTTGTTACTGGTTTATAAAAATCATTTCTTTAAAAATGAATGTTAATTGGAAAAAACTTATAAAATTTATGGAAAGTGCTTTTGATACTGTTAACGAAATTAAAAATAAAAGAAAGTTTTAATGTGAAATTGAAAAATGGATAAAATTTGGCACACAAAATATTCGTCTTATAAATAAAGTTTTAAGAGTAAAAAAAGATTTATCAGTGGGTGAAAAAAATAAAATAATAGTGACTTTAGGAATTTTAAAGGGTATAAATAGAAAATTATAAGAAAGTCTGAAAATAGGACAAGGTTTAGGAGGAAATGAAAATAAAAAATCTAATAGAATTAAATGGGAAGAATTAGAATCGGCATTTGAAAATAGAGTTAGAACAGCAGTTATTATAAATTTAAAACACAAAGATTTATTTGAATTTTTGAATGATTCAAGGTCTTTAATTAAATCTCGTTTAAAAAATGCTTTAAAGCAAAACAGTGGTTTAAAAGTAAATTTTATATTTACAGCAATTTTCTCAACCATAGCTGATGATGAAATTATTGAAGAAAAGAAATTTTTCAATACGAAAAATGAAATTATTTTACCGCTTACAGATTTTGATATAATTTTTGATAATGTAATTGAACATATTTCACAAAAAATTGAAGAATTTAATGGAAAAGAATCTGGGTGGTCTTTAAAGCAAATTGTAAACTTAATTGTAAATTTTAATAGATATGCACCCCTGCAAGGAGGTTCTAGTACATATACTGAATTACCAAAATTTATCAGAGATAAACATGCTGTTTTAAATGTTAAAAATGAAGATAAATTTTGCTTTTTTTGGTCTGTGATATCAGCTTTATATCCTGTTAAAAATAATTCTAGCGTTACAAGTTCTTATCCTGATTTCAGAAATATACTAAAATATCAAGGCATTAATTTTCCTATGGCTTTGACAGATGTACCTAAGTTTGAAAAAATGAATAATTTAAGGATAAACATTTATGGACTTGATAATACTGAAAGCAATAAAAAAGAGATTGCTCCTTTTTATATAAGTAAACAATTTTCTGAAAAACCAACTATTCACCTTTTGATGATTAAAAATACACATGATTATAAAAGTGAAAACAATTATTATCACTTTGCATGGATTCGTAACCTGTCTCGATTGGTTAAATCACAATTTGCAAAAAGTCATTGTCGAACTTGGATTTGTGATAGATGCTTGTGTCATTTTAAATATGAAAATTCACTAGAAAATCATAAAGCTGATTGCATAAATTTAAATATATCTAGAATTATTTTACCAGACGAGAAAATAAACATTTTAAAATTTAAGAATTTTCGATTTAAAGAAAAAGTACCATTTGTTATATATGCTGACACTGAAATCATTTTAGAACCTGTTAATGATAATATAGTTTCCGGTGCATGTCGAAAGCATGTTCCACAAAGTGTCGCATTTTATTTAAAATGTGAGTTTGATGAATCTATTTCAGTGTTTGAAAGTTATAGGGGAAAGGATTGCATTTCGTGGTTTATGAAAAAATTAAATAATATCGCAAATTAAGTTGACACTTATTTAAAAACAATTGTTCCAATGGAAACTTTAACTAATCAACAAAAATTGGAATTTCAGACTGCGGAAAATTGTTTTATTTGCGAAAAACCATTCGAAATTAATGACATTAAATGTCGAGATCATAATCATTTTACAGGAAAATATAGGGGTGCTGCTCACCAGGAATGTAATATAAATTACAAAAATTCACATGTGATTCCAGTAATTTTTCACAATTTATCAGGCTATGATGCCCATTTTTTCATTAAAGAATTATGCACAAATTTTAAAGGTTCTGTCAAACTTTTGCCAATAAATAAAGAAAAATATATATCGTTTACTAAATATGTAGAAGGCAAAAATGTTTGTTTTAGATTTCTCGATTCTTTAAGATTTATGCCCAGCAGTTTAGAAAAATTGGCAAATTTCCTTAAAAATGATGAAAAGAAAATAACAGCCACATTTTGTAACAATATAACTGAATTCAATTTATTGACAAGAAAAGGGGTCTTTCCCTATGAATATATTGATAATTGGGAAAAATTACAAGAAAATCAATTACCACAAAAAGAAGCATTTTATTCTAAACTAAATGATTCACACATTTCAGAAGATGATTATAAACACGCATGTAAAGTGTGGGACACATTTAATTTAAAAAATTTGGGGAATTATTCAGATTTGTATTTAAAAACAGATGTTTTGCTTTTGGCTGATGTATTTGAAAATTTTCGAAAAACTTGTATATTAGCTTATAATTTAGACCCGTTACATTATTATACAGCACCTGGGCTTGCATTTGATGCAATGCTCAAATTGACAAAAGTGGAATTAGAATTATTGACTGATATAGATATGGTGCTCTTTTTAGAAAAAGGTATTAGAGGTGGAGTATCTCAATGTTCAAACAGGTATGCAAAAGCCAATAATAGATTCATGGGGTCAGATTTCGATAAAAATATTGAAGAATCATATATTATGTATTTTGACGTAAATAATTTATATGGTGCTGGAATGAGTGACTTTTTACCCCTGTCAAATTTTGAATGGGAAAAAAATTTAATAAACTTTGATGTTTCGAAAATTCCTGATGATTCTCCTTATGGATATATTTTAGAAGTAGATTTAGAATACCCAGAAAAATTACATGATTTGCATAAAGATTTGCCTTTATGCCCTGAACATTTTGTACCTCCGAATTCAGAGAGTAAATTACCAAAATTAATAACCAATTTATTTCCAAAAGAAAAACATATTATTCATTATAAAAATCTAAAATATTATTTACAATTAGGAATGAAATTAAAACAAATCCATCGAATACTAAAATTTAATCAATCACAATGGTTGAAACAATATATTGATTTAAATACAGAAATGAGAAAAAATTCTACGAATTCGTTTGAAAAAAATTTTTACAAGTTAATGAATAATTCTGTGTTTGGAAAAACAATGGAAAATGTAAGAAAGCATAAGGACGTTAGAGTAGTTACAAATTGGGAAGGTAGATATGGTGCCAAAGCTCTTATAGCGAAACCTAATTTTCATAGCTGCAATATATTCGATAATAATTTGGTAATTATACAACTCAATAAACTTCAAGTAAATTTTAATAAACCAATTTATGTTGGTTTTAGTATTTTAGATATATCTAAATTATATTGTTATGATTTTCATTATAATTACATAAAAAAAACATTTGGTGATACGTCTAAATTATTATATACAGATACAGACAGCTTAATTTATCACATTAAAGTACCAAATTTTTATGATTTTATTAAACGAGATTGGAAATTATTTGACACATCTGATTATCCAGAAAATAATATTTATGGAATTCCATTAAAAAATAAAAAAATACTAGGGTTAATGAAAGACGAATGCAATGGGAAAATTATAACTGAATTTGTTGGATTGCGCTCAAAATTATACACATGTAAAATATTGGGAGAAAAGAATGAAAAGAAAAAAGCAAAAGGTGTTAAAGGTTCAACTCTAAAAAAAATTCAATTTCGTGACTATAAAAAAGCACTTTTCAATTTCAAAAATTTAATAAAATCACAACATCTAATTACAAGTAAAAAGCATGAAGTATATACTGTTGAACAAATAAAAAAGTTTTAAGTTGGCGAGATGACAAAAGGGTACTTTTACCAAAAAGTACAGACACATTACCTTGGGGGTTCAAAAAGATTAATAATTAAAGAGAGTGAGAATTGCATCAGAATCACTCATCTTTGTTTATTGTCATGAAAAGAAGTATCCATCTCACCCCATAAGATCGAGAACCTTATCACATTTTTATATTCTTCTTTCAATGCATGTCTTTTGTTATCGTTGTCTCAAGTTTCCTAAACTATGGCCTGTGTATAAAAAGGAGCTTGATTCCAAAGGAGCTTCATTATGCTAATCATCACCTTAATAAAGACAGTGCCTTATTGTGAGTGCAGTGCTACGATTGATTATTAGTGCATTTTCGGTAATCGGTGAGCAAATTTTTTAGACTTTTATATTAATTTTTAATTATTAGAAAGTTTTTCCAGAATTTAATTTTTCTTAATTTTGTGATTTAGTTAAAATTTTGAAATTAAATTTCTTGAAGACCAAATTAAATAAACTTAATTAATTTAAAAAACAATTTTTTTTAATTTAATTTAAAATCGGTGAGTAAATTTTTTGGCTTTTAAATTCATTTAATTATTAGAAAGTTTTTTCAGAATAAAATTTTTCTTAATTTCATGATTTAGATAAAATTTGAAATTAAATTTCTTGAAAACCAATTTAATGAAACTTAATTAATTTGGAAAAAAAATTTAATTTAATTTAAATTAGTGACTTTGACTTTTAATTTAATTAGTTTATTGTATTATATTTTAACAATTTTTATTGTTCTTTATTTGAAATAGTTCATTATTGTACTTAACATGATTAAATTAAATAATTTTTTTCTTAAATTAAATTAAATTTTTTTTTGCTTTAAATATTTGTTATTAACAATATTTTTAAATTAATATTTTTACAAATTTTTTCTCATTTATAATTTAAGTTAGTTAATTTATATTTATATTAATTTTTTATTAATTATTCAAGAAATTATTTGAAAAATTTATTTTTATTTGAATTGTTTATTGCATTTTAATTTTTAATTTAATTTTTGTAATTTAAGATCTTACTTTTTTTAAATATTTAAAAACTTTTTCTTATTTAATTTAAGTTTATATGATTTATATTTTTATTATTTTTTATTTATTATTCAATAAATTATTAGAAATTTTTTTTTTATTTTAATTTAAATTGTTTGTTACATTTTATTTTTTAATTCAAATTTTTTTAATTTAGCATTTTACTTTTTATTAATTTTCTGTTCAAATATTTTTTTATTATTAATTTACAGAAAGTATAGCAAGAAAAAATGTCATACACACGATTCATGTTTAAAATTGATGCACCAGCCTACTGGCTCTTCACTGCAATGGATGATGAAGCTTTCCAGAAAATCTGTGTTATCTCAATTGCTACGAGAGCGCAAGATTTGTTGAAGAAAACTTTAAATCCTGAGGGAAGAACAATAATAAGCTACAAAGGAGTAAAAGCTGAGATTGTTGAAAAACCTCATGGTTATAATTTTCAAGAATGTGGAACTTCAGATATTTTTGTGAGTAAACTTAATTTTAAAAAATGACATTTTATTTTTGATTTATGGAAAAACCGTTTTTTTTAATAATAGAAATACTTTAATATTTAAATAGATTAATAATACTGATTTTTTTAAAAATAAAATTAATTAATAACATTCTTATTTTAAAAATTTAACATGTAAATAAAATTAAATCTACTGATTTTTTAAAATTAATTATGCTCTGATTTTTCAAAAACTATTCAATATTTTTTTTTGCAGCATAGTGGATCAACTGCATCATTTTATTTGATCATCGCAATTCCCTCCGAATGGGTAACACCGAAAACTGATTTCCAAATGCTTCGCAACGTCTTAATGGTAGCAGTTGCTACATTCAACTACAATTTTTTTAAAGAAATGACTCCTGAGGATAGTGTATTTCTTCGTCATCAGCAATTGATTGTGCAAGTAGTGAAAACGGGCAACCAATCCTTCATTTTGCAAAGAAGACCGGATTTGGTGGTGCCACTCAACATCACTTGGCCGAAAACTAATGGTTTGGATAATATGAATTTCCAGCAATTAGAAATTGAAGTGACAGAGTGCACCGACAGGGATGTTATTGAAGATAGCAGGAGAATGGACGTTGTAAACCAGGGCATATTGGTAGTTGACGAACATGACAACGATGATGGTACGAACATGTCAAGCTCTAGTGATGAATCTATGGTAATTGACGAGGAGGAGAAAGTTAACGTTGAGAATGGGGATTCAATGGAAGTCAACGGTGAGCTAGACTCGACTGTTGATGAGATTGAGAAAGATACCACTAAAGAAGGTGACGAGGAGGAGGAAGTTGAGAAGGGGGATTCAATGCAAGTCAATGGTGAGCCAGACTCGACTGTTGATGAGATTGAAAAAGACGCAACTAAAGAAGGTGAAGAAGACATCATTGAAGGAAGCGAGAACGATATGGTTGTAGAAAAGGAGAGCGAGAACAATGAAACTGTACAAGTAGAGCCAGAGACAGAAAATACTAATGTAGAGGAAGGAGCAAGCGTGAACGATACCACAGGCGGCACTAATGAAGAGGATTTAGTGAACATTAATATGAAAGAGCATTTGTCACATTTCATTTAAATTTTTCAAAATTGAAATTTTTTTTTTAGTCTTTTACGTAGTGGTACAAAAAGAAATAATCTTTTTGTAATATTAAAAAAATTAAAATTTTTTAAAATCTTTTTTAATCTTTTACGTAGTGGTTTCAAAAAGTATAATCTTTTGTAATGTTAAAAATTAAAAAATTTTTTAGTTTTTACATAGTAGTTTCAAAAAGTATAATCTTTGTAATTATTTGTAAACAAATAAATTTGTAAACAAATAAAAATATTAAATAAAGAAAAAAATTTTAATAGCCTTTTGTTCTAATTAATTTGTTTGAAAGAGTTGCTATTAAAATTTTAATAACCTTTTGTTCTAATTAATTTGTTTGAAAGAGTTGCTATTAAAATTATTTATAATTAAACATATACATTTTTTAAAATTATAAATTTAAATTAAATGGAAATTACATATCACTCTCTTTCTAATTCAATTTTAATAAAAATTTAAAATATTGTGTAGGGATATTTGTTCATAAATAAAATTCAAAGATTGAGTTAAACAATAATTTTACTTTTTTGTTTTTTCAATACAAGTAAATTTTAAAGCGAAGCCTATTTACGGTGAGAAATACTATTATCGCATAAGACTTACTCATTCGCTTTCGGATGTTTTCTTAAATGACATTGTATATGTAACGTTATCTGATCGGTGGATGGCTGCTTCTCTACGCGTGCTATATATAATATCAACTAAAGGACCGGACGTCTAAAAACTGACCTACATCAAATTCTTCGAAAGGTTGAGTAGCACAGAGTTTTTGATTAAATTATTTACTCATTTCATTTTAAAAGGCATTGGTGAGAATTACAGTAAAAATGTAATTTTATCTTTTAAAATTTATTATATTAAATTTATTTTGTTTTAGAATTAAATTTTTTTAAATTCAATAAATTATTAAATTTGAGAATTTAAAACTATAACTAATTATAATTAATTATAATACTAAAATATAATTTTAATATAATAATATAATAATTATTTAATAATTATTTAATAATAATTAAATAATTCTATTCTTTATTTATTTATTATTTTTATTATATTAATTATTTTTATTTATTATATTAAATTTATCTTTTAATTTTACATAAAATCGTAATTTTTTAAATTTACATAAAATTGAAGTTTTTTAAATTTATAAATAATAATAATTAATAAAAATAATAATTAACTTACATATACCTTATACAATTTTTCTTACGATACCACTTAGTGGTTTATATTCTACAATGCGATCATGCAAAATCAAGCAATATGCTGAAGTGTTGGCGGGAAAATTTGCTCTCGATTCAAATTCTAAACGGATATCAACTGGTCCATTTTTTAGTGCCTCATTTTGTTTTGAATAATCAATTACAATTAAAGGGGCATATTGCAAAAATTCTTTTTTCGATAAAAGCGGTTGAGACTCTTTACCATAATAAATATGTTGAAAATTAGCATACATTTCATACAAAATAGAATATTGATTTCTATTAAAATTAAGATTCATATTACCATATGGATAACTTTGTGAATTTAAAAATAACTTTACATCAGATATATTACAATGGTCAAAATAGCTTGAATTTCGCGTAGTATTATTTTTCCTATCAGTTTGAAACCCTAATATAATAAATCTAGGTTTCTCCAATTGCGTTGAAGTCTTTACATTCCAAATATGTTTTTGAGTTAATGGTAATAAAGGATACTCATATAATTCCCCAGTTCTAAAACTAATAGGAATAGACGGATCTTTTTCTATATATTTTAACAATTTAAATTTTCGAGCGTCTGATAGTTTTATATACGGTAACATCCATTCAACTTTTTCAATTGAAATTGTAAACTCTTCAAGAGGTGCCACTTGGTTAACTGCATTTGAATCTGTTCTTGATCTTGTAAAAATGAGTTCATGTTTAGAGTTTACAATTATTTTTTGATAATCTTCGGCAAAGCCAAAAATCATATTTAACGGAATACAAACGTCAAAATAACCTTCTGCATTTGTTAATGTTGCATCATTAACAAGTTCCAACCAACCAAGATTTTCTAGAAATTTACTTTGAGCAACATCAAATGAAACATAATTTTTCATTAAACTTGTAAGTGCTACATTTTTTTTTATCAATTTCTACACCATTAAGCTCATATTTTGCTTCTTCAAATAAATGACAGACGCCATTTGAAACTATAGATGTGTTTACTACAGCTGTTCCATCATTTTTCAAGAGTCTTCCGGTGACATGAATTGTACTTTTACTCGGAAGTAGACACTGGTCTTGATTTTGCACAGTGATTCGAATTTCATCACTGTTATTGTATGTTGATGAGGTATATGGCTGCTGCGCATGCACTTCAAAATGTGCAATTGCATCATCAAAAACAATTGGTTGTTCAATATTTAATAGTTCCTCGTCCATAACAAAAAACAATACGTTTATATACAAATACACAGACACAAGTACAAAATAATTTAAATCTTTTTAGCCTCTTTTTTTTACAATTTTTAGGCCTAGATTTTTCAGGAGCTGCAGATTTTGAGGTGTTAATCGCTTCACAATTTTTCGTCGACTGAATTGTTTCTGACATGTCGTTTCAGTTTTATAACCAAAACCAACCTTGTTTTTATTGTTAAAAACAATACCCATTATCCATGAGACTTGATGTGTAATCTGATTGTTATAGTTTCTCCCTGAAAATTGACTATATTTCCGTCTTGATCAACAATTCGCACTTGAATATAATCTATTGTCTTGACGGAGACTGGCAGATAAATGACGTTACTTGGGACTTCCACTATTTTATATCCTGGTGGCACAACAGGAAAAAATTCATGAATTGTATGTACCTCTTCCCCATTAATGTATGCGCCTGTAGTTATGTTACACTCTACTCTTAATGCATTTATTCTAGTAATTGACACCGGTTGATCAGATTCATGGTATTCTCGAGATTTTAACTTCCGTGGGGAAAACCCTAACAAACTTCCAATAGAGTCTTTAGGTTTGAAATCAATTTCTTGATCGCAAAAAATTGTACATTTTAAAGTATTATTATTCGGTTTAATTTTTAAAGTAATTCCTTTGTTTTTCAAAATAATTTGCAAAACTTGATCAATATCGTTAATTTCATAACTTCCGGTAGGTATAATAATTTCTTCATTTCCTACGTAAAATTTATTTTTTCCTATATCCACATTTGGAATAGAATGAAAGGATAAAAATTCAACAAGACCAAGTGTATAATTTTTAAAAGGAGACAATTCAATTGGTGGAAAGTATTGAGACTCTAAAATTGAAGAATTTCCAGACAGTGTTAAAATAATCGACTCGTTCATGGTGGTTTCAAATAATCAACTGACTCATAAAATAAAAATATCATTTATTTATATCAACTGAGTATATGTTAGATATATGTAATTGATTACATAAAAATTTAAGACATAAATGTCCACAGATAAATGTGTCATAATTTTGATATTTTTTATAATTATACATTACGTAATCTCCATTAAAATAACGAATAAGGTCTAAAGGTGGTCGAAAATTGCCAAAATTATCAGAATAAACAAATTTATCTTGATTTTTTTTATAAGCACACCAATGTGTTCCTGGACCATCTTTGTCATCTAAATTTATTATTCCTGATTCATTTTTCCTGGGGCGTGTATGGTTTTAAATGAAGTCCTACTCCTTCCTTATAAGGTTTTAAATAGAGTCCTTTGCCCAAAGCAATTTCTTCCATTGCCTCATTATGACGTTTCTTTTCTTCAAATTGACGTTTTGCGGCACTTGCATCATTCACTGCTTTTGCGATACCAGCAGCGCCTCCTGCAAGTGCACCGGTCGCACTTAAACCCGCGAAAACTGGAATAAGGAAAGGTAAAACTCCCCCCACTTTTTTTGAAACGGGTAAAATTCGCGGCTTTTTTACTTTTCCCTTTCCACCAGCTTTTTTTACAGCTACTCGTGCGCCAAGCAGAGCAGATTTAATGACAGCATTAACATTACTGTCATTTGGATTCATTGTTTTTTTAGCTGCTGATACAATATTTTTTAATGTCGTAGATGGTCGTTTTTTACTCTTATTTAGACCCATACCCAATTTAGATTTTACTTTCATGGTGTTTGTTATTGCGTAAGCAGCGAGTTTTTCACCAGCACCAGCGTCTGGTGCGAGAACACGATTCCAAGCTTTTTCAGCGAGTACTTTATCAGCTTCGTTTCTAGCTTCAATATTTTCTCTATTTTTAGAATAAGCAATATCGTGTTCTTTACACGCAGAGTCTAGAGGATTAATTCCTTTGTCTCCAGGGGCAAGTCTTTTAGCTAATTTTGTTCTTGGACCACAATATTGATACCCAGGAATATGCAACTCTACTGGTAAATTATTTATAATTTTGTTAATAAAACCTCTTCCACGTATTAACCTTTTCACTGTTCGCTTGCAACTAACTCGTTTCTTATCTGAATGCACAATCATATTCTTAAGACAGTTAAAAGTAAACTAAAAAAATTTCTATATAAGTGACGTATTTATAGATTTTTATTTAGTTTAAGGAAAGATGGAGTTTGAAACACAACCAATGAAATTACCGGTAATTAATTTTGATACAGTTATACAAAAAAGTGACAAAAAAACCGTCATGGTAATTTATTACCAAGTAGTGTACGAGCAATATTTTATGGCCCTTCCAACTGTGGAAAAACAAATGCTCTACTTGCGCTTTTAATTCATCCAAATGGACTAAGATTTGAAAATCTTTATGTATTTTCAAAGTCTTTAAATCAACCAAAATATAAATTTTTAGAAAATGTTTTACAACCAATAGATGGTGTTGAATATTTTCCATTTAATGAGCATGCAGATGTTGTGGCTCCCAGTGAAGCACGACCTAACTCAATATTTATATTCGATGATGTCGCGTGTGAAAAGTAGGATAACATTAAAGCGTACTTTGCTATGGGTCGACACAAGGCCGTTGACTGTTTCTACTTGTGTCAGACATACGCTCGCATTCCAAAGCATTTGATACGAGATAATGTTAATCTATTAGTCATATTTAGGCAAGATGAAATGAACCTTAAACATATATATGATGATCATATAATACAGATATGCCATTTACGAGATTTAAAGAAATTTGTAATTCCTATTGGAAAAATAATCATGATTTTTTAGTAATTGACAAAGATTGTGAAATTAAACATGGTCGATATAGAAAGTGTTTTGATTGCTTTATAAAATTGAAGGATTAATATAATTAAATGACAGTACCTTTTTATACTTTGAATAAACAACATGCCTTCTTCACAGTTTAAAAATTTGCAAAAGCAAAAAAATATTCTTGGTGAAATTGCTAAAGCAAGTGAAGCGATTCGACGAAAACATCGATTAATAAAGTTGGGTAAAGAAGAAATTCAGCAATCTTTAAATACTACTTTTAAACCAATAGTCACTCCAATTCAAAAATTAGCTGATGAATTTGAAATCATTAAACATATTCGTCCACAAAAAATAAAAGTTAAAAATGAACAAGATTTTAAACAAGAGAATATTATTGATCCTAGTTTTAATAATTCTTATGCAAGTTCGGAAATAAAAAATGAACAAGATGATGAAATGTCATTTAAAACTGCATCTTTTGATGACAGTATTGCACAAGATGATTTAACAACTCTAAATTCATCAACAAGTCTAGAGGCAAATTTTATAAATTATTATTTACACTTATTAGATAAAAAGAAAAATGATCTGGACAATACATATGGGGTTCGAAAATTAGCCAAAGGAAGGTTAATGATTGGTGATTCACCAATAAATTTTGAAGAAAATAATATCATTATAAACAATTCAGTTTATCATGCAACAAAGGGTTTACTAGAACTTTTATTTAAAAAAACACCCCAAGAAAATTTCATAAGCTTTGACGATCGTGAAAATTATGCAAATATTGTCATTTCAACTAATGCTCACAAAAAGTATTATAAATCGGATGAAAATGTTCGTGAAAATAAAAGTTTAAAATTTCAAAATTTTATTGTGAAAAAAATACCATCCCCAAAATCTGAAAAAAAGAGACAAGGAAAAGGCATAGTACCACAATATATGATTAATCAAGAAAATAAAAATATTGATTATATTTATTGGGATGATCCGAATGAACTAGTAGACCGTTTACGATTACTTTTGGCGTCTCAAGCTGCCGGAAACTCCAGTCATAATAATGAAATCATTTCTATAATTAAAGAATTACGTGAAGCAAAAATTATTAATTAACCAAGTTTTATAAATTTTAACTTCATTTGAAACATGAGTATCGACATATTCGTGTTACGAACGAGAAAATTAATTTATTAATTTTTATAATTTTGAACAATTATTTAAAATTTTCTATTCGCCGGAGGAACCAAGTTGCCATTAAAAAGTCAAAATGAACATTCAACTTAATAATGTTTATTTTTAATGTGGGTTCGATTAATTATATCGCCGATAGAAGACGAAACTGCCAATTTAATCTTTAGATCGTAAATAATGTTTCTTAGCTTTGAGATGAAAATCCACACTATTTTTGACAGCATAAATAAAAAGGTCTATTTGATTGAATAGAACAATTGGAATTTTAGTTTACAAAAATTTATTAAAAATCAAAATAAAAATTGCAAAAATTACACATTATATGCTTTCTTTTGTAAAGAATAATGTTTTTGGAACGATACAGTTTTTATTACTTACGGCTAGATTTCTCTTACACACTACCGTCGAGAGAGCTTGTTGAGAAGGGAGAATTCTCGCGATCTCGTCACACAATCAACGGGCAAAACGAAAGAAAGGTGTTATGCGTATTTCCGCGTCTCGAAACGCGGTACCGGTACCCTATCAGACACAAGCGGCGCAGGTACAATCCGTACGGACTGGCCGGTTTTAAGAACAAAAAATTATTTAATAAATTATTAATATTTTATTAAATAATTTCTCACTGTACTGATCAACCGATTGGGACTCAGCCGGTTCAAGGTTCAATTTAATTTTACGTCCGCCCAAAGAAAATAGAATTTAAATTGGAGCCAGCTCGCAGACGGGCCTTATTCTTAAAATTAAAAATTGGCTCAACGAAAATCTATCGTGATTCAGCAATTTTAATTTTAGAAATTTAAGCACTGCTGTTAATTTACCTGGCTCAACGAAAATCTATCGTGATTCAGCAGGTATATTATTGAGCTTTCTCCACAGTTTAAACTCTAAGTTCACTTTTTAAAGAAATAATGCAAAAATCAGTAACACGTACTAAGTGATTGACTGAAGACGAATAGGCAATGAGGCCCTATGAGCTTCTGCTTATAAAGAGCATCGCGAGATGCACTTAGTGGGATTAGTGAATCAGGGGTAGAAGGATTCTAGGGGTTTCAGGGGTATCGATAAGAAAGCTTAGATCATCGTCCATCGATATTCTCAGAACCCATGATTCTTGTTATTCTTTTCTCTGTTGACACTATTGGAACTGCACATCTCCATGTGTGTAAGTGTATATGTGTGTTTTTAATAAAGTATAACTCGCAACCTTTGTTGAATTCCAGAGCGGTCATAGTTCTGCACAGATTATCTTTTTCGTATAAAAATGAAACTATTTTCCTTTTTATATATATGCATATACATTTTACACATATACACGTATATTTACCTTAATACACATGCGTATATGCACCTTATACATGTCTCAATATATATATATATTTTTTTTTTTAACTATGTGCATTCGTTCTTTTACAAAATTGACCCTCAAAAAAATGAAATCTTAATTGTTGCGAGTTTATATGTGCTTGGAAAATGTGACAATTTCCAATTTCAGCTGTCAATATTTATTGTATTTTTATTTCCCCTTTTTTTGAGTTTAAAGGTATCATAGGGAAAAGAATAGGGGAAGGAAGGCAGTGTATGCATCGCGCGATACTTCTCAAGCGCTTCACACATATGCGTTACGAAGGCTGTGGGGAGTCCGTGTCTGTGTGTACCGCATCCACGCTGCGAGACTCATTGCACCTGAACGCGTGAGAAAGAGAGAGAAAGATAGATAGAATTGACGTATGCGAATCTCCTCCCTTCTTAAAATGATACATTTTTCTTAAATATGAAAATTGCAATATAATAATTATTAATATTAATTATTATAATATGCGTAAAAATATCCCACACAATGTATGCACATATCTATCCGTGGTACCTCGGCATGCTATGCACACACGTACATACGATAAAAATAATGCACACGCATACGTGCATATACAATGCATATTCCTTGAAATAATATTTGATAAGGATGATATTCTAATAATTAAGATAGTATATTAGTAACATAACCAATTGTTTATAATGATAATAATAATTAATAATTTTATAATTAATATTAATTTTAATACATGTTAATAATAATAATAATAATGATACGATTTATCATTATTATATAAAAAAAAATTATAAAATAACAATAATTTGCATATTATTAATTAATTAATTAATGCAAATTATTAATGAAAATAAGTAAAATACAATTGTTTTATTTATAACAATAATATTTTAGTATCTCTATATAAGGTAAGTACACCATATTATATTTTCCATGCATATTTTATAATATTCAAGCTTGAATATTGGTGTTAGATAATTAATATAATTTATAATATAGCATAATATAACATAGTATAAATAATAATATAGAATATTATAACATAAGATAGAATAAAATAATACATTATAATATAACAGTTTAACAAAGTTATATTATAATATCATAGCCATAGATACACTTTTAGAAGCAACGAGAATATAAGTCTGTATGTGTGGAGTATCACTCAACGCGCGCGATTATCGGGGATTCAAATTACATGCCTATATACATTGTGGCATCGACTTGGGGATTTTATTCTTAAATAATTTTCAATTATTCTTGAAAATTATTTATTATCATTTTATTTACTTTTAATTTATAGTTTCGTTACGATAGTTCGTAACAATCCACCGCGGATTTTTCCGTTTTCGTCCCCGAAAACTCATGGTCTCGACCACAGCATTCCTTATACTTAGTATATCGTCATATAATCTAAATATTGTGTCTACTTGGTGACTCTTCTAAGCACTGCTACAGTATAGGACCCAGTATCAATGTCTTTGTACTGATACAAATCAGTTCACTTCGTGAAGTGATTTAGTTCAGTTGTGTTTGGTGAAATTTAATTTTTATAAAATTTGCTCCTCTTATTTTTAATTTTAACCCTTGTTTTTTAAGACTTTTAGAACTATTATTTCAAACAATTTAGTGAATAGTATAGTTTAAGTGTTTCCTTTTTTTTTATTGTGAACAATAAGTGCAGGTGGTGCAAAAACTTTTGAAAAACTATTATTATTATTTTTTTTTTTTATTATAAACAATTTGTGTGAAAGGTGTAAAAAAAATGGCTGGGAATGCAGAGAATAGCAGAGAAATTGTGGAGAGATTTGGTAAGTTTCAAAATTTTCTAGTCCCTTTTTACTATTATTAGATTATGTATCGATTGTTTATAACAATCGATAAATATTAACAATTTTTCAGTAAACAAATTCACTCCCCTTTACATACATACAAATAAAACTTATTTATTTATTATTATTTTTGTTTTTAATTTATTTATTTTGATAATTAATTAATAATTATTTAATAATTTCAATTAATATTTTGTTTCATTTTTTTTTTTTTTTTTTTTTTAAAAAAAACTTTATTTCAAAATTTATGTTTGTACGGTTTTTGTTAAATAAAATGAAATTAATAAGAATATTAACGTAAGAACAAATATGTAATAATAAACAACTCGATTATTTACTACAAAAAGTATTTCAAAAACCTTACATAATTCTGATTCAATTCTCTAAATTTTATCAAATGTATATTCATTCCATCCTCTTGGAGGCATATGTATATAGTAGATGCGGCGCCGCATCTTACACTTGATGACAGTATATATAGATATACACATACACAATCCAGCGCAATGACCACAATACAAACCTCTACACTTTATATTACAAAGTATTTCAAATTAATGTTACATTTCCTCCCTTTTGTTTTTTTCTTTGTGTTTTTTTTTAATATTAATAACAATTATTATATTATTTTTATAACAATTAATTATTTTATAAAATCTTATCAAATTCATTTTTTTTTTTTTTTTTTTTTTTTTTAACAAATCTTTGTTTATTTAACAAATTTTATAAATTTTAGTAATAAGAAATTATTTATTTAACAATTTTTTAAAAACTTTTTATTAAAAATTTAATAATTTTAATAAAAATTTACAACCAGACTGTTAATAACAAATACATTTTATTATAAAATTTTGTAAAAATTTAATTGTTTATAATTCATTAATATAACCATAATATTTATTTATTTGAAATATATTGTTAATATAAAGCTAAAATGCTTAGCAAATATTAATCATTTATATATACACATACATACACATACACATATACATATATATATTTAACCTTATGAATAATAATTTTTTTAAAAAAGTTTTCCGTTCATAAGAATGATTTAGAATTTTTAAAATATCATTTTTCAAACTTGCGTCTGGATTCTTGCATTCAAGGCGCTATTAGGCATGAGTACCATCCATTTAAAGGGATGCGCGTACAGACAGATCGGCGCCGCAGTTCACGCCTTGTACACAGTATATATATATATATATATAGGGTTCGAACATTAGTAACCATATAGAAAGTTGAAATGCTCGTTGTATATGTTGGGTTTTTAATGAGAAATTTATTTTATTTTATTTTTATTTTTTTTTTTTCGTTTCTCTTTTTTTTTATTTATTTAATCAATAATATATTAATATTCAACAAATTATTTATTGCTATTTAGTTATTTATTTATGTAATATAAATTTTATTTGAAATTGTAATGTTGACTAAATTTTCTTTATTTAATAATTTTATTTAATGTTATGAATTTTAGCAAAATTGTTTATTTAAAAATTTTAAGATTTTTAATAAAAATTTAATAATTTTAGTAAAATTTTGATAAAAATTTTAATTATAAGTAATAATTACATTATTATTATAAAATTTAGAAAAATATTAATTGTTTTATAAAAATTATTTATTTAACAATTTTTTCCAATAACAATTAAGTTGTTTATAAAAATTTATCAAAATCATTAACTGTCTAATAAATCTTTGATTTAATAATAATTTAATTAATCCTTGTTATAATTTTTATTATTTTTAAGAAAAGTTTATTTAACAATTTTAAGATTGTTTATTAAAAATTTGTAAATTTTAATAAAAATTGCAATTGAAAATTTAAATTATTAATAATAATTACAATATTATTATAAGGTTTTACTATAATAATTATTTTCATCGCAAAATTTTTGTAAAATTTTAATAATTATAACAAATTCCTTTCTAACAGTAATTTCTTTAGTAAAATTATTTATTTAGCAATTTATGAAATCTAAGTAAATATTTGAAAAAAATTTTTGACAACAACCCATTTAATTACTGATTTATTAAATTTGAATTATAATTCTTATAAAATTGTTTAAATATAATTGTTTACTTAACAAATTTAATATCCTAATAGAAATTTAGAAAAAAAAATTCTGCTAATTATTAAAATTATTACTATTATTCCCTTTTTTTTTTATTTTAATTATTTATTTAACAACCTTATCCAACACTAAAATTTTTAATAAAATTGAAAAACCTTGTAACCTAGGGGTTTTGTTAGTTTTTGTAGCAAGGGCTGAGGAAGGGGTGGTCTCCGCTGTGTGTTCTCACACCGGTATTAGATACCGTTTCACTATCGAGGAGGGTGAGTAATATGAATAAAAATATGTAAGAAGAATTATATAGACATATTTATATATGTCTATATTTATTACAGACGGATGGCATTGGTATAGGGCCGATGATTATGAAGGAGCAAGTGACGCCGGTGACGAACTTGACGAGGAAGAAACAACAACGGTCGGGCGCAGTAATGCAGCCCGCAATCGCAGTACATCGCAGTACATCTATACATGTTAAACAGGAGTTTATATAATTTGATTGTATTTATTTATTTATATATATTTTTTTTTATTCGGACTTTAGTAAGGGAGCCAGCGAGTGGAAATTTGGCTGGAGAAGATATTACGTCTCCAGACGTAAGTGACATAGCGTCACCTGATGTTGTGGAAGATTTAGAAGGTAAATTTTATTTAGATGAAAAACATACACTACCGTCCGAAATTGTGCGAACTCTGCTTTTTCAACAACTATAAAACTGTTCAAATCTTCAAAAATATTAAAACTAAAATTTTTTCCTCTTTATTTTATTAAAGTTAATAAAATTCTGAAAGAAATGACACCTTGACAAAGAGAATATGTTAATTTTTCAAATAGATATCTAAGAAAAACCCAATTTTCAATGTTTTTACTATTTTTTTTATTTCTCTGGCAAAAATTAATATTTTTAAACGTTCTTAGGCTCATTGAAATCATATTTTGTTATGCAATTCAAATTATATAAAACAATTCATGTACACATTCCTCCCTAGCGTATGCAAACCGTGAAAGTTGGCTCATAAAATGTCAAAAAATTGTGATTAATATTTATATGACAAAAAATGATCAGTAAAATGTATAAATCTTAAATTTACTTACATAAATCAGAGAAGTTTAGAATGATATATTTACTTGATTTTTAAACATTATATTTTATTGTAGAATTGAATTTAAATTTTTTGACATTTTATGAGCCAACTTTCACGGTTTGCATACGCTAGGGAAGAACGTGTACATGAATTATTTTATATAATTTGAATTGCATAACAAAATACGATTTCAATGAGCCTAAGAACGTTTAAAAATATTAATTTTTGCCAGAGAAATAAAAAAAATAGTAAAAACATTGAAAATTGGGTTTTTCTTAGATATCTAATTGAAAAATTAACATATTCTCTTTGTCAAGGTGTCATTTCTTTCAGAATTTTATTAGCTTTAATAAAATAAAGAGGAAAAATTTTTAGTTTTAATATTCTTGAAGATTTGAACAGTTTTATAGTTGTTGAAAAAGCAGAGTTCGCACAATTTCGGACGGTAGTGTATACATATATACACATAAATATAGGTTCCTATATATGTATACAATGTATATGTTTGTTGTCTTACAGATGTGGCTGAAGAAGAAGAAGAGTTGGAAAATGTTACCTCTCCAGATGTAAGTGACATAGAGTCACTAGGTGATGACGTATTCGGCGAAGGTGAATTATGAATGTTGTATAATAATTACATACTCGAGCTTCTATTAACATGTATTTTATTACAGATGATACTCAAGGAGCAATGGCCTTTACTCCCCCTGACATGTCCGAGCTTTTTTCGTGGGTAGATAATGGTAAGCTATTTTTATCTTTATAAACTTTTTATATCACATTTGTGCGCCTTTTTCTAACATTCATACTTACATTTATTCAAATTTTTATTTTACAGGTGATGGTCATGCAGCTCGAGGCTTGGGCGGGAGTAGGACTCCTCCCGACCTTGTGTTAGAGGATAATGATGGTAAGAATTTTTTTTTTTATTTATTAGTATTTTTAACTATTTTTATTTATTAATCGCTTGTCATATATCGTTTATTAATTGGTTAGGTTGGGTACCATTCCTGCGCCGTCAAGAGCCCCTTCCTGAGCTCCTTCCTGAGCTCCGTAGTTTTGAGCAAGTGATTGGGGTCTTGTTGAAAATAAAACTAAGGGGGGAGGATAATGAAAATGCAGACTACTGCATAATTTATCAGGAGGAATCTGACGCACCCCCTCCATGTTAGTAAATATATATATATACATACATACACACATATACATACACATACACATATACGTGCACATGTTCAAATGTTTAATATGTAATTCCCGTCTTCTTTCTTTTTCGTTTTAGATTGGTGTTTTGGGCCTACTAACCCCTCTGAAGAATTACTATGCGTAATTCTTCAAATGCGAATAATTGATTCGACGGGGGCCCAAGTCGAGTATCGCGTTGTTTATGGCAGCGACGATTAATGTATATACACATTTTTGTACATATCATATTTTTATTTTATTTTATTTTATTAGCTTTATTTAATAGTTATAAGTTTATTATTGTTACCCCCCTATTTTTTTTTATTTTTTTTTGTATTTTTTTATTATTTTACTATTATTATTTTTTATTTTATTATTTTTTTTTTTAAATTGATAATTAATTAGTTTATTATTTGTTTATAGTTTACTATATATATATATACATATATATATTATTATATATATATATTTTTTTTTTAAACACATATAGATAAGAATAGTTTGTATTTTTATATTTGTAAACTTTATATATATATATATATATATACATATACCATCAACACACAAACATTCTTTCGCACATATTCATTCATATATATTCATTCACATACATTTATTCACTCATATTCTCATATAAAGAGAGGAAATATATATATATATTTTTTTTTAATAGCAAAAATGACGTTTGCTTTAAAGAACATTTTAATTACTTTTTATCTCCTTTTCCAGTAAAATTTCCCTGCTTTTGTTTCTTTTAACTGAAAATTTAAACTTAGGGTATGACTGTAGCAGCAATTAGAGTGAGTATAAGAATCATACATGTATATATAAAAAAAAATAATTTTGTCTTTTACTTGTTTTAACCATAGTTATTTTTTTAGAATTTCATCGCATGTAGTCAACATTTCAAAATATCGTTGCACTGATCACAATTTTTACCACTCACATCTTTAGAACTGAGAGGCCATTTTCTTTATTAAACTACACTTGGCACACGGAGATTCTTTTATTGATGGAGAGAACTGGGACTCGTATATTTTATTTTGAATGGGGAAAACTGGAATTTGTTGTAGAGTTCAGCATCGTATTTGGATAATTTTTGGGACTATTTGTAGAAAAACAAACAAAAACTCGCTGCATTGTTGATGAATGTTGACAAGATGAAAATTATATGCACTGGTTCGTATAGTTAATATTCACTTAATTCATTATTGTTTTGCTTTTTCTTATTATTTTATTTTTGTAGGATTTCTTTTTGAAAAATTGGCTTCGGTTTCCTGTTTGATGATGGTTTGTATAGTTTTATAATATTGTTTTTGATTTTAATTAAAAGTTTCGTGAGAGTAATTATAAATTTTCTTTTAGCTACTGAAGATAATTTTTCAATGGTATGACTCTTTTGTTGAACGGGAATGAAATCTGGGTCGTTTGCTGGATCTGATGCAGGACACATTTAATTTTGGAAGGAGCAGCAGGATTCAGCATCGACTATTATTCAGACAGAGACGTCAAAAGCAACTCTGTCCTGGAGCATCACATGAGGCGGAGGTGGAGGAGGCGGTGGAAAATTGTTGTTTCTTCTACGTCTGCTAGATATCTTTCGATAGCATAGGTAGATATTGCGAGACAGGATCAGCATCATTAGCAATAGTATAACCTTGAATCCAATGGCGATGTAGTTTTTCACATCTAAAATGCCTCCTACTAGTGGAATTTCCATCCTTTCTTTGCCGTGGTGAAATATTCCAGATTGATTTTATTGAATGGGATCTAGACCTCCTATTTTTTTTACAGAAGAAATAAATGTTAAAATTGAATTTTAAATGAAAACAGTGTTTGTATTTGAATTTCTTCAATACATACTGACATTAGGACTGACACTATTCACACTCGTTTGGTCGTACATGCGTATCTGACATTCCGAGTTCCTTTTCGTAATAGGTAATAGTTCGAAAATGCCCTCCAACGACTAACGCTTTCCTGAAGTGAGTTTCGAACAAGTTTTCTATAGTAGATTGTCGCCAGTCATCTTCATTGTAACGTTCTATGAAATTAGGGTCTATATATTCGAAATCATCTTTTAAATACCAAGGATAGGGTATATTTATAATTTGATATTTTGACTCTTCTGCTTCTTTAAACAATGGTGGTAAATCAAAACATGAACACAAACAACTTGTAAATCTCCTATTTATAGGTATTTCATGAAAATCAGTTATTCCTATTTTGTTTAGTTTATTTTTCCTAGCTTTGTGGATAGGTGTCTTGAATGGGAGAGACAATGGGAAAGAGACGTGTAAGCATTGACCATCTGGTAGAAATTGTAAAGGCCTAAAACAACAATTCATGTTGTTTATTAGATAATATATCCAGGAAGAAAAACCCATATCTAAACCTATTTGAAGAGTGAGTGTATTACTGCTTAGAATAACATACACTACATAATTATACAAAAGGCTTTTTAAATCTATGATTTTAATAGATCTTAGAATAGCATAGAGATTGGGATATAGACAAATAAAACCAGATTTTAATCGAAATATTGTCCTTTGTCCAGAAAATACTTTTACTGTCAATGATTCGAGAATTTCATTGTCGGATTCATCATAAATGATCATTGTTTGACCAGCAACTCTAACATCACGAATATTTTGAGCAGTTTTTAGACAATCTAGCAATATGGCATTATATGCTAAATTAGCTAGTGTTCTTGGGATTTTCCATGATTTTTCGAAATCCTTTAATAATCTTTTGATAATTAATGGTGGATTTTTCCGACTAATTTCCGAAATAGGGACATCTTCTACATTGGGACGCAGGACTTCTAAAAATTCACTCATTTTGAGTTATATATATATATTTTTTTTAATATATATATATATACCTAATAATTAAACGGGATGTTGAAGATAATATTCTACAGTTAGGCTTGACACTAATCCTAATGTCATAGCAGTTTTAGTTCCAATTATTGCAAAATTAAATTGAAAAGATGATTCCGTATTAGGGTCTATAACTAGAAAGAAAATTTTATCACCGTTAACTTCTAATTCTACACTTCCAACTACTAAAAGAAATTCGTTTCCTATTTTCTCTATAGAATGACTAATATTTTCATATTCCACGTTTAGAAGATTTACAGAAATAAAATTGTGTTTTGTTTTTAGAGATAGTAATACGTCTATTTCGTCTACAATTAAATCTGGGGACATCAGCGTTATATATTCTTCTCCATTTAACACTATTTCATCCTCAAAATTGGCAGGTGGCATTTTCAACGCTTAAGTACATACTGATTTTTTTTTTTTAGTACTCCTTACACAGTTTGCTTCAATCTCTTCACAACCTGATAAAAGAGAAAGATTTTAATTAACAATATGCCATCAATAATTTATCTTTATGTTTTGAAAATCTTTCGTTATTTTCATCTTCTAGGATTACATTATTATTTTGAGTAAATCCTACTACGGTATAAGGACCTTCGGCTCTCTTATCGAATTTATTCGCTCGGATTTCTTTATACGCGAACACCTTGTCGACAATTTTCGCTTTTAGAGGGCGGGCAGTCCTATCATGATATTCTTTAGACTTTAGTTTCGCTTGGACAAGATTTTTGGCAGCTATTCCCTGAATTTCGCTCATTCTAGTTATAAGTTCTTTTAAATAAGATCCATAAGTCTCAAGCTCTGGTCCTTGGGGAAATGAACTTGGAATTCTAGCTAGTTTTCCGAAAACCAACTCGTAAGGAGTGAAATTAGTTGCCTCGTGAACTGATGTATTATAATTAAACATCGCAAAAGGTAAAAGACGATCCCAATCGTCAAAATCCTCAGCATAATGTTTAATAAAATCTGTCAGCTCAATATGGCTTCTTTCTAATGCTCCATTGGTTTGAGGTCTGTAGCCAGAAGTGGTAATTTGTTTAACTCCAAAAATTCTTTCCAATTTTCTCATGAGTGAACTTATAAAACTTCCTCCTCGATCAGTAAGAACACATCTAGGCGCTCCAAACTGAGAGAATAAATGAGTAGCTACTGCATGAGCAATTGTGGTTGTTTTTATATCGGAAATAGGGACTGCTATGCAATATTTACTGAAATTATCTTGCATAGTGAGAATATACCGATTCCCATTTGGGGTAGTAGGTAATTTTCCTACGGTATCTAGGGATACTTTGTCAAAAGGGCCTGCAGGAGTATCGGTTATTATCATTGGTTCACGAGTACGAGCTCTAACTAATTTATTTTGAAGGCAACTCTGACCTCCTCGTATAAATTCTGTTATTTCATCTCGCATTCGAGGCCAAAGGTAGCGTTCCCTAATTCGTCTATATGTCTTTGTTATCCCCTTGTGACCTGCTAGTAGACTTTCGTGATATTCCGAAATAATTTTTGGCCTCAATTCTGGGGGTGGAACTTCAATTTTTCCGTGGCACAATATCATAGTGATATCGCCACCGCGGAATATTTTTGTTAATAATTCTGTCATTTTACCTTGGAGAAGGGAACCTAACAAATCACCTGTATTTGCCATACGACATGTAGATCGAGTATCTCGGCTCAAAGCTAATTTAAGATTTTTCAAACCTACAATTACATTTCGCCAGTCAATTTCGTCATAATGTCTTTGTTTAACAATTATTGTGTAGGTACAATATCGTCCACTAGGGGTAATAAGTATCTGACCTATTTTTGGTCGTTTTTCATGCAGTTCTTGAAGATCGATTCTCTCGGTTGCCACTAAAAGTTTTGAAATAGCATCAACTGGTTCACAATCTTCTGACATGAAATGAGCATAATTGTATCTTTCATATGTTAATGGTTCTGACCATTTTTGAATTACGTTATTGTTAGTCAACACGTCTTTCGTCATTTTAAAGTCATTGTCATCAGAAGTATCAGGAAAAGATGGGGAATCATAATACGGAATACCTACACCTTTGGAAGATTTTTCTATGGGTGTACACTTTGTTCCCGACACATTATCATTAGTTTTTTCCTGTAGTCGGCGTGGCACAACACTAGATTTTTTTCCCATTTTTGAATCACTTGTTTTCATGTAGACAAATGGAGTAGATTGAGCATCAGGAATGACGGAAAATCCAGGTGTTTGAAATATTGATCCTTGCCATTGGGAATAATCCTTAGCGGGGGAATGCATGACATCTGGATCGTCCCTGAAACGTACTGTACTCTGTCTTCCTTCAATTTGTTTAGCGGGTAATGTAGGCGAAGGTCGCGGCGAATTTTCTATTTCAACATTTGAAACTTGGCGCTTGTTGTAATTGTCCAAAAATTTTCTTATCCTTTCTGTGAATGCATCATCTTCGACATCACTATTTTGGCATGGATCCAGGGCTTCTAGAGTATCAAGGAGTTCTTCGTCATTTTCACCTTCCGATACATGCGTTAATTCTGGACGAGTAAATTCTTTATCCATTCCTTCGTGGTCCCATGCTAATGTTAGGTTAGTTTGATCGAATCCTCTATTTTGCATTGACTTGTCAAATTGCTGAAATGATTTTTCTAACCCACTTTTTACTTTCCACACTTTGACGTCTGATTCTTCTTCTGTGCTTCCAATCGGTTGGGGAGCAATATTAATAATCACATTTTCAAGATCACAAATTTCTTCCTCTTTTTCTTCTTCGATTTCAAAATCGTCCATGATTTGTTCTTTATTGACACCTTCTTTTGCTAATTGATCGGCCATTTCATTACCAGTTAGGCCTTGATGGCTCGGTATATGTTCCCAGACAACGTTTAAGGGTTCTAAATCCTTTGTTAATTTTTCAAAGGCAATGCGATTTTTAACAGGTTTATTTTCCTTAGTTTTCCATTGGTTTAGTTTCCATTTTGGGATCCAATCCGTAACACTTTGAATTAAGAATTTTGAGTCGGTGTTAATCCTCAGATTTTGGATTCCTGCTTCTTGAGCTTTTAAGGCGGCTACAGTTGCTGCTTCTATTTCAGCTGCATTGTTTGTTTGTCGACCCTTGGATCGCTGAGAAATATTTAAAGGATGATTATGACCAAACCAAATACCTATTCCAGCTCTTGGTTCTCCACTTCCGTTGAAACTACAGGCGCCATCTACATAAACGTCTGTATAAGTGTTTTTCGCTGGGGAGAACAGAGGAATAGTGGTTTGAATTTGATCCTCGGAACCTACTATTTTTGGACTCGCCTGTTTCTGTTTTGGGGTTATTTCTACACTAGGGAAACCGCTATGACTTTTTCTGAAAACTGGGGGATCAGAATCTTCATTTAATTCCTCATCTGTTGTTATTTCGGTAGAAGATGATGGTTTTTCACTAGAAACAGGGGTTTCTGGATTTGGAATTTCCCTTCCTCTAGTTAGCCTTTTTGCAATACAACTCTCGTTCGGATCGACGAGATTTTTAGTACCTCGAGGTAAGGTAAATGTTTGATCCTTTCGTTCATCTCTCTTGGTACTACCTTTAGGTCGACCCGGCGGATTTTTACCTGTGGAGAGGGGTTGCTTAGGAATCGTTGATTTTATGAGAGTTTTAGGGAGGGGTCTTCGCATTCTTGCAACTTGTGATGGATCACTTAAGGTTCTTTTATAATTAGGATTCAAAATATTTGTTTTTGGCTTTTCCTTATACCTTGCAGAAGTAGAGGGCTTTTCACTATTTGAAGAATCCTTTTTCGCGCACTTTTCCTTATTATCCTTCTTGCTAGACTCGCTTCGCGTTATGGGTAAGGCTCGATATTGCACGGATTGTTTCTTATCTATTAACACGTTCATTGGAATCTGATCAGGATCAGGAGTTTCACTTTTTGCACTAAGGTTCGAGGATGTAGATTTATCTGTATCTGCGTCCGTCGTCACGTCGCTTTGATTGTCTTTTTCTTTTATGGGACTGTTTGATAATGCTTCTACAATTCTGTTAATTTTACCTGGCTTGTACTCGAATTTATACACGTAATCTTGAAGACGTAGCCTCCACCTGTGTAATCTCGCACCTGGATTTTCAATATAACTCATCCAGTGTATCGGTTCGAAATCGCAAGCTAGAATAAATTCTCGACCATATAGATAAGGTCGAAAATTTTCTACGGCATATAGGATCGCAAGGCATTCTTTTTCCGCTTTCGGATATTTTTGTTCATTTTTATTTATAACCTTTGAAAAATAAGCCACGGGTAAATCGATTCCGTCGCATTCTTGAGTTAAAATAGCACCTATTGCACGCTCAGATGCGTCGGTAGTTAATTTAAAAGTTTTCGTGAAATCAGGATATTGTAGAATAGGTTCTTTACAAAGATGGTTCCTGAGTTGACGAAAAGCTTTTTCCTGATCATCAGTCCATTTCCAAACAGTTTCTTTCTTTAAGAGATCTGTTAATGGATTTGATATTTTTGCATAATCTTGTATAAATCGCCTATAATAACCGGTTAATCCAAGGAATCCTCGAAGTTCCTTGATAGTGGTAGGATGGGGAAAATTCCTTATCGCATTTATTTTATTAGGATTAGGTTTTACCCCTTCTGGACCGATTATATGACCGAGATATGCTACTTCCGTTTTTAGAAATTCGCATTTGTCAGGTTGTAATTTTAAGTTTGCTTCACGGAGGCGATTAAAAAGCCGTCTAGCTCTTCTATCATGTTCTTCTAAAGTGTCGGAATGAATAATGATATCATCTAAATATACGAGAGCTTCCGTATCAAGCATACTGTTTAAAACGTTATTTAATAATCGTTGGAATGTAGGAGGGGCATTCTTTATTCCCATGGGCATACGCTTATATTCGTAATGAGCGTTGCCGGTAGAAAAAGCTGTTTTAATCCTATCGTCAGGGTGTGTTTCTACTTGATGGAAACCCATGGCTAGATCAAAAACTGTAAAATACCGCGCAGTGCCCAATTTTTCGAGCAGGCTATTTATATGGGGTAACGGGAAAGAGTCACCTATAACTTGCTCGTTTAGTTTCCTATAGTCTACAACAACTCTCCATTTCTTTTGACCCGAAGCATCGAGTTTTTTGGGAACGATAAGAACTGGGGAATTGTATGGTGAAGTCGAAGGACCAATGATTCCACAGCTCAATTGTTTTAGGAGCTGCAGATCCATTTGTTCTCGAGCTTCATGAGGACACCTGTCTTGTTTTCTAGTGATGACTTTGTCATCTCTTGTTGGAATTCTATGCTGAATTAAATGGGTACATGACAAAGGTTCCCCATTCAAGTAGAAAATGTCAGCATAGTCTTCTGCCCAACCGTAAACAACTTTTCTTTCTTCAGGGCTCAGATGTGAAACGTAAAGGGCATTTTTAACCTTTATAACTCTATCAGAATAACCATTAACATTTTGATCCTGAAGTTCCTCTAGTTCCGAATCTGTTAATTCTTCTCCAGGAAACTTGCAGAAATCAAAAGGTATTAATTCTTGTGGAGTTAGTTCAAGATCAATATCCTCTTCAGTGGTATTGATAGCCACTGCATGACATACACCATTGGTATTGGTAACCACTGCTTCACCAAGGTAAAGTCCTTCGGGTGTAGGTACTAGAGGTAAATAACCTTATTTTAGGCCCTTGTTAGAAACGTCGATCGCGATTGGTTGTCTAGTCCTCGCTTTAATTCTGAGAATTCGAGCAAATGGTTTAATTTCAGGTTTCAAATTTTTTTTCGATTCTTGTGATTCTAAATCTACGAAGGGTATAGGAGTTATAGGATCCGAGATTGTAACTAACGCATTATGTCGAAACGATATTTGAGCTTGCTCTTGACGAAGAAAAGGTCTTCCTAAAATACCTGACGTGGATATCGGAAAATTATTTTTAACCACGTGGAATTCGACTGGATTTTTCTGAATTGTAAGTTCGATAGTTCCCAGAGTCTTAACGGAATGATTTGTTATTCCTGTAATTTCAGCGCTGTTTTTGACTGCAATTATTAGTTCCGGGTCTAGAGCATTTAGTTTAATCAAATTAGTATCTGATCCAGGATCAACTAAAAATTTGATTTTTGGATGTCTAAACTCGGGAGCAGTCAATTCGACTACTGGGGAGTCTTCGCTCCTAATTCCGACTCTAAGGATTTTACTGAATTCTCCGCGAAGTGTACCGTTTTCGAACGCTGGAGGATCGGACTCGCCACCGCGTCTGAGCGGCGAGTCTGTTGGGAGTTTAAATTAGTTTGAGGTCCTGGTGATAATGACCTTGGGGGTGTGTTGCCACCTCTATATGGTGACATCACCTGCGGTGTTTGAACAGGTGCTTGAAATTGCATCTGCTGCGGGTATTTCGCAGCCTGTGGATATTGATATGGAACAGACTGAGATTTTTGAGGCCACATTGATTTGTAAAACTGGGCCAATTGTTCGGGTGTGAGTTGAATCAGATTTGATTTGTTTGTTTCAGCATTTACTTTTTCTAACCGAGAATCCTGAATTAGTTCGCGGGTTCTTTTTTCGTTTCCAATCTCTAACTGTCGCGAATATGGACTTGGCGAACATGGTCGATCTATATTTCCTGTACGAGAAATGTGATAGGATGATGACCTAGATCTTTCTGAATACCGTTGTCTTTCTTCTGCGCGTAACGCGTGTTCAAAAGCTTCGGATAGGTTTCTCGGGTTTCGTGTGTCAACGAAAATTGACATTTCCTCAGGAAGACCCCTTATGAAGGCTTCAAGGGCACAGTCAATTATTGGCTTGATCATAATTTCGCTGACAGGTATATCATTATCTTCATCGTCGTTGTTAACGCGTCGATAACGTGCACCATACTTTTCTCCAAGGGCATGTTTCGCACCGCTAATTAACCCTTGTAATCTATCATTATAGTCACTGACTGTTTCCGTTTGTTTCATTCGCAAATTAATGATACTTTCAAAGTACCATTGGTATTTTTTTGTAGAGGCAAAACGTTTTTTTAAGTGAGTAATAAGGTCGTCGAGTCTATCAAAGGTTTTATCTCTAACACTTTCTCGAGCAGGTCCTTTTAATTTACCAAGAACTGCTTTTATAAAAGCCGATTCACTGTTTTCGCTTATGAATACAGCACCGTTTAGCACATCTTGTAAAAATTCATTTAACGAGGGATTTTTACCGTCAAAATGTGGAATATGATAAGTGCTTTGTTGTAATGTCATACACTCTAAAACGGACGCCATAGCTGCACTAGTATTAGGGTTAATAGTGGGAGCTGTAATATTCGCGGTAATAGTCGTACCGCTATGATGGGCAGGAGGGTCTTCGTCAGCCATTTTGATTATGGTATTGTCTCTATTAAATATTATTTTATGGTATAAAGATTTTCTTAATTGATTCGCCAGGTTGTCGCAAAAATTAATTAGGTCTCAATGCACTAAATCCTGATGACCCTAAAATTCCGTTCTCATAAGGTCCTTGTAAAGGACTTTGAGATGATACTACGTAAAATGTCAGAGCCACATTCGAAAAGAACAAGTTTACTTCGCCTAAAATAAGATGATAAGCGTTACCAATCGGATAATAGTATGGGGGAAACCTTCTTTGATAACCGATTAAGGCATCTTCTGAAATAAAATTGTAATATATGTCGGATGAGATTTTTAATTTAACATTTCCTGATCTTAAACCGGAAGACAAAATTAGTACTTCTTCGGGTGGTACTAAAGAAATGGCTTCAGCCATCACGCATTCATTATTTAAACATGTAATGTGCTTATTATTATTATATTTTTTTTTTTATTCGTAAATTATTATCATATGCAAAAAAAAAATTGGCAGTATCGTCTGTATTTCGCCACCGCGGATAATTTTTGTTTCGCTTTTATTGTTATCTTTTGTTACAATTTAAGATCCGATAATAATTGCTCTATCTTAAGTAGAACGCATACTGTGCTATCCTAAGGTAATCGTCAAGAAAAGATTGAATCCTATTGTCTATTATTGTCAATTGTTCTTCAGAATTATTGAATGTTAAATTTTTCCAGAAAGGATTCATTCTATTATTTAAATGCCCTTTTTAATACTTAGAGATTTAAATTCGTAAATTAGATCTTTTATTACATTTTCTTGTTCTGTCAAATTTTCTCTTATTTCAATAGTCGAATCTACCAACGCCGTGTTCGAATCACTGAGAGCATGTAACCATGAAGATAAAAATTTAATTCGTCTTTCAATTTTTTCTAAATGGCAATAGACAGATTTGCAATAAATAGCTAACTGTTGATTGTGATGTTCTAAATTCTCTAATCGCTCGTTTATTTCTGTGCATTGATCGGTAGATAGTCCGGAAGCTACCCTAGTTAGTCTAGGAAACATTTGCCCTTTTTGTATATTATTTTTTTTAGGGCAATAATCCTAAAACTTGACCTGTTATATTTCCTATAACACCGGTAACTATAGGATGGTTGAAGGGTGTATCTTTTGATATTACCAGAAAAGTCACAGTTGTTCCGAAAGCAACTACATTCATTTGACCGATTATTCTATAGTGAGTATTATTAACTATGTGATCTTCTGGTTGTGTAAAATGAAGAAATTCTACTTGCAAATCTTCTTCCGAAATATAATTGTATGGTGTTTCTGGAAAAATCGATAATCTAACTCTATTTCCGGTTAAATGTGGCGATTGAAATATAATTCCGGTAGGACGACCAAATAAAACTCGTATATCATCAAGTAAAGGCGCCATTAAGAATTCATTAATTTATTATGTCGATATCATTATTTCCAAATTCAATTTGTCTGATTTCCTCTTGCTGAGATAAAATTCTTTGTTCTATAACTTCTTCAATTGTTAGATCTATAATCGAAATGTCGATGTTTTCATTGTTGTTATTAACGAGTACCGGCTCTGGTATATTTCTAACAGTTGGTTTAACTTTTGCTACTGGTCTATTTACAATTTGTGAGTTTACTAAATTTTGGTAAAGAGATGGTTTTGTAACGAGCTTTAGTTTTCTGGATCCGCGTTTACCTCTTTTCGAATTCCTTGAAGAGGATGGTTGTTGATTTTTACCGTTTTTTGGCATTGAGGAAAAGTGGAAAACTTTATACGATTAAAGTTTTACAAAATAAATTCTAAAATAAGTAATATCTTACTTTAAGAAATTTATTTTTGTTTTTATTTCTTTTAACATAGCAAGATGCTCAAAGCTGCAGCATAATCACTTGCGCTTTAAGCAGCAAAGTAATTATTTTTGCGCGTTTAAGCGATAATTATTTTAAAACAATTTACATTATTTTAATATAATTTTAGCACTCTTGCACATTAAAAGGGCACCAGGAAAGAAGAACAAAACCAATCTCTCAAAGGTATAAACCTCGAGCGGCAAGGTCGCAGGTAAATCAACTAAGATTTCCGCGTCTTCTTTTTGAGGTTTTTTAGGATTTGGAATATTGGAGAAAGAAAACTAATTCTTAAAAATTAAGACTCCATCTTCAATATCTACTTTTTGCAGAAATTTTAAATAAAGAACCAATTTTACAGAAATGTTTGTTTTCTTTTTAATATGTGGTTTTTTTTTTTATTTTTAAACGTCAAAATATTCAATGCTGCAGAATACTTACTCGAGCTAAAGCATCAAAGTAAATATTTTTGCGCTTATGAACGATGATTATTTTAGAGCAATTATATTGCTCTAATATAATTTGACACTTTTGACAACTTTAAAAATTTCAGGAAAGAAGTACACAATCAAGCTCTCAAAGGAATAAACCTCGAGCGGCAAGATTACAGGTAAAAATCAATTAAGATTCTGTGACTTCTTTATAGGATTTGAAAAGAGAAGAAATTCAACAAATTTTCTTATTTATAATCTGCTCAGCTTTTTCAAGAACAAAATCAAATAATTTCGAAAATTCTTCAAAACTTTTTATTTCACGAATTTGAAGGTCATCGCGTTCAATTTTTGTTATACCGAATTCTTCTGAGAGAGTTTTCTCGTCGCGAAAATTTTTTTGTTTTTTACCACCACGTCTACCTTTTGAAGAATTCATTTTAATACATTTTTTTTTTGAAAGCTACTGATTTTCCGGAATAGGTAAACTAAGTTCACTCATAAACGATTTGCCTACAATACCGATAGCTTTTGAATTTAGTCCTGTGTCAACAATACAGAATTTAATTTCTTTCCATAGTATTGGAATTTTTACCGATCCTAATATACTTAATATTTCATTTTCCGTAAAATTTGTATAATTAATCTGAACGAATGATGCTAAATTTTTCCTTTCTATTAAATTGAAATTAACAGTAGGATCGTAAACAAAATCTCCAGAATTTTCCCTTAAACAATCTGAATTTATTGTTACTATGGTCGTATGGTTTAGATGACTAAAAGTTAGATTTGACCATTCTTCTATCATAAAGATTTATTTATTTTTATCAAAGTTCATTTTTTAAGAAATAGTAGCGTAGAAATAGTTGAAACAAGCGTGCAAACAATAAGCACTGCTAGTTTCTAAAATAGTAAAGAGGTCAGGCGTGCAAACAATAAGCACTGCCCTGAAATATTAGAATAGAAATAGTTGAAACAAGCGTGCAAACAATAAGCACTGCTAGTTTCTAGAATAGTAAAGAGGTCAGGCGTGCAAACAATAAGCACTGCCCTGAAATATTAGAGTAGAAATAGTTGAAACAAGCGTGCAAACAATAAGCACTGCTAGTTTCTAAAATAGTAAAGAGGTCAGGCGTGCAAACAATAAGCACTGCCCTGAAATATTAGAGTAGTAATAGTTGAAACAAGCGTGCAAACAATAAGCACTGCTAGTTTCTAAAATAGTATAGAAGTCAGGCATGCAAACAATAAGCACTGCCTTGAAAATAGTTTAAATAAGGTAGAAAGAGTAGGCAGAGTTTTTAAAGAGAAAGCATTTATTTTTAATTAGAAATTTAAAAAAAAAATAAAAATAAAAAATTTTTTTTTTTTTTTTAAATTTAATCCAAATTATTGAAAATAAAAATTCCACTGATTTTATTTTTAATTGAATCCCACCGCTGCCACCATCAACTTGTTACGAACGAGAAAATTAATTTATTAATTTTTATAATTTTGAACAATTATTTAAAATTTTCTATTCGCCGGAGGAACCAAGTTGCCATTAAAAAGTCAAAATGAACATTCAACTTAATAATGTTTATTTTTAATGTGGGTTCGATTAATTATATCGCCGATAGAAGACGAAACTGCCAATTTAATCTTTAGATCGTAAATAATGTTTCTTAGCTTTGAGATGAAAATCCACACTATTTTTGACAGCATAAATAAAAAGGTCTATTTGATTGAATAGAACAATTGGAATTTTAGTTTACAAAAATTTATTAAAAATCAAAATAAAAATTGCAAAAATTACACATTATATGCTTTCTTTTGTAAAGAATAATGTTTTTGGAACGATACAGTTTTTATTACTTACGGCTAGATTTCTCTTACACACTACCGTCGAGAGAGCTTGTTGAGAAGGGAGAATTCTCGCGATCTCGTCACACAATCAACGGGCAAAACGAAAGAAAGGTGTTATGCGTATTTCCGCGTCTCGAAACGCGGTACCGGTACCCTATCAGACACAAGCGGCGCAGGTACAATCCGTACGGACTGGCCGGATTTAAGAACAAAAAATTATTTAATAAATTATTAATATTTTATTAAATAATTTCTCACTGTACTGATCGACCGATTGGGACTCAGCCGGTTCAAGGTTCAATTTAATTTTACGTCCGCCCAAAGAAAATAGAATTTAAATTGGAGCCAGCTCGCAGACGGGCCTTATTCTTAAAATTAAAAATTGGCTCAACGAAAATCTATCGTGATTCAGCAATTTTAATTTTAGAAATTTAAGCACTGCTGTTAATTTACCTGGCTCAACGAAAATCTATCGTGATTCAGCAGGTATATTATTGAGCTTTCTCCACAGTTTAAACTCTAAGTTCACTTTTTAAAGAAATAATGCAAAAATCAGTAACACGTACTAAGTGATTGACTGAAGACGAATAGGCAATGAGGCCCTATGAGCTTCTGCTTATAAAGAGCATCGCGAGATGCACTTAGTGGGATTAGTGAATCAGGGGTAGAAGGATTCTAGGGGTTTCAGGGGTATCGATAAGAAAGCTTAGATCATCGTCCATCGATATTCTCAGAACCCATGATTCTTGTTATTCTTTTCTCTGTTGACACTATTGGAACTGCACATCTCCATGTGTGTAAGTGTATATGTGTGTTTTTAATAAAGTATAACTCGCAACCTTTGTTGAATTCCAGAGCGGTCATAGTTCTGCACAGATTATCTTTTTCGTATAAAAATGAAACTATTTTCCTTTTTATATATATGCATATACATTTTACACATATACACGTATATTTACCTTAATACACATGCGTATATGCACCTTATACATGTCTCAATATATATATATATTTTTTTTTTTAACTATGTGCATTCGTTCTTTTACAAAATTGACCCTCAAAAAAATGAAATCTTAATTGTTGCGAGTTTATATGTGCTTGGAAAATGTGACAATTTCCAATTTCAGCTGTCAATATTTATTGTATTTTTATTTCCCCTTTTTTTGAGTTTAAAGGTATCATAGGGAAAAGAATAGGGGAAGGAAGGCAGTGTATGCATCGCGCGATACTTCTCAAGCGCTTCACACATATGCGTTACGAAGGCTGTGGGGAGTCCGTGTCTGTGTGTACCGCATCCACGCTGCGAGACTCATTGCACCTGAACGCGTGAGAAAGAGAGAGAAAGATAGATAGAATTGACGTATGCGAATCTCCTCCCTTCTTAAAATGATACATTTTTCTTAAATATGAAAATTGCAATATAATAATTATTAATATTAATTATTATAATATGCGTAAAAATATCCCACACAATGTATGCACATATCTATCCGTGGTACCTCGGCATGCTATGCACACACGTACATACGATAAAAATAATGCACACGCATACGTGCATATACAATGCATATTCCTTGAAATAATATTTGATAAGGATGATATTCTAATAATTAAGATAGTATATTAGTAACATAACCAATTGTTTATAATGATAATAATAATTAATAATTTTATAATTAATATTAATTTTAATACATGTTAATAATAATAATAATAATGATACGATTTATCATTATTATATAAAAAAAAATTATAAAATAACAATAATTTGCATATTATTAATTAATTAATTAATGCAAATTATTAATGAAAATAAGTAAAATACAATTGTTTTATTTATAACAATAATATTTTAGTATCTCTATATAAGGTAAGTACACCATATTATATTTTCCATGCATATTTTATAATATTCAAGCTTGAATATTGGTGTTAGATAATTAATATAATTTATAATATAGCATAATATAACATAGTATAAATAATAATATAGAATATTATAACATAAGATAGAATAAAATAATACATTATAATATAACAGTTTAACAAAGTTATATTATAATATCATAGCCATAGATACACTTTTAGAAGCAACGAGAATATAAGTCTGTATGTGTGGAGTATCACTCAACGCGCGCGATTATCGGGGATTCAAATTACATGCCTATATACATTGTGGCATCGACTTGGGGATTTTATTCTTAAATAATTTTCAATTATTCTTGAAAATTATTTATTATCATTTTATTTACTTTTAATTTATAGTTTCGTTACGATAGTTCGTAACAATTCGGACGTCAGTTAAAGAACGCAGGGACCCCAAATCGCTGGCCTCCAGGACTCTATATTAACTTTACATCTGATGGACACTTTAACATGGAAAATAAAAAATTATGCAACGTTGCCGATGCTCAAAGCAAAGGTGATGCAGTAAATTTAAATTTTGTTAACAGAATTATTGAAACTACTGCAAATGCCATCTATGATGTAATAGAAGCATTAAAAGCCGATAATAATATTAGAATTTCCACATTGGAAGATACAGCAACAAGATTTTTCGAAAATCTTAAATTGCATATTGAAAGAAATATAGAGTTGTTGTCCATGAAAGAGACCATTTCTATTTTGGACAGCAGACTACAAGCACTCGAAAAAAATCAACCTTTGTGAAAATGGAAAACAAAAAAGCTCAGTTGCTGAAAGAATTGCACAAACCAGTCAGAAGAAATTATAAACGAAGAAATGTTGACATTCGGGGAATTGATGAGACTTGGCAAGCTGATCTCGTTGAAATGCAATCTTACGCGCGAGAAAATAAGGGCTACAAGTATATGTTAACTGTCATTGATGTATTCTCCAAGTTTGCCTGGGCTGTTCCCGTAAAGTCCAAAAAGGGTGAAGATGTGACTGCGGCAATGAAATCGGTTCTTATCAAAGGACGCGTTCCAAGAAATTTACAAGTAGATAATGGAAAAGAATTTTATAATTCTCATTTTAAAAATCTTATGTTAGTTTATAAAATTAATATGTATTCTACTTTTAGTCATTTAAAGGCATCAATTTGTGAACGTTTTAATCGTACTTTAAAAAATAAAATGTGGATGAAATTTAGTTTGAATGGAAATTTTAAGTGGATTGACATTTTCAGTGACTTAATAAATGTGTATAATAATACTAAACATCGAACTATTAAAATGAAACCAAAAGATGTAAATATTCAAAATGCGAGACATTTATTATTAAATGTATTTAAAAAAAATTGTATAGAAAATAAACAAATAAGGAAATTTAAAATTGGAGATAAAGTGCGCATAAGTAAATATAAACATATTTTTGAAAAAGGCTATACTCCAAATTGGACTATAGAAATATTTACTGTAAGCTGTGTAAAAAATACAAATCCACCAACTTATCTTTTAAAAGATTATCAGGAAAATCCAATCTCTGGATCCTTTTACGAGCAAGAACTTTCTAAAGTTAAATATACTGATACTTATTTAATTGAAAAAATACTTAAAAAACAAGGATCCAAAGTACTTGTAAAATGGTTAAGTTTCGATAATACACATAATAGCTGGATAAATAAATCTGAATTGTAATAACTTTTATTTGTAATAAAACATATTTATTTGCTTATACAAGTTGTTTACATTAAACAAATTCCAATATTACTTATTTTAGGTATTAGTTCAAAAATTTCTTTTGACAAGTGTTTTAAATTAAAAGTAATAATATCAACAAATAATGTCTTTAATTCTAAATTTGATATAATATTGATTTTTCTTTCAAGTTTTTTAATTAAATTTTTATAATTTTTTTGAATAAAAATTTGAATTTCTTTTTCACTTCGAAGATTTTTATACCACAAAATTTCTGCAAGAGATTTCACAATTAAACTGTACACTTTTTCAAGCGGATAGAAGATAAATATTCAAAACGCTCATCAAAACAAGGAACAAGATTTTCTAAAATTTTAAATGATGTTTTCTTCATAATAAATGGATAACACAATTTTTCATTTCTCTTATCTTCCAGTGTAACAGTATTTTCTCCAAGAAAAACTCCAAAACGGATTTGAAAATTTCCAAAAGTAATAGTTTCCATGGGTGTTTCATTTCCATTAAAATAAGATGAAATAGTTTCCATGTGACATGTAAAACAAATCCAGTCTTGAAAATTGAATGAAATATTGCTTCGTGGATGACTTGACATAAATTTTAAAACACTGCACAATCCTCCATTACTTTTAAAATGCACTCCGATTGTAACTTGTTTAGTGAACGAGGAGTTTAAATTAAATGTGCTTGAAAGAAGCAGTTGATTTCTTGGCATATACGACATGTTGTTTTTACAATTCAATAAACTCAATATGATTGTAAGTTCCACCAAGATATTTGAGTCCCAATTGACTGTTTGCAGCCAACTCTTTTAAATGGGAAAGCAGATGCTCGTCTTCACTAATGACATCGAAAATTCTTTTGGGTAAAAACACCGCAAATTGTTTTTCAATATCCACAACAATTCGAGAACCAAATCTGGTTCTTACGAGGTGAAGATCAGAAATAGAGTAGGTTGCATTCACTTCCAGTTCATTCAATTTTTTCTTTTCAAGGTAATTGTTTCCTTTGCCAGCCAGGTTTAACTTTTGAAAATTCATTTTTTATTAAATTTTAAGTTTTTCAAATTTCTTTGACAAATCACAGTAATTTTGAGAAGTAGAACGAGATTGTTCTTTAAGAATTAATTTTTCAAAACTTTTTCTTAAATCGTTACACGTTCGAGAATCTTGAATTGCTTTATTCAAACTCTGCTGAAATTTTTCTCTTTGATCACGACCACTCATTTGCTCTATATACTCTTAAGGTTCAGAGTAAACTAATAAACAGCACTGAACTTGACATCCCTTTTATACCCCACAATTTGATAATAAAAATTCCTTGTAACATTATCATCCTTATGACAATAACAAATTTTACATACCACTTGTAACAAACAAAACTATTAACCTACATAAAATTGCAAAACTTATCTAAAGTTTAAATCTTATCAATGAAAAAAAATTAAATTTCATAGAAAAAATGCACTTTGCAAGCAAAATGTTTTGACTACTACCTTATTTATTTATAACGCTCTAACACTACACTTAATTTCTCACATACCAAACTTGCAAATTATAACTGTGCAAAATAAGTTTTTAATATAGGTGACGCAATCGTTTCTTAATAAACAATTTAAAATTCCTAACTGAAAAAATAAATGACACATTCACAGATATACAGGGGGAGTTCTGGATAAGACAAAACTCGAAGACTGTATCCAGAACTCCCCCTGTATATCTACTGGCGCGAAACAAAAATCCAAAGAAAGATACGATAAAACAATTAAACCCTTCAACGGAAAAATAGGCGATAAGGCCTATGTACTAAAGGAAGGTCCCAAAAGAAAGTTTGATCCCCATTATCACGGTCCATACGAAATTGTCGATATTTTGAACAAAAATATTGCAATTCTAACCAATGACGATGGGTAAAGATTCCAAAAACATGTAGATAAGTTAAAACTTGCTTACGAATAACCTAAATTAACAAAATTTTAATTTTTAGATGTTGGAGACAATCCTATTCACACCACCATTAAAAGGAGAAATCGTCGAAAGCTTTAAATTCCCTAAAGGAAACATTGCCGACATTAGTTATCCTAAAGGGATATTAGAAGAGCTAACCGCGGAGTACAACATTGATAAGCCAGTATACTCAGTAGTATCAGGGACCGGCCCTGCTTTTAACAAAATGTGGCAAGTTAAGTGTACTACCACAGATACAAAGAATGGGAACGTATTCACAGCAATAGGAGACGAAAGTAGAACGATTAGAGAGTCCGAACATTCATCGGCGTCTATGATATTAAAAGAATTAAATAGAGTATATTATTTCAGTGAGGAAGAGAAACTTAAAAATATTAGAGGCCGAATTCATGCAATGGCTAATGACGAACCAAATAAAATTAAATTAAAAATGTTTAAATGGGAAAATTGTTGTGAATATTGCTATAAAAGAGGCCACAAAAAGGAGCATTGTTATAGCACCATTAGAAACAAGAAAATCCTAAAAAAGGAAACACAAGAAATCGAAGAATCTATAGATTCCGACGAATTTTGGAATTTACCTGGTCCTTCAATGTCATGGGATTAAAAATATATATATATATATATATTACTATTATATTAGTCCACTAAATACGATTAAGAATAATGTCTTATATTCAAGTCTTATATTTAATTAATAATTAATTATATAAGATGCTTATAATACAAATCAATCTAATTATAATCGATAACTGATAACAATACTAAAAATAAAATATCAAGATGTATAAATTATTAAATGCATAATATTAAGATATAATCAATATAATATATACTATCATAGCAAAATATAATCGAACCTATTATAAATATCATTATTAATAACAATATGAAAAGAAAAACACTTAAAGATATACAATGAAGTATGTAAAGAAAATGCACGAACTATTATATCTAAAATATAATCAACCTTAGCAATAAAATATATTGACAATTACCAATACAATTATAATCCATAAAAAATAAGATAAATTTAAATTTAGTTAATAAACAAAAAGACATAATAATAATAATCAACATATAATATTTAAGTTATCAAAATAATATTGTAATCAGCAAATAAAAATAAACAAAAATTATGAAACGAAAGAAAAGAAGGAAGAGGATTTGGAGGTTGCCTTCTTCTTTCCTTTCATAATAAATAATGGAAAATCAACATAACGAATGGCAAAATACTTAATCAATAATAATAATATAAATAATTATAAAAATAATAATCATTTCATAATAATCCTAAAATATAATAAATAACTAAAATATACACTACCGTCCGAAATTGTGCGAACTCTGCTTTTTCAACAACTATAAAACTGTTCAAATCTTCAAGAATATTAAAACTAAAATTTTTTCCTCTTTATTTTATTAAAGCTAATAAAATTCTGAAAGAAATGACACTTTGACAAAGAGAATATGTTAATTTTTCAATTAGATATCTAAGAAAAACCCAATTTTAAATGTTTTTACTATTTTTTTTATTTCTCTGGCAAAAATTAATATTTTTAAACGTTCTTAGGCTCATTGAAATCGTATTTTGTTATGCAATTCAAATTATATAAAACAATTCATGTACACATTCCTCCCTAGCGTATGCAAACCGTGAAAGTTGGCTCATAAAATGTCAAAAAATTGTGATTAATATTTATATGACAAAAAATGATCAGTAAAATGTATAAATCTTAAATTTACTTACGTAAATCAGAGAAGTTTAGAATGATATATTTACTTGATTTTTAAACATTATATTTTATTGTAGAATTAAATTTAAATTTTTTGACATTTTTATGAGCCAACTTTCACGGTTTGCATACGCTAGGGAAGAATGTGTACATGAATTGTTTTATATAATTTGAATTGCATAACAAAATACGATTTCAATGAGCCTAAGAACGTTTAAAAATATTAATTTTTGCCAGAGAAATAAAAAAAATAGTAAAAACATTTAAAATTGTGTTTTTCTTAGATATCTAATTGAAAAATTAACATATTCTCTTTGTCAAGGTGTCATTTCTTTCAGAATTTTATTAGCTTTAATAAAATAAAGAGGAAAAAATTTTAGTTTTAATATTCTTGAAGATTTGAACAGTTTTATAGTTGTTGAAAAAGCAGAGTTCGCACAATTTCGGACGGTAGTGTAATAAAATAAATCTTAATATGAAGACACCTTTAAAATAGTATTGCAGAATCACCGCAATACCTAAAGGCGAGAATGAAAGCTTAAGGCTGCCATTTGCGTGAAGTTAACCGCAAATGACAGTCCCCATAAAAAATTAATTTCCCTTATATAAAATTCAAATAAAAACAAAACAAAAAAAAATATATACAAAAAAAAAAAAATTTACATATATACATAAAATAAAATATTAATAATTAAAATTTAATTTTCTTATAACTAAATGAAAAAGACACAGAAATACGAAAAATTAAAATTTATTTTTTTAAAATCATAAAATTGATTTTGGGGCAAAACACCTCGCCCCAATTTTACAACTCGCCCATTGGGCGAGGAAATAATAATAATATTTTTTAAAAGGGGAGGAATAAATCTTCTCCCCCCTTCCTCCCCCGTCGCAGTAATAAGTAGGTTAGAGTAAGGTGGACCTGAAACAAAAAAAGGGACATAAATGTAAATATATATATAAAAAACGTATATGCTTACATATATCAAAAAATTATGAAACAAAACTTACCCTAACGAGAGGCCACCTCTAACCGGTCCACTCCCTTTTGACCCTCTTTATTATTTTCAGTTTCTGAAACAAAAATAATAAATACAATTAAATATAAACTATTAATAAAAACACATAAAACTATTAAGAAAGGTAGGGTCAGCCGGGGTAAATCCGAACGGGGGGTAAATCCGAACGCTAATTATTTCAGCTTAATTAAAATTTTTAAAAATAAGTTCGATATGAGAATTTTTACCTCAGATCCTCTTCAAGAGATTCTAAGTATTATCCCATTTTTCGTTTCTTAATTAGCAACAGCATAAACAAAGATAACGAGTATTGCAAAAAAGATTGAAAATCAAAGATGACACTCTCTCAGTATTTTGTCTCGTATTTGAAGAAAAAGAAGCTGAAAATTTATTTTATTATTTATAATTGTTTGTTATGAATACTAGAACAGAAACTATTTTTGATTTTTGCCTTCTGTAAAATTTTATTAATAATATCAGACCGTTCGTATTTACCCAGGAAAATTGGAAAACCGGGGTAAATCCGAACGGTATTTTCAATAATTTTTTTTTACATCAGAGCCACACAAAATTGTTTTTATTTCATTACACTATTATTTTAACATTATAAAAGTACATAGAAAAAAGTTTTTCTTTCTATACGTATCCTCGTTAGTAATTAATAAGCAGAAACTTAATCTCTGTTCTCTCGAAGCAGTGTTTCAATTTTTTTGCCAAATGGTTTGTTAAAAAAAGTTTTTCAGGATCTTAATAAAATTTGGTATTCTACGGTTTTTGGGGTCGCTAATTACCAATTTGAAGTCAGTTTTTCAAAATTCAAAATGGCGGACGAGAATTAAAAAATTCATTGGATTCGCTCGAAAATTGTTACTCGGGGGGTTTCAGGGTCGCTGATTACGAATTTTTGATCATTTTTACAAATAAGTTTTAGGAAAGTCCGCCATTTTGAATTTAAAAAATTTGACTTTTATTTTTGTATTTACATTCAATCACTCCAAAATACTTTCTGTACCAAGTTTTGCAAAAATCCGTTATGATTTGACAAAGTTATTGAAGGTTTTAATTGTGTAATGCATTTTAATTTTTAACCTGTTTGATTTTTGTATTTATATATGATGCATTATTACATAATAGGTTTATTATCGTATTTTTTTGAGTTTTTATATAAGTTTAACAATTGCAATACTTTAAATTTATTTTCCCTAAGATTTTTCTGAAATACAGTGGCGTTCGTATTTCCCCCGGTATTTTAGGAAAGTTGCAAAGTATCGAGGTAAATACGAACGCTAAGTTTCCTGCGATTGTAATTTATCAAAAATTTTTGCTACCCCATAAAATTGTTCTACGGAAGTAAAGTAACAACTTCATGCACCAGAATACCGGAAGTATTTTTTTTAAAGAAAAACATATGTTATTGTTGAAACTTACTAAAAGCGTTCGGATTTACCCCGGTTGACTCTAAATATAATTAAAATACTTACGTGTATCCATCTCAATTAGTAGCATTCAAATGGCTCAATTGCAAAATTGCTGACCGTTGCACATTTCAAAAAGATAACAAATAAGCCCTACGCACTACACAACATCAAGGATAAAGAAATTCCCATTAAAATAATATTAATAATTAAAAAAAAAAAAATAAAAAACAATATACATATGAAAAATTAAATTAACCCCCATAAATAAAAACATAAAAACATCTAAATATATTCAAAACAAAATTCAAAAATTTCATATGTTACCTACAGATAATCACACTATAACTTACCTAATAAGGATAAAAATCAACAATTGATAAAGGATAATGAAGATGTATATAATTTTAAACTATTATTAACTAATAAGAAGAAGAGAAAACACTTAAATAACATAAGAAAATGCATGAACAATTATATATAAAAACAATGAAGTATGAACAATACACGAATAACAAAAATAAATGTTAAAACTCGACGAATGGCAAAAACTATAATAACACAGGCCTGCGAGATTTAGTTACAAGAACCTGTGGTACTAATTCTCGTAGGTTTTTGCGCGCTGAACACGAATCTGATGTCCAAAATGGCCCATCACGTCAGGATTTTGAGTAATTCAAGGTCAAATGTCCCGAAAATGGCTACTTTGGACACTTTTGGGAATTTTTTCTGGGAGAAAAAAATTTTTTCTTTAATTTTCGAAACCACTATCATATAGTGCGTACTCTCAGCTTCAAAACCCATTTTTGAAAATTAATTTACGATTATTTTTAAAGAAGTTATGAACATTTAAATGTATGACCTTGAGTCATTTTTTAAGATCATTAACCCTTAAACGCCTGACTTTTTTTGTAGAAATGCGATTTTCGTCATGCTCTGTATTCAAGGGTTTTTGAGGTCGCTGATTACGAATCCGAAATCGGTTTTTAAAAATTCAAAATGGCGGATCCGATATGGCGGACAACTTTTAAAAAAACCATTTAATTCGTCTGAAAATCGTTACTCGGAGGTTTTTGGGGTCGCTGATTACGAATCCGAAGTCGGTTTTTAAAAATTCAAAATGGCGGATCCAATATGGCGGACAACTTCTTTAAAAAACTGAAGAAAATTTATAAAAATGACCTCTTGGAGGTTTTTGGGGTCCCTAAGTAAAAATCCGATGATAGTTTTCTAAATTGAAAAATCTCCTAGTAGTCATTTTTATGGCTGTGTCTGTATTTTGGTTTTTGTCCATAATCTTGGATCTGCCATTTCGAATGTTGAAAAACTATCATCGGACCCAACCAATGAAGGCCAGGTAAGAAGAGTTCCCAACCAATAAAGGTAAGGTATGAACGTGTCCCAAACAATGAAAGCAAGGCGAATTTATTATTATTTAACCAATAAAAGCAACGTGAAAAGGGTACCCAACCAATAAAGGTAAGGTCGGATCGAGACCCAACCAATGAAGGCAAGGTGAGAAGAGTACCCAACCAATGAAGGTAAGGTCGGAACGAGACCCAACCAATGAAGGCAAGGTGAGAAGAGTACCCAACCAATGAAGGTTAGGTCTTTTATGGATCGCATTGTAATTATCTCGCTTAAGATACCAGCAGTAATTTGCTAGCATATGAATGTCCCATCTTCCTTGGTATCTTTTTTCAATCTCTTTAAGGTCTTGATGTAACCTCTCCCCTTGTTCATCACTAACGCTTCCTAAATTTTCAGGAAAATAGTCTAAATGACTGTTAAGAAAATGTACTTTTATGCTCATATTGCACCCTAGTTCCTTGTAACTGTCTAACATATTTTGTACTAATTCTTTATAGTTGGGTTGTTTGACATTTCCTAAGAATCCGTTACAGACATCTTTGAATCCTTTCCATGAATTTCTTTCTACTTCATTCATGACACTCTCAAATTTGGTGTCCTTCATGAGTTTCCTTATATTTGGTCCTACAAAAATGCCTTCTTTTATCTTCGCATCACTTAGTGAGGGGAATTTTTCAAACAAATACTTAAAACATTTACCTTCTTTATTTAAGCCTTTGACCAATTGTTTAATCAACCCTAATTTGATGTGCAAAGGAGGTAACAAAATCTTATCACGGGATACCAGAGGAAGACGGATGACATTTAGTGAGCCAGGTAACAGTTCTGACCTAACTGGCCATATTTTTTTTGTCCAGTGCTCTGCTCAACATCTGCTGTCCCACTGGCACAAAAAACATGGATATTTCGTGTATCCGGACTGTTGACCTAATATCATGGATATTATTTTCAAATCGCCACAAATGACCCAATTATGCTCATTATACTTAATATTTGTAAGTAAATTGACTAGATTATCATACGTCTCTTTCAAATGTACAGAATGAGCAATAGGAACTGAAGCATATTTAGATCCATTATGTAATAAAACCGCCTTTAAACTTCTTTTGGAAGAATCAATGAAAAGTCTCCAATCATTGTCATTATATTCCTCATTTCCTAGACGTTTCATTAATCCCGGAACATTGTTGCAAAATACTAATGATTCGTTCTGTGAAAAGTATTCACAAAATTCTTTCTCTCTACTTCTATACCAATAGTAAGTAGTATCTTTATCAAGCATGTTTTTTTCTTTAAGTCTCGATCCAAGAAGTTCTGCACTTTCTTTAGAAAGATTTAAATCTCGAACGAGATCATTTAACTCGGTTTGTGTAAATTGACCCGACTTTATTTCTTCGTCAGGTAAGTAAGATTTGTCATATTTTTCATGAGTTTCATCAGTACTATCTTCCAAATCACATAAATCATCGACTACTCTATGATGGGATGGCGGTACAGGTGGAAGGATATTTTCGTCTTCGTAAGTGAGAGGTTTTGTGACTGAAGACACATCAGGATATTTTATATTATCTTTAGTCTTAACATTAAAACCTTCAAGTTTGCATAAGCAAAAATAACAGTCAGCATGCGACTGCGGTTCTCCCCAAATCGTTGGAATCTGAAAAGGCATTCTTTTAGAATCTTTCGAATTTTTGGACCATGAGGACAAGATACTCACGCAACTTGTGCAAACTGAATGAGGTACCCATCTTTTATCTAGATTAATCATCTGTAAGCCGAAATAACGCTGGTAATTAGTTTTTACTAAGTCAGTAATCACTCGTCTTTGTTTTTGAATAGCATATCTGCCACAAATGTAACAAAATTTGTCAGGGTCATTGACACAAACTCGACTTGACATTTTTGCCTCTGAACAAAAGAAAACTTATATACTTACCATACGCGTTTTAATATATTTGGTTCTGAAAAGAACTGGCTAAATAAATAGTACTAAAAAGAACAAATAGAAAAAGTAATTTTTAGTATCTGATTAAAAAGAATACTTTTAACTGTCAATTTAAAAATATAATGCTAATGAAGCAGTATAAACTGTAGCAAAAATTAGTTCTGAAAAGAACTGTTTGACATTACATATTTACATATAAGTTTATTACAAAATTATCGAAACAGCTACTGGAACAAGTAGATAAGATTGCATTCCAAAGCGCTTTGTTCCCAAAGCCAGTACTGCCCAAAGCTCAATGAAGCGTTTTGATCAAGAAGATTCGAATTACGAGGAATAACTCCAGTGGTGGGGGTGATGCAAATACGGAGGACAATGAAGGATTCCAGTGGTTTGCGCTGTAGTGAAAAATGAAACCTCCGCACATACGAGGAATAACTCCAATGGTGGGAGTAAGACACCGTTGACGCAGTGTATGAGCATCAAGCTAGCAGAAACATGTAAGTATGCGCAGAAACATAATTTGGTCTACTGCGCAAACGACTTACTACCTTCATTGGCTCATATTCTGCTTCAAAGCTCTCATTGCTCCACCACTGAAGAAATTGGATCCGCCATTTTGAATTTTTAAAAACCGACTTCGGATTCGTAATCAGCGACCCCAAAAACCCCCGAGTAACGATTTTCAGACGAATTAAATGGTTTTTTAAAAAGTTGTCCGCCATATTGGATCCGCCATTTTGAATTTTTAAAAACCGACTTCGGATTCGTAATCAGCGACCTCAAAAACCCTTGAATACAGAGCATGACGAAAATCGCATTTCTACAAAAAAAGTCGGGCGTTTAAGGGTTAATGATCTTAAAAAATGACTCAAGGTCATACATTTAAATGTTCATAACTTCTTTAAAAATAATCGTAAATTAATTTTTAAAAATGGGTTTTGAAGCTGAGAGTACGCACTATATGATAGTGCTTTCGAAAATTAAAGAAAAAATTTTTTTCTCCCAGAAAAAATTCCCAAAAGTATCCAAAATAGCCATTTTCGGGACATTTGACCTTGAATTACTCAAAATCCTGACGTGATGGGCCATTTTGGACATCAGATTCGTGTTCAGCGCGCAAAAACCTACGAGAATTAGTACCACAGGTTCTAGTAACTGAAAAAAGTTCTAATTTCGCAGGCCTGTGTAATCATTATAATAATTATTAAATTATAAGAAATGTATACATAAAACTATAATAAAAATGTAATAATAAATTTAAAAGAAGGACGAAGGAAAATGAAGGAAGGGGATTTGGTGGTCGCCTTCTTCTTTCCTCCTTATTTAAAAAAAAAAAATAAATATTTTTTTATATTCATAAAATATTCTATTTTACAGATGGAAATTCCATTTTTGGGAATAATCACCAATACTACTTATTACATATCTATGGCAATTAAGATATTAATATTATTAGTATCATTAATAGTCCTAAAAAACATTTTTATATGTTATAAAATGATAACAATGCGAAGAAAAAGATCAAGAAATCAACCAAATTTAAACAATCCATAAAATAGATCATTGGGGACAATGATTATTCCAAGGAGGGAAGACCAGCCCCAAAAATGCCCAAAAACTTTCATTAAATAAAGTATCTCTCCAAGCTAAACTATCAAGAAAATATGAAAAGAGTAGAGGCAACAGTTTTCAAACCTATGCGCCATCTTAAAACTTGTACATCGACCACATATATCGACCCTAAAAATTTCAAGACCAACACCACAATGGCCACTAAATGAAGGACATCAATACAAAAGAAAAATGCTTATCCAATGTCACGGTGGTACCTAAAAATTTAATTTTTTTTTTGTATTGTGCTGAAATTTACTTTTCGTAGATTTTAACACAATACTTTGATAATAAAAATTCAATCGTCAGCATAATGCGATGGGAACGGACTCGGGCCTTATTCTTGGAATGTTATGTGTGCACATATTATTATTATAACTATTTAGAATAAAAATGTAAATCGCAAATATCACTAATGGATATATGTGCATGTACTCTAATATAATTTCAGATTTCTACGGGCATTTATAATTAAATATAACCTTAAAAGGTGAAAATCATTATATATATGAAATATAATCGACAATCTTTGAATTTAATGTTGCAAATGTTGCGAATGCGTTAACGAACATTGCGGCAACGCTCCGAATGCGTTGGACGTTGCGGCAATGTTCCCAAACCACAATTGTAAAAGTTAGCAAATGGGAATGTTGCGAATGTATTAACGAACATTGCGGCAGCGTTCTGAGCGCATTGAACGTTGCGGCAATGTTCCCCACTTAAAATTAAAGAAAGTAGCGAACGGTAATATTGCGAATGTTGCAAGTGCGTTAACGAACATTGCGGCAGCGCCCTGAGTGCGTTGGACGTTGCGGCAATGTTCCCAAACGAAAATTGTAGAAGTTAGTAAATGGGAATGTTGCGAATGTGTTAATGAACATTGCGGCAGCGTTCTAAGCGCATTAAACGTTGCGGCAATGTTCCCCACTTAAAATTGAAGGAAGTAGCGAATGGTAATGTTGCGAATGTTGCGAGTGCGTTAACGAACATTGCGGCAGCTCCCTGAATGCATTGGACGCTGCGGCAATGTTCATAATTTAAAATTTAACAGAATTATTGATTGCAAATGACAATAATGGATACCTTGTTTTGTGAGGCACGATATTATCACTTGCGGGTCTAAAATGAGTATGGATAAGTACAGGAGCCACATTAGAAATTGGACTTCTCGCGAAAAAAAAAGGATATAATAATAATAGTTCAAATAAATCTACGCGATGAGCTTTTCCTTGAACGTAATTCTTCAGCTTCCATCCTTTCTTACTCTACCCCCCCCCCTTTTTTTTATATATATAACGTATTCTGGGCCTAACAAACCTACATGCTCATGACAACACAACATCAAAGTTGTAATTGTCGCAAATAAAAAAAGGGGTAAAAATACCAAAAATCAAATCATTTTCCAACCAGGAAAATTCATAAAATAAATCCAAAGGACAACAAGTCTTTTCAATAATAATTATGCTTGATTTTATCAAGTGCATATTATTATATTTGGCTATACCATTAAAAGAAAATAAAAACTCAGCATTATTGGCATAGTAACAGGCCCAGAGCTCACGCCTTGTTCACGTGTTAAAAACCCTTAGTCCACAAAATTTTCCCACCTGAAGTCTCTAAACGTTCATATAAAAGTGCATCGCGGAAGTCAATTAATTGCAGTACAACTCTCATTCGCGAGTCAGCTCTGAAATTTTTCAGAGGCATAAAAACGATTTTGAGACGCCGGGACTAAGCCCGTCCGTGAGTCGGTTTTTCAATTTTTGCAATCCACTACATAGATAGTGATTAAAATTGGACGGACGAAAAGTTAAAGTAAATACTTCACGCCGACGAAGTCCAACGGAAGTCGTCTTTAATAAAAATCCAGTAATTTGAATAAAATCAAATTATTGAATTTTTGTCTTTTTGACCGGCCAGTCCGCACGTGTGGTGCCTGCGCTGTTTAGATTCGGTGGACCCGTGAGTGCAATTTTCGTGCGCTACCAATAGACACTTTCGCGCTTTGCTAAGTGTGTGTATTTTTCCGCCCGTCGGAAAGCAGCTCGACGCCTCGCCCTCGTTAGCTTGCGACGGTATAATAAGCAGTAGAGTAAGTTTTTTTTAAACATGTATCGTTCCATTTTCTTATCTTATTGTATTATTTCAACATTTTAAAATCAAAGATTTCTTTTTATAATAAATGTATAAAAGGGTCTTAATTGTTTCATTGTGTCTTATCCCTTAAATTCAATTCCGAATAACGTAACTTGGCAGTTTTCTTCTAAAAAAGGATACACGATCCCATAAAATTAAACGAAATTTTTAATTTCGGCAGCTTGGTGCCTCCAGGACATAGAAAATAATAATTTTTATAATTAATATTTTTTCGGTTCGTAACAAGCTGATGGTGGCAGCGGTGGGATTTTTCCTTACGTTGCTGTCAGCTACGTTATCGGAACAATTGATTTTCATCAATTGTCACTTTAGAGTTTTTCAAAAAATTTAATTTTGACAAAATTTCACGTCTACTTTTAATTTAACATTCTTATACTTATACCTTACTAACATTTCAAAACTAAAAATCAATCATTCTAATTTATTGAGTGATTGATTTTCTTTTCCTTGTATTGAAAGAAAAGTACATAATGACTTTGTCTTAAAAATAAATTCTGGATTATGGCTCTCCAACTTATGTTGTTGATGATGACGCAATCCTAATTTATGATTCTGGCTCTCCGACCTTGGTCGTTGATGATGACATTATCTGAGACATTGGTTCCGAAAATTCTTTCAATTAAAAGAAAAGAATAGTTAAAGACTTTAATCAACTAATTTCAAACTTCTTTTTGAGAATTGTGTAAGAGAGGATTTTTCCGAGGAAAAACCTTTCAATTTCTTAATGCATTCAAAAAGTACATGACGACCTGTTTGAATTGCGAAAAATTGTGATTTTGGCTCTCCGACCTTGGTCGTTGATGATGACTCATTCACAATTTTGATTTTGGCTCTCCGACTATGTCGTTGATGATGACTAATCGAAATTCATAACAGTAACTCTGGAAATTTGTATCTTTTGAAATAAAGACAAAATTCTCATCGAGAAAAACAAAAGAAGTAATATTTTCTTTGACTGTCTTATATTTTCCTCCATTCTTTATACTTTACTTTGAAAATTCAGAAGAGAAAATTTCTCGAAAGGAAAATTTTCAATTTCTTAATGCATTCAAAAAGTACATGACGACCTGTTTGAATTGCGAAAAATTGTGATTTTGGCTCTCCGACCTTGGTCGTTGATGATGACTCATTCACAATTTTGATTTTGGCTCTCCGACTATGTCGTTGATGATGACTAATCGAAATTCATAACGGTAACTCTGGAAATTTGTTTCTTTTCGAAATAAGAAAAAAAAAATCCTCATCGAGAAAAACAGAAAGAAGTGATATTTTCTTTAACTGCCTAATATTTTCCTCCATCTTTATACTTTACTTTGAGAATTCAAAAGAGAAAATTTTCAAAAGGAAAATTTTCAATTTCCTAATGTATTCAAAGATTTAAGTGACAACCTGTTTGAATTGCGAAAAATTGTGAATTTGGCTCTCTGACCTTGGTCATTGATGATGACTCATTCCCAATTTTTGATGCTGGCTCTCCGACTATGTCGTTGATGATGACTAATCATCAAAATTCATAACAGCGAATCCTAAAAATTTGTTTCATTTTTGAAATAAGAATAAAATTCTCATTGCAAAAGAAAGAAACCTATTTTTTTTTCTATACTTAACATGTCTTTAATAGAAATTTTTCTTTTATTTACTTTCGTGTTACTTATCGTCACCTTTTCGCTCTCCCTAATTACGGAATTATTAGGAATCTTATTTCAACTTTTCTGTTTAAGGGCCACTTTACTCTGTTAAAGAAGTAATTGAAAACTATTGATTTTTCATTTCTTTTTTTTGCTATGAATCATTCAAATTATGCCACATAAAATTAGGCCCCGTGGCGGTCGCTCAAAAAAACGAATTAATTCACGCAATAAAAATATTCAAAACAAATCAGAAAATTCAGATACGAAAATAGAGACTACCCCCGTTAAAAACGAAATTGTTAAGGAAAATCAAGTTTCGGTAAAATCAGAATATAAATTTCATCCCTTAAATAGACGACCAAAACCAGAATCACAAATTAAATTAGATTATTTTGTGACATATAACCCAAAGCATCCACTTCACCACGGAGGCATTGTTAACCGACGAGAATTACAGAGACTCTCACTCACACTTGTTGGATCAGCTGACGTGCTTACTCATACGACTGAACAAGACCTTAGAGTTCGAAGAATAGAAACGGTCAGTTTCTCGTTTAAAAGACTAAACGGAAGAATAATTTTTTCATAAACAAATATTTTTGTGTCATGTCTAAATTACTATGACTATTCGAGTACAATATAACAGTGCACAAACTGTGACAGTACATTCAGACCACCTCTGTAATAGTTTAGAAATTCCTGTCAATAACGATACTAAACTTAACTATATTTGTGAGACACAACTTAAGACAGACTGCGCGATTCTTGGCTTCCCGTCGGGAGACTGCATAAATGACGAATATGCAGAAATCTTAGGCATTATTTTTCTACCAGTAAATGGAATCGAGATCTGTTTTTGTGTAGTGGACTCTTTCTTCTCGCAAGATTGTCACATTACAACGGGAATAATTGGCAGACAAAGCGCCATCGAATTGGGATTACTATCATTCCAAAATTTATAAATACTGTTTGAAATTTTCTTTTGAAAAAAAAAAAAAAAAAGATTTTTTTTTATTTAAGGTTTTCCTTTTAGAAGAGTTGTAGCAAAACGAAGTTTTGTAATCATTAAATTAATTATAAAACTAGTTACTCTACATCGCTGTTGCCGGTACGACACCGCGAGATCGGAAATTCCTATGCTGCATTTGAATAATTTTCCGAAAAGAAAAGCGAGATAGGAAGAAAATCAAATTCTCTTTCGCATCTCGTAATATTCAAAAGCGCTGGTTTCAGTACGATCTCCCCGTGAGGAAAGCTTCTTGCTGAGTTGTTACACTGCGAAAATTCTCTAATACGGAAAAACTTAAAAGAAAATCTGAATCCTGAGAATTTCCCTAATATCCATGCAGAAAAACCGTTACAAAACGAAGTTTTAGAATCATTAAATTGATTATAAAACCAGTTACTCTCCATCGCTGTTGCCAGTACGACACCGCGAGATCGGAAATTCCTATGCTGCATTTGAATAATTTTCCGAAAAGAAAAACGAGATAGGAAGAAAATCAAATTCTCTTTCGCATCTCGTAATATTCAAAAGCGCTGGTTTCAGTACGATCTCCCCGTGAGGAAAGCTTCTTGCTGAGTTGATACAAATGTAACGCATTCCTGACGTGGAATTAATGAAAATCAGTGAAAAGAAAGGAAAATTTTCAATAATGAATACTTTAAAATGTCCAGTATAAACGGATTTTTACTCAATAAAAACCCTAGAGGAAAAAGAGCAGGAAAGAGGTGGGGAAAAATTGCAGGAAAAAGGAGTGCACCCACAATTACAGAAAAACAATCAGCGACAAGAGTTCCGAGTTCGGAAATTTATTATAACCTTACCGAACCGACATTAAAAATCAGACCCATTAATAAAGTAAAACCTTTGTCCCCGGTTGTCCTCCCCATAGCAGGTCCAAGTAACCCCCAGGTTCCCCCTCCACAAGCTCGAGTAATTGACCTTGAAAGAGAGGAGGAATTGGCTCGTCGCAGAATAGAACTCTTACAACAACACTTAGACGATAATTCAAACGACTCTGACGAGACTACGGCATATGACAGTGACGTAATGATTTTGGATTGAAAATAATTAATAATTTTTCTAAAATGGTTTCACCTATTCTGACTGACAAAACACTCAAAGATTTAACACCTATGCCGACGTCGCCTTGTAACATCCCCTTAGTACTGGTTTTTAAGAAAGCGAATAACCGATTCTACGTCGACTATGCTCAACTAAACAAAAATTTCAAACCAAGTACCATCACTGGCGACACAAACAAAATCAGCCAACGCGACAGATTATAATTTTCCGCATGCTCAATTTCCTTGAAGCAAGTTTGCAGGAATATTCCGCGGTGGCGTAAAAAAAAAAAAAAAAAAAAAAAAAAAAAAAAAAAAAAAAAAAAAAAAAAAAAAAAAAAGAGAAAATAAGAAAGACAGTTTGTTCCCCTCTCGAAAAGAAGAGACTGCCAAGTTTGCGTATAAAAAAAAAAAGGGGGCACATAAGTATATGTGTATATGTTCGTGGGCATATATATATGTATGTATATATATATATATATATATAATATATGCATGTATGTTTAAACACGCATATCATCACCCCTTGTAACAAATCAATTTTTTTTATTCCTTTTTGTCAATTAAGACCCTTTTGGCAAAAATGCCAGACAATCACGAAGATAACCCCGGCGCAAGGGGCGGGAATAATCACTCTTTATTAGAGACAGAACATGCCAACATAACACTTCGACAAATTAACCAGGACACTACGGCCGCCATGGCATCTGTCCTCGAATGTATGACCCTACAACAGAGTACATACCACATCCCTTTCTTTGACGGAAAGAACCCACCCTTAAGAGAATTTCTACAAGATGTAGCAAATGGTGTCGTATTCACCACCGATGCCACAGAACCGGGTTTTCTTAAAGCAGTCCTTAGCAAATTAAAGGGCGCAGCTAGGGAAAGTGTTAGAGATAAACATTTTAATAGGGTGGACGAGCTTGTCGCTCATTTGCAAAAACGATTTGCATCTACAAAAAAATACCAATGGTATTTTGAAAATATTATGACAATAAGGATGAAACAATCCGAAACTGTGCGGGACTATAACGATAGGTTGCGCGGACTTCTAAGTGGTGCAAAACATGCCCTTGAAGCAAAGTACAATAGACGATTTCGCGAAGTCGATGTCCCCAACGCGCGTACTCGTGTGTTTCCCGAAAGTGAACTCCTAATACAACCAATTATAGATTGTGCCCTCGAATCCTTCATTCGTGGACTACCGGAAGAGATGTCAATTTTTGTTGACACTAGAAACCCCGTGGACTTAGAAGAGGCCTGCGAACATGCCCTTCGCGCAGAAGAGCGCCAAAAATATTCTGATAAAACAAGGGCATCCTCGTATCACATTACTAGATCTGAGGAACGACCAAGATCCCCCAGCCCTTATTCCAGACAAGCCGAGAAACCATCTTCGGACAAACGGAAATCCGACGGAGAAAAGGAGACCTCGATTCTGAGATCATCACGAGGATCAAATAACGAGACGCCTCAGTTTAGTCCTGAGCAGCTAGCGGCCTTTTACAGAACGATGATGCCTCAATTCATTCCACCTATGAATTATCAACCCCCTCTTCAGCCGATGGCGTACCAACCCTCTCCTATGCAGCCCATGGTCTACCAACCTACCCCTGGACAGGCAATGGGATACCAACCTAATTACAACCGGCAGCACTCAGGATTTAAACCAAGTGTCACCCCACCCCGTTCGGTATCCCCTGGTCCGCAAGGAAGTTCAAATTCCCCACAAGGAAATTTAAACTCTCAGCCGACTCGACGCTTAGACGCGGCAGCGAGTCCCACTCCCCAGCGTCAACGGAGCGTCCACTTTGCGGACAACCAAATAGGGTCTTTAGAGCAGGATCCCAAGCCGAAGACTCCCCAGTAGTGCAATTATCTGCACCTGAATTCAGGATACCCAAGGTCAACTTTCTGGTGGATCCTGGATCCGACACAAATTTAATTAAAGTGTGTGTATTGAGTCCTGACCTCACATTTACACGAAGTAAATGTGCTGAGATCACTGGAATCACGAATCACACCGTGAAAACATTGGGCACTGTCGAACTAACACTCTTCGACATTCCTGTAGAATTTCACATAGTTAGAAATAATTTCCCCATTTCTACACATGGAATCCTAGGAAGGCCCTACCTTCGACTAGAGCAGGCCCAAATTTCATTTAGGCATAATGCTCTTGTCACTATCTCTAAACCAGTGACCCCTATCCCTTTTATAGATAGAGAATCACTGGAAGCGAAAGAGATTCTCAAACCACAGATAAAACCTTTTGCCAGAGTCCTTAGTTTAAAAGCAAGGACAAGAAGACCCGTGGCAATAGACACTACTCACCCCGAACTATGTGAAGGATACCTCCCGCGAATACAAACTCCAAAGGGAATTTATCTAGGCGAGGCCTTGGTATCTAACAAAGACAATATTTGCCATGCAATGGCAATCAACACTACCGAGGAAGACGTTGATGTACATATTACCCCGCAAGAAATAATTCCTTTTGATTTTTGTAAATTTCCAGGAGAAGAATTTTCAGATTCCGATACGGAAAGTCCCTTAACCAATTCCGAAACCGAGTACTCCGATCGCGTAGTGAAAGTGAAAAATGCCCTACATGTGTCCCATTTGACCCCGGAAGAAAAAGACTTTGTGAATCGATGGGCAGAGGACTTCGCGGATATCTTTCATTTAAATGGAGAAATGCTTTCGTGCACCCATCTGATTCAACATAGAATCCCGACAATCGATGAACAGGTTATCCGAAGAAAACAATATCGCTCCCCTAATGAAGCCCTAGAGCAAATAGACACTCAGCTTCTTAAACAATTTAATAGCGGTATAATAGGGAATTCTAATTCCGATTACAATTCTCCACTTTTGATAGTACCGAAAAAACTTGACGCCTCTGGCGAGAAAAAGTGGAGGGTTGTTATCGATTATAGGGCCCTAAATGAAAAGGTCATAGGTGATGCTTTCCCCCTCCCCAACATCAGCGCCATCTTTGACCGTCTCGGAAAAGCTAGGTACTTCACCGTGTTCGATCTTGCGAGCGGTTTTCACCAGGTTGAAACACACCCGGATGACAGACACAAAACTGCATTTTCCTCACGCAATGGACATTTCGAATATCGGAGAATGCCTATGGGAATTAAAAATGCACCCCCCACTTTCCAACGACTACTCAATAATGTCCTAAGTACAATGCTCGATACGGAAGCATTTGTGTACTTAGACGACATTATAATTTACTCGGACACACTCGAAGAACATGATAGGAGAGCACGAAGACTCTTTTCCAAACTTCGCGAAGCTAATTTAAAATTACAACCCGATAAGTGCGAATTTCTAAAAACAGAAGTAGCATATCTCGGCCATATAATAAGTGAGAATGGCATAAAACCAAATCCGGACAAAATCGAAGCTATTAAAAATTTTCCACAACCTAAGACCCAAAAAGAAATTCGAAGCTTTTTAGGACTCTCAGGATATTATCGCCGGTTTATTAAAGATTATGCTAAATTAGCCAAACCCCTATCCGACCTACTGAAAAAGGACAACAAGTGGGGATGGAATGAACCCCAAAAGAAAAGTTTTCTAAAGCTTAGAAAATACCTGTGCCGCAAACCTATTCTGCAATATCCAAATTTCGCCGGAAGGTTCAAATTGACAACTGACGCCTCGGAGTACGCAATCGGTGCAATACTCACCCAGGAAAAGGATGGGATCGATCTACCCGTCGCGTATTTTTCAAAAACATTAAACGAAAATGAACGAAAATATCCTAAGGCCGAAAAAGAATGTTTGGCAATTTTGTATGCTGTAGAAAATTTCCGACCCTATCTATACGGTCGAGAGTTTACTCTAGCATGTGATTTTGAACCAGTTCACTGGATGTCTTATGTTGAGAATCCTGGAGCGAGACTCATGCGTTGGAGACTCAGACTCCAGGACTATCAATATAAATTCGAATATAAGCCAGGCAAGATCAACAGGATTGTTGGGGCACTTTCCAATAACCCCCTTGAAAGAAGTGAAGCAAAAATGGATGCAACTTCTTCTTCGGAATCAGATTGGACCGATGACACGAAAGAATCAGATCCAGAAGATGACACCTCACTTCCGGAACGCAAAACGGAACAATTCAGAGCACTCCCTATTACCACACGGTCCTCTTTCAAAAATAAGGGCAAGGACAATGTACAATCGAACCCTGAAAGAAAAAGTAAGAAGGGCAACTCACGGGAAGTAACGAATCCAAGGACCAGATCATCAAATCCCTTGGAGCAACGACCCTCCTTGAGACCAACCCCAATTTTCAAAATTCCTTCCAAATATGACCCTAAGGCGCCCCTAGTACCCCCATCCATTAAAACTCTAGGTGGCCCCAGTAAACCCAAACCTTCAATAGTCGCCCAAGTTCAACCCAAGGATATTTTGCGGAGGCCGTCAGAAGTACCATCTACATCACGGCTACAAGGTACAGTTAATTCCCCCACCCCAGGACCATCCTCACAACCTCCTTTGAGACCAAGAGGAAGACCCAGAGGATCCTCACAAACGAAGGATCCAGATGGAGACGAACCCTATGTTCCCCCTCTGAAAATTGATCCGATAGACTTGGATGTCAGCTGCGTGGCAAAGCGACTAAAGAAACGTAAAATGAAACCGAACAACGATCCCCCTGGCGGAAAAGAAGACAGTTCATCATCCGAAGAAAATTTTCCTGATAGTGATTATGATGAAAGTTCGGATCCCCCAGTGTTTCGATCAAGCAGTAGTGCCTTTCCCAGCCTCCCACCTAATATTGTGAAAACAGACAAGCCCACCCCCGAAAACGTCCCAAAACCAGTTTCACCCCAAAGTCCGTGGACACCCCCGTTGTTAGACTCATATACGAACGTTTATGTGGATGGTGCGTGTTGTGACAATAACGGTGTACGACCCCGCGCAGGTATAGGAGTTTGGTTCGGCCCAGATCATCCCCTTAACGTCTCACGAAGATATAGGGGTAGACAAACAAATAATGCATCCGAAATCGAAGCAGCAGCCACTGCCGTCCGACAAGCAAAGAAGAGCGGCATAAACAAATTAAGAATTAAAACCGACTCAAAGGTTCTCGTCCAAGGAATAACAGAATGGGTTCCAAAATGGCAAACCAATAATTGGAAAACCAACGATAACAAGCCTGTAAAAAATCAAAGAGTGTACGAAAAGCTAATCAATGCATTAAAACATATGGATGTCATCTGGGAACATGTTCCTGGACATGACGGAATCGATGGAAATGAAAATGCAGATAGATTAGCCAGGGAAGGTGCCCTCATGGAACCCGAATCTGAATCAAGTTCCTCTTCTTCATCAGAGTCATCCGAAGCAGAACCTGTTACAGAAATTCCTAAAGACAAGATCATTATTCAAGGACCTCCTCGGCCCCCAGACAGCGAAGAAAGTTCTCATTCTCTCGCCGAAGAAGAAGTGTGTGAGCCAGAAACTAGCCTAGATCGATCGATAAAAAGGTTCAACGAAATCATAAAAAATCGTTCGGATCAAACTAACCAAACCTTAACATGGGATCATGAAGGGATGGATAGGACCCCTCGAAAGAAATCCTACGTTTCTGATGGAGATAGTGACCATGAATATTTGGAATATCTGAAAACCCTGGATCCTTGCCAAGAGAATGATGATGCACAATTTGAAGAAAGACTAAAAAAATTTTTAGAACAGCTAGACAAGAGCCGCGTTGAAACTCAAGAAAGTGAGAAACCCCCTCCACCGGAACTCGAACTTCTCCCCACCACCACAATGGATACTCCACTAACAAGTAATCCCTCCCCCATGCGAAAAAGGAGTATAGTTCGCTTTAAAGACATTCCCGAAGTTTTTGAAACCCCTACCATCGACCGCAACCTTGCCGCAAGTTTGCCATCATTCACTCCTGGTCGGGTAACAATCCCCGAAGCACATTCCACCCCATTTTTAAGGTTTTCGGATTACAACAAGGGAAAACAGGAAGAAAAGGTGCGAAGAAAAATACAAATCACGCCCCGTAGATTAACCCCTACAAGTGAGTTCGGAAGTAAGACAAAAAGGAACCTATTAATGGATCTAAACCTTCCCTATTGTGATTCTTCCTCCTCCCCTGATTCCTCAGGAAATGAAGAAGATAACCCCAACAATTATGTTCATTTAAACCCCCCAAACATTTTACATCAATGGACAGAACCTTTGACTTACAAACGAGACAATTACGCCCACTTTATTTCCGAAGACTGTGAACCCGTTGACCCCATTGCGAAACTTTTAGTGGCAACCGAAAAGATCGACTTACAGGACATCAGAGACAGTAAACCAACTAAAGGACAGGTATACGTCACTATCTGTGGACGCTATAAGGTATATTCAATTATTGTAAAAAAGCGACATTTTGACGAAATCAATTGGAATGACATAATAATTGGACTAACAAACTTGAGACATGCTATGACTTTAGACAATCAGAAAAATTGCCGAATGGCCAATTCGGGCGACCTTCTAGGAGCACTCCCTCAAAATAAAATGACGGAGCTTTTAGCAGGAATATTCCGCGGTGGCGATATAAATATCACACTATGCCACGGAAAAATCGAGGTACCACCCTTACAACTACGCCCTAAGATAATATCAGAATTTCATGGCAGTCTGATTGGAGGACATAAAGGTATAACTAAAACCTATAGAAGAATACGTGAGAGGTATTATTGGCCTAGAATGCGAGACGAAGTTACAGAGTATATTCGCAAATGCAAGAGTTGCTTTGAGAATAAACTCGCCAGGGCTCGAACTCGTGAACCTATGCTAATAACAGATACCCCTGCGCAACCCTTTGACAAAGTGTCCTTAGATACCGTGGGGAAACTTCGAACCACTCCCAACGGCAATAGACATATACTAACAATGCAGGACAATTTCAGTAAATATTGCATTGCGGTCCCCATACCAGATATAAAAACAACCACCATCGCCCATGCCATAGCAACAAACCTCTTTTCTGTATATGGAGCGCCTCGATGCGTCCTCACAGATAGAGGGGGTAGCTTTATAAGTTCCCTAATGCGGATACTGCCCTCAAACTAACGGAGCGTTGGAAAGAAGCCATATTGAATTGACGGATTATATTAAGCACTACGCTCAAGATTTTGACGATTGGGATCGTCTACTTCCTTTTGCAATGCTCAATTATAACACATCAGTTCATGAAGCTACAAACCTAACCCCATTCGAGTTAGTTTTTGGACGAGTAGCCCGGATCCCTTCCTCCCTGCCACTTGGGCCAGAACTAGAAACTTATGGTTCATACCTAAAGGATCTCGTGGTCCGATTGCACGAACTTCAGAATCTGGCAGCCGACAAGCTTAAAGGAGCAAAGCAACGCTCCAAAGAATTTTATGACCGAAAGTCAAGACCATCGAAGGTCAAGGTTGGCGACCAAGTCTATACCTACAAAGAGGTTAGGACAAACAAGTTCGACAATCGCGCTAATGGTCCGTACACTGTTGTAGGGTTAACCCAAAACAATAATGTCATTTTAGAAGATGACAATGGCGAAAGGTTCGCCAAACACAAAGACAAGGTGATGGTTACCTACCTTTAACTGTCACCTTCAAAAAATTTTTGTTATTAACATACAGTCAATTTTTTTTAGAAAACAAAGATGTACTTGGCACGCTACTTAATCGTTTTGTACCTCTCTAACTCGATTATCGTGAAGGCGCAGATCAATCCAGTTCCAATAGGACCAATTGACGGCCCCGGATACCAGATTACCCCACTTGACATAAGTAGTGGGATATATTACGAGTATTCGGGAGAAGTAAGAAGGTCAGTTAGTAATTGGAGGATCAGCATCTTCCTGGACATCGGCAAACAAGTGAGGCATTTCGAGGAATTGAATTACAAATTGAACGACGTGAAGCAGCAATGCTTTCCAAAAGAAGAATGGTGCGGTGTCCGAATCGAATCATTTCCCTGGGAGGACCGATGGGAAATAGCTGCAGACCTACAACGAGAACTTCAGCGGCAATTGGAAGAACTAGAAAGAACACGCCAGAATCTTCCTATATTGGTATCATCACAGTTTCGAGCTCGGCGCAGTGTTCCCCTCTTTGGATTCCTTGGAAAGATTGCAGGACCCATCGCTGGTGTACTAAACTACGAAGATGGTGAACATTACGAGGCAGTTATGCAAGAATTAAATGAAGCACAAGCAAACTTATCACACCTTGTTGGAAAGCAGACACATGTGGTTAGGTCTCAATTAGAAAGTCTGCATAGTCAGGTGCAACATCACGACGAAGTCTTGCAGGAACTACACCAATCTTTCGACACCCTGAATAAGGAACTAAATGGACAATTTAAACATTCTGAATTCCAAGAATACTCCAAACTCCTGGACAAAACACTGGCTGCCATAAAATTAGGACTTGATCACAACATCCGAACGACGACAACAATGCTAGACGCAGTTCACGATGCTAGAAGAGGACAATTGCATCCTGGAATTTTATCTTCAGAACAATTGGGACTTATCCTCGACGACATTAGAAATAACGCCACTGATGTTATTTTCCCCATACCTGGACCCAAGGTCAGCGTTGACGAATTAATTCAAGTAGCCACGACCAGTATTCTATGCGAGGACCACAAAATCAAAATTTTGATGGACATTCCTCTCCTGGAACAAGACAAATATGCAGCCTTCAAACTACATCCACTGCCGACTCTTCAAGGTGAACTTGGAAACGCATCTACTAGGGCATACGTGAATCCTGCATACAACTACTTAATCGTCGATAAAGAGCAAAGAACCTATCTTTTGCTTAAAGACAAAGATTGGGAAAATTGTAGGACAACGACATCGTTCCATGCATGTCTGAAAGGATCACCCATTTACGACCTTCAGAACAGACCAATCTGTGAGGTATCACTCCTGACCAATCCCACGGACAAAGTACTACGAACCTGTGATATCAGAATTACTTCAAGTCTAGAATCTTTTTGGAAACCTCTGCGGACTTTAGCAGCCTGGCTTTATTCAGTGGCCAAGCCGGAAGTATTACTGATAATCTGCCACTCTGCTTATCCGATCAAAATAAATATCACTGGTACTGGGATAATAAGGTTGGCCCCAGGATGTTCGGCAAAGACAAAAGATATAACTATCCCAGCAACAGCAACTCAGGTAGGCCAAACGGAGATCTTATATGAACCCGAGTTACACCTGGACTTAAAACGGATTTCAAATGTATTTTCTACCTATTCCCATTTAACAACTACGATGGAAATTCAAGAGAATGTTCGAACAAAATTGAAGACCCCCAATTTCGATACCAACTCCAAAACTCTGGAACAACTGGAACAGGAATTGGAGAATTTTGCGATGCAGCGAAAATGGAGAACCCATCACTCTATCCTTATTTATGGGTCCTATAGTGGATTGATAATTTTTGGCATTATCAGTCTCCTCCTTCTATGTCGACACTCAATCAGTAGAAAAATCAGGACTATCACTGGCAAAAGTAATTTCAAAAGGAACAAGGCTGATCCCGTTCCGGAGACAGGGTATAAGTTAAGGAGTCAAGACGAGCACCTAGATATGCAGAGATCTGGAAAAATCCCTTCAACATCTACGAATCTAGATCAAGGCGTGGAACTCCAACCATCGACCGCTGAGGCACCTAAGAATCTTGTACCTACAACCCAATCTTGACAACCAAATTCCGAAGGCTTCGGAATTTTGACAACGAAATCAACAGCATCGACCAATATCAGTTTACCAACCAAAAACTATTTAAAAAGGGTAATCGTATTACCCATACAAAAACTTCAACCAGTCTAGTTAAAAACAAAAGAGTGTGCGATGTACACATTGCACCTTTATATATGACCAAAGTTTTTCTTTTTTTTTGGTTAATTTTTTTTTTTGTTTAGTTTTGCCATGTTTTATTTTTACATGAAAATTCACGATCGATTTCTCTTATCAATTTCAGCACCGTCGGGACAGGTCCTAGCACATTCTCATGTAAAAGAACAGAGAAATCTTGTAGAGGGAGGCTTACGTGGTCTGACCGCCGAACTGCCACTTGGGCCGCCCTCAATATTTTGCCAGACATCCTTTCCTACCACGTTGTCAAGAGACTGGGTGCAGATGTGCTCTAACGAGACATCGTCACCTGTTTAATGATTTGTGGGAGTTTTGGGTCAGTGCCTGGTTGATGGAGAAATCTATCGTGGAAAACCATGAATCATTTTTGATGATGACAACGGGTAAATCCTACCCAATATTATTGTGAATATTATCAAAAAAAAAAAAAAAAAAATTTACACCCTTATCATTACAAAATTTTCCTGAAAAAAAAAAAGAGAATAGAATATTTTCACTTACCGTGGAAAAAAATTATCAACCGCTGAAGGTCCCCTCCCCTCTAAATCCATAACGAAAGTTACAAGAAAAAAAAAAAAAAAAAAAAAAAAAAAAATTTTTTATATATATATTATTTTAAATCACAACATTTTATTGATTGAAATTGTTTGCTAAGGGAGGGAACAAGTGTTGCTGGTAGTTCTGAAAATTAAAAGGGTGAACGGGAAAGAAAAAAAAATTAGGGAGAGTAAAATGGGGCAACTCTTAAAATAATTATGTTTATTTTCTTAAAAAAAACAAAAAAAAAAAAAAAAAAAAAAAAAAAAAAAAAGGGGAAAAACAAAACGTACATATAAAATCAGAGTTAAAAAAAAAGGGAGAAGAGTTTTAACGGAGAAATAGTGATGTGCGCTAAACGAGAGGAAAGATGACTCCCTGGACTGGGGGAACAACAGGCTAGACCGTCGAGTCTAGCAAATAGCCCTCCGGGCCAATCGTTTGCCAGTACTTGGTCACCGGAACTCGAACCTTCTTTAAAAAAAAAAAAAAAAAAAAGATATTTTTTTTTACCCCACATTTAATAAAGTTTTTTTTTATCTCTATGACCACAACTGTCTATTTTTTTTTACATATATAAATGCTGGTTATTATTATGATTATTTTAATTTTGGTAATAACTAATGAACAATAAAACTTACCAATTGCCACCCCGAACGGATTCTGTTCTCTCCTCCCCTAGTCCTGTAGAAGCATTGGGTGAAGGAAAGGCTGAGCGAGCCCGATAATGGCTGAAAGCCGACCCTGGGAGGAACGGAGGGCAAAGATCGTAGTGTACTAAAAAAAAAAAAAAAAAAAAAAAAAATTTTTTTAATTATATATATACATGTAGTATATAACATAATATCTCACCAGATTTTGTGGCTCCTGTCCACTTCCCATCTGCCCTGAAGGATCATCACATCCCCAGCTTCATCCCTCACGACTGTGGGATCGACAAATCCAGACTAAAAAAAAAGGGGGGGGATACATGTATATGAAAAAGAAAATTTTTATGTATATATGTATATGTGTATACTTCTTCTTACTCACAATTGCCCAAAAGCCCCGACAGACATAATCCTGATTCCGCTGGCACCAGGAATACTCCTGGTACCATTGGCTGCGGGTATACCGCTTTCGAGGGCCGCTGCCTCTTAGGATTGGATCCACCCACCACACCAATCGATCATCTACGCGATCAGGTGCCACCCTCCACATTCCATACTCGACGAAAAATCTAAAAAAAAAAAAAAAAAAAAAAAAAAAAAATTGGTTCTTGAGATTTTATTAAAAATAGGAATTTTTCAAAATTTTATTAAAAATAACTATTTCTTAGAGTTGTATTTTTCAAAACTTTGTCAAAATAACTGTTTCTTAAAAATTTTATTTAAAAATATTAATTTTTCAGAATTTTATATTTCTTACAGTTTTATTTTTCAAAATTTTGTCAAAAATAACTATTTCTTAAAGATTTTATTTAAAAATAATAATTTTTCAGAATGTTATTAAAATTAATTATTTTAAATAATTTTTCAAAACTTTATTAAAAATAAATATCACTTGAAATTTTATCAAAATAACAATTTTTCAAAATTTTATTAAAAATAACTATTTCTTAAAGTTTTATTTTTCAAAACTTTGTCAAAATAACTGTTTCTTAAAAATTTTATTTAAAAATAATAATTTTTCAGAATGTTATTAAAATTAATTATTTAAAACTTTATTAAAAATAAATATCTCTTGAAATTTTATTTAAAAATAATAATTTTTCAGAATGTTATTGAAATTAATTATTTCTTAAAAATTTTATTTAAAATAATTTTTCAAAATTGTATTAAAAATAAAAATTTTTCAAAATTTTATTAAAAAAATTAACTATTTCTTAAAGTTTTATTTTTCAAAATTTTGTCAAAAATAACTATTTCTTAAAAGTTTTATTTAAAAATAATTTTTCAAAATTTTATTAAAAATAAATATCTCTTGAAATTTTATTTAAAAATAATAATTTTTCAGAATGTTATTAAAATTAATTATTTCTTAAAAACTTTATTTAAAATAATTTTTCAAAATTTTATTAAAAATAAAAATTTTTCAAAATTTTATTAAAAAATTAACTATTTCTTAAAGTTTTATTTTTCAAAATTTTGTCAAAAATAACTATTTCTTAAAAGTTTTATTTAAAAATAATTTTTCAAAATTTTATTAAAATTAATTATTTAAAATAATTTTTCAAAACTTTATTAAAAATAAATATCTCTTGAAATTTTATTAAAATAACAATTTTTCAAAATTTTATTAAAAATAACTATTTCTTAAAGTTTTATTTTTCAAAACTTTGTCAAAATAACTGTTTCTTAAAAATTTTATTTAAAAATAATAATTTTTCAGAATGTTATTAAAATTAATTATTTAAAATAATTTTTCAAAACTTTATTAAAAATAAATATCACTTGAAATTTTATCAAAATAACAATTTTTCAAAATTTTATTAAAAATAACTATTTCTGAAAGTTTTATTTAAAAATAATAATTTTTCAAAATTTTGTCAAAAATAACTATTTCTTAAAAGTTTTATTTAAAAATAATTTTTCAAAATTTTATTAAAATTAATTATTTAAAATAATTTTTCAAAACTTTATTAAAAATAAATATCTCTTGAAATTTTATTAAAATAACAATTTTTCAAAATTTTATTAAAAATAACTATTTCTTAAAGTTTTATTATTCAAAGCTTTGTCAAAATAACTGTTTCTTAAAAATTTTATTTAAAAATAATAATTTTTCAGAATGTTATTAAAATTAATTATTTAAAATAATTTTTCAAAACTTTATTAAAAATAAATATCACTTGAAATTTTATCAAAATAACAATTTTTCAAAATTTTATTAAAAATAACTATTTCTGAAAGTTTTATTTAAAAATAATAATTTTTCAGAATGTTATTAAAATTAATTATTTTAAATAATTTTTCAAAACTTTATTAAAGATAAATATCACTTGAAATTTTATCAAAATAACAATTTTTCAAAATTTAATTAAAAATAACTATTTCTTAAAGTTTTATTTTTCAAAACTTTGTCAAAATAACTGTTTCTTAAAAATTTTATTTAAAAATAATAGTTTTTCAGAATGTTATTAAAATTAATTATTTAAAACTTTATTAAAAATAAATATCTCTTGAAATTTTATTAAAATAACAATTTTTCAAAATTTTGTCAAAAATAACTATTTCTTAAAAGTTTTATTTAAAAATAATTTTTCAAAATCTTATTAAAATTAATTATTTAAAATTGTTACGAACCGAAAAATATTAATTATAAAGATTATTATTTTTATATGTCCTGGAGGCACCAAGCTGCCGAAATTTAAAAATTTCGTTTAATTTTATGGGATCGTGTATCCTTTTTTAGAAGAAAACTGCCAAGTTACGTTATTCGGAATTGAATTTAAGGGATAAGACACAATAAAACAATTAAGACCCTTTTATACATTTATTATAAAAAGAAATCTTTGATTTTAAAGTATAGAAATAATACAGTAAGATAAGAAGAAGGAACGATACATGTTTTTAAAGACTTACTATACTGCTTATTCTACCGTCGCTAGCTAACGAGGGCGAGGCGTCGAGCTGCTATCCGACGGGCGGAAAAATATACACACTTATCAAGCGCGAAAATGTCTATTGGTAGCGCACGAAAATGCACTCACGGGTCCACCGAATCTAAACAGCGCAGGCACCACACGTGCGGACTGGCCGGTCAAAAGACAAAAATTCAATAATTTGATTTTATTCAAATTACTGGATTTTTATTAAAGACGACTTCCGTTGGACTTCGTCGGCGTGAAGGATTTACTTTGATTTTTCGTCCGTCCAATTTTAATCACTATCTATGTAGTGGATTGCAAAAATTGAAAAACCGACTCACGGACGGGCTTAGTCCCGGCGTCTCAAAAATCGTTTTTATGCCTCTGAAAAATTTCAGAGCTGACTCGCGAATGAGAGTTGTACTGCAATTAATTGACTTCCGCGATGCACTTTTATATGAACGTTTAGAGACTTCAGGTGGGAAAATTTTGTGGACTAAGGGTTTTTAACACGTGAACAAGGCGTGAGCTCTGGGCCTGTTACTATGCCAATAATGCTGAGTTTTTATTTTCTTTTAATGGTATAGCCAAATATAATAATATGCACTTGATAAAATCAAGCATAATTATTATTGAAAAGACTTGTTGTCCTTTGGATTTATTTTATGAATTTTCCTTGTTGGAAAATGATTTGATTTTTGGTATTTTTACCCCTTTTTTTTGCGACAATTACAACTTTGATGTTGTGTTGTCATGAGCATGTAGGTTTGTTAGGCCCAGAATACGTTATATATAAAAAAATGGGGGGGTAGAGTAAGAAAGGATGGAAGCTGAAGAATTACGTTCAAGGAAAAGCTCATCGCGTAGATTTATTTGAACTATTATTATTATATCCTTTTTTTTCGCAAGAAGTCCAATTTCTAATGTGGCTCCTGTACTTATCCATACTCATTTTAGACCCGCAAGTGACAATATCGTGCCTCACAAAACAAGGTATCCATTATTATCATTTGCAATCAATAATTCTGTTAAATTTTAAATTATGAACATTGCCGCAGCGTCCAATGCGTTCAGGGAGCTGCCGCAATGTTCGTTAACGCACTCGCAACATTCGCAACATTACCATTCGCTACTTCCTTCAATTTTAAGTGGGGAACATTGCCGCAACGTTTAATGCGCTTAGAACGCTGCCGCAATGTTCATTAACACATTCGCAACATTCCCATTTACTAACTTCTACAATTTTTGTTTGGGAACATTGCCGCAACGTCCAACGCATTCGGAGCGTTGCCGCAATGTTCGTTAACGCATTCGCAACATTTGCAACATTAAATTCAAAGATTGTCGATTATATTTCATATATATAATGATTTTCACCTTTTAAGGTTATATTTAATTATAAATGCCCGTAGAAATCTGAAATTATATTAGAGTACATGCACATATATCCATTAGTGATATTTGCGATTTACATTTTTATTCTAAATAGTTATAATAATAATATGTGCACACATAACATTCCAAGAATAAGGCCCGAGTCCGTTCCCATCGCATTATGCTGACGATTGAATTTTTATTATCAAAGTATTGTGTTAAAATTTACGAAAAGTAAATTTCAGCACAATACAAAAAAAATTAAATTTTTAGGTACCACCGTGACAAAAATAATTTTTCAAAACTTTATTAAAAATAAATATCTCTTGAAATTTTATTAAAATAACAATTTTTCAAAATTTTATTAAAAATAACTATTTCTGAAAGTTTTATTTAAAAATAATAATTTTTCAGAATGTTATTAAAATTAATTATTTTAAATAATTTTTCAAAACTTTATTAAAGATAAATATCACTTGAAATTTTATCAAAATAACAATTTTTCAAAATTTTATTAAAAATAACTATTTCTTAAAGTTTTATTTTTCAAAACTTTGTCAAAATAACTGTTTCTTAAAAATTTTATTTAAAAATAATAGTTTTTCAGAATGTTATTAAAATTAATTATTTAAAACTTTATTAAAAATAAATATCTCTTGAAATTTTATTAAAATAACAATTTTTCAAAATTTTGTCAAAAATAACTATTTCTTAAAAGTTTTATTTAAAAATAATTTTTCAAAATTTTATTAAAATTAATTATTTAAAATAATTTTTCAAAACTTTATTAAAAATAAATATCTCTTGAAATTTTATTAAAATAACAATTTTTCAAAATTTTATTAAAAATAACTATTTCTTAAAGTTTTATTTTTCAAAACTTTGTCAAAATAACTGTTTCTTAAAAATTTTATTTGAAAATAATAATTTTTCAGAATGTTATTAAAATTAATTATTTAAAATAATTTTTCAAAACTTTATTAAAAATAAATATCTCTTGAAATTTTATTAAAATAACAATTTTTCAAAATTTTATTAAAAATAACTATTTCTGAAAGTTTTATTTAAAAATAATAATTTTTCAGAATGTTATTAAAATTAATTATTTAAAATAATTTTTCAAAACTTTATTAAAAATAAATATCTCTTGAAATTTTATTAAAATAACAATTTTTCAAAATTTTATTAAAAATAACTATTTCTGAAAGTTTTATTTAAAAATAATAATTTTTCAGAATGTTATTAAAATTAATTATTTAAAATAATTTTTCAAAACTTTATTAAAAATAAATATCTCTTGAAATTTTATTAAAATAACAATTTTTCAAAATTTTATTAAAAATAACTATTTTTCAAAATTTTGTCAAAAATAACTGTTGCTTAAAATTTTATTTAAAAATAATAATTTTTCAGAATGTTATTAAAATTAATTATTTAAAATAATTTTTCAAAACTTTATTAAAAATAGACATCTCTTGAAATTTTATTTAAAAATAATAATTTTTCAGAATGTTATTAAAATTAATTATTTAAAATAATTTTTCAAAACTTTATTAAAAATAGACATCTCTTGAAATTTTATTTAAAAATAATAATTTTTCAGAATGTTATTGAAATTAATTATTTCTTAAAAATTTTATTTAAAATAATTTTTCAAAATTTTATTAAAAATAAAAATTTTTCAAAATTTTATTAAAAAAATTAACTATTTCTTAAAGTTTTATTTTTCAAAATTTCGTCAAAAATAACTATTTCTTAAAAGTTTTATTTAAAAATAATTTTTCAAAATTTTATTAAAAATAAATATCTCTTGAAATTTTATTTAAAAATAATAATTTTTCAGAATGTTATTAAAATTAATTATTTCTTAAAAACTTTATTTAAAATAATTTTTCAAAATTTCATTAAAAATAAAAATTTTTCAAAATTTTATTAAAAAATTAACTATTTCTTAAAGTTTTATTTTTCAAAATTTTGTCAAAAATAACTATTTCTTAAAGTTTTATTTTTCAAAATTTTGTCAAAAATAACTGTTGCTTAAAAATTTTATTTAAAAATAATAATTTTTCAGAATGTTATTAAAATTAATTATTTCTTAAAAATTTTATTTAAAATAATTTTTCAAAATTTTATTAAAAATAAAAATTTCTTAAAAAAAAAAAAAAAAAAAAAAAGAAAAAAAAAATTGGTAGTTTTTAGATTTTGTCAAAGTAGAATTTTTGAAAGTAATTGTTTTTCGGATTTTTTTTTATTATGAGAATATAACTTACCCCCTTGACCCTCCAAGTCTCCCCACCAAATTGTGAAGTTCAACACAGGCCCGCACTTTTAACATTCGTTCCCTGTCCTCTGCCGTAGGGGCACGTTCATCGTCCTCTTGAACATAAGCAGGCCGCATGTTCTGGACCCTCCTTAGGAGGGTCAATAAACTCTGTCGATAATTTGGGACATCCTCACTTGTCACTTCAACCATCTTCGCTTTATTATTAGTTTAATTTTTTTTTCTTCTTCACTTCACTCACACCACTCACTCCCGAGTCGCGCGCAAAAAAAAAAAAATTTAAGGGTGGGAAAGGAGGAGAGAGATAAAAAAAAAAACTACAAAAAGAGGATTATTAAGGTGTTAATTATAAGAGAGCTACCGGCAAACTGACTGCGGGGACCTGCGTCTGGACCGCGGAGACTGCACGTGCAGCTCCTTGGTCCTTATCAGTGAAACCGGATACTCCACATCCGATTCTCTGGCACCAACGTCCAGACAAAGAATCAGCATAAATTCTTTATAAAGAAAAACTTAATGATTCTATTCTCTCGTTTTTTTGCATATATAATTGTTTACTAATTTTTTTTAGCCCGATTTCGTTTCCATCGCTTTTAGTTTTTGGGGACAAAAACGGGAATATTCACGGTGGTTTGTCACGGTGGTACCTAAAAATTTAATTTTTTTTTGTATTGTGCTGAAATTTACTTTTCGTAGATTTTAACACAATACTTTGATAATAAAAATTCAATCGTCAGCATAATGCGATGGGAACGGACTCGGGCCTTATTCTTGGAATGTTATGTGTGCACATATTATTATTATAACTATTTAGAATAAAAATGTAAATCGCAAATATCACTAATGGATATATGTGCATGTACTCTAATATAATTTCAGATTTCTACGGGCATTTATAATTAAATATAACCTTAAAAGGTGAAAATCATTATATATATGAAATATAATCGACAATCTTTGAATTTAATGTTGCAAATGTTGCGAATGCGTTAACGAACATTGCGGCAACGCTCCGAATGCGTTGGACGTTGCGGCAATGTTCCCAAACCACAATTGTAAAAGTTAGCAAATGGGAATGTTGCGAATGTATTAACGAACATTGCGGCAGCGTTCTGAGCGCATTGAACGTTGCGGCAATGTTCCCCACTTAAAATTAAAGAAAGTAGCGAACGGTAATATTGCGAATGTTGCGAGTGCGTTAACGAACATTGCGGCAGCGCCCTGAGTGCGTTGGACGTTGCGGCAATGTTCCCAAACGAAAATTGTAGAAGTTAGTAAATGGGAATATTGCGAATGTGTTAATGAACATTGCGGCAGCGTTCTAAGCGCATTAAACGTTGCGGCAATGTTCCCCACTTAAAATCGAAGGAAGTAGCGAATGGTAATGTTGCGAATGTTGCGAGTGAGTTAACGAACATTGCGGCAGCTCCCTGAATGCATTGGACGCTGCGGCAATGTTCATAATTTAAAACTTAACAGAATTATTGATTGCAAATGATAATAATGGATACCTTGTTTTGTGAGGCACGATATTATCACTTGCGGGTCTAAAATGAGTATGGATAAGTACAGGAGCCACATTAGAAATTGGACTTCTCGCGAAAAAAAAAAAAAAGGATATAATAATAATAGTTCAAATAAATCTACGCGATGAGCTTTTCCTTGAACGTAATTCTTCAGCTTCCATCCTTTCTTACTCTACCCCCCCCTTTTTTTTATATATATAACGTATTCTGGGCCTAACAAACCTACATGCTCATGACAACACAACATCAAAGTTGTAATTGTCGCAAAAAAAAGGGGTAAAAATACCAAAAATCAAATCATTTTCCAACAAGGAAAATTCATAAAATAAATCCAAAGGACAACAAGTCTTTTCAATAATAATTATGCTTGATTTTATCAAGTGCATATTATTATATTTGGCTATACCATTAAAAGAAAATAAAAACTCAGCATTATTGGCATAGTAACAGGCCCAGAGCTCACGCCTTGTTCACGTGTTAAAAACCCTTAGTCCACAAATTTTCCCACCTGAAGTCTCTAAACGTTCATATAAAAGTGCATCGCGGAAGTCAATTAATTGCAGTACAACTCTCATTCGCGAGTCAGCTCTGAAATTTTTCAGAGGCATAAAAACGATTTTGAGACGCCGGGACTAAGCCCGTCCGTGAGTCGGTTTTTCAATTTTTGCAATCCACTACATAGATAGTGATTAAAATTGGACGGACGAAAAGTTAAAGTAAATACTTCACGCCGACGAAGTCCAACGGAAGTCGTCTTTAATAAAAACCAGTAATTTGAATAAAATCAAATTATTGAATTTTTGTCTTTTTGACCGGCCAGTCCGCACGTGTGGTGCCTGCGCTGTTTAGATTCGGTGGACCCGTGAGTGCAATTTTCGTGCGCTACCAATAGACACTTTCGCGCTTTGCTAAGTGTGTGTATTTTTCCGCCCGTCGGAAAGCAGCTCGACGCCTCGCCCTCGTTAGCTTGCGACGGTATAATAAGCAGTAGAGTAAGTTTTTTTTAAACATGTATCGTTCCATTTTCTTATCTTATTGTATTATTTCAACATTTTAAAATCAAAGATTTCTTTTTATAATAAATGTATAAAAGGGTCTTAATTGTTTCATTGTGTCTTATCCCTTAAATTCAATTCCGAATAACGTAACTTGGCAGTTTTCTTCTAAAAAAGGATACACGATCCCATAAAATTAAACGAAATTTTTAATTTCGGCAGCTTGGTGCCTCCAGGACATAGAAAATAATAATTTTTATAATTAATATTTTTTCGGTTCGTAACATCCAATACATATGAATAAGCATGAGAGATTCTTTTTCAATCGCCCCAGCCAAAAAGTCAATGTTCTGGGATTGGCTTCATACTTTGGTAAATTGTTGTCCTATATGATAGTAATAAATCCCTAAAATATAAACTAATTAAAAAAATATTTGTAGAAAGTAGAGGGGGTTGAAGTTTTGACGTTAAGGGTAACATTGTCATTTTCAAATCTGTATAACTATGACAAAAGTTAATGGATTTTAATTTATCTATAATGAATTTTATTGCATTTTTCACGTACTTTTCAAAAATGTATACAAAATTTAAAAAAAAAAATTTTGACCCCTTTTTTTTCAAAATCACCCCTTATTTTTCGATTTTCACCCCTTCGGGAATTTTTTTTTGTTTTCTTTTATTTTCATTGGAAAACTGAGGTTTTTTCCCATGAGCTATGTAAATATGAAAATGGGACAACAATAATTTTGTGAGAAACATAATATTAAATTAGGCGGTGCCGATAAGGGGTGTACCTGGAGATCATCTTTGAGGATTTAGATAGGCACCGCCTAATTTAATATTATGTTTCTCACAAAATTATTGTTGTCCCATTTTCATATTTACATAGCTCATGGGAAAAAACCTCAGCTTTCCAATGAAAATAAAAAAAAAATACCCGAAGGGGTGAAAATCGAAAAATAAGGGTTGATTTTGAAAAAAAGGGGTTAAAAATTTTTTTTTTTAAATTTCGTACACATTTTTGAAAAGTACGTGAAAAATGAAATAAAATTCATTATAGATAAATTAAAATCCATTAACTTTTGTCATAGTTAAACGGATTTGAAAATGACAATGTTACACTTAACGTCAAAACTTCAACCCCCTCTACTTTCTACAAATATTTTTTTAATTAGTTTATATTTTAGGGATTTATTACTATCATATAGGACAACAATTTACCAAAGTATGAAGCCAATCCCAGAACATTGACTTTTTGGGCTGGGGCGATTGAAAAAGAATCTCTCGCATATAAAACATATATAACAAGTATATAACATTTATCATCAATACTAATATTAAATAATTTAATTATTATACAATTATAATAAAATATAACACAGGCACACAAAAAAAAAAAGTTGTCTGTTTCTTGAACTACACATATATTTCCTATAGTATTTTGGCCCGCTGAAACCGAATCTGAGGTCAGAATTGCTCCATCACCCTCAGTTTTTTTTAAATCGACCAAAACCACCCTTAAACGGACAAATTCACACTTCGGAGATAAAAAATAAATCAACTTATTTTTTAGAAAAACTAAATTTTACATCTACGAAACTTTGCTCCACTAACTCAAAAACAAAGCCAGCATTGATCCAGCACCCCCTGAATTTTTTTAATCGAAAAAACTACCCCTAATCTGAAGAATCAAATTCAGGAGGTAAAACAATAAAATAACTGATTAAAAAATTTTATAACCAGGTATTTTTACTCCAGCAAGGCAGAAACAAATCCAGAAATGCTCCCTCACCCTCTAAATTTTTTTTAAATCGAAAAAACCACCCTTAAATAGAAAAATTAAAATTTAAGAAGTAAAAAAAAATACTTTACCGGCTTTTTTTAAAAACAGAACCTTACATGTTTGTAGTTTTGCTCTACTAACTCAAAAAAACAAAGCCAGCATTGATCCAGCACCCCCTGAATTTTTTTAATCGAAAAAACTACCCCTAATCTGAAGAATCAAATTCAAGAGGTAAAACAATAAAATAACTGATTAAAAAATTTTATAACCAGGTATTTTTACTCCAGCAAGGCAGAAACAAAGCCAGAAATGCTCCCTCACCCTCTAAAATTTTTTTAAATCGAAAAAACCACCCTTAAATAGAAAAATTCAAATTTAAGAAGTAAAAAAAAATACTTTACCGGCTTTTTTTAAAAACAGAACCTTACATGTTTGTAGTTTTGCTCTACTAACTCAAAAAAACAAAGCCAGCATTGATCCAGCACCCCCTGAATTTTTTTAATCGAAAAAACTACCCCTAATCTGAAGAATCAAATTCAAGAGGTAAAACAATAAAATAACTGATTAAAAAATTTTATAACCAGGTATTTTTACTCCAGCAAGGCAGAAACAAAGCCAGAAATGCTCCCTCACCCTCTAAAATTTTTTTAAATCGAAAAAACCACCCTTAAATAGAAAAATTCAAATTTAAGAAGTAAAAAAATATTAAATTACCGGCTTTTTTTAAAGACAGAACCTTACATGAATGCAGTTTTGCTCTACTAATTAAAAAAAATAAAGCCAGCATTGATCCATCACCCTCTGAATTTTTTTAAATAAAAAAAACTACCCTTAATCTGAAGAATCAAACTTAGGAGGTAAAACAATAAAATAACTGTTAAAAAAATTTTATAACCAGATATTTTTACTCCAGCAATGCACAAACAAAGCCAGAAATGCTCCCTCACCCTCTAAAATTTTTTTAAATCGAAAAAACCACCCTTAAATAGAAAAATTCAAATTTAGGAGATTAAAAATTAAATAACTGACTTTTTTAAAACAAAACCTTACTACATCTATGTTTTTTCGCTCCTCTAACTCAAAAACAAAGCCACCATTGATTCATCAATCTCTGAATTTGTTTAATCGAAAAAACTACCCCTAATCTGAAGAATCAAATTCAGGCGGTAATACAATATAATAACTGATTAAAAATTTTACAGCCAGGTATGTTTCCGCATTGCTGGAGTAAAAATACCTGGATATAAACTTTTTTAATCAGTTATTTTTTTGTTTTACCTCCTAAGTTTGGTTCTTCAGATTAAGGGTAGTTTTTTTTATTTAAAAAAATTCAGAGGGTGATGGATCAATGCTGGCTTTATTTTTTTGAGTTAGTAAAGCAAAACTACATACATGTAAGGTTCTGTTTTTAAAAAAAGCCGGTAATTTAATATTTTTTTACTTCTTAAATTTGAATTTTTCTATTTAAGGGTGGTTTTTTCGATTTAAAAAAATTTTAGAGAGTGAGGGAGCATTCCTGGCTTTGTTTCTGCATTGCTGGAGTAAAAATATCTGGTCATGAAATTTTTTAATCAGTTATTTTATTGTTTTACCTCCTGAATTTGATTATTTAGATTAGGGGTAGTTTTTTCGATTAAAAAAATTCAGGGGGTGCTGGATCAATGCTGGCTTTGTTTTTTTGAGTTAGTAGAGCAAAACTACAAACATGTAAGGTTCTGTTTTTAAAAAAAGCCGGTAATTTATTATTTTTTTACTTCTTAAATTTAAATTTTTCTATTTAAGGGTGGTTTTTTTGATTTAAAAAAAATTTAGAGGGTGAGGGAGCATTTCTGGATTTATTTCTGCCTTGCTGGAGTAAAAATACCTGGTTATAAAATTTTTTAATCAGTTATTTTATTGTTTTACCTCCTGAATTTGATTATTTAGATTAGGGGTAGTTTTTTCGATTAAAAAAATTCAGGGGGTGCTGGATCAATGCTGGCTTTGTTTTTTTGAGTTAGTAGAGCAAAACTACAAACATGTAAGGTTCTGTTTTTAAAAAAAGCCGGTAATTTATTATTTTTTTACTTCTTAAATTTGAATTTTGCTATTTAAGGGTGGTTTTTTTGATTTAAAAAAAATTTAGAGGGTAAGGGAGCATTTCTGGATTTGTTTATGCCTTGCTGGAGTAAAAATACCTGGTTATAAAATTTTTTAATCAGTTATTTTATTGTTTTACCTCTTGAATTTGATTCTTCAGATTAGGGGTAGTTTTTTCGATTAAAAAAATTCAGGGGGTGCTGGATCAATGCTGGCTTTGTTTTTTTGAGTTAGTAGAGCAAAACTACAAACATGTAAGGTTCTGTTTTTAAAAAAAGCCAGTAATTTATTATTTTTTTACTTCTTAAATTTAAATTTTTCTATTTAAGGGTGGTTTTTTCGATTTAAAAAAATTTTAGAGAGTGAGGGAGCATTCCTGGCTTTGTTTCTGCATTGCTGGAGTAAAAATATCTGGTCATGAAATTTTTTAATCAGTTATTTTATTGTTTTACCTCCTGAATTTGATTATTTAGATTAGGGGTAGTTTTTTCGATTAAAAAAATTCAGGGGGTGCTGGATCAATGCTGGCTTTGTTTTTTTGAGTTAGTAGAGCAAAACTACAAACATGTAAGGTTCTGTTTTTAAAAAAAGCCGGTAATTTATTATTTTTTTACTTCTTAAATTTGAATTTTTCTATTTAAGGGTGGTTTTTTTGATTTAAAAAAAATTTAGAGGGTAAGGGAGCATTTCTGGATTTGTTTCTGCCTTGCTGGAGTAAAAATACCTCGTTATAAAATTTTTTAATCAGTTATTTTATTGTTTTACCTCTTGAATTTGATTCTTCAGATTAGGGGTAGTTTTTTCGATTAAAAAAATTCAGGGGGTGCTGGATCAATGCTGGCTTTGTTTTTTTGAGTTAGTAGAGCAAAACTACAAACATGTAAGGTTCTGTTTTTAAAAAAAGCCGGTAATTTATTATTTTTTTACTTCTTAAATTTAAATTTTTCTATTTAAGGGTGGTTTTTTTGATTTAAAAAAAATTTAGAGGGTGAGGGAGCATTTCTGGATTTATTTCTGCCTTGCTGGAGTAAAAATACCTGGTTATAAAATTTTTTAATCAGTTATTTTATTGTTTTACCTCCTGAATTTGATTATTTAGATTAGGGGTAGTTTTTTCGATTAAAAAAATTCAGGGGGTGCTGGATCAATGCTGGCTTTGTTTTTTTGAGTTAGTAGAGCAAAACTACAAACATGTAAGGTTCTGTTTTTAAAAAAAGCCGGTAATTTATTATTTTTTTACTTCTTAAATTTGAATTTTGCTATTTAAGGGTGGTTTTTTTGATTTAAAAAAAATTTAGAGGGTAAGGGAGCATTTCTGGATTTGTTTATGCCTTGCTGGAGTAAAAATACCTGGTTATAAAATTTTTTAATCAGTTATTTTATTGTTTTACCTCTTGAATTTGATTCTTCAGATTAGGGGTAGTTTTTTCGATTAAAAAAATTCAGGGGGTGCTGGATCAATGCTGGCTTTGTTTTTTTGAGTTAGTAGAGCAAAACTACAAACATGTAAGGTTCTGTTTTTAAAAAAAGCCAGTAATTTATTATTTTTTTACTTCTTAAATTTAAATTTTTCTATTTAAGGGTGGTTTTTTTGATTTAAAAAAAATTTAGAGGGTGAGGGAGCATTTCTGGATTTATTTCTGCCTTGCTGGAGTAAAAATACCTGGTTATAAAATTTTTTAATCAGTTATTTTATTGTTTTACCTCCTGAATTTGATTATTTAGATTAGGGGTAGTTTTTTCGATTAAAAAAATTCAGGGGGTGCTAGATCAATGCTGGCTTTGTTTTTTTGAGTTAGTAGAGCAAAACTACAAACATGTAAGGTTCTGTTTTTAAAAAAAGCCGGTAATTTATTATTTTTTTACTTCTTAAATTTGAATTTTTCTATTTAAGGGTGGTTTTTTTGATTTAAAAAAAATTTAGAGGGTGAGGGAGCATTTCTGGATTTATTTCTGCCTTGCTGGAGTAAAAATACCTGGTTATAAAATTTTTTAATCAGTTATTTTATTGTTTTACCTCCTGAATTTGATTCTTCAGATTAGGGGTAGTTTTTTCGATTAAAAAAATTCAGGGGGTGCTGGATCAATGCTGGCTTTGTTTTTGAGTTAGTGGAGCAAAGTTTCGTAGATGTAAAATTTGGTTTTTCTAAAAAATAAGTTGATTTATTTTTTATCTCCGAAGTGTGAATTTGTCCGTTTAAGGGTGGTTTTGGTCGATTTAAAAAAAAACTGAGGGTGATGGAGCAATTCTGACCTCAGATTCGGTTTCAGCGGGCCAAAATACTATAGGAAATATATGTGTAGTTCAAGAAACAGACAACTTTTTTTTTTTTGTGTGCCTGTGTAATAATTAAATATAACATTATATATAGGGGAGGATGGGGCAAGGATAGTTAAGGGGTAAGGATAGTTAGTTGCTGTTATGTTTAGACGGCTTGCTCAAAATTCGCGTCATTCATGGTATATTTGCGTCTTAACACCAATAGATGATAGTAAAAATTGGAAGTCAATCTGCCACCATTTGCGAAGTCAGGAGTTTATTTTTGTAAAAAGTCTGTTTTGCTAAAATGTCAACGTAGTGTTTATCATACTGTTTTCTATATTAGTGCTTCCGAATATATATTTTCGTAAGTGTTTTCCGGAGTGAAATTTCCTGCTGAACACGAAGATCGTATTTATTTTCAAATTAATTAACGTCGTTCTTTAAAATTTAGAAAAAACTGAAATATGGGCTCATGGGGCAAGGATAGTTAGGACTATTACGGCTCGATAAAATCCTGCTAATGCGACTGCAAATTATAAAAAAATGTTTAATTGTTCTTTTTATGTTGATATACATAATGGTACGTAATTATATACGAAAAAAGAAGCTTATTGACCAAGAAATTGGTGATCATCTGAAGAAAATTGGTTAAACCTCAGATTTTAGTTCAGACGAATTTTAATGCAATAATTGATATTCAGAAAATGTTCAAAACATGTTGTTAATACTTGATATATCAATATTAAATAGTCTAAATCCAATAAAATAAAGAAACCGAAAATTTACTGATTTTCTATGACAATTTTAGCATTTCGATTCTGTTAACTATCCTTGCCCCGGTACTGGGGCAAGGATAGTTGAAATTTTTTTTTACTTTTTCATTCGTATCTCGTAGGGATTGCACTCTACAGCAAAATAATGTATAGCAAAATTATAGCCAAATAACCAGGTTTTCTGAAGATACTATTCGATTGCTGATATATATTTAGGTTTGGCCGCTAGATTTAAAAAGGTCTTACCTAACTATCCTTGCCCCGTCCGCCCCTAAATATAACAATTATCACCATTAATAATATTAAAGATTGAAATAATAATAGAAACTAACAATATATAAATCAATATTAATAATAAGTAACAATAAATAGCAATTTTACTAATTAAATAAAATATCTTTAAAGATTTCATTATTAAAACTATTAATTTTAATCAATAATTAATAATATTAATAATAAAATATCATCATAATTCATTAACCATCAATAATTCTAACAATTAATAATATAATATATATATATAGAAGTCATTTTGAGTTGATTATTATTATTATTATTATTAATAATAATCGAGTGCAAAAGGCTTCGAAATGAGTCCCGAGTATCAAGCGAGCATGGAAAAACGAAAGTGGCACGTGAGGTGTGGTCAGGCCCACGCCCCCAGCCCAGCAGCCACGCGCCTGGGCTACCGCCTACTCTCCCATGGCCGTCATACTCGCTGTCGCGACTAGCCTGCATGACATATATATATGAGTGCGCTGAGCAAAGGCCATGTTGACGCATCATATATATGCAATGCTTCTCTGCGCGCATACTATACTAATGCATTTATTCCGTTAAGAACGCTAGATTGATCAATTAAATCAATAAATTGATCAATCTATTGTGAAAAATTTATCAATTATATTTAAAGGATATTATTTGTTAATTTTAAATAATAATAATTTAAATAATTACTAAGAAAGGCTACACTTATATATGACATAATTAAAATCAAAAAAAAAAAAACAAATAAAAGAGATAAAAGTAATAAAAAAAAAATTAATATTTCACACTAGTATTATTAAATGATGTATAATAATAATAATAATAATGATACTTACTAGTCCAGCCAATACAACAAATGAAATAAAAATTTAATGAAAATTAATATTTAATTAAAAATTTAATAAACACCTGAAAATAAAATCAAGGAAAAATCAAGGAAAATCAAGGTTAAAAATTTATTATTATTGTTATTATATTAAACTCAATAAAAATATACAAATATTAAAAGGTTAAAAATAATCTTAATTTTCTACGTCTATATCTGTATCACTAGAACTAAGATCTATAGGCCTAGGGTTAAAATATTCGGTGGCATCCGCAGCATAAGGCAACTTCGCCCCGCATTTAAATTTATCTATTCTAAATTCATCCACAACATATTTACCACATTCACACTGACGACCACACATAACTTTATAGGGAGGGATATATTCCTTAGGAGAAGAATCTGAAGGACCAGGCATCCTTGGATCCTCAAATTTTGTTCCGCATTTACACATGGTTGCCCGCTGTGTAATGTTCAGCAACCGTCCACAAAAACAAAAACGTCGATGTTGTCCCAGGAAGCTGTAACAAACAAATAGAAACAAGAAAATTATGTAAAAAGATTACATATTTCAAAAAAAAAAACAGAATAATTATATATATATATAAATATATATACGCACATGAATCATAGAAATACAATACCTAGTACACGTGTCAGCTCTTGACATGTGCAAACAGTCAGGTCTACCGACAGGAATTTGATTCACCCCTCCCTATTGAAAATCCCCACATGGGAAACCACATGGGATCCTATGTCAAAAACTATGTAAAACCCCATTCCCCATATGGGAAACCATATGGTTTCCCATATAAAAACTCATGGGAAATTGGGACAGGAATTGGCATAGGAAAATATCAAAACGAGGTTCCTCCATGTCATTTCCTATGTCAAATCCCATGTCAAATATCATGTTAAATACCATGTTAAATACTAATTGAGATCCTTTATCACTTTTTTGAAAAATTTTCCGATGTCAAACCCCATGTCATTTCCCAAGTAAAAACCTTTATCATTTTTTTGAAAAATTTTCCCATGTCAAACCCCATGTCATTTCCCAAGTAAAAACCTTTATCATTTTTTTGAAAAATTTTCCCATGTCAAATCCTCTTTCGCCTTATCGAAAATACCCACATAGGAAAGCATATGGGAATCCACATGGGAAATGGAATACGATTTCATGTGCATTCTTCCAAATGATAAAACAAATAGATTTAAGCATAGGAAATCATATAAGATTTCATATAGATTCTAAAATTTCAACCTAAGATTTCACATGGATTTACATATAGGAAACGATATAGGATTTTATTCGGGAATTTTTTAGTTGGCTGCTTTATGCAGGCGGCAGTTTACAAAAAAAATTAATTATTTGATTAAATATCAAATAATAATACTTCAACTCATCTGAAAATAAAAAAAAGTTTACTTTACTTCTGCCTTAGACTCTCAGCTTTTATAGTATTCCAGACTGATCTCAACTGTGAGAGAAAATATTTTCACCATCTGGTGGTGAAACAATGAAACTATAATGACGATCAACATCTATATTGAAATTTCCTATGTCATTTCCCATGTCATTTCCCATGTGAAATCCTCTTTCATTTATTCGAAAAATTTTCCCATGTGAAATCCTTTATCATTTTTTTCAAAAAATTTTCCCATGTCAATTCCCATGTCAAACCCCATGTCATTTCCCATGTGAAATCTTTTATTATTTTTTGGAAAAATTTTCCCATATCAATTCCCACGTCAAACCTCATGTCATTTGCCATGTGAAATCCTTTATCGTATTCCATTTCCTCTGTGGATTCCCATATGCTTTCCCATGTGGGTATTTTCGATAGGGCGAAAGAGGATTTGTCATTGGAAAATTTGTCAAAAAAATGATGAAGGATTTCACATGGGAAATGACATGGGAAAATTTTTCGAAAAAATGATAAGATTCCACATGGGAAATGACATGGGAAAATTTTTCGAATAAATGAAAGAGGATTTCACATGGGAAATGACATGGGAAATGACATAGGAAATTTCAATATAGATGTTGATCGTCATTATAGTTTCATTGTTTCACCACCAGATGGTGAAAATATTTTCTCTCACAGTTGAGATCAGTCTGGAATACTATAAAAGCTGAGAGTCTAAGGCAGAAGTAAAGTAAACTTTTTTTTATTTTCAGATAAGTTGAAGTATTATTATTTGATATTTAATCAAATAATTAATTTTTTTTGTAAACTGCCGCCTGCATAAAGCAGCCAACTAAAAAATTCCCAAGTAAAATCCTATATCGTTTCCTATATGTAAATCCATGTGAAATCTTAGGTTGAAATTTTAGAATCTATATGAAATCTTATATGATTTCCTATGCTTAAATCTATTTGTTTTATCATTTGGAAGAATGCACATGAAATCGTATTCCATTTCCCATGTGGATTCCCATATGCTTTCCTATGTGGGTATTTTCGATAAGGCGAAAGATGATTTGACATGGGAAAATTTTTCAAAAAAATGATAAAAGTTTTTACTTGGGAAATGACATGGGGTTTGACACCGGAAAATTTTTCAAAAAAGTGATAAAGGATCTCAATTAGTATTTAACATGGTATTTAACATGATATTTGACATGGGATTTGACATAGGAAATGACATGGAGGAACCTCGTTTTGATATTTTCCTATGCCAATTCCTGTCCCAATTTCCCATGAGTTTTTATATGGGAAACCATATGGTTTCCCATATGGGGAATGGGGTTTTACATAGTTTTTGACATAGGATCCCATGTGGTTTCCCATGTGGGGATTTTCAATAGGGCTGCCAGTAAACACTGTAACTGCTGTTCCACGCGAACTCGTTCCAGGAACAAAGAAGATCTTCTGCCCTCAGGAGAAAAATGTGGACTCCAGGAATTTCTCACACGCCGGATACGTATTTTTCCAGATGACTTGGACCCGGCGTTCTTCACCTCGAAGTTAGGGGAAAAGCCAAGAAGCCCTGTGGTTTCCCGTTCTTCCCGGGAAAGCTGGACCAACCTCAAGGCGAGAAAAATCAACTGAGTGATTTTTCCCGGACTCCACACCCTCGGCCTGTCTCTGGGTACACGATCTGTAAAAACACAAAAGTATATAAATAAAAATATACAATAAAAACTTCAACAACTAAACAAACAAACAAAAAAAAATTTTTCTCACAAAATTTACAAGGCATCGACATGATAACCACGAAGCATAAATAAACGTTTATAATGTAAAATTAATGTTTTTAAGGATAAAAATGACACGCGCACCATGACACCTCCACGCCGAATGTCTAATCTACGCACTATTTTAAAATCTTTTTCCTCAAAGTTTGTTTCAAAAACCGACTCGCACAAATCACGCACAGTTTTAGCAGAATTTTCGAAAGGCATTTTCCAAATGGCAAATTAAAATATGCCCAAACTATCCTCAATGTCACTTATTCTCAAACCGAGAAGACGCACAGTGAGGAAAACTGTAAATTTTTGTGTCAAAATCGTAGAACTTGGGACAGAGTTGATACAATTTAATAAAAAAAATTGGAGATGAAAGCTGTGACTCTAGAGATTAGAGGAAAAATACGGAGAAACCTGTAAAAAAATTGTTAACCTATAAAAAAAATATGCAAAGTTGGAATTTTATTGTAGAAAATTGGTTTTCAATGTACTGCGAGCATAAAAACGATGAAATCTTTGTCTATGTCGACTATACTTACGTACTTTTTCATGCTGAATACGAATCCGATGCCAGAATTAGTGAAAAAAAATCGAGGAATAGAAATCGACCATGTTTTTTTCATAAAAAGTCCAAATTATTTAGATTGAAACGAAACTCACTTTTTAAGTGTTTTTGGGGTCGCTGATAACGAATATGACAGCAGAAATTCAAAATTCAAAATGGCGGATCCAATATGGCCGACTAAAATTTTTAAAATGCTTCTGTTTTAATCAAAACTTATGTTTCTTATGTTTTTGGGGTCGCTGATAACGAATATGACCTCAGAAATTCAAAATTCAAAATGGCGGATCCAATATGGCCGACTAAAATTTTTAAAATGCTTCTGTTTTAATCAAAACTTATGTTTCTTATGTTTTTGGGGTCGCTGATAACGAATATGACCTCAGAAATTCAAAATTCAAAATGGCGGATCCAATATGGCCGACTAAAATTTTTAAAATGCTTCTGTTCTAATCAAAACTTATGTTTCTTATGTTTTTGAAGTCGCTGCTAACGAATATGACCTCGAAAATTCAATATTCAAAATGGCGGATCTAATATGGCTAACTACAGAGATAAGAATAAGATACATAAGGAACATAAGTTTTGATTAGAACAGAAGCATTTAAAAAATTTTAGTCGGCCATATTGGATCCGCCATTTTGACTTTAGAATTTCTGAGGTCATATTCGTTATCAGCGACCCCAAAAACATAAGAAACATAAGTTTTGATTAGAACAGAAGCATTTAAAAAATTTTAGTCGGCCATATTGGATCCACCATTTTGAATTTTGAATTTCTGAGGTCATATTCGTTATCAGCGACCCCAAAAACATAAGAAACATAAGTTTTGATTAAAACAGAAGCATTTTAAAAATTTTAGTCGGCCATATTGGATCCGCCATTTTGAATTTTGAATTTCTGCTGTCATATTCGTTATCAGCGACCCCAAAAACACTTAAAAAGTGAGTTTCGTTTCAATCTAAATAATTTGGACTTTTTATGAAAAAAACATGGTCGATTTCTATTCCTCGATTTTTTTTCACTAATTCTGGCATCGGATTCGTATTCAGCATGAAAAAGTACGTAAGTATAGTCGACATAGACAAAGATTTCATCGTTTTTATGCTCGCAGTACATTGAAAACCAATTTTCTACAATAAAATTCCAACTTTGCATATTTTTTTTATAGGTTAACAATTTTTTTACAGGTTTCTCCGTATTTTTTCTCTAATCTCTAGAGTCACAGCTTTCATCTCGAATTTTTTTTATTAAATTGTATCAACTCTGTCCAAAGTTCTACGATTTTGACACAAAAATTTACAGTTTTCCTCACTGTGAGACGCTGATGCGAAACTATCATTGTTTCTGCCCACGAATTTGATGGCACATTTAGAGACGAATTTGTTTCACTAGGACCCGGTGCACAAGCATATAAATTATCGTTCTTAACAAAAGCACTATTTTCTACTGAACTGTCATTGTCAACATTATCACTTCCTAAAAGTTCGAGATCGAAGTCATCAATAAAATCAAAATCACTATTTTCTACCGAATCACTAATGTCAATTTTATCACCTTCCATATTATTAAAAAAAAAACACACACACAAAAAGAAAAGAAATAATAATGAAAAATTTAGATAAATAAACTTTATATTCACAAAATTTACACGTAAGAAAAAGAATAAATAAGAATGAAATTAATAATTTTACGCGACGTCACACTGCAGACACTAATTACACACTAAATAAAAGATAAAGGATTCAACTCACCATGAGGAATTTCGCGATCAACCAGTAGTGGTAGGGGCAAATGCGAGACTAATTACAAAAGGGATGTACACGGATCATCACAAGACTACTGAGATCATCATGTAACAATTTGATGATAACAGCATTTTTAAATTTCTCACGAGGAGCCATCTGGACCATCAGCTACATTGTTATATTGTTTAAACTTCAACTTACTTCGCAGCTGCAAAGTTTCCTTTAGACACTACATTAATCACTTTATTACACTCAGCAAAAATTGTAACATATTCTAAAAACAAAAAGTGTTATATATCCAAATTGTAAAACTTGTAAAATTTCACATAATGAAATCTAAATTTTAGTCCATCGAGGACGATGCACAATCTAAGGAGGGAGGACTGTTACATCCCGACATAACATTTTAAATTTTTCCTTTATTTAAATTAAAGAATTCAAATATTATTTTTACACTTTATGTGCATTTTACAAGTTAAAGGCCCCTTAATGCAGATTAACCGTTATGCATATATGATTAACAGAGTGGTCAAGCACAAGTAATGTCATAATATTAATAATGGTACAAAATAGGTTGAATAACATGATTATTATTCATAAAATATTATTATATTGACATTATTTGTGATTGAAAAACATTCTGACAACAAGAAAATAACATCAATAATATTAATTAAAATAGCCTCAACTTATTATCATAAGGCATGATAATTAATCGACATAAGATTATAATTGAAATGTCGATATAGTAGAAAGCAAGAAGATAAAGAACTCTTCCTTTTTGACATGAATAAAGAATGACTAATGTATAATAAAATATATATGTACGTATGTATATACATACATATATATATATGTATGTACAAAGCATGATTTGGGGACTCACGTTTTTTGCCGCATATATAGGTTCCTGATGAAAAATACTACATTATGCAATTGGAATAATTGATTTATACTCAAATTTACTACTTTTAAATCAAGGATTAAGTACACAAGGCATAGTTTGGGGACTTAAAAATTTATATACCGCCAATGTCTTCAAAGAATGCATTGTACTTGTACGTCTTTTATATGTACAGGGCATAATTTTGGGACAAAATTATATATACAACGAATGCTTTGAGGACAATTTTATGTACAGAACGCATAATTTGAGTACAATGTTTGTAACAACCGTGTCCTCAAAACATGCATTGCATTAATAATCTGGACAAAGTAAAGTGTACAGTATACTTTCAAAAAGTCCTGAAAGTATGCGTTTTATAAATAATTACTAAGGCTTAAAATCGAAATTTGATAATCATCATGCGCAGTGTAGCAGTCCTCAAAATATGCGTTACTTATATATCCAAAACCAAATAACATACACACTACACTATAAAAAAGTCCTCAAAGTATGCGTTACATAAATAATAATTAAGGCTTAAAATCGAAATGTGATAATCATCATGCGTAGTGTAGCAGTCCTCAAAGTATGCGTTACATAAATAATAATTAAGGCTTAAAATCGAAATGTGATAATCATCATGCGTAGTGTAGCAGTCCTCAAAGTATGCGTTACTTACATAACCAGGACCAAATAAAATACACACTACACTATAACAAAGGACTTCAAAGTATGCGTTTCATAAATAATAACTAAGGCTTAAAATCGAAATGTGATAATCACCATGCGCAGTGTAGCCGTCCCCAAAGTATGCGTTACTTATGTTACATCCCGTAACAAAAATCTTTTCTTAAAAGTATAAAGAACACGTATATACATAAAATAATCTAAATTATCAAGTATTAGTAGAAGGAGGGTGTATATAAGAAAATTCATTGTTCTCACCCATTCCTTCTGTTAATATTTGCAAGCAATCATGTTTGCTACGAGTTGTTTTGGAAGCATTTTGGTTTAATATAAAGGATTCTTTGTTCAATTCTTTTCTCACGATGAGTCTTATGCAGTTGCATAGGCTAATATCTACCGATGTGTTTACATCATATCAAGTCGCATGTACATTTAATAATACTCTTAGTAGTAAGAGACCTAAATGTTTAGTCTTCTTACAGCTATACTATGCCACTTGATATGATTTTCACACCATTACTATTAGAAAAATGTAGCATCCGCAACTGAAGTCTATATATGACTCATATACTGCATAGCGAGGCGCAAGCACATAAGCTTATGCTACGTGACCACAGGGTAGCTTTCGCTTCGCGTTGCAATACAATACCCCTATAGAAAAGACTGTAGATGCATATGCCGACCTATATCTATTAGATCCAAGAAATTGTCTTCGTGATTCTAAAATTATAATTCGATCAGGACGTGATCTCTGCTCATTTTCTCCCACTGGAGGATGATTTTGCTAGTATAAAAACCCTGCAATTAGCATGGGCGTCGTCAGTTCTCCGGTTCTAAGATCGCACTTCACGTCAAGTAATACGTCAGTATTTTGCTCTTTTCGATAATTGTAAAATCTTTCAAGTCCAACAGTACAAGTAAACTCGTGTTCAATAGAATAAGTTCTCTTGATCGCCCGGCTTGCGAGTATATTCTTAAAAAATAGCATAATCACCTAAAAAACGTATGAACGTGTATTGAAGAGATTATTGTTCTGTCGAGAGACCCTTCGGTTAATCATTTTATCAAATCTTGCAAAATTCTAAAATTAAGTAAACTCGTGTTCAATAGAATAAGTTCTCTTATAAACTGAATTGTGAGACATAATTAAAATTCGCATGTAACCGTCGTATTAGTGTAACTTTTGAACTATTTCTAAAATACCAAGTGAAATATCAGAAGTTGCGAACTAAAGACAGTGTGTGTAAAACAACGATTCTGTGTGAAGTTGAAAGAACACCGCTGCGTTAAATTCTCAAGTGTCAACCACTTGAATCATCTTGTTTTTCGGCCCTCATAAGAGGTAGTTGTAAGTACCAATTTTCTATTTGTAAAACTTCCACATTTTAATAACTTTTGATACTTGTATTCACATAATAAATTGTACTCTTTTATATCATTTGCTTTTCAAATAATTTATTGAAATAAATCAAAAGATTACTATTATTTCGTTTTATTTCATTTCATTCAAAATTTAATCATAAAACTCATAAATCTTATAAATAATGGATAAAGTTTGACCAATTGTTGAATAAATTAATAAAGACGACCCCCATAGGATCGATAGATAACAACGATCTCACATAAAAATAAATAGTCAGAACTTACCAATCTGACTGCAATCAGCCTACCTTGCCTCCCTTATAATTTATAATTATATTCAAAATATACATATTAATTAACCTCGCCTTTCGCTCGGGATGTAACACTTACATAACCAAGACCAAATAACATACACACTACACCATAACAAAGGTCCTCAAAGTATGCGTTTCATAAATAATAACTAAGGCTTAAAATCGAAATGTGATAATCCCTATGCGCAGTGTAGCAGTCCTCAAAGTATGCGTTACATACATAACCAAGACCAAATAACATACACACTACACCATAACAAAGGTCCTCAAAGTATGCGTTTCATAAATAATAACAAAGGCTTAAAATCGAAATGTGATAATCACTATGCGCAGTGTAGCAGTCCTCAAAGTATGCGTTACTTACATAACCAAGACCAAATAACATACACACTACACCATAACAAAGGTCCTCAAAGTATGCGTTTCATAAATAATAAAATTTATTAAACAAATGTTTCTGTACAAGAACATGAACGTGTTCATGTGAAAGTACTTGTACATGAAACCTGCACAAAAAATATGTACAAGAACATGTACATTTTCTTGTACAAGTTTTTTCAGCCCGATATATATATTCAGGGCAAACTAACATGCAACCTACACTATAACAAAAGTCTTCAAAGTATGCGTTTCAAAAATAATAATTATTGCTTGAAATAAAAATATAATAATCACCATGCGCAGTATAGCTTTTTTTCCCTGTTCCATGTTCAGTAAAGTAAAATTATGTTGCATTGAGTTTTTTACAGTATGTCAAAAAATCCTGCGCAAAGGGATTATGGTAAAGAAAATTACTTTTTTACACTTCGAGACACTTTAGTACTTATAGATATTTAGTAAAAATATTTTTCCGTTCGGTCAAATATTTTTGAAGAGGAATGGTTCAAAAGAGACCTCAAAGGCAGAAGTTCACCGTTTTCAACCGTTTTCTCTAATCCACTAAACAATTCGACGCCTCCTGTTCATATAATGCTTATTGAAAAGCCAATGTAATACAATTCTTATTCAAGATTTTGTGGAATAAAAGTCTTATTCGAAATTCCGGGGAATAAAAGTCTTATTCGAAGTTTCGGGGAATAAAAGTCTTATTCGAATTTCCGAGGAATAAAAGTCTTATTCGAAATTCCGGGGAATAAAAGTCTTATTCGAAGTTTCGGGGAATAAAAGTCTTATTCGAATTTCCGAGGAATATAAATCTTATTCAAGGTTCCGAGTAATAAAAGTCTTATTCAAATTTTCGTGTAATAAAATTTCTTTTCAGAATTAAATGCGAGAAAAAACAAATCCTTTCTAAGATTGCAATCAAAAAAATTCTTATTCAATATTTCGTAGAAGATTGAGGTTTAATATATAAATAAGTTGAAAATAATTTTTAAATATATTTGTTTTGTTTCAAAAGATTTTATGTTATAGGTTTTTCTGGTTTTCTGGTTCTCTCCTGGTATTGGTTCACTTGCACATTCGCTAATATTTGATTCGATGAATACTTTTTTTCTAGAGTCTTGAGGAACTTATACATCTGAAAATTGTACTTGGTACCTTTTTCTATTGAAGCATCTTTCAAAAAATTTATATTCTCTTCCAAATTAATTTGCAAAATTTATTAATTGATCAGTCTACAATACATAAACTTAAGAACATTTTTTTGCAAAATTAATTAATTAATCTATAAAGCACAAAATCTGCGACATTTTTTTGCAAGATTGTTTTTGTCAGATTAATTTTGCAAAATCAATTATACGACTGCAAAATTTTTTGCAATATTGATTTGGTAAAATTAATTTAGCAGAAAAATTAAGCAAAACGTATGCAAAATCCATTAAGCATAAAATTTGCAAAATTTTTTTCCGATCAGTATTTTTCGAAGTATTATTTAATCAATTGTTGCCGTTCATTAACTTAAAGTTATTTGAAACAGAAATATCTTTATTTTATATTTTGGATTCTGTTCACATATAAATGTGTAAAAATGTGTATAAATTAATTCTTTTGGTTCTTCAATTTACATGAAATATGTTATTCCTTGAGATAAATTTGTATGCAAAAATGGTAAAAGTTAATTTAAATTTATCTTATTTTTTTATTCATCATTGATTTATTTTTCTAACCATTAATTATTACAATAATGACTTAAATATTTTATTTTTATGTCGTCGCAATATTGATAAATTCTTGTTAATAAAAAAAAATTTTATGTTTTACATGAACCTACTTTAAATTACATATCAGTTGAAGTAGATTGCTCCTAAATTCACTTCATTCAGGAAGGCCTGATAGGTTAATACTGTATTCCGATAGATTTACATAAAAAATAGTCAGCATAAAATTAATTTATTTAATAGAAATTTCTCTAAAGTTTGTTTTAAAAATATCAAAAAATTAAAAAATTTTCTGAAATCTAAATTACTGCATGTTATGTCTTTTGTCAATATTGTCAAAAAAAAAGAATTTCATTTGCCCCTAATTTCATTTTTTGACAATTGACAAAGAACGGAATGTCATTCCATAATCTTGTTGAAGAGATAATTATTTAATTATCTACATAATATAATTGTGATATTTTGTTAGAAAATTCGTTAGTTTTAAAAATGCTGAACAATTAGGTAGAGAAATGGATTTCTTACGGATTCTTCAACATATTAATTGAGCTGGTTTGTATTATAAAAACGGAACTTTGTAAAATAAGATTTTATAGTAAAATTCAAATATGATTAAAATTCTTCTTATATACAATTTCATCTTTTTAATGAAATATTTTTAAATTATTCTTATAAATAAATATTATAATACATTTTATGATTATAAACCTTCAGTTTTATTATAATTCTTTTACGAAGTTTAAAAAGTTAACAAAGTTAAGTTTATAAAATTATGTGAAATTTTATCAATAATTATTCAAAAAGTAATTATTAATTTAAGAAATAAAATGTAATTAAGTTAAAATTTACGTCTACCGTTTTTTGTGTAGATTTGTGAGAATACAGTATTAACCATTCCAAAATATACTTTGATTTGAAATGGATTCAAAAGCATCTACTTCAACTGGTAAATAATTTAGATAAAATAATTGGAATAAAAATATAATATAAACATAAAATCTTGTAATACATAAAATTTTGTCTTTCCTTAAATAATTTTTCATTAATTTGACAACAATAAAATATATATTTAAAAATCGTTTTTATAATAATTGATTGCCATAAATAAATAATTAACCAAAATAAATAAGGGGCGCATGAATAAGTTCTAAAATTAATTTTTTAGAATTTCCATTTCTTAGAATTTCATTAAATAGAATTTTCTTTTAACCGAATTTTAATTTGACGGAATTTCTATTTATCTGCTTTACTGTATTACAGAATTTTTATACAACCGAACATTCAATTGACAGAACTTCTATTTCATCGAATTTTTATTTCTCAGAACTTTCATATGCTCGATTTTTTGTTAAACAAAATAGCCATTTAGACGAAATCTAATTAGACAGAATTTTAATATAGAGAATTTACTTTTATGTGAAGTTTCATTTTTTAGAATTATTATTTCACAGAATTTCTATTTCATCGATTTTTTACATTACAGAATTGTCACTTATCCAATTATTCATTTAACAGAATTTTCATTTGATCGAATTTTTATGTGCCAGAATTTTCATCTTTTCGAATTTCCATTAAACAGACTATTCATTTAAACGAATTTTTATTAGGTAGAATTTTTAGCGCAAGTTTCATTTTAAAGAATTATTATTTAGCAGAATTTTAATTTAATCGATTTTATACATTGCAGAACTTTTATTTAGTCGAAATTTAATTTAACAGAATTTCTATTTGATCGAATTCAGATTTGTCATAATTTTTATTAATTCGAATTTCCATTAAACAGAATATTTATTAAGACGAATTTTTGTATGACAAAATTTCCATTTCACCAAATTTTTATTTTTACGAATTCTTATTTGAACGAATTTTCATTTGAAAGAATTCTTATAACGTCGAATTTGTATTTGTCCGAATTTGCAAATGGCCAAATAAGCATCGGGCAGAAACGATTCGGCGCGAATTTTAAAATTAACCAATCAGAAGTTATCAAGAAATTTATGATTGGTTAATTTTAAAATTCGCGCTGAATCGTTTCTGCCGGATGCTTATTCGACCATTTGCAAATTCGGACAAATGCAAATTCGACGTTTTAAGAATTCCTTCAAATGAGAATTCATTCAAATAAGAATTCAAACAAATAAAAATTCAGTGAAATGGAAATTCTGTCGTACAAAAATTCGTCTAAATAAATATTGTTTAGTGGAAATTCGAATTAATAAAAATTCTGACAAATCCAAATTCGATCAAATAGAAATTCTGTTAAATTTAATTTCGACTAAATAAAAGTTCTGCAATGTTAAAAATCGATTAAATTAAAATTCTGCTAAATAATAATTCTAAGAAATGAAACTTCCGCTAAAAGTAAATTATTTCTATTAAAATTCTACCTAATAAAACTTTGTTTAAATGAATTGTCTGTTTAATGAAAATTCGAAAAGATGAAAATTCTGACACATAAAAATTCGATCAAAAGGAAATTCTGTTAAATGAATATTTCGTTAAGTAACAATTCTGTAATTTGAAAAATCGATGAAATGAAAATTCTGTGAAATAATAATTCTAAAAAATAAAAATTCGGATAAAAATAAATTCTTTCTATTAAAATTCTGTCTAATAAGAATTCGTCTAAGTGGCAATTCTGTTTATTAAAAAATCGAGCTTATGAAAATTCGATTAAATAGAAGTTCTGTCAAGTGAATGTTTGGTTACATAAAAATTCTGTAATGTAAAAAATCAGTTGAAAAGAAATTCTGTCAAATAATAATTCGATCAAATAAAAATTCGGTAAAAGAAAATTCTAAGAAATGGAAATTTTAACAAATTAATTTTAGAACTTATTCATGCGTCCCATAAATAAGAAAAATTAATGTAAACTTATATTAATTTTTAACATTTTTCGATACAGATTTATCTGAAGAGATGAATAAGTTATTTGATATGGATTCAGGAAACATCGTAATCAAGACAAATAATAATTTATGTGGTCAGCTACCGATACCAGAAAATAATGAAAATAAAATACCCGAAATTGATATGAGCAATTCATTTTCAAATGATAATTTTGATTTCTTAAACCCAAATTTGTCTACTTTTTCAAAGGACTCTAATTTTGTAAACGGCGATTTTTTAAATGACACTGAACTTTTAAATCATGATGATGACTTGGAGGTTGATTTGGATTTTTGGAACAAGTCTTCAGGGGTGCAGGAAGAAGTTTTTTTATCTTCAGATGACGATATAGAAATTCCTAAAGACTATGGAGAAAAAGTATCCATTGATTCAAATATTGACAAATATTCAAGTGAATCTATGGATAAAGGAGAGAAAAGGACGATCGAAGAACCAGATGAGCCAAAATCAAGAAAAAGATTATGTCATCCTGAAAAATGGAAAGTAAATGTCACAAAAAAGTCAGTAAATCTAGGATTAAAATATACTTCACGTTCAACAAAAAAAAATGTTGAAGCACGTTCTATTCAAAGAACTTGTGGTTCTGAATGTAGATTCCAATGTAAAACAAAAATTTCCGAGTCAGCAAGAAAATGTTTTTTTGAAGAATACTGGAGCATAGCAGACCATTCCCGAAAATATGATTTCATTTTGCGACACGTCTCAGAAAGCAGTAATTTGGATAATCCAGATAGAAAAGAAAGAATTTACCGCAAAACGTATAGCATCAATGAAAGAGATCAGAAAATAGTTGTGTGTCAATCAATGTTCCTAAACACATTGAATATAAGTAAACAGACTATTAATATTGCCTTCAAAAAATTTCGAAATGGTGACTCAGTTTTAATCGACAAACGAGGTACGTCAAAAACAAGACCTAGAGCTATTGATGAGGAAGTAACAGCAAGTGTAATGGAACACATAAATATGTTTTCAAGAGTGGATTCCCATTATACGAGAAAAGATTCAAACCGAGAATATTTAGAAGAGATGTTAAGTTTAAGCAAAATGTACACAATGTATGTTGATTGGATGACTGAGAAGAAGAAACCTATAGCTACAAAACATCATTATTATGATGTTTTTAATACAAAATTTAATATCGGTTTTTTCAAACCAAAAAAAGACCAATGCGACACTTGTGAAAAATTCAAAAATGCTTCAGAGGAGGAAAAAAGGAGTTTATCAAATACATACAATATTCATATTGAAAATAAGGAAACGTCCAGAAAATTAAAAGATGAAGAAAAAATAATGGCTAAAGAAAATAAATATTTATGTATGGCCACCTTTGATTTTGAGAAGGTTTTGCTGACTCCAAAAACTGAGGCAAGTTCATTATATTATAAACGAAAACTTTCCGTTTATAACTTTACAATATACGATATTGGACGTCATGCTGCTCACTGCTATGTTTGGAGTGAAGATGATGCACGGAAAGGTTCGAATGAAGTCGCTAGCTGCTTGCTCCATTATGTTGAGAGAAAAGTATCTGAAGGAATTACAGATTTTTTCTTCTGGTCAGATAATTGTGCAGGTCAAAATAGAAACAAAAACGTTTTTTCAATGTTTGTTTATGCCTCTTCAAGATTTAATGTCAACATTAGGCATTCATTTCTTGAAGTAGGGCATACACAAAACGAGGGAGATTCGGTTCACGCTATGATAGAAAAACACGCAAAAGGTAAAAGGATATTCAGTCTCAGTGAATGGTGCGACATCATTAAAGGGGCCAAATTAACGAAACCGAATTATGAAGTCATAATCGTTAATTACAATATGATTTTTGATTTCAAGGATTTGTCATCTCAAATGAATTGGGGGAAAACTATTTTAAAAAACAATAAACAACAAACATGTCAAGTGCCAATTTCAAAATTAAAGCAAATATCAGTCTCAAAAGAAAACTGTAACCAACTGCAGTACAAAACATCATTCAAAATGGAATTGGAAACACTTGTGACTAGAAAAGGAAAGAATAACGTCAATGTAAAGAAATACGATCTTAAAAAAGCCTACTTCAGTTACCAAGGACTTCCTGCTGCCAAATTGAAGGATTTAAAATCTTTGTGCCTAAATAACATCATCCCATCCAAATATCATAATTATTACAACTCTTTTCAAGAGAAAGTAATAATTGAACAAAACACGAGTGACGAGGAAGAATAATACAGATTAAAAAGAATTATTCACTGCGTGTTTAATTTATGTTCTCACTGTTACCAATTTTTAAAAAATGCTATTTCTATTTTGCATGTTTTGTCGTTTACCAATTTTTAAACGGTAATTCACAATTTATTTAATATTTATGGAAAATTTTATTGTTAACAAAACTGTTAATTAGTTTAAATAAAGATGAATTTTATTGTTATTAATATTAAATATTTATTTTATTATTATTATTATTATTAATAATAATAATAACACTATTATTATAATCAATGGAAATAAGTTAAAACTAAAACATTTAAAACAGGTCTACAACAAGTCAGGAATAATATATAATACTACCCGTAAACTGCAAATAAATATATAAATAAATAATCGTCATTTTATCCAACCGATTAATCACTTAGCAGAATTTATTTGTTGAATTTTTATTTTTTGGAATTTTTATTAAACACAATTTTTTATAGAAATCTCATTTGATAGAAAAAAAAATTTTATAGAAAAAAAATATTTACAATTCAAGAAAATATCAGGGAAAATTTAAGTGAAATTTTTGTGGTAACCCTATAAAATAATATTTAATTGTATTTTTGAAAATTTACATTAAAATTATAAAAAAATTCTTTAGGATTATCACGCGAAAAAATGGTTCCATAATATATCCAATTTCGTGGACTCTAGAGAGCCATTCAATTAATTGGTTATGGCTACCAATTAGTGGATACCTTATCTAATTAAAAAGATGTCCTAACTATTGCAGAGCTACAGCAGCTGACGAATTCATTGTATTATCCAAGAAATAGTCCCTCCAAACAATTTTAGGATGACGCTCCAGGGTCCCACGAGTTGGATAGATTATCTGACTATTTTTCTCCGTGTAGAAATTGTGTTAAAAAATATATAAAAATTAAACAACAAATTTCTTGGAATATCAAATTGACATTTTTAGTATTATTTTAATTTTTTAGATTTTGAAAAAGGAGAAACAAGAAACCATATTATTCAAACAGGATTTTTACACATTCAGAGAAATCTTTTATTTACTATTGTAATAATAGAATTTATCATTTGGTAAAAGCAATGTAATATATAAGATGTGAATATATAAATCTATATATCTTTTATTTATACATTTATTTGTGCCAAATAAAATTTATTTGAATGAAATAAAAATATATTTTTCCAGAGCCTAATAACTATTTACTTGTTTCAAATAAAAAATTTTATATAGCAGGCACGCATATAAAAAGTTTGCTGTGGGAGCGAACGTTTTGTTGCTACAGTGAACTTTGTTTGCTGATATAGAGACAGCAAATAAGTTTTCTTGCATTTAATTCTGAATAAGACTTCTATTACTCGGAAATTTGAATAAGACTTTTATTACATGAAAATTTGAATAAGACTTTTCTTACACGGAACATTGAATAAGATTTATATTCCTCGGAAATTCGAATAAGACTTTTATTCCCCGGAACTTCGAATAAGACTTTTATTCCCCGAAATTTCGAATAAGACTTTTATTCCACAAAATCTTGAATAAGAATTGTATTACATTGGCTTTTCAATAAGCATTATATGAACAGGAGGCGTCGAATTGATGCATGCAGAAACTTTGTCAACAGGACCATACAATAGAGCCACAAAACCATATCCGGTTTTAGACCCCAAGATAATATAATTGCCCTTCTCCAAATCCAAAAAGTAGTGCAAAACATACTATATTGATATTCTGAGTGCTTTCTCAAGATTAGCTTCTTGTCCAGAATCACTCCTAGATATTTAACCGAATCAGAAAAAAGCACTTCTTTTCCATAAAATACAGGTTTCCTCACAGTTGGAACTTTGTATTTTCTAGTGAAGAAAACAATATTTGTCTTGTCTGGATTAACAGGGAGGCCAGTACTGACAGTACACCTTGTCCGGTGGTAAGAGTTCATTTTCTGTTCTTGGAAAGTAACCAGAGGCAAGAATCAACTCTTTCTTACTTCCATTTTTATCTCGATACATGACTTTTATAACTGCCAGATCTCGACTAGTTAACTCTGAAAGAGGAACCGTATTTACTCCCTTATAGAAAATACACGCCCTGGGTGGTAATTCTTGTGGTGAATACACTAACTCCCCACAGTTATTTAGTTCTCTAATCTTACACTTGTAAACCCAAGGTTCTTGAATGAAGGCAATAGCTGTAAAGTTCTTGGCTAGAATCGCCGTTGCGCTTATACAGTGATGCAAGTTAATCTGCGAACATTGAATACTGTGGTCCGTCAATATTAAGACTTATCCACGAAATCCTCCGTCGCTTCGCTAGCCGTGTCTTGTCTACAACTCATCGGATCCATTCTGTGCTTACTCACTCGAAGAGTGATATGCCTAAGACCGAAACACAGTTTGTAGTGAAGACACTCAAGCACACCCAGCTTACTCTCAGGCACATCTACCGCGAGAGTCCAGCTTGCAGCCGTAGAAACTACCCCTGATCCTGTTTAACCTCCCGAATACAACCTCCAATTAGTTGTATACACCCCAGGATTCTGTTACCTGAGGTTAGTCAGGATTGAAACTTGGTCCACCTTAGGACCTGGTACCCAAGCAACCACCCTGGCCCTCTTAATGAAGTTAGAAGTATCTATCACTTTAAGTGGCAGACCCTCGATTGCCTGACAGATATTTGGTACGTAGACATTTAACCACTCCCGAGAATCTGAGTCAAGACACTCAATTAAAATCGCCCCTCTTGTGAGGCGAACTTCTCAGAAACGAGGTGCAATCCCAGATCTTGACACTTGGGAGAATTAGGCGGTTCCAACTAGGGGTCTCTGCCTCCTTCTCTTCTCCTGTTGTGGAGAGGTGTCTGACTCTTATCGGCGCGAACTCCTTTTCGTGCCTGACCAACAGACCCAGCTTTACTGTTGGCCCGCATAGAAGTCGATGATGAAGCAGGTTGAGACCCTTGCCGGTTCTGTACCCTTGGATTCTCCAACCTCCTTGTTGCGCTGCCACTGAGCTTTTTACCCTTAACAAATTATCTCGCCATTAGGTCTTCGACCACAGTAACAGTGGAACCCTGAGATCGTCCCGAACTTTTCTGTATTAGAGCCTCAGAAATATATTGTTCCCTTTCAGGTTTCATTTCATCCTGAGGCGATATTACCGAGGCTGAAGTTAACGTTAAATGTGCCCTTTCTTCCTGCAGCAATATCTCAAGCCCTGAATCCCGACTCTCCAAAGAGTGTTCGGTACTCTCAGGCGAAACACTTTTGTTTTTGTTGTTTTCTGTAGTCTCCATTTAGATCCCACGAGTACATAGGAACAAAAGGTCCGTCCTTATATTATTATTATTATTTTTATTTCTTTATTTTGTCCAAGCAAACCATGAGGACAATAATTCAAGTACAATACAATCCATAATATACACAAATGATAATATATAAATTCATAAATTATTTTTTATCTAAAGTTGAATAACAATGATAAAGATAAAACTATAACAATCTTTGATGATTATAACAGTAGAAATCATAAAACATTCAACCAAAAATAGACTACTCTCAAGAAAACAAATATCTTTCAAGAGGGAACCATTGAAATTTTTGTAGTTTTTCGAAAAAACGCATAATTTCAGTACAATTTTATCAATGAGTCCTCAAAGTATGCGTTACTTATATAATCAGAGCCAACTAACATGCACATTACACTATAACAAAAATCCTCAAAGTATGCGTTACAGAAATAATTTAAGGCATGATATTACGTGAAACCACAAACTGTAAGATTTTCGTATTTTTATAAATGATCCTGTTAGATTTACACAAAATCTTTTTCAGAAGCATTATCTATTATATCGAATAATAATAATCTTATTATTTTAGTGTGGTATAATATGTTAATTGTCTTTATCCGGGTTTCTGTACTTTAACCTTTGACCCATCAGTAATAGATTTGTTTATTCATTCGGAAACCGGATTCGGACTTAGTTGTCCAATTAAACAATAATACTGCATGTTCCATGCGAACCATTGTACTCGGTGTAATTTATTTTGGATTCCAGTGTTAAATATGGTCAAAAATGGGAGTATTTGTACTTTCGATAAATGATAATTAAAATCTGGTACCTGTATTGACTTCCGACCAATTTTGAACATCGTTAAAATATCTAAACATATAAATTATTTAACCATACTACGTATACTTTCCTTCAAGGAAAGCACATAAGTAAGTTGTGAGTAATATTTGATTGCAATACTTTATTATGCTTAAAAACTAATTTGAGTTTCTATTTGAAATCTTAATATAAGAAATTAATATTTTCTTGCATATCATTATACTTTCTTTTCTCTTAATCTCTAATACTCGTTCCTTTCGAATAAATAAGAACAATTTCTAACGGTCCATGTAGGCAAAGGAATTAAGGCCAGGTCCAAGTGAGGCAGCGCCATCTACATTGAAACTAAAATTTTGGAAAATTTTCAACAGCCTTTTCTTTAAAACAAGAAGGTAAAATGCTTTTTCCTTTATGGATAATTGATTATTGGCAAGATATACACCAGCTAAAACTTTTTTTGAGTTATAATAATGAAAAAAATTTCATGTCAATAAATTAAATATGAGCACTTTTTTCACAAAAACTGTAACAGTACTTTCTCAGAAATTACAATAAAAAATGCAATTTCCATTTGGAAAATTAATAAACGCTAAAAAATACGGATTTTATGTTAAATTACACAGTGGGACATATGTTTCTTTCGTTAAATATATAAAAATTAAACTTTACAAAGTCATTACGTGAAATAGCAAAATTTGAAATTTGTGTCTCTTTTTATGATTCATCAAAAAATTACAAAAACCAATCTTAAACTTTGATATCTCTGTGAATGTTATATAAATATTTTCTTTACTGCTATAACATTACACTGTTACAAAAAAATGATTCCGCAAATGAAAAGTTAAAACTTTAGATCCCAAAGTAAGTAGTAGCTCAGTTCAATAGAATCATTTATCCAGAAAGATCTAAGTTCGGACTTCTCTATTTCTCAACCTAATTATGTAGTTTAACAGAGAAGAAGAATGTTTAAATTTTGATTCCGTATATGAAATGAAAAACCTTGGGTACCGAAATAATGTAGTAGATTAGTTCGATGGAATCATTTATCCGGAAAGTTCTCAGTTCGAATTTCTCTATTTCTCAACCTAATTGATGTGATTTTCAAAGGAACAAGTATGTTAAAATGTTATTTCTTAAACAAAATGTAACATCTGGAGTACCCAAAGCATGCAGTGGATCAGTTCAATGAAATTTACTATCCAATGAGTGTTCTGTTACAAGATTTATGTGTCAGATTCTTTTATTAAATTTTATTGCTAAAAAAATAGGTCATAATCATTGAATAAGTTTTTTACAAATATAAGTATATTTTATGTTAAATTACATAATTGGACAATTGTTACTTTCGTTAATTATATATAAATTCAACATTACAAAGTCATTATGTGAAATAGCAAAATTTGAAATTTGTGTCTCTTTTTATGATTCATCAAAAAATTACAAAAACCAATATTAAACTTTCGTATCTCTGTGAGTGTTATATAAATATTTTCATGTCTGCTATAACATTACACTGTTACAAGAAAATGATTCCGCAAATGAAAAGTTAAAACTTTAGATCCCAAAGTAAGTAGTAGATTAGTTCGATGGAATCATTTATCCAGAAAGTTCTCAGTTCCAATTTCTCTATTTCTCAACCTAATTTATGTGATTTTTAAAGGAACAACTATGTTACTATGATATTTCTTAAACGAAATGTAACATCTGGAGTACCCCAAGAATGCAGTGGATGAGTTTAATGAAATTTACTATCCAATGAGTGTTCTGTTACAAGATTTATGTGTCAGATTCTTTTATTTAATTTTAGTGCTAAAAAAATAGGTCATAATCATTTAATAGGTTTTTTTTACAAATATAAGGATATTTTATGTCAAATAACATAGTTGGACAATTGTTACTTTCGGTAATTATATATAAATTCAACATTACAAAGTCAATATGTGAAATAGCAAAATTTGAAATTTGTGTCTCTTTTTATGATTCATCAAAAAATTACAAAAACCAATATTAAACTTTCGTATCTCTGTGAGTGTTATATAAATATTTTCATGTCTGCTATAACATTACACTGTTACAAGAAAATGATTCCGCAAATGAAAAGTTAAAACTTTAGATCCCAAAGTAAGTAGTAGATTAGTTCGATGGAATCATTTATCCAGAAAGTTCTCAGTTCGAATTTCTCTATTTCTCAACCTAATTGATGTGATTTTCAAAGGAACAAGTATGTTAAAATGTTATTTCTTAAACAAAATGTAACATCTGGAGTACCCAAAGCATGCAGTGGATCAGTTCAATGAAATTTACTATCCAATGAGTGTAATATTACAATATTTATGTAATTTATGTAAGATTCCTTCATTTAATTTTAGTGCTAAAAAATAGGTCATAATCATTTAATAAGTTTTTTTACAATTAGTTTATGTACTTTTTTATGCGTTCCAATGATAAATGCAATTTCAATTTATTGCAAGTTAATAAAAACTTTAAATTCAGTAAAATATACTGCATTAATTTATTTAAAATTTCGAGATAAATCTATGTTATTCACATCTGTTTTTAACTAAGTAAAAATTTGTCCTCGATGCCGAAATAGAATTCTTGAATATTTTGGATCTTTGTACCCTAAAAAATTAAACACTATAAATTATTTAAAGAAAAATTTCTATTCTCCAAAGTTGGGATGACCCTTTCCTGATTATCTGTGATGAAATAAGTTTTTAAATTACCGTCATTGCAAACAATTTTGCTACCACATAAGGCACAAATTTTTTTTTCTATTCTCATCATGACAACACGCGGGATTTAACTTGTAGTAACGAGTCTTTTTTAAATAGATTAAAAGTATATCAACTACATCTAGAAAACTTTGAATTACTTTTAGCCAACTTTTTATAATATATGTTTTTACACGATACAAATACAAATTACACTAGTAATTTCAAGTGATCTGTACATTGTAATGAAGCAATTTTTTATTATAATGCATAAAGTAAACAATAAATTCATAAATAATTATGCGCTTTGATGAACAATGATGCTGATTAAAAAATTGCCAACGTTATTCTAGAACGAAATCTATTTTACCGTTTTTTACACACCTTTCCTGAACAAATTTAAGAGTCTTTAAATTGGTTTATTCTAACGGCGAATCTGCGAGCAATACATGATCATCTGCGTAGCCTATCATCATAATTTCTGTAAAATGATCCCTACATCCATTTTCATAAAAATAGTCTTCCATATAGCTTATAAAAAAAAGTAAAAGAAGAGAACTAAGAATTAAATTGAAATTCCTGTGGAACTTCTTACGTATCGTTAATTCTATAACACCGTTAACAGTCTAAATCCGTGTGTAACCTTAACAATAAAAATTAATTAATATTTTTATCAATTTGTGACTAAAATTTAGATAATTGTTTGCAAAGGAAACTGAAAAAAGGCTCCTTTGAGGTTGTCGACGGCAAGCCTTAAAATTGCTTTCTTGCCACGTGGTGTAATAAATATTGGGCAGGTTGATAGTAAAAGTAAAGATTAAATTTAAACTGATAAATTATTATATCAATATTAGGTTTCTATACAAAAATTCTTTTCTTTGCTAACAAAACCAAACTTCCAATCTTTACGTTCATATTTTTTCCGGTATACCACTTACTCTTAACGTTCAATTCTTTCAAATATTCGTTTTTCCATCACTTCCAAAAATCGACTTTCATTTTTTGCATATGTTGCCATGATAATAAGCGATTTACAGGCAATTGCGAAAAATCATTTGCGCAGACAAAGGCTTGCCTATTAAAAAGTGACCCGGAGTCAAAACGTGGAGGTCGTTAGGATCTCACGACATAGGTGTTAAAGGTTTTGAGTAGAGTATCGCTTCAATTTCGTACATATATGTGGTTAATTCTTCAAAATTGAACAACCATCAATTTGTTCTTCGGAAAGCACTCGTATTATATTTTCGTTATGCGTTTTAGAATTTAATAACTCATGTAGTACCTTCAATTCTCCATTCGCGCCCACAAAGTTAGTCGCATTCTTTGGGTATAGGGATCTTGCTTTACCTCGTCTAGAAAAAAATCGTCTTAAAGCTCCAATAAATGCCTCTGTCGTCAGATCAATTGGTTGGTACCAATTCTATGTGAAGAGCTTTTGTCGACAAACATACAAAGATCGCTGCATAAACCTTAACCTTTCCCCTGTTCCACATTTGTTATTCCTCTACATAGTATCCACAATAGTCGATCCCGACATTTTCAAACGGACAATTGACAGATACTCGTACCTTAGGCAATTCTCTTATCAAAAAATTGCATGATCTAGGTTTGGCTCTAAAACATTTAATACAAGAATTATTTAATTTTCTCACAACAGCTGTACCATAAACATTCGAATATTTTTGTCGCAACTCAAACAAGGTAGCGTTCACTCCACAATGCATATATTTCTTCATGATAGTCACGGACAAGGACATCAGTCACATCCAAGGTTTTAATTGGATAGCTTGGCCAAGTTGACTCCTCTTTTTGCAACCAAGCTGGTACCTCTCTCCAGATGTCGTTCTCTATGAAATGACATGGCAATTGGCCTCTAGAGATGAAATTGACAGGATTGTCCCATGTTGGTACGTTCCTCCAATCTTTCGGTTTTGTAATTTATTAAATTTCACTAAAACGATTAGCTACAAACGTTTTAAGGTATGTGGAGATGTATTAATCCAATTCAACGGGATTGTTGAATCAGACCAGAAAACCACTTTATTGACGATTAGTTTTAATGTTTCCTCCATCACTTTGCCAACATATGTGCTGCACATAATTTTTACACCTCTTGGAATGTTCCAATCATTAATTAGACTCAATTGATCTCAATACTCCAGCTGCGCAGACTCCAACTCAGGAGAGACGGGATCATCCCAGTCCAAAGTAAGCTTCCTCAATTCCTGCAGCTTAATTTTTCCAAATACGATCACCGGTGTCAACAATCCCAACGGATCGTAAAATTGAGCTATCTGTGACAGCATGATTCTCTTCGATACTTTTTCTTCATTCTCACGCAAGTTGACTTCAAAATACAAGTTATCTTCCATGGCATTCTAACACACACCCAGTGTATTGGTATACTTGTCCTGACATATCTGTTATCTAACAAGATTTGAACAATCAGCAATATTTTCGGTAATTCTAGTATCATTTGCGATCCATTTTCACAAACGTGAACCTGTTATCTTTGTGATTTCTGTAATCTGATCTTTAAGCTTGATGGTGTCCTAAATGGTCTCCTCTCCAGTCAACAGATCAACAACATAAATATCATTTTGTGGTGAACTTTATTAATCAAATATATCACTCTTGAATTTTTATATCACTTTATTGAATTTTAAATGAAGTTTTAACAATTAGAGAACAAAAATAATTGCTCAGCAAAGCTGACTAAATTTCACACATCTTCTTGCTCTTACGACGTCCACTCTCTCTCTCTCGTCACTCACGCTTGCGCTCTCTATGTTGAGCTTCTAGAATTATATTAAAGCGGTATTTTTAAATATACTAAGAGAATTTATAACATTCGGCCATCCTAGTAATGTTTGGCCCTCCAAACGCCGTACATAGTTTTTTAACCATCATTTTTATCGTCGCTATCGTTTTGCAAATCAAAATCATTATCTGAATCATTTATTTCGTGGAAACCATTCCAGATTTTTAACTGGCTTACATGAGCTGTGCTAACAAATCCTCTATTATTCGTTTCATTCAATTTTTTTATTCTATATGTATCACTCGGAAGTACTTTGGTAACAAGCATTGGTTCACTATAAAGTGACTATGACTTCGTCGACTGAGCAGTACATTCAGGATTTCGTTGTACAAAAACAATTTCGCCGATGTTGTACTTAACATTTTTAAATTTATTTTTGTCGTATTGAGCCTTATATTTTTCCTGAGCTTTTACAATATTTTCCCTTATCTCATTTTGTACTTCGATTGGCATTAGATAGTTTTTGCAATGTCGAGTCAAGTTTCTCAAATTTCCCTCTTTGAATCGTAGAATATACCCATACAATGCCTCGAATGGAGTTTTTCCCGTGGACTTACTCATTGTACTATTAATGTCGCGCTCTAATTTTTTCAAATTTTAATCTCAATCGTTTTGCTTATCCTTACCCAAGGAACTTCGCATACTCAGTAACAAAGTTTGATTTGATCTCTCCACTAAACCGTTAGTCTGAGGATGACGACTTGAATTTAAGGTGTGTTTTACGCCATATTCGTCGCACACTTGTTGAAAAGCTTTTACCGTAAAACATGTTTCGCGGTCGGTAATTAATCGATAAGGTGCTCCAAATTTTTCAAAAAAATCTTTTATTTTATTTGTAGTAAATCTTTCCGTGACACGACTTACCGGTACAATATGAATATATTTTGTTAAATTATCAATCACAGCTAATACATACTTGTTATTCTTCGTCATATTTACAAAAGGACCCATATTATCCGCATGTATTATCTCTAACGGTCTTTTACCCGGAGAATAAGATGCAATTCACCTGCCGAAGCTCCTGACTTGTTTTTATTTATAACACATTCTACACAGTTTTTCACGTAAAACCGTACATATCGTCGCATCCCAGGAAAATAAAAATATCTTAACAACCGATTAAGTTTTTTCAATTCCGAAATGTCCACATAAATCATGATTTCGAATAACGATCGATTTTCTCATATTTTTCGAAACAACATAAAGTTCTCTCACTACATTCTGAACAGTAATTATACAACAAACCTTCACGCAATACATAATCTTGAATTTCATCCTTTACCGCTTTTGTCCTATAATTAACATTTTCCCGCGAAATATCGATTTTAGCCTTAATAAACGGATCTGATTTTTGAAAATTTAAAATTTCTTCTTCACTCGTTTCAAGTATCAATACTTTTAAATATTCAACGTTATTTTCTCATGATTCAACTTGAGCACGTGATAACGCAACAACATGCTGCATTTTTTCGCCGCTTCTATGTCTAATATTGAAATTAAATTTAGAAAATGCGTTAATCCATCGAACAATTTAGAAATTCTGTGTTTTCCAGGCATTTAGATGAATCAAACATTCACAATCTGTAAAAATGTCAAATTCTAATGCGATCAAAAATGTTCTAAGACGTTTTAACGCCCAATCGATAGCCATTAATTCGAGACGACTAGAGTGGTACTTTTCGTCTACATTACTTGTTTTTCGACTAATCGCGTAAACTGACTTCAATCGACCGTCTTTAATATCTGCTTGAAAGAGCATAGCTCCAATTCCTTTGGCGGATGCATCGGTATGTAACTCGGTTTTTTTACCTTTTGGATTATAAGCTTTTAGCACGGGATGACTAACTAATTTTTGCTTTAATTCGGTAAACGCTCTTTTGCAGTTTTCATTCCAATCAAATTTTGAATTGTCTTTCAACAAATTACTGATTTGTGCAGCAATTTTCGCGAAATTTTTAATAAAACGTTTGTAAAAGCTTGCTAACCCCAGAAATGGTCGCACTTCGTGTTTCGATTTTGGAGCAGGAAATTTTTTAATTGCCAAAATTTTTATTTCTCCCGGTTTAACTTCGCCATTGCTTAAAATGAAACCTAAATATTCAACATTCTTTACACCAAATTTACATTTCTTCAGATTCAAAGTTAATTTATCATCTTTTAGCAATTGCAAAACTTCCTGCAATTTTATCAACTATGAATCCCAATTACTTGCATAAATACAGAGTCCCACTCAATCGGATCACTTTACGGTTTTACCTCTGGAATTGATTCTACTAACAAAACTTTCTGCCCTACTGCTTTACCCGATATTAGTTTTTCATTCTTAAAGACATTGTTTATAATTAAAAGTTGTTTTTCACCGATATCCGTTTTGACTTTTAAAAATTTTACCTCACCTGGTTTGAGTTCGATTGTCTCTGTTGCTTTAAATGTTTTTGCCTTGTTATTTGAATTTTTATTCGAATTTAAATTTATGTCAATAAATTTTAAATCATTTCCTATTCACGTGTAACTAAAATTCTTGAGACTCAGTAAAAGGTCGACCTAAAATCACGTCAATTACCTGTGCATCATCTGGTACCACTTTAAAAGTCAGTAATCTTGGACGCAAAAATTCCATTTTCAACATTTTGTTTACTATTCCAAGAGAATCTACTACTTTATTTCCAAATCCCTCTAACGCAGAATTTACTCTACTTATTTCAAAACCTTCGCCTAACACTAATGTAGCTTTAATGGTATTAACTGAAGCACCCATGTCAACTTGAGCTTTCAATTTCGCATTTCTGATTTCAACTTCGCTAAGAAGTTTCCCAACTGATTCGTTATTTTTATTTAAATCTACAATTTTTATTTCCTAAATTTTCGGACCTTTTTTATTTGGACATTGTGAAGCTATGTGTCTAAAATTATTACACAAATAACGCGTACAATCACGCGCAATATGACCAACACCTTTACATTTATAACATTTAATTTCGCGCGCATAACTTACAACACATGTTGACGTTGTTTCTGCTTCTTCGATTTTCGCCAGTTGCGTTGGATGACGAAATTCTTTCTCTTGAAATGTAGCTCGTTCGGTAATGTTGACAATTGCTTTTCTCTCAACCATTCTTTCCCGATGACTCTGATCCATCTGCTCAAATTGCACTAAATCATGTAACATTTCATCAGTTGTCTCTACCAATTGCAAAACTTGCCATTTCTTTTGACCACAATCCTCGTGCCACTTCGTTTTCGAATATCCTCCACTGTAAACCTCAAGCCATCACATAACCATACTTTATCTAAAAAGTACACTTGCACTGACTCTTTGGCACCTTAAAGGCGATTTGACATTTCTTTCAACTTACCACTAGCAGTTTGGGCTTGTGTAAACCTATTTTGAAACTCAGTCACAAATGTTTGAAAATTTGTCACTATCCAATTTCGACATGTGCCATTTAAAAGCGGTGTCTCTCAAACGCGATTTGGAATCTTGAGCAAACTGAAGATTTTCTTGTTGTAACCGCTGGGAAGTACCATGAGCCTGCTGTTTCTCTTGTTCTTTGTTGTAGAGCTTTTCAAGCCTTTTTATTCGATCCTCATAGATTACTTTATCCTCTTCTCTTGACAACTTTTGGCGTTCGATCTCATCTAACACACGTTTCGATTCTTCAGGACTCATTCCCATCTCGGCGTCTTCTGATGCTTGATTCCAAAAATTTTGCATAAAATTCTTGAACTGATTATTATCCATTCAGATTCACCCGACATTGAATCTTCAGCACCAAAAACGACTTCACAAAACGCGACCACGCCTGAATTCTAACCTTAAAGTCACCAATTGTTTTTGTGCTCACTTCTGAATTGTGGTGAACTTTATTAATCAAATATATCACTCCTGAATTTTTATATCACTTTATTGAATTTTGAATTAAATTTTAACGATCAGAAAACAAAAATAATTGCTCAGCAAAGCTGACTAAATTTCACACATCTTCTTGTTCTTACGACGTCTCAAGACTCTGTCAATGGCGTATTGCATCGGCTGCCTTTGGAAAATTAGCACCTTCGTCTTCCGCCAGTTGCTTCAAGCAACGCGTTGCTAAGGAAGGTGCTAACGCAATTCCGTAGGCTATGGTGTTCAGCCGATAGATCCTCAACGGTTAATGCTCGTCGAATCTCTAATGGATCTTCTGATAAATTCGATCTTCCTACCACACCTAGAACTGACGCAACATTTTTTCAATGTCCACACTCATTACAAAGATGTGATTCCAAAATCGTAAAATTAATTCAAAGTCTCCATCTTGAATTATAGTTTAGTAGTTAAGCTTGATTCCTTAAAAACAGCATGGTGTGGGATGCAATATCCACCTGTGTTCAAACCAGAAATTATCTCCATACGTCCTAACTCCTCAAATTTCTTCATAAACAGTTGATAACGATCGCGTGATTTCAAATCCCGTTTCAACCTTCTTTCTAAAAAAATCGATGTCGTGCTGTTTCGAATGTTAAGCCCAGATTTTTTTGTTTATAAATAAAGGAAAGCGCTACCATATAACTATCCCCATTGTCTCGCTGAATATGCTCCTGAAAATGAGTTTCGCATTTACTTTCCTCCTGTGACAGGTGCTTCTTATGCTCAACTTTTACGAACTCCCAAAACCTTTCCAATTGATCTTTAATTGGATCTTTGATCAGATTGCAGGATAATCGCTGATTAGATCCAATGCAGTTACCTTTCCCAGGAACAATCGACCCCAGTCGAGTATTTTGAAGATAGGTCCTGGGCTTTGAAAGTGGAATCTTTCCATCGCAAAGTGAAAGAATTGGTTTCTCAAACCTTTTACAATAAAGAAAATTCAAGATCTTTAATACATACAAAAAAGTTTAAATTGGTTGCCAAAACATTATAATCCTACAGAAAATCTTTTTGAACATTTAGTAATTCGCTTAGGTGTTTCTGTCCATTGGCCCTCCGTAGATTGGCTGAAGTTTTGTTGATTGTCTTGTACAAACTGGGGTTTTCTTAACAAACACGATATCACCTAATTTATACTTTACATTATTTCGCCGATGTGCACCAAATCGCTATTATATATTTCTTGTTCTTTTTGATATTTTCTCTAATTTCCCGCTGAATTTCTTGGGGTAATTCATACGTTGCACAATTTTCATTGATTGTTCGCGCAATTCCCTCCTGAAATCTAAGGAGATAACCATACAACGATTCGTATCGTTCTTAAACTGACGATTTGCTTACAGTCGCACTATTTACTTTAAGTTGATATACCAATTGTCATAAGTTTCGTTTGTTCGACTTCTCATCGCTTGCAAGAGAGTTTCTTTAAACCTTTCTACTAACTTATTTTAGGCATTTCATATAAGAATACGGGGTTATGTCTCGGATTTTTCTTAAAATTCGGTAAATTGTAGTGATAATGGTGATAAATAAGTGTACAAATTTTGAATTTGAAATTTTAAATATTTTTCAAGATATTTACAATAACAAATTAGAGCAATATTTTTTTGCTTTACTTATAACTTTTTCCATATTAAAAATAGAGAAAAATGTTATAAAAGTTTTTTACGCAAAAGACCTTAAACTTTTAGAAAAAAATTATTTAAAAAAAAATATTAATTTTTAAACAATTTGTTTAAAAAATAAAATTTCTTTATAACTTTTAAACATGTTCTCCGTCATTTAGAAGCGCGAAAAAAATCATGTATATTGTTTAAGTCATAATAAATCGATGGTTAAATTTTAAAGATGGCATTATTTTTTGTTTTGGAGATATTAATTAATTAACTAACAAAAGTTAATAAAAAATGAAATATTTTACGAACAAATAAAATTAGAGTAATTTTAAAAACACCATTAGAATGCTTATTAAAATCTGCATCCAGCGAGCCCTATATGAATTATTTTGGATAAACGGGTGTTAAATTAATAATAAAAATTATTCAAAAAATTAATAACATTTGAAGAAATGAAAATAAATCGTCAATTCTTTTTTTATTTGGAAGATCATCTAATTCTGTGTTAAATAAAACCAGTACAAATAGCATTTTTAACAAATCTAAATTATTAACAGATGATTATTGAAAGTTGATGTCTCAGCAACCTATAACACAAGTTGGAGGGGGCTGCCTACCTACTCGGCATGTTATTTTTCAGTCTTTTTCTAAATAACATTTTATGAATAATTTCTGATTCTTATAATTCTAACTCAATAATCTTTTTTCGACCCAGAATTAGATGATCTTTTAAACAAAAAAAGAATTGATGGTTTATCTTCATTTCCTAAAATGTTATTAATTATTTAAATAATTTTTATTATTAATTATTAATTTAACACCCGTTTATTAACGAGTAAAAAAAGGCTTTTGTCCCATGGCGCACACGATATTTTTTAACACAAAGGAATTAATTTTGCTGTTTTTTTATGTCAGGAAGAAGGGTCAAAAAAATATTAAAGATGTGTGGAATTGTTATGAATGTACGCGAGTTTGTCATAGAACAACTATTAAGTTGAATTGATAGTTGGGTTGCGCGGAGGAGGTTCAAGGGGGTTTAGCCCCCCTGACGGGGACAAGGGGCGTGGTTCCGGTGGGGGATTCGACTACAAAAAACCAACTCAAAAGATTAAATTTATATAATAACATTTTATAATTATAATTATATTATATAATTATTATATAATTTATATAATAACTCCGGAATTAATTTAGGAATAGCAATTCAGGAGGAGTACACGAAACTTCGTTGTCACTTTCGTCGCTACTCATTTTAAACTTTTAATAAATATATTGATAAAGACTATCGAATATTGACAATACTTTTTCTGTCAACAAGACTACATAATCTTACAATTTTATTCACAGATGCACAACTTTTACTTTCGAGCAGCGCTGCATTTGCACTTTTGAAATCGAACTAATGTAAAAAATAAACGATAATTCCCTTCGGTCGGTAAAGAAGACACATATTTCTCTTTTTTTTCCTGTTCACTATAAAATTTACTCCCTAGGGAGTTTTTACTCCCGCTACTCCCAACCAATAGAAAAACAGCGATTTTTTCCCCGCCTTACAGACATAATAAAGAGCAAAATTCATGCATGTGTGGTAAAAAATATGTTTTATTCCTTTCAAACATAACTCTTGGAAGCAATGATAAGTGAATCCCGTATCTCTGTCAGTTACTAGACGTTCTGGTGCTCCAAAGTGATCAATAAAATCTTTCACCTTTTTCGACGTAGTATTTGCGCTTACATTTTTGACCGGGATAGCGTAGACACTTCGAACGGTCGTCGCCTCGGAGGAATGGGATGCAATTCTCCCTCTTTTCAACCACATTTACGTTTTTCTAAAATGCACTCAAAACAATTTTGTATATGCCGTTTGACGTATCCCCTCATTCGCGGAAAACAATAGAATTGCTTAATTCGACTTACAGTCTTTTCGACTCCAAAATGACTTGCCATATCCTAATTACGAATCACAAGAGCTTTTCTCATTACTTGTGGTATCACATACAGCTGTTTTTCTCGTTGACCCTCAAGACACTTCTTATATACAAGCCCGTCTATTAGCGAAAATCCCAAAACCCGTCGCGTCCCTTTTCGTCTTTCATTCTATTTGATTAATTTTTCTTCAAAATGTGAATTTTTCTTTTATCATCGGATCACTACTTTGAAATACAAGAATTTCATCTTCGCGAGTATCTATAGCAAATACATCATCTTGTGAATCGTCTACGTTTACGGTTTCCACGGGAGCTCTTGGTAGAGCATCTACATGACGCATATTTTCCTCTTTTCTGTACTTATTTTCAAAATTAAATTCAGCTATTTCGCTTAACTATCTCGCCACTTGAGAACTCTGAGTTTTCCAAGCATTAAAATTTACAAGACACTGACAGTCTGTTGGTATTATAAAAAGAATGGCAAATAAAAAGGATCCCAAACGTGTGAGAGTCCACTGGATTACCATAAGTTCCAATCTACTTGAATGGTATTTTTCTTCGACTTGAGATGTCCTTCTACTAATTGCGTATACTAATTGTAAATCCTCATTCTCGTTATCTGCCTGAAACATCATCGCACCTAAACCGACTGACGACGCGACAGTATGAAGTTCTGTTCTCGCGCCTTTCAGATTATAGATTTTTAATACCGGTTTGCACGCTAGTTTTTGCTTGATTACATTAAATATTTGATCTTGTCGATTTGACCATTCAAATTTTCCTCTGAACAAATTTGTTATCTGATGAATAATATTTGCGAACCCTGGTATGAATCGTCGAAAAAAACTTGTTAAACCTATAAACCGCCTCACTTCGTGTATATTCGTTGGTCGTGGAAATTCTGTGATAGCGGAAATTTTTTTTTCCTCGGGTTTTATTTCACCGTTCCCTAAAGTATAACCCTAATACTCTACGCTTAACTTTCTAAATTGACATTTTTGCAAGTTAATTGTGAGGCCCGGTTCTCGAAGTAAACTCAGTACCACGGCTAAACATTCCATCAGTTCGACACAATTTCTTGCGTAAATGCAAGTGTCGTCGAATAATAAAAAAGCGATTTTCTTTTTACGCGCAATACCCAAGACTCTATCCATCATTTTAGCGAAAAATTTAGGAGCATTAGTCAAAGTAAACATGGCCCTTTTAAATTGATTATTATTGATTGATTATGCTGATTTTTTTTATAAAGTAATAATATTTCCAGAATTTCTCATTTGCTCTTAATATTTAATTATTTACTATTATTTTTGAGACCACGAGCTGTGTTTTGTATATTTTTTGAGTTATTTATCAACGAGTTAACGAATTAACATCTAAAAATAATATAACTTGTTAAAAAATTCTATGTGACTCTAATGTTACTTCATGTTTCTCCTTACGTGATGTGTTATTATTTGCGTAGCACAAGTATGCCTTCGGTCAATATGTCAGTTAATGACAAATAGTCCACGGTGTTTAAATACGGAAAAAAAGTTCGCCTGATATGTAGCTAAAAGAGAATTGCGGGGATCTCTTCGTAATGACTCCTGATGCTTATAAATTACCCTCCAAAAATCTGATCTGATCCTTTCTTTAAGATATTCGTAAAAAGTAGTAATATTTCAAAAAAGGAAGCTGTATTTAATAATCCCAGGCGTAATATATTTCAAAAATATATTATATACATGTTTACACACAGCTGCATATTTCTCGTTATGGGAAATATTGTTACTTGCGTACCTGAAGTATGCTGTCAGTAAATATTTCAATTGATAACAAATAATCATTAATTTTCATTGACAGTGTGAAACAGTTAAATTCATAAATTTAACATCTTTAAATATTATTGTTTCTTAAAATTTGTATATATAATTCTTGAATTAATACTTTTTCTCTCCTTACGTGGATATGTTCATGCAATACACATCTAAAAATAATATGTCTTGTTAAAAAATTGCTTGTTACTCTAAAGTTACTTCAACTTTCTTCTTATATTAAAAGTTATTTTTTTGGAAACCTAAAGTATGCTGTCGGACAATATGTCAGTTCATGACAAAGAGTCATTTTATATATTTTTTTAATTTTTCAACGAAATTCCTGTTAAATTCCTGTTTGTTACTCTAAAGTTGCTGCATATTTCTCGTTATGGGAAATATTGTTATTTGCGTACCTGAAGTATGCTGTCAGTAAATATTTCAATTGATAACAAATAATCATTAATTTTCATTGACAGTGTGAAACAGTTAAATTCATAAATTTAACATCCTTAAATATTATTGTTTCTTAAAATTTGTATATATAATTCTTGAATTAATACTTTTTCTCTCCTTACGTGGATATGTTCATGCAATACACATCTAAAAATAATATGTCTTGTTAAAAAATTGCTTGTTACTCTAAAGTTACTTCAACTTTCTTCTTATATTAAAAGTTATTTTTTTGGAAACCTAAAGTATGCTGTCGGACAATATGTCAGTTCATGACAAAGAGTCATTTTATATATTTTTTTAATTTTTCAACGAAATTCATTGAAATTTTAGATTAGTTATTTTCATGCCATTGACATCTAAAAATATTAATACTTGTTAATATTAATATTAATATTAATATTAATAATATTAATTAGTATTAATATTGTTTGTCACTCTAAAGTTACTTCAACTTTTATCAATTAACTGGTCCTTCCTTGACGATTTAAGTGACATAGACACTGTGTACGATCTTTTTATTAATACAATCCTAGATGCAATTCATCGATTTGTTCCTGTAAAGAAATTTTCTACGCATAGTTGCCGACGATATCCACACTGGTTCACTGGTAAAATTATTAATAACATTCGTGCTAAAAATAACCTTCTTAAAAAACGTAATAACTTATCTGATTACTATGAAACTTAAATTTAATTGTTATCGACAAATATCCACATGTGCATCAGGAGGGAATATCGCAACTACACTTCGAGAGTCAAACAAGGTTATACACGCATCCAAAATTATTCTGGTCGTATGTTAATAATTCACGTAGAAGCCTATGTTACCGGATAGTATGAGTTATAATAATCATCTCCTCAAAACTCCCAAGCAAATTGTAAACGCGTTCGCAAATTTATTTGTCTCTGTTAACAGTATCGCTTCACAGCCAACACCTCAAACTACAGAGGGTGAGTTTCTTCCTGACCTTGAAAGCATTACAGAATATTTCACTACTGAACAAGTCCTCAAGGCTTCAAAGTCTTTGACAAACTTAGCTATTCTTACTCATTTTATTAAAGAACCCTTGCAGTCGGGATGTCAAGTCGACGTAATTTATTTAGATTTCGCTAAAGCTTTTGACACTATAGACCATACCACATTGAACAATAAACTAAATTTACTAAACCTTCCCGCTAATATAAAAAATATACTTATCAATTATCTTCAAGATAGATGCAATAGAGTAGTTTTAGGAAACTACTGTTCCACGTCTTTTGTACCTCAACGTGGAGTACCTCAAGGTTCTTCTTTCGGTTCTCCTTTATTTACTATTTATATTAACGATATTGATACTAACTTACTATCTTTTATACTCTTATACGCTGATGACGTCCAGATTTATCGTAGGATCATCTCCAACTATGACGCTTAAATTGTACAAAATGATTCAGATATGATCTCGATCTGGTGTTACAATAATAAACTATCAGTGAACTTAACAAAATGTCAAATATTATCCTTTAAGAAAACTGGTTTTCCACTTATTTTTCCGTACAAAATTAATAACGTTACAGTAACAAGAGTTCCATCTACTCGTGATCTTAATGTCAATTTTAAATATAACCTTAGTTTTACTTACCATATTTCATCCTTATAGTCTAGCATCTCTATGACCCTCGGTTATCTCTTAAGCTGCTCAAAGAATTTTTCTAACATAAACACGTTTATTCTATTATTTAATGCTCTTGTAAGATCACCGACAGAATATGCGTCCACTATTTGGTTTCTGCACTTTCAAAAATACTCTGATTCAATAGATAAAATTCAGAAGAGTTTTCTCAAATTTTTAGCATTTAAGGTGAAAGGGACTATCTCCAGCTATGTGAGCGCTTTAATTTTATTACTCTTCAAGAGAGACGTATTATCTCCGCATCTATTTTACTGTTTAAATTAATTAACCACCAGATCGATTGTCCGAACAGTTAATTTCTTAAACGTAACATCAGTAATTATTATTGTTTCTTAAGAATTTATATATAATTCTTGAATCAATACTTTTTCTCTCTCCTTACGTGGATATGTTTATTCAATAAACATTAAAAATTAACATGTCTTGTTAAAAAATTGCTTGTTTCTCTAAAGTTACTTCAACTTTCTTCTTATATTAAAAGTTATTTTTTGGGTACCTAAAGTATGATGTTGTTCAAAATGTCAATTCATGACACATTCTCGTCATGTGAAGTGATGTTATTTGCGTACCTGAAGTATGCTGTCAGTAAATATTTCAATTGATAACAAATAGCCATGAATTTTCATTGACAGTCTAAAACAGTTAAATTCATAAATCTAACATCTGTAAATATTATTGTTTCTTAAGATTTTTTATATTATTCTTCAATTAATACTTTTTCTCTCCTTGCGTGGATATGTTTATGCAATAAACATCTAAAAATAAAATGATCCTAAAAATTTATTAATTGCTACGCCAGTATTTTCTTTTTCTTTAGACGACATCGAATGATCTCCTGGCGTTCGAGTTTGAAATGGTTGAGAAACGAAAGGGATTTTATAACCTTCAATACACTGAAGGATGAAATCATCCTCAGTTATGATTACCCAATCCTTTAAAAAATATTTTAATCTACCAGCAGTAAATTTTACCTCTGCTTTTCTGTTGAATTGTTTCTTGTCATCCTGCTTGTTTTCCACCTTCTGAAACTGACGTCCCATATTCGGCTTGGGTTTGTATCTCGGATTGTTGAATTTTTTCCGAAATTGGTTGCCCACCTGTGTGTATCTCATAGGCGGGCCCTGCCAGTTTTTTGGTTGTGGTCTTTTAACAGCTTTTTCTACAGTTTTGAGTATCGACGCTGCTTTTATGATTGACTTCGCATCTTTTACTTGATCAGTCAATTTTTCGCCATATACCCATTTATTCGACTTTGTTGAATCCAGAGTTGTTTTTATTTCTTTGTCTAAGACTGGAGTAATAAAAGATTTTCTTGCGACTGACTATTGAAAGAAAACGTCCGATAAAATCTTTTCAGCGTCCCACAAGTATTTCAATAAATTTTCGAAATCAATTGTTTCAGTGGAATCATACACTCCCTGTAATATCGCTGTCGCTAAAGCGATAATGGTCGAACCTACACAATTTTGTGTATTAAGAAAATGTTGATCTCGTTTTTTGGCAATGTCTGACAAATGTCGCTGAATTTCTAAGTTGATTTTGGGAGTTTCCGCCATAATGTGACTGTTTCTGTCATATTTTTTCAAAGATCTCTATCCTCTTTTCTTCAGATAAACCTGTGTGCATCCACTCAGTCCAACCTTCACGATACAGTTGGAATCGCTTACCAAGATGTTCCTAAAGAAAAAAACTTCATTACACCACAAACTCATGACAGCTCAATTTCACAAGAACAGCAAAATTCAACATTGAATGTCCATAACAAGGCAGGGCGTAAAAAGAGAGCATTTGAGCCTTTTGAAACTGCAAATTTATCGCCTGCAAAACAACGTTGTAATGAACATATTTGTCGTAAATGTTGCGATAGCAGAAAAAATACAATTTATTAATATAAAAAAAATATACAATTTATTGCACGATCGATTCAAAAAAAGAATGTTTTAATATTGCCACTCCACAAGTACATTCAAATAATCTGATTAAAACACAGGACCTTTGATAATTAAAAATCGCTATTTACAACAAATTTTAATCTGGTGGTATCTCTTGGATATAGTGCGTCAATATGATAGCAGAAAATAAAAAAAAAACGAATACAATAGAAATAACATTAAATGTGTGATCAAGTAGTTTCGGATATAAAATTTTAAATTTTGGAGGCTAAAATAATTATTAACAATGAAACTCACCGCTGAATGTCGAATTTTAATTTATAATTACCCAAAAGACAATAGTCAGAGTTTTCGAAAAAGAAAACTTATAATATATATCGAGTAGCCACGTGGCGAAGAACGGCTGAGGAGCTGCGTCGTGCAGAATGCCAGGCGTGCTCGAACGAATTGCTCCTAAAACTTTATCGTTCTTAATTTTTGAATCCTCTGATATTCACCAAATTAATTTGTTGTCGTCACGGTGGCTCGATAGATTAGTTTTATCTCAGCAGTTGTAGTTCCAACAAAAATAGATTGAAAATTACGAAGAAGCCTCACGCAGTTCAACTCACACGGTGATAAAGAGGTAGTTCACCAACCGCCCAATAGGGCGTAGCGAGAAACTTATTTGACCGCGCTTGGCGCGTCTATATTAAATTATAATAATTAGTGACCCGTAACCCCTTTACACAATGGGTTCGGGTGCCTTGACCACACTAGCGATTTCCTAAATTGTCCCGCGAAAACTCCTGTAACACTCCCACTCTCATACCATTCTTTCCCTACTCATACTTTATATCGCAGTAACGTATTTCACAACTTGGATTCCCTACAATTATCCCCCTTTTAAGTGGAACGGAATCAGTATCATTTAAAACTACTAGTCTTTTAGAGCCTAAATACAAGTTGTTCATAATCATAATAATAAAGACAACATCCATGACATGACATTATCAACAATATACATTAAATTTATAGATGAGCCAAAGAGAATCAGTATAACACATCAGCCCAATTACACATTTGCGATATACTATTATTTACTTTCATACTACTGACTGATGATACTGACGAAGGTGGACTCTATTATACGTTCCCTTAACCCGTCCATTCTCATCTGGATCAACCAGAATGAAGGCATTTCGATTAAGAATCCTTACAATTCTATACGGACCTTCAAATAAATGAAAAAATTTCTGCGTGACTCGCTGTGACGCATCGGATAAATGGGGCACCCTCAGAAGTACCAACTCTCCCACCTTCAGATCAACGGTTCGGGATGATTTGCGACTCGCGACACGTCTATTAAATGCCTTTTGCATATTTTCTTGGGCCAATTGTAATTGGACTTCTCGCCGCGACATCGTATCACGCAAAATCGGAAACAGCTCGATCAATTTGTCACGTGGAGACTTACCGAAATGGAGTTCATACGGAACGGCTCCGGTACTCTGATGACTCATAATATTTAGGCAATTTTGAATTAGAGGCACATACTTGCTCCAAGCGGTATGTTTTTGTGCGCAATAAGTTCGAAAGAACCGGCCTAATTCCCTCATCGTGCGTTCCACGGGATTAGACTGGGGGTGTCGGATCGAGGAAAAAATTACTTTAATCCCTACTGCTTCTAACTCGGCTTTCCAGATAGGGGACGTAAATTGTGACCCATGATCACTCAGGACGCGTTTCGGCTTTCCCATTTTCGGAAAATATCGATCTTTCAACTTTGACAAACAGATTTTCGTGTTCGCCCTTCGAATGGGGTAAAGCGTCACCAGTTTCGAGAATACATCCTGGACCACGAAGATATAAGTCACTCCCGCGACAGATGCAGGCAACGGACCATAAAAATCGACAGCCACAAGGTCATTTGGCTCTGAGGATGTAATAAACTGTAAATCTCCCTCCATCTTATAATTCAAATGTTTCGTACGCTGACACGTGTCACAACTTCGAGTAAATGATTTGACATCGCGTCGCATATATTTCCAAAAAAAATAACGCTCGACATACCGAAAAATCTTGTAGCTACCAGCGTGACCGAACTGCTCGTGAACTGATTTCAATACAAGGGGAACTACACTTCGAGGTACCATAATTTTAACCCTTGCATCGTGAGTGTTTTGGTAATAAAAAATTCCCAAAATTTCCTGCACTTTAAATTTCTCCGACGAACTTTCTATTAACTTCCGTATATCCGAATCATTCCATTGGGACGCGCGCTAATTTCGAAATTCTCCTAATAATTCCGAATTTATTTCAATTACAGGGGTATCTCGCGATTCCATGAGTTGCATCATGGCTCTTTTTTCGAGATCAATACGAACGAGCTTGCAAATTAGATAATCGCTATCATTTTTTGCAATAACATTATTGCCGAAATTTCTGCTGAAAAAATCTGCTACCAGATTGTCAGAACCGCGACAATGAGAAATGTTAAATTCGTATTCCTGCATGAATAACGTCCAACGCATGAGACGCGAATTTTGGTACGGAGTCGATAAAAGAAAGGTCAATGCTTGATGATCGGTTTGAACTTCAAACTTCCAACCAATCAGGTACATTCTAAATTTAATGAAAGAGTAAATTATGGCCAGTAACTCTTTTTCCGAAGTTGTGTATCTTGTCTCAACATCGGTCAGGACTCTACTCGTTAAAGAGATAATTCGAATTTGATTGTCATCGTCAATTTGATATAAGATACCACTGAGTCCCATATCACTCGCGTCAGTCTGGAGGTGAAATGGCTTATTTGGCAAATAATGACTCAGGGTTACCGCGCGAAGAAAATTATCCTTCATTTCCTGAAAAGCAACCGCATGTACTTCGGTCCATCTCCAACTTGTCTTGCTACTTAAAATATCGCGGAATGGCGCGACAAAATCGGCATGTTTGACACTGAATCGCCTATAATAACCACAGACTCCCAGGAAGGCCTGAAGCTGTTTCTTATCACATGGGGTAGGGAAATCAGCAATCACCGATAATCTACTAGGATCAGCATGGATCCCTGCAGCCGACAATTGAAATCCTAAGAATGAAACTTCCTCTCGAAAAAACAACGATTTTTTTAAACTCAGCGTAAATCCGCTGGCAATTAATTTTTCAAATAAACAACTTAAATGCTCGATATGCTCTTCGAAGGTTTTGGACGCAATTAATATGTCATCAATATAACATGAGATCACTTCCTCTAATTCCTGCCCTAATGCCAGATAAAGAGCGCGAATAAACCCACTCCCAGCAGTTTTAAGACCGAACGGGATCCTCGTGAACTGATATAAATGACCCTCGTGTAAAAAGGCTGTATATTTTCGAGATTTCCGCTCAAGCGGAATCTGCCAATAACCCATCACGAGATCGGTAGTCGAGAAGAATTTCTTCCCTTCAAATTTTTGTAATATTTCCTCCATCCGCGGGGGGCATTCATTATCAGATAAAATACATGCGTTAATAAATCTCGCATCCAAACACAATCGGATACTGCCATCTTTTTTCATGACAATACGCAACGGATTGCAAAAATCGCTATTTGACTTTTCCAAAATTTTCAACTTAATTAACTCATCAATTTTTTTAGTTACTGCCGATCGTTGGCTTAACGCAACCGGGTACGACTTTCGGACGATCGTCTTTGCTTTTGTCAAAGTTATAGTGTGCTCATAAACATTGGTACAACCCGGTTCCGTGGAAAATACGGCTTCATATTTAAGCAATAAATCTCTAATTTGTTCTCTACAATTTTTATTCAAGGATTTTAAATTCGCAACATATTCGTCAACTTCTTGCGCAAACGAACCTGCATTACTTGATATTTGGCGAACGTATCGTTCATTATCAAGATCGTTACCCATTTCGCCTCCGTGATGCGAACTATCCCCCAAACTGGATTTATTTTCACAAAAAGATTTATTTTCTTCCCCGAGTCGATACCATTCTATTTTAGAATCGTATAACAAAAAATCATTCGTTTGCAATAATCTACACGCGACTTTTTTATCCCGGGTCATGCGAAACGTAACGATAGAGTCGGATAACTCTTCCCCACCCATTCGAATGCGTTGATTTTCAACGTCGATTACACATTTAAAACGAGATAACCAGTCGATCCCTACTAAAACGTCCGTCGCCAATCCGGGTATAACCAAAAATGGCGAAGTTAAATTTCGTTCTCCAATTTTTAAGGTAAATTGGACTTGTCGTTTGATCAATGTATTTTTATTTCCTACAGCAACACTTACGGTCAAATTGCTAACCGGTAATTCAATTAGTTTAAATTTATTTTTTAATTCATTATAGAATTTTTCGGAAAGAGCAGTAACCTCACTTCCACTGTCAACTAATACCGCGACCTCATGACCTTCAATGACGGCACGAATTCTAGGGCTCACGATTTTCGATTCGATTTCGCTTAACACCGTTTCTTTTTCCGGCTCGACGTCCCAGCAAAGATCTTCCACAAATTCTGACATGCTCGATTTTACAATCGCGTTAACTTTATTTCCCTGATTTCCTTCATCTCGACTAGTATCACGTGTATTTTGTTTCCGGTGATCATTTTCATTCCCTTGTTCTCGCGATGATTGACCTGAGGGACCTCCCCCTTGACGCCAATTTCGGAATCGTTCTCCATCGTTATTACGCGGCCTATATTGCGAATTACCGTACGAATCCTTTTTATTCGCGTTATTATGATCTTTTTGATTATCGGAACCCGATTGTACTTTATTATAATTATTAAAATTAGGACCAACATTATTGTCCTTAGCATTCGAGGGAACCCCATTCTCAACATCCCGGCGAGTCACGTCCAATCGAGCCAAGGCCTGTAAAATTTTCGACGTGTCACTATAATCAATCGTAGCCAAGACTTCTCGCGCACGTTGAGGTAACTGTTTTACGATCAAGTAATTAATCTCATATTCCGCTAATGAGGATAAACAAAATTTCGCACCTCTTAGTTGCTCGGTATAATAGGCTTGAAGAGACCCGTCATTGACTTGAAATCGACGATTTTCCCATTCGTATTTCGCATTCATACGCGCTTCGATGGAATAAAATTCTTCCAAAAATTTATCTTTAAAATGCTTAAAAGTTATAAAAGGAAATGCTCGAGCATCATGCCACATCTTTGCTTTTCCAGTTAAAGCATCCTCAACTAAAATTAATTTCAAATGTTCGGATATATTCTTTCGCACGAAATATTTTTCAATATCTTTAATGAATTCGATAGGGTTCTTTTTTACGCCGTCAAATTTTGGCAATGGAATAGAAACTTGTAACGCGTCAAAATAGTTCATTAAACCTTTCATGAGATTGTCTTGACCACTTAATTGATTAACGTTACCACAACAATCTTCGCGTCTGTTATTACCAGAATAATTTTCAAAATTATTTTGATCATCAAATCTACTACTAATAGCCGCGTTCTGTGTATTCTTATCTATAAACACATCGATATGCCTCGTCTGGTCTCTCTCTCTCTATGAGTCATATTCTTACCACAATCTAAATTCACGAAGTCTTCCGTTTGCGCATTGGCATCTTTCTTTGTCACACCTTTGCCCGTAGCACCCGTCCTACTCTGCACCTGTTTATCAAATGCTTCCTTCATGCGACGAATTTCCGCCCGCAAATGTTCATTTTCCTTGTCGGATTGGGTACGCTGAGCGTCGACTCTCTTTAGCCTCTCTTTCAATTCCATTACTTCTCCTTGTATTAACAACAAAGATTCGTCATTGTCATCGACCTTGTCCGTCGTTTTGCGAGGTGCCATTTTACATGAAAATAAAATTCACATTAACAATTTTATAATTTACAAAAACCTAACAATTTTAACGCAAAATATCAAGGCCACTACGTCGGGCGCCAATTGTAATGAATATATTTGTCGTAAATGTTGCGATAGCAGAAAAAATACAATTTATTAATATAAAAAAAATATACAATTTATTGCACGATCGATTCAAAAAAAGAATGTTTTAATATTGCCACTCCACAAGTACATTCAAATAATCTGATTAAAACACAGGACCTTTGATAATTAAAAATCGCTATTTACAACAAATTTTAATCTGGTGGTATCTCTTGGATATAGTGCGTTAATATGATAGCAGAAAATAAAAAAAAAACGAATACAATAGAAATAACATTAAATGTGTGATCAAGTAGTTTCGGATATAAAATTTTAAATTTTGGAGGCTAAAATAATTATTAACAATGAAACTCACCGCTGAATGTCGAATTTTAATTTATAATTACCCAAAAGACAATAGTCAGAGTTTTCGAAAAAGAAAACTTATAATATATATCGAGTAGCCACGTGGCGAAGAACGGCTGAGGAGCTGCGTCGTGCAGAATGCCAGGCGTGCTCGAACGAATTGCTCCTAAAACTTTATCGTTCTTAATTTTTGAATCCTCTGATATTCACCAAATTAATTTGTTGTCGTCACGGTGGCTCGATAGATTAGTTTTATCTCAGCAGTTGTAGTTCCAACAAAAATAGATTGAAAATTACGAAGAAGCCTCACGCAGTTCAACTCACACGGTGATAAAGAGGTAGTTCACCAACCGCCCAATAGGGCGTAGCGAGAAACTTATTTGACCGCGCTTGGCGCGTCTATATTAAATTATAATAATTAGTGACCCGTAACCCCTTTACACAATGGGTTCGGGTGCCTTGACCACACTAGCGATTTCCTAAATTGTCCCGCGAAAACTCCTGTAACACTCCCACTCTCATACCATTCTTTCCCTACTCATACTTTATATCGCAGTAACGTATTTCACAACTTGGATTCCCTACAACGTAGTCTTGAATTTATTTCAATTAACAAGAATAGTGATCAAAATACAATAGGAGGTGATATCGGAACTGTAGAGGAAACAAGCAATGAAGAATTATCAAGAAATGAAGAGGATACAGTTGAAGGAGCAGCAGTTGAAACTTCAGATTACGAAAAATGTGTGTCGCTTTTTAAGCAAATAAACTTTTCTTGGATATTTTCTCTTAAGCTTCATCTGCCAAGTATACCTATGTGGGTTGGCTACAATGCAAAGATTTCCAAAGATGATTCGAAAATTCAAAAAATCGATTACTTGACACAAATAAATGATTCCCCTACAGATCCGAGAGTCATAAAGGAAACAATGCGTCTGAGTTTAAAAATCGCATCTGAATGTGGAAAAAAATACTTTAACATTACTTATGATTTGGCTATGGCTAAACCTGCTATGAGAATCCAAGCTGCAAATGAAGATTTCAAATGTTTGTTTATTCATTTAGGATCATTTCACATTATGCTCTCGTATTTTAAAGCTATCGGGAAATTTATTGATGGCTGTGGACTGACAAATATGCTTATTGACAGTGGCATTTTAGCTCATGGATCTGTAAATACGTTTCTGAGTAGAAAGCATTTTAATCGTTGTCGCAAAATACATCCACTAGCTTTGGTTGCCCTTCAACAATTGCACATTGATAAATTTTTAGATACAAAACAGTATGACTTAGAACCTGTTGAACAATATTTAATACAGTACAAAGAACAGACTCATGTGAAACCAGAGATAAGTAATGGATTATTTCTTACAATTTTCGAGGAATATGAGCAATACAAGAAAGAGACTCTTGAAGGAAATCACGGAAAAACAGCCCAAATATATGCGATCTACATAGAATTCATCTATTACTATCTAATGCTGGAGTATAGTATTCGCACTGCAAATTTTCAACTCTACAAACATGTGCTCCAAAAAATTACAAATATCGTCTTCAGTATGAATCATCAAAATTATGCCAGATATTTGACGATATATTTAAATAAATTGGAAAATGTAGAAGTTACTCATCCCGGTCTATTACAGGATTCTGGAGACTGTTTTTTTGGCTTAAGAAGGACGTCAAAGCCATTCTCGCGAATTCCCATTGACATCACATTGGAGCAGACTGTAAATGCAGATGCTGCTTCGCAAGCAACAGGAATTATCAATATGACTAATTCTGTTGGCGCACGACAAAAATGGTCCATTATCCACTCCCTACGTACCCACATAATCTCAAAATTGAAGGAGTTTTGCAATTTAAATTCAAGAGACGATGTTACTAAGGACTTGAGAAAATCTGCTATCAAGCAAGCTAATGAAAATGTCGATGCTTTAATGGATATTATTAAACAATCTACAAATTCATTTTCAAACGATTTATCAGAGTCACACTTGTACAACATATCATCAGGACAATCCGTATCGGATGATATTTATGAATTTTTATCATCGATTGAAAGCACACGGAACGATCATCGCATTCAATTTATTGCTGAATCTCATGATGACCCGGAAAGATTCGATAAAGCGATTTCACGAAATAAAATCATCAATTTTGCTTCAAAATGTACCAAAAAAGTTAAAATCTGTGGTAAAATTAAACAGATTTCCATTCAAAGAGACATTTTCGGACGTCTACTTTATGCATCATAACAAAATCACATTGACCTTCAAGAAGCTTTAAAATACCCGTTAACTCCAATTCCTTTTTCTCTTTGCCATCATGACGGATCTATTTGCAAAACCCAGAAATCGGTTATTATCGAAGAGTTGATGAAATACCAAGAAGAAAATTATGAGCCTCCACCAGCTGACATTCACATTTATGATGGGTTTTATTTATTGCATACGTTAAAAAATGTCCCAAATACTTATGGTAAAATTTCGGATTATCTATTCAAGTTGTTAGTTAGGGATAAGAAGGAAGTTCACATCATTTTCGATAAGTACAATGTACCAAGCATAAAAGTTTACGAGCATCGACAAAGAGGAGAAGATGACAGTATGCACAATATTCAAAGAAATGTTAAGCGTCCCTTAGATTTCGGAAAATTATTACGCAGTACCCATTTTAAAGAAACTTTTGTTGAATTTTTGATAGACGACTGGGCAAAAGATGAATTCGTTTTACTATGTGAAGGAAAAACTGTCAAGCTGAACTATGGAGATTTATGTCACGTTTATGAAGTTCATAACTACAAAATGATAAAGTCCATAGATTACAATTTATCTTGTTGTCACGAAGAAGCAGACACAAAGATTGTGTACCACATATGCCAGCTTAATAGAAATTACCGAGTGCAAATACATTGCACTGACTCAGATATAGCAATAATTATGCTTGCCAACATGTCATTTTTGAAAGCAGATGTGGACATCACTATTAATATGAGTTCTGCAAAAAAAAGTGATTTCTTGAACATTAATGAAATTTACAATAAATTAGGCGTACAACTTGCAAAAGCTCTTACTGTTGCATATGTATTTACGGGCAACGACTTCAATCCGGCTTTTTTTAAAAAAGGAAAAAAAACCTTTTACCATACTAAAGAACAATTCAACTTTCCAAGAAGCTTTCGTTCGGTTAATTGGGATTGTACCTAAAAACTTCGATTTATCCGCAGATTTATTTAAAGTTATGGAAGAATAAGACCGAATTGCTACAACAAATTAAAAGGACTATTTATATAAGCAATATTTGGTGCAATGCCCATCTGAGGACACCAACAGATTTAAATATCGAAGATTGCGGTTGGACAAAAATTGACGGTGCCTATGAGTACTATTGGTACGATGGAGAACAGTGTCCTACTTTTAAGAAAATATCTTCTGACAATTCAGGTGAAGCACATTTTTAAATATTTATTTTTCTTGCTTTCTTTGTCAATCTATAAGATTAGTTTCAACTTAAGGACAAGATTTTGTTTATCACTGTCAATTCGTTGTTTAGCTTGTCGGTTAGGGTTTTTGGTTAGTGTCCGTCAAACCCAGTTTGACGGACGGAGGGTTCAATTCCCACTCTGCTCAAATTTGTTTCTAAAAATCCCTCGTTAATTAATAAAGTAAATAATAGAATATAATGACAGAAAGTTTTTCAAATACAAAAAAAATAAAAAAATATTTTTTAAATATTTGGCAAGCTTGAATCAAGCTTCCGTGCTATCTGGGTAACTGAATATTATATCCAAAATTTTGCAGATGAAGAAAAAGATTGTGAAGCCAGTACCACTTCAGATAATGAAGATAAAGAGAGTGCGGGCCCAGAAAGTGACAGCGAGTCTGATGAATTCGAGGAAAACGAATAATCAATTTAATTATATGAAAATATCTGCTTATAGAGAATTGTTTGAAAGTCCTAGTATATTTAATGAATATATTAATGCACATTATTGTTAGTTGTTGCACACAATTCGATGTTTAAAAACTGACAAAAAATAAATTTTTCAATCACAAACAATATCTGCGCGAGCATTGACTCGACATAAGGTTAAAAAACCATAAATATTTTTGTTTTACATTTACTATTTTTTTTAATTATACAAAATTCTATTTGTTTATTTCAATTTTGGTAAACAATAATTTACTTTTTACTAGCACTCTAAACCTATACATCTTAAAGTAATAAAGGTAATATGAAGGTAAAATAGCAAGCTTGGATACCACAGGGGGCTTTGAATAAAACCATATTAAATCATAGAAAGAAAAGGTTAGTAATAATAAAATATTAGTTGTTTATAGAAGTTTAATATCCACTCTCTTTTGAAAAAATTATATTCCTTTTTCCGGAAAAACAAAACCCTTATACCATTATTTCCGCTAAAATAACCACTTCTTAAAAAAAGTTCAGAGCTGTCAAGTGTCATAGTCTCCATTTCACATCAAATTCCTAATCAGCGAATGCAAAAATCTCTACACTGCAATTTTCGTTAAAAATAATCATTTTTCAAAATAGTTGAGAGTCGGTTTGGCAGCTGTCAATTGAGAAAATTTCAATTAGACATTACATTCGTAACCAGAAACCTCGAAAACATGTACACAACAATTTTCGTTAAATATAACCAATTAACTATTGGGATCTGACATGGGGGCGGGGCCTAAAGCAATATGGCGTAAATTGGGTAACACTTTTAGTGAATTTACATGGGATGCAATAGAACAAAATCGTTTAAAAAATATTGCTTAATTTAATAAATGTATAAGTGAATTTTTTTAATACAAAATTACTATTTAAATTCCTATTTACAAACATGAATAAAAATATAAAAGAAATCTTATTTTTATACAAATGATTTTCTCAAATCCAGCGATACATGTGCAAGAAAAGTATTGTATTTTCCTTTATATTTCATGTAATTATATGAAAATTTATAAATGTATATATTTCATTTTTCATTGTAAAAGTCTGTTAACAAGAAGTGAAAAAAAAATTATTTATCCGTTTTTACAGTGATAAATTAACTTTCAAAATGTTCACATGCACGGGTAATATGAAAGATTATATAACCTCCAAATTTTAAAATCTTAAACTTACCTGGCAAAATGTAATCACTTCTTTTGAAATGCATAGAACATACTCTCATAGAAGGCTTTATACTGTTTATTTTTAAAGCATTTTTCCAGGCCTTTAATTGATCGACTTTTTCAAAATTATCGAACGTATTTTTCACATCCACTACTCGTTGTTTTGGTTTCGGAAATTTATGGAAAATTACGCTTAAATTTTTCGCTACAGTACTGCCACAGCCTCTCACAGAACACTTAATTCTGTAGGAAGATTTCTCACGCGGTAAAAAATGTAGCTTCATTCATAATGATAAAATAATTAACAATGACAGCGGAACTACAATTGCAAGTGACACAAACAGTTATCCAAAACTAGTTACATTTTTCAACACCAGATGGCATGTGTACGAATGTCAGATCCCATCTTGGTATTCATTCATTCATTCATTCCGTCCGGACCCCTGCTGGGTTTTCGGTGACAGAGAAAAGAACAAGTTATGGAGAGAGAAAGATATATCTTTATTTTGCAAATGAGGGTTCGCTTGACCTGCAATCTTTTAAAGAGGATTAATTAATAACTCTGAGGACCCAGGTAATAATTTCTTTCTCCCTTTATCACGTGAAAAAACTATAAAGAAAGTCTAAAACTGAATAGGTAACGCATACCTTTCTTTCTTACACCAAGGAATATAACATAAGTACTTCTTCGTTTAACATTGCGTTTCTCTATCTAGACAATACAAAATGGCATAAGAACACTTTTTTTCAATTTTATATATTTTTGTCCACTTTTTGGTATTACCATAAAGTTTGAACTCTTTTTCACTTAATGCATATATTCTATTTAAATTATATTGTGATTAAATAGAAAAATTTCAAGTTTTTGGAACTTGATACATTTTTCCTGTTTTCAAGGTTTGTGTTAAACAGTGGGACACCTATTATTAAATAATGAATATTTGTTTCAATAATAATATTCTACTTCATAAATACTAAGCGACTAATAATCTTTGTCGGTGAATAATTAAATCGTTAAATATGTAAATGCATAATATGTACATCACAATCTTTTCTAAATTCACACTTTTCGACCATAGCGCCTCTCCATTTTGGCAGCTGAAATACAAGCTCCACATCTTCATATCCTGATGCTTCCCCCACTCGCTGATAATTTTGTAACTCATGTACATCGATTCCGGCATTGATTATAATCAAAATTTTGTTGATACTTGTGAACTGTAGATTGTTAATAGCAATTTACGATAATGAAAAGAAAATCTTCAACTAGAAGTAATGACGAGTTTAACACAGAGTTGATTGAAATTGCAAAACTAAATCCTTGGATATATGATAAAAAAATATGTGTCGATGAAAAAACCCTGGGCAGTCGTTGGTCTCAGATTGACGATAATCTACGCGAAAAAGGAATCAAAATAGAGAGTAAGTATATAATTTTTGAACCATTTTTATAAACTATAGTTTACCTATATTATCCAATGAAATGTTCTCAACAATTGCTAAATTTTTTGTATTTTTAAAAAATTTTTATTTGTCTAAATGTTACAAAATGTAATTTCACAGTCTGTTCTTTGTATTTAAAATTTGAAATTTTTTTTAACATTTTGAGGACAAGAATTTTACAAGTTACTAAAAATACAAATTATGCTGTACGTATGGTGATAATCCAAGATTATGTTGAAATGAACTTTTTCTTAAATTCCATTTTTCGTACAATTGTAATATTATTTGGTGACCAAATAAATTAAAAATTAAAAGTGCCGTAAAAACTTAATAGAAGTTTATTAATTCAATTTTTCGGAGCTTTCAAATGAAAATTAATTGTCGATTCTCGGATGCATATTTCGTGAAATCTTTTTAGATATAAAATATTAATTTACCTGGAAAACCAGAAAGATAAGGAATTTCAAAACAGAAATAAAATATATGAAATTAATATTTCAGATGGCTCAAAGTGCCGATGGAAATCCTTGAGGGATAGATTTGTGCGAGAACACAAACTACCAGAATCAGATTGGAAGCATTATGCAGACATGCTTTTTTTAACTTCACACATCAAACATAGAATGTAAGTCATTTAAAAAAAAATATTTTTCGTCAATAGTGCTGTAAGCACTAACTCTGCACCCAGAGAAAAGATTTATTTGAGCCAAATATAATATATTTGATTTTAATAAACGTGTATTTATCTCTCCACCTACTAGACTTTTTATTTGGCGTAAATAAAATTTTTATTTGTCGTACATAAATTTTTGTTTGGCTTATATATGTTTTTTATTTAAACTAAATAAAATTTATTTGCAACAAGTAAAAACCCTAGTTGATTGGGAGACATATATATTATTTGTCTGGGTGTGAAATATTGTCAAAAAAATTATTAGTTTCATCAAATTTTAGGCAAATTATTTCTTTACTAGCAACTTTGTCGTCCGCAAGCGGCCGACTACGTTGCTCGTGTGCATTAACCATATCTTTATTCACTTCTTTTTTTCAAAAAATTTAATATTAGAAATTTAAAAAAAATTTCTTCATATTAAATCTACAACCCAAGGAGCACGGAATATTGCTTGAATGTCAAGGTGATATCAAGCGGGAATATTTTGTGACATTCAGGCGATATCATAATGTCCGCTTCATGGGGACATTCCACGGTGATATTCTTGTGAAATTCGCGTGATATTTGTATGGTACTGAGGGAATATTCCCGTGAAATTCACGCAATATTGAGAAAATATTCCTGGGATATTAAGGTAATATCCCTGTGATATTGAGAGAATATTCCTGTAATTTAGAAAATTCTAAAATGTTGTTTGTTTTGAATATTTAATTAAACAAATAAATAAATGAAAAAAACGAAATTTTGTGTTGGAATTTTATAAATTATCTTATCAATATCACTGGAATATTCCCTCAATATCAGAGGAATAATTCACTCAATATCACAAAAATTTCACGGGAATATTCCCTCAATATCATAAAAATCACACGTAAATATCACCGAGGAATGTCCCCGTGAAGACATTATGATATCGCCTGAATGTCACAGGAATATTCCCACTTGATATCAACGTTACATTCAACCAATATTCCGTGCTACTTGGGCGCTTAACTTTACTTTTCCCTTATGACAGCAACTACTAATTAATCTATGTGACGGTCTCTCACACAGAAAATGTAACGCATAACAAAACTTACATTCTACATTCATCAAACCTAAATAATTCTGTGGAAGCTTACTTTCATTGAAAACTTTAAAAGACATTATTGCAACTCCTACACTTTTTTATTTCGATTATCGTTTTCACATGTCAAATTCTTTTCTTGACGCACTTTCTTTTCATCTTCCGTTTCCGTAGAAAATTTGTTCTTCTTACATGACAAATTATTTTCTTGACGCACTTTCTTTTCAGCTTGAGTTTCCATTGATATTTTTCTTTTCCTACATGCCAAATTTTTATCCTTGTGTATTTTCTTTTCATCTTTATTTTCTGTAGATAATTTCTTTCTTTGCATGTCAAATTTTTTTTGCGCTCTTTCTTTTGTATTTCTGTTTCATTACGATTACGTTTTCTCAATCTACCATTCTCTTGTCTAATTATTTTCTGTTCATATGTAACTTCGCGCGTTGCCTTCCCTTTTCCTTAATTGCTAGAATTATCTTTTTATCAATTTCTTCACTCAGAAAATTCTTCATTTCTGAATATTCAAGTGGTGAAATTTTGTTCATCTTATTATTAGTTGTACCAATTATTTTCTCTTCACTAGTGTCATTTAGAGAATGTTTAATTTCTAAATATTGTGTTAATAGAACTCTGTTAATATTATTGCTGGGAAAAGTATTACAACAGAACAAGGGTTTAAAATATTATTTTTTAGTTCCTGAGCTCGATTTATGAAAAGACGGTTCCAATCATTCTTTATTATCGAATTCCTATTGTGAGACGTTCTTATTGACGGAAAATGATTTAAGCGATTATTTTCAAACATTGACTTTAAATGATTTCTCATTCTGTTATTATCAGTTTCATAATTTACGCTGCTTGACATTACGTTAAAAAATATAGATGTTGCAAATGCTATTGCATATACTCCACACTCAACACTCCCAAAAGGTTATTGATCAACAACTACAAAAACTACTGTTGGTTTAAAAGGGAACAATCTAATTAAATATTTCATTTGATGCACATTTAAACACCCCTCATTAAGGCTATAAAAAGTATAAAGCCTTACTCAATCGTAATAGACACAAATCCAATGACCATAATTGTTATTACCGCTAAAAAGTATTTGAATATGTTTTTCACCTTCTCTAATTGGGACAATAAAATCAAGCATTTGTACATACAAAGTACTTTGCATATTGAAAAAAGAATTGGAATCTTTTCTTAATAAATCTTTAAATTTGTACATATGCATGTCATTTAACAATTTATTTCTATTTTTAACAATTTTTAAATCTTCATCACTTAAAATAACATACTCTTTTATGATGGCCATAGTATACTTCGTTTAATTTTATTTTTGATTCATGAAAATCTAAATATCTTTAATCCTTTCGCTCACTCTCTCCAATATAACAAATTTTGACTTTTATTAAATATAACCAATTTTGCCTTTAATTCAATATAACAAATTTTGCCTTTTATCCAATACAACTACCAATATCCAATAGAATGAGAGAACTATGAATGAGTAACTACTGATCAGCCAATAAGTACAAAAGGACACTCTTATATGATTAATCAGTAGTTCATTACAGATACCATATATACATATATACACTTGTATTAAAACCCCGGATTAATTACCACAAAAAAACAACCCTTGGACAATAGAACCTTTGTTAAATAATCAATGAGAATTAACTCTGAGGACCCAGGTAATAATTTCTTTTCTCCTATTTATTACATGGAAAAATACCCTTGGACAATAGAACCTTTGTTGATAAGGATTAACTCTGAGAACCTAGGTAATAATTTTTAAATTTTTTTATTACAATTTTCAGGGACTCTAATACAGGTATGCACATATATATATATATAGATATATATTTATTTTTATTTTCAAAACAAAAAGGAAGAAGATTAAGATTTTAGACGAAGATATTCTTATGCCATTTTGAATTGTCTAGATAGAGAAACGCAATGTTAAACGAAGAAGTACTTATGTTATATTCCTTGGTGTAAGAAAGAAAGGTATGCGTTACCTTTTCAGTTTTAGACTTTCTTTATAGTTTTTTCACGTGATAAAGGGAGAAAGAAATTATTACCTGGGTCCTCAGAGTTATTAATTAATCCTCTTTAAAAGATTGCAGGTCAAGCGAACCCTCATTTGCAAAATAAAGATATATCTTTCTCTCTCCATAACTTGTTCTTTTCTCTGTCACCGAAAACCCAGCAGGGGTCCGGACGGAATGAATGAATGAATACCAAGATTATTATAGTTAATAATATGTAACAGCGGTTCAAAGGCTACTTCTACTTTGGGAAATGTTTCATTTCCTGGGGAGTCAAATAAGATTGACCCAAATACCTCAACTTCCGGAGAGGTCTTGAATGAAGGTATCATCACAATATTCACAAATATCTGTATAACATCCCATAGATATACTTATTTTCGGATACTCATAACATGTCCGTGGAATATTTTAAATTCATTGGTAAAAATTTCGCTACTTCATATTAATTTACTAATTAAAATAGTATTTTTATTTTTAAAAAAACATTTTCTACTAACAATTACTATTTTCCGACCTAATTTTCGCGTATATCCTTAAAAAGTGTGTAGAATATCCTGCATATCTGTGGATGCTGTGAGGGAAACATTTTCTATCAACAAAATATTTATTCTGTAAATTAAACCTACTTTAACAAAAACACGTAATATTTGAATTGATTTTATATAAATGGATAAATAAAATCAGCTTTTGAAAAAATTCAACTTAACCTGGTTATTTCATTTTTTAAGTAGAAATTTTATAAACAATCGTTACCAAAATTGTTTTATTTGCAAATTTAGTTTGAGATTTCAGACAGTTAGGAATTGAAAATGATCATTCTCTATACACCCTGCTTAATATTTAAAGCATTTAAAGTTATAAAATAGAATAAAAGTATATTTTTTAAATTTGCCTGTAATACATATTGTGTTGTATCTTTGAAAGTTGTTGAATCAGAACTTTTCTATTCAGGGGAAGATTTTTCACAAGAACAAGTGGCTTACCTACCTCTCGATGCAAATGATATTGCATTCCAAGAAGATGCAAGGAATTATGAATCTAATGATAAAGAAATAGATTTTTTACATTTGATAGACATTGATGAAAATTTGAATATATTGCAAAACAAAAGTACAATTCAAATAGAAGTTTCGAAGGAGGATACATATCCGAAAGAAGTTTCTCAAAACGTCGTTAAAGAGACTGCCCTGTTGGATGAATTGGAAAATTCTTCTCATAATAAAACTCAGCACGAAACTAATTTCAACGACTAAAATTTATCTTTGACATTCTCAAACTTTGCTCCTTCGGAATCTGCACATAAAAATATGGACCAATATCAGCTTCGAGATCAAGAATCATTAAGGGGGGAACACCAGTTGTAACTTTCGAAAAATCGATTTTTTTTGTGCATTTTCTTAAAGTATACATATTTAGAAATGTGTCTGTAAATTTTAAAGTTGATCCGGTGAAAAATAAATGAGATATACAGAACACTGCAGCGGCGCGTCCCGTGGCTTCATACAAGGTGGCCAGCCATACCTGACCCTAACGACAGATGGCCTTTTCCTATGATTTAGAAACGGCAACCACTGCGGAAGAGTTATTATATGGTCCAGGAATCGATGACTCTTTGTAACTTGGAAACAAAATTTCTTCTGAACAAAAAAAAGTAAGTTGAAACTTTGAATGCGTTTTTCTCAAAATGACATTTTCCAAGTCGGTGACCACGATTACTCGAATACCATTAAACCGATTTATTTAAAATTTAGTGTGCTTCATTTACTCATATAAGTCTAGTTCGTGATCGAAGGATTTTTTTTTATGCAAAACTTTTTTTTATATAGCTGAAAATCGACCGTATTTTTTTAACGAAAATCATACTTTTGACTTTGACAGGTCGCCATTTTGTCAAATTTTTTTTTTTAAATCCTTCGACCACGAACTAGATAATCTTATAATAAATGTAAATCAATTTCATTTTTTTATTTCAGACGAAGTATACTTGCAGAATGCTGGTCACCGCAATTCGCCTTTTTTCTTAAGACGCCACTTCAATGGCTCATATCTCCAAAAGTTTTTGTTAAAAAAATTTTTTTTTTCTTTTAAATTACAGCTTTTTACATGTACTTTTAACTAATAAATAGTATTCTTTAAAAAGATTCATTGTTCTTTTGGAAAATATTCTTGAAAAAAGCATTATTTTTTGAGTTACAACTGGTGTTCCCCCCTTAACTCCCAAATACTAGTACCTTCATCAATGCCACTCTCTTCTCAACATGAAATTACGTGGCCAATAGCACCTCCTCGTAAAGAAAACATTAATAGTTTACATGTATCTTCGGCATCGGCAAACTCTTCTCGTGATAAAATTCATGATGAAAATATAGGGTCAAAAGAATCTACTTTAAAAAAAACTGACATCAACTCAAATCTCAAATGTTCAACAATTTTTAAAAAAGGGAAGTACTATGTACCTACCGCGAATGAAATTGATGAAGATAATTTGAATAAAAGACTTCAGATTTTAAAAAATGCTAGCATTACTTCGAAGCAAAAAAATGTAATTGTGCCACCATTGGATGATTTTGCTCTTAAAAAACTGAATAAAAGTAAAAATTCCAAAGTTGAAGAAGCTATTGTCAGTTGCTCGAACAGAATAGAAGCCCTAATTGAATTAAATATGAAAGTTGCCGAAAAAAAAATTAACGAGAATTCACTGGAATCAAATAGTCACATGGTATCAGCAGTTTCTGCTGATGGTTTTCTGAATCTGTTAGAAGAAGAGTGGCTTACTCTTTCCATTGAACAACAAAATGAATTGTTCAAAGTAATTTCAGTATTTACAAATTAAAAGATAAGACTGAGAAAATTGGTATGCATAATTATAATTACATAATAATCATGTAACTAAATAAAAATTGTCGTAATAAACGTAATGAAGTAAGAAATTAGTCAGAAGAATATTCATGAAATGTATTTATTAGGACCAAAAAATTTTCTTATTTCAAATAAAAACATTGTACCTTAAATATAAATTGTTCTGAAATTCGCTGAAACTATTTTTATTACAATAAATAATCGGTCTTCAAAGAATTAAGAGTCATGCGATCCGAGGCCTGTAAAGTACAAGAAGAGCATAATAAAATTAACAAAAATCTTCATTTTTTCAGTGTTTATTATTAAAAAAAATCCTAATTTTTGAAAGATATGTAAGTTTTTCAAAAATTTGTAAATGTTAATATAAGTAAAACATAATTTTTTCTTTCTTGCAGTAATTAATGATGAACAAAATAATTTGTTAATAAATTTCGCAGTGCATTTTCGTCGATGTCATCGTTACCCATAACATTCTCGCGGTCATTTAAAGGAATTTCGTTATCGATGATATATCCTTCATTTTCTGATGCTCTATTTTGCCGACTGAAGTGATTCATCTGTCTTTCTAGAAAATAGAGACGAAATTCTTCATCAGCGGCTAGTTCCCTTGTTATTATAAAATTGTGCAAGCACACTAATGCCTGAACTATGGCAATCGATGTTTCTAATTTGAAACACATCTTCGATTGCAAAATCTTCCATCGAGATGTCAGAATGCCAAATGCGCACTCTATTATTTGTCGTGCATGAGACAATCTGCAAGAAGTAATATAATTTTTTATGTACTAAAAAAACTTTATAATAAGAAATTAGCCGTTTAATAATTTATTTAAATTTAATAATTTTAATAATTAATAATAATAATAATAATAATTTATTATTATTTTTTACCGAAAAGGAACTTGATCTTTTATACACTTAAGATTATTTTTTTGTTTATTAAAATATTTCTGAAACAGAGTGCGTCTACAGACTGAAAAATGCGGGAAATTTTCAGGCATGTAAAACAACCTTCAACAAATTCCAGAAATGTTAACAAAATATAAATATTTATTATCAATCTTATTAATTATATTTCATTTTTAAAAAATTTTCTTTTATAAAAACACTTTATGTTAAAAAATACGTTTATTGATAAACTATCAATATATACCATGCTTTTATGAAATAATTTGTTTTGAGAATTTTTTATTGTAACCGGAAAATGACCTGCAAATGACCAGGAATTTCTTTTAATGTAAAAATCAAATACCTTGATTTTCCAAAAAAATGAAAAAATCTTTAACTGTGTAAAAATTTTTAATTTCAAAGATTAAAAATATTTTTAAAACTAGATTCTAAATGAAAATTTTTTTGGCAATAAAAAGGAATTAAATTGACTTTTTGAAATCACTCTTCTTAAAAATTACTATTAAAATTTGTAAATTTTAGTACAATTATGGTTATTAATTCTTAATGAAAAACAAATCAGGAAAAAAATTAGATTAAGATCCGCAAAGTAACGGTGAATTTAAAAATGATAATTCGCTACACACTTTGCTGCAAAAAATTAATTAATTAAAATTAAACAAAACGAACATTTTGGTACTATTTGGAATGATCTATTTTGTCAAATTCCTTGTTAAATTTGGAAAAATTGAAATTCTCTTAGACCCTTTTAGATGAAACATTGGCAAAATTTCAAAATTCGAAGCTGGAAGTTCCAAAACATTAGTTTTGAGAAAAACAAGTTTAAAGCTAATATAAAATTAAAAATAAATTTTTCATTGTTTATAATTGCGGAAAAATTATGAAAAAGGCATGAATCAACGTAGGACAAAGCATTACACTTTATCGGGAATTTAACTTAGGGTGAAATATTATACAATATTTATTGAGAAATATTTGTTCTGTAATAACTTACCGATAATTGAACAATTCCTGCAAGCGTGTGAGAGGTCGATTTCGCCTGTATGGTACCATTATATATGGCCTTAAGGAAAAAATTCCATCCCCAATTATGAAATAAGTAGAAATATCATTCGAGTGTGGTAAGTAGGTCGGATTTGGCAAATTGGTCAAATTTCTTTCTAATCTCCGATAAAACTCGGTATGCTGGAAGGCTGAAACATTACTGACACTACCTACAATTAAAAGCAAAAAGATTTTTACTGTAATTTTATTATTCAGTGGTACAAAATGAGTAAAAATACTGGATCTTTTAATAGAATTTTTTCCAATATACTTACCATAATCTCCAATATCTACCCATGAAAAACGACAAAAAGCGTTGCACATGGCCATTAGTTTAAAACTATGAAACTTTTTATAGTTAAAATAAAGGCTGCCAGAATTCGGTGGTGCCTTAATTTCAATTTCCTTGCCGTCCATAGCCCCAATGCAATTTGGCATGTCCCATTTTGCCCTAAAACCTTGGGCATTCACCATCCAATCCTCAGCAACTAAATTTCCCTTTAAATATAAAGGTTGCAGACATTCCCATATAATCGGGCAAACTTCTGCAATTATGCTATAAGCAGTCGAAAAGCCTATTCGAAAATAGTTGCTGGTCGTGTACAAACTGTCACCATGGGCAAGAACACTGAAATTAAATTGTACAATTCTATAAATATCTTGAATTTTAAATTATAATATTTTGTAATAAATACAATGTACAATTTAATTTTACGGTAGGAATTAAATTTTTTTATAAAGTTTCAAAAAGCAATGGTTTATCTTGCCACGTGATACATTCTCTACAAATCGATTTTTCTAATTTTATTTAAATGTTGTCAAGTTTTTTTTGTAATTAATTTTTAACACAGTAAAAAAAGTCGAAACATTAACAAAATCAATGTGAACCCTTGTCAAAAAATTCCGCCGAATATCTCCGCGTAGTGTCTCCACGGAATTTCCGCGAATACTCCGCAAAAATTTTTTGTGAATTTCAGATAAAAAAAATTTCGGCGTATTTTCCGCAGTCAATCGACGAAATTTTTTACACATTATCACTAGGAACAAAATTGATCATTAAATTAAAAAAAAATTCTTTACGACGTATCAATAATATTTTTAGCTAAAATATATTATAGGAATGTTCACTGACAGTTAATCCAAGTAATCAGACCATAATTAAAGTGATTTTTAATTTTTAAGTCCATTAGTGATAGCTCCGATTTACATGATGATGGAATTTATTGTTTAATTAAAAGAAAAAATTAATCGGAACGTGACAATAATTTTTTTTTATAAAAAGCTTCTAAAAATGACGATTGACAGTTAACTCAAGTTGTCAGACCATTATTAATTAGATTTATAACTTTTACACACAATAATAATATAGCTCTAAATTGCATTAAGATTGAAATTATTGTTTAATTTTTTTAAAAAAATTACTGGGGAAGTGGCAATAATTTTTTTGGCTAAAATAGGTTCTAGAAATGATGACTGACAGTTAACCCAATTAATCAGACCATAATTGAACGAAATTTTAATTTCTAAAGCCAGCAACGTAAATCGTAATTTGCATGAAGATTGAAATTTTTGTTTAATTTTGTTACAAAGAATACCAGAAATATGTCAATAATTTTTTTGGCTAAAAGAGGTTCTAAAAATAACCACTGACAGTCAGTCAGACTACACAGAGAAAATCTGAAAGCACTGAGTATTTTTTCTCACATCACTGGCTACTGTGGAAACCAAAAAATTAAATTCCAAAACTCTGAATGTTTTTTGCACAGCACTCAATGCTCTGCAGAAAATAATCACTATTTTTTTGACAGTTATTAGAATTTCGGTTTATATTAATGGACAACAGAGTTTTCAAAGCTAGGAATATAGCAATAAATTATTCGCTCGAAGTAGTGACTGCTTTCCTCACAGCTCTGAGTACTGTGTAGAATTATTTTTTAGGATTAAAAAAAATAAAAGAACATTTAACCTTTAATAAAAAATAAGTAACAATTTTAAACAAGCGTTCAAGACTATTTTAATCAATTTTAGATGTTTTCTTATATTTTTATGAAAAACAAATTATTTGACTAAAATTATTTATATTTAATTAAATAAGAAGTAATAAACTTTAATAATATTAAACAAATTACTTTTTATTAATAAACGTACGAAATAATAATTTTTATTACTTCACGAGATAAATATTTAAATTAATAATGTTGAAACTTAATAATTTTTAATCATAATTATCTATAAATTTAGATTAGGTTGTAATTTGATATTAGCTAAGAAATCTTAAAATCTTAAAACTTGTGAAATACAAATAAATATTTAAAATTTACCTATAATAATTGATTTTAAAAATAATTATTTATTATTTCATTATTGTATAATAACTTTATTTGCTACATAACTGAAAAATTAAAAAAAAGCGATAGTTTTCAAAAAGACTTTTTGAAGTCTTCATTTCTTTATATCTATTATTCATTAACTGTTTATAAACATGTCAATTAAAATCAATATTTGAAAAGAAAAAATAACCATGGCTATCTTCTTTTAAATTGACGTTAAACGTTCCTTTGTTTTCTAAATTCTTAAAAATAATTCTGCACAGTACTCAGAGCTGTGGGAACAGCAGTCACGACTTCGAGCAAAGAATTTATTGCTACATTTGTAGTTCTAAATAATCTGTTGTCAACTAATATGAAACGAAACTCTCTTTACTGTCAAAAAAAGGTGTGATTATTTTCTGCAGATCATTCAGTGCTGTGTGGAGAACATTCAGAGTTTTGAAATTTAATTTTTTGGTTTACACAGTAGCCAGTGATGTGAGAAAAAATACTCATTGCTTTTAGATTTTCTCCGTGTATTATTCAACTGATTTTTAATTTTTTAGTCAAATAATAATATCTCAAGGTTACATGAAGATTGAAATTATTGTTCAATTTAAAAAAAAAATAATGGCGACATGGAAATAATTTTTTTGTAGCTAAAATACGTTCTAAAAATGACGACTGACTATTAACTTGAACAGTCAGATCATAATTGAACTGATTTTAAAAAGATATTTAATTTTTTAAACCCAGCAGACTATAGCTCCAATTTTCATCAAGATTGAAATTATCGATTAATTTTTTTAAAAATTTACAGGTGACGTGCCAACAATTTTTTTGGCTAAAATATGTCCTATCCATGTGAAAGAATTCCGCGGTGTGTCTGCGTGGAAATTCCCCAAAAGATTTTTGTTCAACTAATGTTTACAAAAAAAAAAAATTTTTCTGCAGAGTTTTCGCGGAGCCACTAAAAGCGGAATCACTCCTCGGAATTTCCGCAGGGGTTTTTCTGAATTTTTTCACATCGGAATTTAGAAGTTCTTTGATATAACCAAAAACTATCTGCAGGAGAGACCAACTGACTTCGTCCTGATTTTATTACAGTCCTTTCGTTAAGTCTGAAATTTTTTGACAACAGAAAACGAGGATTTTTTACATATGTTATACAATTCAATTTTAAATTTCTTGAAAATTCAATTGTAATATATGAAATTTCCAAAAAAATTTTCATCAATTCCAATGTAACAGAAATTTAAATAAAAATTTTCTGAAATTCAATTATTGCATGAAACTTGAAGAAAATATTTAAAAAATTTAATTTATTATAATTATAATAAAAATGTTAACTGAAACATTTCTAAAAACAAAGACTGTAATTTTTAAAAACATTTAATATGTTTATAATTTATATTTCAATATTTTCTATTGATTTATGATAGTTTATGATTATGAGATATACCGATTTTTATTTAATGAATTAAAAAATTCCAAACATTTTTTTAAAATTTGGTAAAATAAGTTTTAAATATATTAACAGTTATGAGAAATCAAGTTTATTCAGTTTGTGCAGCATAAGTCTATTTTTGCATCCATACAATAATGTCACTTGATCAGGAAAATTGGTTTACATTAAAAAGATACTACTAAATACTTTTGTGATACATTGTTTTACATTGTACAGCGACATTTAAGTTCTGCAAAAACTGGCTCAATTATTCAAGTATTTTCAATTATTTGTCAATTAATTTCACTTTTCTGAAATCATTTTCATTTATTGCTTCTTCATGGAGAAAGTATTTCATAAATCCTGTGAGATTTGCAAGTTTTCAATACCATTATTTTTAATACCCTGATTATACATATAAAATTTTGCAATTAAATTTTTTAACTTCGTTAAATCAAATACTTTATATATTCTATCTTTGAAATTAACAGTAAAACATGCTCTTATTAATTAACAAATTCATTCTATAAATAACTGTAATTTTGAGTAAGAAGGAAAAAGCAGTGCAAAGTTAGTAATTTGAAATTTACGGAAATGTAGGTAATTAGAAGAATTAATTTTAGGTATAAGATTTTATAATATTTCCTGACTTTTCTAAGTTCAGTTAAAGTTTTTCCCAATTGAAAAAAAAATTTCACGACAATTATAGTTTTTCCAGAAACTCAGCAACCTTATCAATCCTTAATATTTTCAATTATAACCGTTTCTATTAAACTAAAATTTTCATAATAATTGAAAATAAAAATATTTTATAAAATTTTAATAATTAAAAGTTATGTTTTCCAATTCATATTATGATTTCAAGTCAAGGTAAAAAATAAATTCAAGGCGAATTTTAGGTGTTTTTATGGTCTGCAGGACTTACTGGAGTTTTTGAATTTTCTATAGTAAATATTTATAATAAAAAGTACAAAAAAATCTTAGCGAATGTTTTATAGAGCAAAATGAATTTTTATTGTATATTTAAATTGGATAAAAATTATAATTGACAAAAGAATTTTAAGTACAAGCAAAAAATTTTAAATATTTTTTAATCTACAGCAAATTTTAACTTTAAATAATTTTTTCTGTAAATTGTACAAATAATTAATACTTTATACTTACTTTAAAGTAATAACTAAGCGAAGTCTAGTAGACAATGGCTGTCTCCAACTACGCTTTTCCAACCGGTGTCTGATCAATTCGTGTAATTCTTCGAATTGCTGGACACTCATCCGCACCATTCTTCGAAAACTTTCGTGGTCCTGCATTAAAAAGTTTTCAAAAAGACCATCATAGGCCCCAAACATTTCTCTCACTTGATCTCAAATGTGAGTCTTGACCCACCATCGACGAAACACTTCCTGGTTTATCGTTAAATACATCCGAATTAAATTAAACCAATGGATGCAAACTAGCAACAATGTCATTAAATCCTCCATTTTTCAAAATAACAATAAACAAAATATTTAATTATAACCCCAGAGCACAAAAACTTACTAAACACGGAATATTTAATGAACAGTTACTGTATACACTTTTAGCAGTTGGCAACACTACATTACTAACGTTAGAACCAACGCGCGCGTCATCTTTGCGTGCGCTTTAACTTTGCGTTTAGCTATTGTGGAATGGACCTGTAGCAGTCCAAGAACTGAATTGAACGTCATGAATGTTTTGTTCTTCCAATAATTCTTGTATGCGTTGTTTAAAGTCGGTAATATCTGGACATTTCTGGCGTTCAACAAGAGAACATTCTGCACTGGGGTTAAGACAAGTAATTTGTTGTAAGCAATCTTTATAATCGCATATTGGTGTTTCTAAATTTTCAGTAAGTTTAATAAGGTTAATAGAGTCCAACATCAACTTGCAATTTTGGTGAATGGTACAAACGCAAACGGAGTGAGTTCCAGTACCACCAGCAAGTATACACTGTTTTGGACGTAGTTCGGCAAACTTACTAAAGCCAACAGGGTAATCAGGGTTGCTTTCTTTAAATTTTAAAAAAAGAACCTTCAAATCTAATAGAAGAAGCCGTTTCTGCAGTAAGCAACGTTCATCATTATTCTTTACAGAAACGACATCTTTCATACCAAGCATCATTCTACTGACCGTATCACTATTATAAAAATCTACAACTTTCTCTACAGTCAATTTGGGTAATAGTTTACCACTCTTAGAAGTTGTTTCTGCTAAAATGCTCTTCCCGTCTCTTAGATCTTTTGCTTTTTTAGAAAATTTCCAACTACAGTTAAATTCAGTTGAAATCTTCTTAGCAGACCATGATTTTGGGACAATAGTGAGAATCTTTAATCTCAGAGGATCATTTTTTCCAAGTGTAGCAAATTTTACTTTCAAGTCGCTTAGCATGCCTTCTAACTCAAGTTCTCTTTCCGAACGTATGTCTGCGGAACATATAACAGAAGCTATTTCATTATCTTGAGCAGAAACATTCTGATCTATGTCCACATCCATTTGACTTGCGTCCAATGAATTTTCAGACATGCTAGAGTTTTCTCTACTAATTGAAGCATTATTACTTCTTTTTCTTCATTCAGAACAAACTCTTGCATTATCTGGAAGATGAGGGAATTTGCGTTTCAGATTTGCGGATACACTTCTTAAATTCTTACCTTTGTGTCCCACGATTTCATAAGGATTGATACATTTGTCAGTATGACATTTTATATTTTTAGGCATATTGGAAATATAATTAAATATAACTAAACTAAAACACTTAAACAAAAAAATACAATTTACAATTTTTATAAACAGTAGAACTAATAACTGATTAACCTAAAATAAGAATGAACAACAGAAAGAAAAATGCAATTCACAATTTTTAAAATCAGTATGCTTTTAAAAATCAAGTAATGTTTATTAATGCACAAATTAGACAATAAAATAATAGAAATAAATCCGACAATGCGTCAATTGAATAAAAGCATAGAATGAGTCAAATGCATAAAAATAACTGAGATTTCTAAAAAAAATTATCAAATTCTTAAATTGAATAAAAGATATAACACAGTTAAATAAAGAAATCTAACTGTTAAGTGAATCTTGCAGTCTGGGGGATAACAGAACTAACAGAAACCGCAAAAATTATACCATGAAAAAAATGCAACAGACCATGCGTCTATATAATAATACAAGAAACAGAGTCAACTGCACAACTTTGAGAACAATATGAATTAAATCATCAACTGTATCTAAAATGCTGTTGATATCAAAGGCAATAAGATTACTGAATTAAATCGTCAATTTCAGCTGAAATACTTCTGAAATCAAAGGCAATAACATTACCGCAATAAATCAGCAATTGCAGCTGCAATGCAGCTGAAACTATAGACAATGAAATAAGTCAGCAAATCAAATAAAAGCATAACCAGAGTCAAATGGAGAAATTTAACTATAAAGTGAATCAGCAGTCTATGGAATAACAGAACAAACAGACACTTCATGAATTAAACCATGAAATAAAAAACATTAGCACTTGTGTCTATCTAATAACACAAGAAATTTGAGTAAACTGCTCAAATTTGAAAATAATATGTTTGAGATTTCTCTGAAAATTACAAATATACTACAAAAAACCAAGAAGTCAAACACTGTAGTATCGTTTTCTATTTAAGAACTCGCGTCATCCCAAGTGAAACTGTACGAAGAATTTTTGCAGACTTTCTTCAAATTTTCTGCCTACTTTCCGCTGACATTCTGTGGACTTTACGCGGAAGTTCGTCAGATTTTCAACAGGCTTTATTGCAGACATTCCGTAGACTTCTTGCGGACTTCCTGCAAACTTTTCGCAAACTTTCCACCGACTGTAGTTTGCTGAAAGTTTGAGGACATTTTCCCTTAGGATGCTGGAGGACTATTGCTGCTGCTTATACTGTTCCGACAATGTTGATTCCTCACATTAAAAGAACAGTTGACGTATGGAAATCCTATACTCTATCCGCTTGTTTAAAATTTCAAAATTAGATGTTAGATTCGGAATCAGCGACCTAAAAAACCCCAACAAACAAGTTTCAAGTAAATCGCACAGATTTTTCCAAAATTGTCCGCCATATTGGATCCACCATTTTGAATTTTAAAAATCGGTTGTCAGATTCTTATTCAGCAACCCCGAAAACCACAGAGTGACAAGTTCTATAAGTTTTTGATTACATTTTTTTCGTTTTTTTCATTTCGGTGGTCATATTGGATCCGTCATTTTGAATTTTGAAAATTAGATGTCGGATTCGGAATCAGAGTCCCAAAAAACCCCTAACTAATAAGTTTCAAGTAAATCGCACATATTTTTCCAAAATCGTCCTCCATATTAGATCCGCCATTTTGAATTTTAAAAATCAGTTGTCAGATTCTTATTCAGCAACCCCGAAAACACCAGAGTGACAAGTTTTAAGAGTTTTTGATTATTTTTTTCGTTTTTTTTCTTTTCGGCGGTCATACTGGATTCGCCATTTTGAATTTTAAAAATCGCCACTTTGCATTTAAAAGTAGACAAAATAAGCTAAATTTTAAGCTATAATAAAGCTTTTTACGTTAAAACCAATTTTGGACAGGGGGGGTCTTCCATTGACGTGGAATGCCTCATATATATATTATTATTATATTTATTATATATTGCAATTCTCATAAAATTTTAATTTCGATTTATTTTAAGGTTCCGTTTTTCCAAATTCTCCTTTAGATAATTCGAATATACATTAATTGGCGCAATGTTTCAGGTGTAGAATCTGAAAAGTTTGTATCAAAAATTCTTCCCTATTCGCCTTCATAATTTTGAACATCGGAAAATTCGCATGCAAGTTGGCAGGAATATTCCATGGTGGCGAAAATCATTTCTAAAATGAATTTTCGTTTCTCTAAGGTAAAGAAGATAATTTTCTTTCTAAAAAAAAAATTTTTCCGATTTTCTTTGTCTTCTAAATTCTGAAAGTTAAAGATCATTTTTAATAATTTTTATTCTGAAATAATTTTTCCAATTTTTCAACCTTTTCCAAAATTAAGAAAATCTAATACTCCGTTTTCTTTGTTTCCCCTTAAATTCAAAAGCGAATATAATAATATAATATAATTAATTTAATTCAATATGCTTTTCTTTAAAGAGAAATGCCAGAATTTCTCATCTGGCTTTTATACATTAAAATAGAACATAAATTATATGTGCAAAATTGTCACAGAGTGACTTCTGTTATTTCCTTGCATATTAGGTTACGATCAGTGGCCTTGACTCATTAAATGCGAGTTTATGGAATCACGGCCAATGTCTTCGAAATTAGAGTCTTTCCGCATTCCTCAGGAGACGTCTTGTTGACAATGCTTTTGCGTATCTGAACTACCTTGTATTAATAATTAAATTCTTAATTTTCAAAATTAAAATTTATTTTTACCAATAAATTCTTCGTTCCATTTAGTTTAGTAATTTTAACTTGGTTGATTTGGTTGTTTTAATCGAAAGGTTCGGTCAAAATTGCCCTATTATTTTAATCCATAAAATAACTCTATAATTTTACTAAACAATAATCATTGTATTCTTATTGTAAACATTTTGTTAGAAAACTAATATGTATTTGTAATTAGTTAATTTTAATAAACCTATTTATTAATGTATCTAATCTAATCTAATTTATTAATTAATAATCAATAAATAATTGTTTAATTTGTTTATTAGTAAATTAATTTTCTTTACTTAAATATATTAATTTTACTTTATTTTTTTTTGTTATTATTTTATTACTTTACTATTACTGTTGTTTTAGTTAATTAAATTAAATTAAATTAATAATTTTAATTATCTCGAAACAAGTCATAACCTGGATTAATAAAATTTTTTTTTCAATGGATGATTCTCGGTATCCCAGGTTGTGCTTTGTCAAGCTACTATCTTTGGCCAAAAGGGGTTTGAGTTGCAGATTTAATTGGATATGCCAAGTAAAAAGATACTTTTTTGATCCGTGTGGGCTTTCGGTTGAGTGGGACGCGTTGTCCTCCCAGTCTTTCGGCCTCGATGAGGAATTCGTCCTTAGAACTTACGGTAACTATATTGTTGATCGCGATAGAGCTTGTCTTTCTGCTTCGAGGAGCTTATTAATTTATCCGCATGTCTCTCTTTCACCAGGGACACAGAGTCACCTTCTTTTACACATTACATTTTATTTCAAACAAATTTTTGCTCAATGTAGACTTTTAAATCGACATATTACTCGTATTTATTTTAACAAAAAAAAGTATGTTTTCCTCCCTGACACTACTTGTTCCAGCTGTAATCTGGAAGACGAAGATCTTTTACATATTTTAACCTCTTGCCCAGCTTGCGAACACTTGTTCGAAAATTTTGTTTCCGATTTTTCTAAGAATCTTTCTCCATCTGAGAATTGGCTAAATGTTTTATCTTCTGATAACCGTACTTTAATTAAGAGTTTTGTGAGAAGTCTTATCTTTGTACTCGACGACCGTTTGTGTATGTCAGATTAACAGAAATTTGTATTTTATGTTTCTTTTTTTTGCGTGGCTCCCTTGTAGACACTGTTCGTGTCACAGACAAGTGTAATAAATAAATTTTAAAATAATTTTAATTAATTTATAATCTATTACTATTCATGTATATAATTACATATTAATTAGATTATAATAATAATAGTATTAATTTATAAATTTATTTATATTATTTTTATTTATATTACTATAATATCCTATAGTAAAACATAATTTAAGATTTGAATTAAGATTTTTACTAAGTCTTAAAATCCCAATCAAACCTATTTGATTACAGCAACCAAACCATTTTATTTCTGCGTAATAATTCATGAAATAATAATTTTTAAAACTCAGGAAGAAAAACAGAAGAACTCTGAATAAAAATAATTTCCTTGTTTTTCTCTTTTTTAAAATTTTACTAAAATTGAAAAAAAAAATTTAATTAATTATTTAAAATCTGATGAATCAACAGATTAATCATGTAGTATATCCCTGTTATCTAAATTTTATTTAATTGAAATTAACTAATTCGAAATATTCTATCTCCTCCCTTCTAGAAAAGATCGATTAAAAACGATTGAAAACAATAGGGAACAAATTTCTATCGTCCCCAATCGTGTTTCTTAATCGTGTCTTCCCAATTGAAAACGATTGATTTGAATAAATCGTCAATCGTTTTCAATCGTGTTCAATCGTCTCTTGCAAGCAATATTGTTTGACGGGAGTTTTTGAAAATTTAAAAAAGAATTACTATTGAAACGGTGTGGAAAAATAACATTGTTTTAAAGATTATTTTCCGGACTAAGAAAAATATAATATTAGTCAATGAATTTGTCAATTTTTTTTATTTTATGGTAAACTATAAATCTATGTGAATAAAGCTGCTTACAAAAAATGTTTATAATTTATCCAAAATATTTTTAATATAACTTTTGACAAATACATAAACTAATAATTTAAGAATTATATACTATCCAGGAAAATAATCTTCAAAATATAATTATCCAATCCATCAAAAACGTAAATCTGAAATCCTGAAAATAAATAACAGTACAATAAATTATCTTATCGAAGATTAAAACATTTGTTTATTTAAAAACTAGTTTAACCAAGTTAAACAATTGAAACTTACTCAACTAGTTAAACAAAATTTAAACATTTCTTATTTATGCATGTACGTAACAAATTTTTAATTTTTGGTATTTTGCAACTAGTTCAACACTGAACACAAATTTTTAATTTTTGGAATTTTGCAACTAGTTTAACACTGAACACTTTCAATAGACGCATCCATTTATGCTAACATTTACTTTATAAATGCCTACGAGACGTAACAAACACTAGGCCTGCGCAGAAAACTCGTATACCGGTATTTAGCCGGTATTTTTGGAAACCTTTTTCCTGTTTTGAAATACTGGTTTTCGGTTAAACTATAACTTTCTCGAAACGGTTTTTTTTTTAAAAAAACCTGGTATTTTAAAAATTACCGGTTTTTTCAAAAACCAAAAATCGGTTTTGGATTTTCAATACCTAAATATATTAATAGGCCTAACAAACACTACTTATAATTATAATGAAAAATATGTAATAAAATGAAATTATATGAAATTTGAAAAGTAATGAAAAATATATTAATCGCTGTCACTAGAGGGTAAATTGTCAAAAATCCTGTTCAACTCATAATTGTCTTTAGAATTTTCGTCGATGAAATCGTCTCCAGAATTTCCCAAAGCAGAGTCGTTTACAGGGTTTTCCAAGGTACCACTTTCTGAAAGATCATTTGAGCTAGAATCGTCTCCAGTTTTTCCCTTTTTGCTCTTTGATTCTTTAGATTTCTTTTCTGCAAAATAAATGTAGAATATATAAATTAGAATAATGTAGAAAACCAATTACTTCAGACCAGAAGTGATTAGTTTTTTACGTACTTGAACTTGGAGTTCTCTGCAATTCTGCAATTTTGGCAGAAATGTGACCCTTTACTTTGCTGACTTCGTTGTCGACAAAAGTATCTGAAACCTCCTTGAATCCTTCTAGCCAAAATCTTGTCATGTCTAGAATAAATTTAAATGATTTTTTTTGTAAAAATTGAAACAATGCACATTGTTATTGAAAAATATTTTAATTATTAACTATTTATCACCTATTTAAAATCTATCATGGATTTAAACTATATTTGAGTTTAAAAATAAAAATTTTTATTTTCCAATGGGGTCAAACCATTATATTTCAACTAAAGTGGTCGCTGACTAATTTTTAAAAATTATAATACTTTGCAGGAATGATTTTGAAGTTATCAAGATAACGAAATGAAAAGAATTTTATTAAAAATTTAAATATTTATTGTAAAATATGAATTTAAAGTATATGAGGTGCTAAAAACTGTCAATTTTTTAGCCATTAGAAAATATGCAAAAAAACATAGAATTTACCATAAAAATAAAAAAAAATTATTGGAATTTACTAAGAATGAATAAATTTATCATTATCAATTGATATAATTATTTAAAGATGTGAAGTAATATATAAAATATGATTTCCAAGTGCACCTGTCAAATAACCTAATTTTGCGATTTTTATTCATTAATTATAAAAAATAGAAAACATTAAATTAAATAAAAACTTACCAAATATGAAGTTCTTGCCATAAACTTTTAGAATTTCTTTGCACTTTTCTTCTTTTCTATTCATAAGTATGAAAAATTTAAAAAATAAAATAGCTACTTTGTCTATTTTCACTATTTTTGAAAGTCAATAACTTTTTTGGAGAAAAATGAAAAAATATGGGGTTTCGAAAATTATTTAAATACACACTACATATACATTCACTGAAAATTTCGCATTGGTCCCGAAGCTATTTTCGAAGATAAAGTAGATTAAAAATTTCGTATTTTTTAGGCTATATGGACATGGATTTTAAATCAATGTGAAGGTGGTTCACTGGTGACGACAAACTTCACATTGATTTAATACCTTTAAAACCCATGTCAATATAGCCTAAAAAATACGAAATTTTTAATTTACTTTATCTTCGAAAATAGCTTCGGGACCAATGCGAAATTTTCAGTGAATGTATATGTAGTGTGTATTTAAATAATTTTCGAAACCCCATATTTTTTCATTTTTCTCCAAGAAAGTTATTGACTTTCAAAAATAGTGAAAATAGACAAAGTAGCTATTTTATTTTTTAATTTTTTCATACTTATGAATAGAAAAGAAGAAAAGTGCAAAGAAATTCTAAAAGTTTATGGCAAGAACTTCATATTTGGTAAGTTTTTATTTAATTTAATGTTTTCTATTTTTTATAATTAATGAATAAAAATCGCAAAATTAGGTTATTTGACAGGTGCACTTGGAAATCATATTTTATATATTACTTCACATCTTTAAATAATTATATCAATTGATAATGATAAATTTATTCATTCTTAGTAAATTCCAATAATTTTTTTTTATTTTTATGGTAAATTCTATGTTTTTTTGCATATTTTCTAATGGCTAAAAAATTGACAGTTTTTAGCACCTCATATACTTTAAATTCATATTTTACAATAAATATTTAAATTTTTAATAAAATTCTTTTCATTTCGTGATCTTGATAACTTCAAAATCATTCCTGCAAAGTATTATAATTTTTAAAAATTAGTCAGCGACCACTTTAGTTGAAATATAATGGTTTGACCCAATGAGTATATTTTAATTTCTGACATTTTGAAATATTAAAATTGTTAAATTTATTTCTTTATTTATTTACAATAATAAATAAGTCAATAAAAATACCTTTTATCACTAGAAATCTTGTTGGGTCTAATTTTTTAATTTCCCTTTTTGAAGTTTTTTGCCTATTTCTCGGCTTTCCAGTTATGGTTGAGTTTTGTAGTTCTTCTGGTGAGAAAACCATATCGGATAATAATTTGACAAACAAGGAAGTCGATGAAGCAGTGCACGCTTCATTATATTTATATTTCGCAAGCCAAATATCTCTGCCTAGATGGATCTGAAAAATTAGGTTTTTAATATTTTCAGAGAATTATCAAAAATTTATAATAAGATAGAATTGTCTTCAATGAAATCATTTCATGAATAATCTATTAATAATGCTTATAAAGTTCTTTTTTTTATGATCAATTTCGCTTTTTTTAATAATCATTGTTATAATAAATTTACGTGGTCATCAGATGATCGAATAAATCCAATGGGAGGATAAGACGCTGATCGAGAATTCTGTCTAATGTCGAGCATTCTTGCTAAAATAATAACAAGTATATAATAATAAGTATAATTGATTTTGAAAATTTTTGTTGTGTTATTTCTTAATTACAGAAATATTTAAGTTGAAAGTTTTTATCAATTCTTAAAAAAACATTCTTTTCCAAAATCGTTACGTTTTCAAGATCAAATAATTTAAAAATGCTTATTTCAAAAAATTGAACTAGAAAAGAATTGAATATAAAATAGATAGAAATGGTTAAAGTTCTTATTATAATTTTACAACTGCGAGTAATAAATTTTTCAATATTTTCGGTAAAATGTTAATAAATTTACCTTGAAATTCGTCATAACTGGTGTCAATTTTTAATTGAAGTTCAGCATTTCTTTCCTTTTCCGCTCTAATTTCTAGTCTTTGCTCATCCACTATAATTAATTGTTGATTCAATAACCTAGTTAAATTTGCAATTGTATCTTCAGCTTTTATTATTCGCGATTTACATTCCCAGTTTGAACAATCATTTGTTGATGATTCATGATAAAGCGGAAATTCAACGAGAGAGAGTACAGGCACCATTTTATCCATAACGATATGACTATCATGTGACAGTGAATTTAAAGGTAGAGAATTTAGTTTGTTGTCAATAGGATTCAAGTTGTCATCGTTTGAATGCACTTTTTCTGCCTCTCGGTTTAGCTGAGAAAAAATACTGTGTTCAATAATTTCAGAGGGAGAAAGAATTTCATTATTTTTTGCTGCACTCGTTTTATTAATTGTAGAAGAAAAAGAATTCTCGTTCTCCGAATTCACATTTCCAACATTTTTTGACCCTGATATTGGCTGAGAAAAAGTACTTGGTTTATTAATTGTATAGGGAGAAACAGATTTATCCTCTATTCCTTGAAAACTTACAAAATTTTGATTTGAAGTACTCGGTTTATCTTTTGTAGAGGAACCAGAAGATGTAGATTTCGCTTTTTGTGAAATCTTCACTTTTCGAGTTTCTGGTAGATTTGGTTTTTGTAGAGCAGCAAGTGGAGTACGCTCTTTATTGTTTTTGGAAGGAGAAATAGGTTCTGAAATTTTCGAAGGAGTATTTTCGCTTGTCTGTGATGCTGATTGATCAGTTTTTCTTTTCTTTGGTGGAGATGGAATCACTACCATTTGATCATCTTTTAAAAGCAGATCGTTTTTCTTTTTCAAGATTAATGATTTTAACTCACCTTTTCTATCTTTTTGCTTTTTTTCCAGTTAAAAAATATATAATACAATACAAGAGTCACTTTCAGAACAAACTCGAATCATAAATTTACTTACATCAGTTTTGTGTTGGCCTGCTACATTTGCATCTGAAGATGAACATGAATCTAAGTATTTTTCATTGAACCGTGCTCGCTCTGTTTTCACAATTTCTTTTAATTCGTCAAAAGATCCTGGAGTAAAAAAATAACTTGGTTTTGTAATTTTAGGCAAAAATGTTTCGTAATTTATTCAAAACACATAAGAGTCCGAATTTCTATTTTTTTAAATTCCAGATAATCGTTTTAAAACTCAAAAATACCTTTTTTTGTCTTGGAACGTAGTTTACAAAAATAATTCTTGTTATAAAAAATTTTTAATTTTAATGTATTTCGGAATTGTTTTTCTATAAAATATTATTAGAAATTATGTTTTCCATGTCTTATAAAATTTTTTAAAATTGTTTAATAAAATAATTTACTATTTATTTAAATTTCATTTTTATGCTTTGCTCGTAATTTAAAAAAAAAGAAAAAACCGCCGATTTTACCCTATTTTTTAGTACATTTTAAGATAAAAAAAATTCTTTTTTACATTTTGAAATCGATCAACTGGATTTCAAGAAAAAAATTTTTAATTTAAGACTGTTAAAATATTAAATTTTTCATAACTTTAACAAATTTTTGTTTCTAAAAATTTAAGAAAACTTATTTAATCATATAAGAGTTAAAAATGATTTATTGTTGAAAATTACAATATATTTTCTTGTAATTTATCCGTTTCAGAAATTCTGACGAAGTTAAAACTCACAACGCTTACCATCAACGATTGATCAGAAAATTAAAATTATAAAATTTTTGGACTTAAAATTGTTATTTTCAAAATTGTTGAGAAAAAAATTTGTTGAGAAAAATTAAAAAGTATTAGAAAAAAATTTATTTCTAATCGTTGATCGCAAACGTTGTGAACTTCAACTTTGTAAACTACAAACCTATGTGCGTATTTTTATATAATTTCAAATCATGTCTTATTGTTTTAAAACTACCTATATCTCAAACAAATTCAGAAGTTAAAATTTTGCTAATTTTGATGTCCCTAAATTTTTAACGTTCAAATGAACAAATTTATTTTTGCTGCTTTTTTAAGTTTGAATTTTATTACAAAATATTACTTTGCATATTAAAAAAATTCAATATTTATCTAATAACTGTTGAATTTATATTGTATTTCTTATTAAAGTGCAATAATTGTTGAAAATGTTTAAACAAAAAAACATGTCGTTCAATTGAACGTTCAAAAATTTGGAAACATTACTTTTGCCAGAGATTTAAAATTTCGTTATTTTTTCTCTGAATCTTTTAAATAAATTACATAAACTATTTAAAATAAATTGAATTGTAAAAAAATACCAATTTACTGAACTCAAGGACGTTAAAAACTGTTTATTATTTTAAATAAATCAAAAAAGACAAAGAAATAATTAAACATTTTAAAATTGTATTTTTCTAAATAATTAAAAAGTTAATGTTTTATAAATTAACAAATTAACTCTTGGTAAGGTGACATTTTTTCAGAAATTAATAATTTTTCAAGAAAATATAAGGAAAAAAACTGAATTTTGTATAGTTTTTAGGTTATTTAGATTTACAAGCATTAAAAATTTATATGCCTAATTTTCAAGGTTAGGGCGTCGCATAATTTAATCCACATTTTATAAAGTATAAATATATCTTTACCTGAAACAAACAGTATTACTGCAGAGAAGAAAGTTTTTTCATCCTCTCCACAAACTTTGTACTTTTTAGTTTTATTTACTTGCTCAGGAGAGTCAGCTTCAGGAGGATGTCGAAAATCTGAATCACTCACAATTCTCCTTGTACCCCTTAAACTTCCCGACAAGAATTGAACGTAAAAAAACATATTTAACTTATAACGTATTGTATTTAGATGAGTAATTAATAAAACTTTTTATAAACTTTATACAATAACGCATTCACCCGCGATAACAGTTCACGTCATAATACGGCCGGCAAAACGTGATTCAACAAGCAAAATATAACCAAACCTAACCTTAAACTGCTCTGAAGTGCGTGAACTTTGCGCGAGTGTTCAATATATCGTTCGATATTTTTGTTGTACCTGTTGTGTACAACTTCAGTTCACATACATCTTGGGATTTTGAGCAGGATGAAACCTTTTGGTTTCTGATAAAATTTTTATTTGTTTTGTGCTTTTTATTAATTCTTAACACACAATTACAATTCTTCGACAATTAAAGGTCAAGGTAAATATAATTTTATTATATAAAACTACTTAGAGTATATAAATCGTCTATAGTAAAGAAGAATCATTTTTAAGGTTAGAATCTTTGTCACGTGTTGGTAATAATACTTATTTTCTGTTATCGTTTTTATGTCAAATATAAAGGTATTAATTATTTTTCATTTAAAAAAATTTGCACTCCTAGTTATACCATAATTTTGTGAAAATAATAAAATTTTTACATGGAGAAAAAATGCTTCGTTTTTACAGGTTATAAAGGGTTTTCCCCACCCCTATTTCGTGGTTTTCCAACATGTAATTTTAAAGTTACTATCAAAATTTTGATAAAATTTTTAGGATACATTCTTTTTTTTATAATGACATTAAAAATGATTTTTCGGATGTATTCGATTTTTTTCAAAAACAAAATTTGCAACCGGTTCAAGTAAAAAAAAATCGGACAAGTGCGAGTTACACTCGCATAAAAACCGAGGGTTCCGTACCCCTAATCCTAAAATTTGAGGGGTTTAAAGTGTGAAGGCCGATGGAAAAATTCCAATTTTGCTTAATTTTTCTTGTAATGTGAGCATGGAAATACATATCATAAGTTTTTAAAAATTTTTTAATTTTTTTATCATTTAACATGTTCAATTTTATGATTTTTTTAGATTTCACCAATTAATAAAAATATCAACAAATAAAAAATGTCAAAAGATAAAAAAAATAGCAAATGGTAAAAAAAAGAAAATGGCAAAAATGGCAAATTATAAAGAATGGCAAAACACTACAAAAAAATATAGCAAGCACAATTGGAGTTCTCGCTATATTTTTTTTGTAATCTACACGCAAAAATACGTAAAACTGTATAAATTTGAAACTCTTCAGATAAAATATTCTTCGTTTTTTGAGGAAAAATCATGATTTTTATCGAAAATTATCAGTTTTTCCTTGAAAACACTATGATAATTAACTCCAATCGTTCTCGCTGTATTTTTTTTGTAATCTACAAGTAAAAATACGTAAAAAAGTATAAATTTGGATCCCTTAGGATAAAATTTTCTTCTTTTTTTATTCGAAAAATCCATGATTTTTTCTAAAAATATGAGTTTTCCTTAAAAACAATATGAACATCAACTCCAATTGTGCTCGCTATATTTTTCCTGTAATCTACACGCAAAAATACGTAAGTATACCAAATATGAACTGCCTTCGTCAAATATTGTGTGCGCTAGGAGGATTAATCGCTTTTTTTCAAAATTTTTTATTTTTCCTTGACAACGCTATGTAAATTAATCCGAATCATGTTCGCTATATTTTTCCTGTAATTTTCACGTAAAAATACATAAGTGTACCAAATTTGAGCTCTCTATGTAAAAAGATGTGGCAACCAGGGGGGGGGGTACATAGTCATTTTTAGGGATTTTTCGTAAAAATTCATGGTTTTTCCTTGACAACGCTATGATAATTAATTCCTATGAGATTCGCTATATTTTTCCTGTAATCTACACGCCAAAATACATATGTATATCAAATTTCAGCCATCTAGATAAATTCGTGTGGCCGCTAGGGGGGGGTACATGCCTTGCTTCACTAGTCTCATGCATGGAAACGTCGTATTGCACAATCGTCCATGCGAAACCCACCAGTTCTTATTCAAAGTCAAGAACGTAAGAATATTAAATATTATATTTTAATTTATTAAAAATTATAGGTGTTTTCAACTCGTTGTATAAGCCTATAAGAAAAAATAGTTTTTTTGACCAACCAATTAAATTCTTTTTTTACTTTTTGATTATTTGTTTTGTAAAAGTAAACAAATCTAGTTTCTACATTTTTCAAAAATACGTTCTTTGATAATTAACAAACTTTTTACATTCATTCTATATTTTAAAAAAATATTTATAAAAAAACTTAATATTATTTTATTCAAAATGTCGTGTGTACCTCGGACGCACGCAATTCTCGTCCTCGCTTGATTTTACAGTCCTCGGCTTCGCCTCGCGGACTACAAAATCAAGCTCGGCCGAGAAACACGCGCTTTGCGTCCTCGGTGCAAAATATACTATTTCACTGTACTAGAATTTTTAATAAACTAAAATGTATCTATACTATTTTAGGTACACAAGCAATGGATATCGACGATTCAGGCTCTAGCGATTCTCAAGAGGAAGAGGTATATCCGCCGTCTTCAACAAGTGAAGATTCCGATGAAAGTGACGATGGGCAACTTTCTTCAATTGGTTCAAGGGGTGAACATAATCCCGATCCTGGTAATATTGGTGACATTATCGAACCAGCTGTTTTGAACGAACCAATTATTAACGAAGAAAATAATCCAGTGCCTGAAGGTAATTTCAATTACAATATCAATAATGAAGCCTTAAATGATCGTTTGAATATCGAAGATGAAATCCACTTTGGTGATGCAAATAATGAAAACCGTCGGACAAGATATCTCTGGGAGAATTTAATCTTCTTTCCTCAGTCAAATTTGAGCGTAAAAGATGTGTTAGCTATGACTAGAGGCTTTAGCCTCAGATTTGGCCTTTCATTGGAAGGTCGTTTAGCTTTAGTCAATTTATTGAAACTATGCGCCGGTCCTGATTTTGATAATTTAAACCTGTCAAATTATTTGATTTCTCGCGTATTTGAGCCTGAAGAAAAAAAATTAACTTTCTGCTTTTACTGTCCCGAATGTAAAGCAAATTTAATTTCAACCCACAATAAGAAAATGAACAACCCCGATGGTCTTTGCGATAAATGCGGTTCAAGGTGTAACTTATCCACAATGAAGGGAAAATATATTTTAATGGTTGATTTAAAATATCAAATTGAAAAGTTGTTTAAGCTTGATGATGTAAAAACTGCATTACTAGATTTACATAGGGGACAAAATCGCGTTATTTCAGAAAACAATGTTATTAGAGATTTCCAGGACGGATCATTGTATAAGAATGTTAATCCTGCGAACGCTAATGATATTTTAACTTTGAATGTCTTCTTCGACGGAGCAGTCATGAAGCGAAGCGGTACTGAAAATTTTTGGGCAGCTCTAATTCAAATGAATGAATTACCTATCGCGCTTCGAATGAAATTTATCATATTGTCAGGATTAATGATGGTCTCTAAAGAACCTCAACCCGATTTAATGAATACGTTCATAGAGGAACTTATAAAACAAATTGATTTGATTAATGAGAATGGAGTTGATCTAAAAATTGGCGGTATCACTTTAAATTTTAAATTCAAGATTTTGTTTGTTGTGGCTGATTCGGTTGCTCGCCCTATACTTCAATTTCGAATTCAATACAATGGATTTTTTGGATGCAGTTGGTGTTACCAAAGAGGAATATACACCAACTATGTTAGGTACCTCTTCGATCCTGACTTTCAAATTAAAACATATGAATCACACAAAAGAGATGTTGACTCTGTGCGCGCAAGGCAAGCAAGAGCAGTTATTAGAAGTATTAGGGATTTACGCAAAACTTTTGTTAATGGAGTAAAAGGCCGATCTAGTTTTTTAAATCTTATTCAATTTTTCGACATGATTTGGAGTTTTCCTTTGGAATACATGCATTGCATTCTTATTGGAGTTGTACAACATTTGTGGGATTTATGGATTAAGCTTGGTTATCTGTCACAGAAGGATATAGTAAAAATTAATGAACTTTTAAGTTCACTCGAAACGGTCCTCGAAAATCACAGAGTAATGCGAGAGTTTTCTTCCAAGGCCAAATGGAAAGCCACCGAGTGGAGATGTTGGCTTCTGTTTTTTGGCGTTCCCTGCTTTAGAAGAATTTTACCAGATAAATGTCTTGAACATTTCGCGCTACTCGTTAATACTGTCTTCACTTTGTTAAAAACAGAAATCACACCACAAGAACTTCTAAAATGCGAATTAGACATGGTGCAATTTGTTGGAGACTTTGAGGGTTTATATGGGAAAAATTCAATAACTTTCAACGTTCACATTTTACTTCATTTGGTTGAATCTGTTCGTCGTTCAGGTCCTCTCTGGGTAACTTCCGCTTTTTGTTTCGAAAGTCATTTACACGTTTTAAAGCAGTATGTCTTAGGTCCTAAAAAACCGGAACAACAAATGGCCACGAAAGCTCTCGAAATTTTGGATTATAAATTTCAAACGTCCACCGAGATTTTCCATTCAGAAGTTGCAAGGCAGTATTGTGAACAAATCTTCTCTGTTGCTCCGTTGTCACAATTTGCGACAAGAACTCCTTATGGCGTAACTTTTTTTGGGAGAAATTCGCGAATGGAAATTGAGAATCCAGTAAATGGGGAACAATTGGAAGGATATTCTTTCAATAAATGCATTTATAGAGGAGTTGTTTATAAAAGTATTAATAATACACTCTCTACTAAACGCAATGACACCGTATTTATATTGCGTTCTGGAGATGTCATTCAAATTCATGACATTATTCAAACAGCCGAAACATGCTATTTGTCAGTCGTTAAGTTCCGTGTAATTCCAGATAAACTCGTTGGGCACCTGTATAAAATTGAACAAAAAGAAAATGAGACTCGCTTGATCTCAATAACAGAGGTTTCAGAAAAATTAATTTATATTCATTGTGAAAAATCCAGTTATGTTTGTCGACTTCCGCAAAATATTGAAATTCAATAGATGTGGTATGCAAAATTTATTGTCTACAATAAAAAATCGAAATATTTCGATTGAGACTCCATATTATTTGGGAAATGTATTTTTACTTATCAGTGTAAAAATCTGTGTACGATAAAAACAAAAAATCTGTGCCGAATATTCTGCGTTGTACACATAATTTATGTTCTATGTATAATTCTTAAGACTGCGTGTAAATAAATATTTAATCTTTTCGTAGTAAATATATCGGTTAAGAAAAGAAAATATGTCATCGAAATTGATATGAAATACAAAAGCAAAGGTTTGTACTCAGCGTTTGTACTTAATAAAAAAATTATTTTCATTATAATCGTTTTACATTATTTTATTGTGAGACAATTATTCCTAATTATTTATAAATTTTACATATAGCAGTGTAGACGTAAATCACATTTTTGGTATGAACATACAAACTAAGTACAATTTAATAATTAAAATAATATAATAATAATGATTTAATTTTTAAAATTTATTATTTTGTTTCTTTTATATAATTTCTTAATTTACAGACTTCTATCACTGAACTAATGAAATAAAATGGGTTTTATAATTATATGTAATTTTTATTCTTTTCGTAATGTAACAAATAATTTAAGAATTATTTACTTACCAATTCATTTTTCTCTTTGAATTTTATCGATTTAAAACAATTCAAAATATTCACACTATTGAAAACCATAGAAATTTATTATAAAAAAACTATTTATTATTTTTAAACTATTTATAACTATTGTAAACTGTAAATTATCTTAAAAATATATTGTAATTATCATCAATTGTAATAATAATAAAATTAAATTGCTGTTAACTCTAAATCGTTTTAAATCTTGTTTAATCGATTTTTTCTAGAAGAGAACTTATGCGCATGCGCGTGTCGATTGAGAACGATTGAGAAAAGGTTTAACTTATTTACACAATTAAAAACGATAGAAACCGATTCAAAAAATGTTAACTACGATTGGAAACAATTGAAAACGATTAATTAATTGTCGCCCCTGAATCGTTCTCAATCGTGTTCAATCGATAATTCACTGAAATAGTAACATTTCTTTCGTTTCCTGTTTTTTTTAACTTTTTATATGGAAATTTAAATTTCGTTAATGCAAAATTTCTAAATTTTTCCCGTATAATTTTCCTCTTCAATTCAATACTTTTCATGTGTGAAAAGTAGTATATATTTTATTCATTTTAAATGCATTGTGATCTATCTTGCAGTTGGGACAATTGTGGATCAGTCACCCTGACGGTCATTTTGATAACTGGGCGACGTTTACGGGAAGGCAGGTAAAGGTTACGTGGTGTTGCACCATAATCATCCCTGCACAAAGCACCGTAAATACAAGTGTGCCTATACACACCTCTCCTCAACAAATTAGAAAATCCCAGCAGCTCCTCTTTTCAAAATATCGATGAAAACATTATTTTTTTTCAAAAACAGTAATGTTGCAAATTTTATTTTATTATATAAACAACTATCGATAATAATATGTATTTACACTTCGAATTAGTATGTCTAGTAACATATATACATGTAGAGAAGTTAATAATTTTTTTCATCTAGAGGTGCCGAGAAGAAAATTCAATTACGGCCTTTTGTAATTGAATAACGTAAAACGGGTCATCGATCGAATTCAACTTGTAACGATTCCAATATACTAAAAATTCCTTGTGAATTGATTCACCGACTTGTTCGGACCACAGTCCAAAGCCATCATTATCATCCAAAAATGACAAACATTGCAAAATATGATTCAGAATTATATGAATTTTCAGCGATTCGGATACATCAGTTGCATCAAAAAATTTCTTTAAATCTTCAATATTTTTAGCAAGATCTACATTATTTTTTCTGGTAGTTGAAAAACAACTATGAACAACTTCGTTCATTTTCTTGAAGGATGCCACAAAAGACTTCTAACAAATGCAGTTCTGGCACCATACACTTCTCAATCACTTTAAGGTCATCATTTTCTTCAAAAATAGGCCTTGTTTATTGTACTGTGAAAGTTCATCGCATTTTTTTTTCGCCGTGGCACACGTATTTTTCGTGGTCTTGTTTGAGATCGCCGTACGTCTTCAACTTGTCCACTACATTTTTTTTCTCTGATGATAGTTTCGATGAGCTAACTAAAATTTGATCCTCGGCGTCAACAAATTCTTTACAGCCTGACATCTCTAGTAAACACTGACATTGAAATTTTGAAGAAACCTTGACCCAAATCTGCCATAATTTTTATGCAATAGTTTCCAATTAGATTACGATTATCTACGACCGCTTCCAGTAATTCTTCGCAATCGGCATACACAATTGGCCTATTTTTTTTAGCACTGATCCCTTCAACATCAAAGATTCAACAGCCTACTTTATATAGGTCTTTTAAAATCTTGCCCTTCTCAATCGCGTGATTTCTGTAATTCTTAGGAATTGCTTTTTTTCCAGCGTTGCAACGTATGAAATTTTCCAAATTTCTCATTTTACTTGAAGATAATCCCAGATTATTTTGAAAATTATCCAATTTCTGAGTAGTAGAAACCGTTTTTTTACTTTCTTTTGGATTCAGAACTATTGTTGTATCGTATCGGCCAAAATTTTGCAGTTTCAACTTTTCTGGTTCAAATGACGATGATTCATTAATTTTATTTTTTTCTTTCAAAAGAGATACTACAACTTTATCTTGAACATTTTCGGGAAACTTCATTACTATATTTCGTCAATTATCCACCAAATCATGATTATTATTATTGCAATTATGACGCAAGCCTTTGCAAGTTCACCGCAACAAATTTTACAAATTTTAATATCTTTTTTTTCAGGTGTTTCAGAAACGTTTGTAGAATTAGAACTGTTTTTTGTGATCGAAGCTGCATAGAGACCATTTTCCGCATTTATCTCACTTTCGAATTTTCGTTTACAACCCTTACCTATAATTTTGCTTTTGAATGAGTGGTAGATCTTGCCGTTAAACAAATATAGCAGTTGCAAGGTCCTTTTGTATTCCTTGTTTCTTTCTGCAGCTGTATATTTTCATAGTTCGGAATTTTAATTCGAGGCCTATTGGTTATTTTTTTCTCGTATTCTTTAACGGTAATGCGACACGTATTACACCAAGCCAAAGGATATTTTGAATTTTCTAATTTGAACAAATTGTCAACGTGTCGCTGAATTAGAATTTCATCCTCTTGATTAATTTTGAAAAAGCTCAATTTTTTAGAACCACAAACTATTTTTCTTCCGCATGGGCCGCAAACTTTAAATCTGTTATCTTCGTGATCACAGAGATTCGTCGGCATTTTAGAGCAAAAATAACAACAAGAAATGACTTACAGATCTAGAAAAATTGAATTAACTAATTAAAAAAGATAAAAATTATACTTGTAACGTAGTTTTTTTAACCCCAAGTGATAAAAAAATTTCTGAGGGTTTCTCAGAATATTTTTTTGCACAATACGTAAAATAACATTTAAGAAAAGAGAAATAAATTGTATGGTTGATGTCTTTTTACTTACCTCGTATTTTCTAATTACATTATTATTTCAATATCGACAAATCAATCATTAAAATATCATAATAAACACGGATCAATATAACTTTACATTACATTAGGTTAGCTGAGTAAACACACTTCAACAAATGAACCACGTCTGTGTCTCATATACACTTTCTTTTTGTATCATTTTATTTTAATATATCAAACAATTTTTTAATTCCTTTTTGTAAAAATATTTTTCAGTAATAATTATGAAAATTTAAAAATATTTTTAAATATATGTACCGATAAATATATGAATACATGTATAATAATAGCACATTCGCTGTTTTTCGATTAATATCAAACGTTTTTATTTATATTTTAAAAAGAGGAGCAGCTGGGATTTTAAAAAAAATTGCATTTAGCAATTTTTGATGTGCTTAACAAAATGCAACCATAATTTTAAGTCGTCATTTTAATGAGTCTTGAATTTGTTGAGAAGATGTGTGTATAGGAGGATGAGTGACCCTAGGAAAAGACTGTCCTCTTTTGTTTCCTTTTGTATGGTGGAAAGCAAAGTATAAAATGACTGTTTATCATAAAAACAAAACTGTTGTTTCAAAATTATTTTTGTTGCTCCGATGAATACCATGAATCATTCCTATGAACTTGCAAACATGAAAGATATTTTCTTCTAAAAAAAAAAAAAAATTTCCCTTTCTAAAAAAAAAAATTTATAGAAATATCAGAATTCTTTAATACTCGTTTATTCAAACCTTTTTATTTTTTTGTAAAATTTATTTTTGTTAAGTAAGATTATAACTAAAAATTCTCATCTTCAAAATTTTATCGTATTCAATTGAATAATATGGATCTTTTCGATTATTAGATACAAGGGTTGTGACGCTACCACCATGAAAATGAGATAATGGTTAAGCACCTAATCATTGTCTCCAAACAAATTGAAATTAACATACCTTTGTTTTTAGATCACTGAGAGATGACCCCCAATTACCTATGCTTTACCTCATAACCAGGGGCCAATTCTCGAGATGTCGGACTGAGGGTGCCATACTTAGGGTTAAGCCTGGCAGAATGTCTTCTGTCTTCTGAAAAGGGCTCGCTTGACGCCAGGAAGCTGTTGGGTCAACATCATAATCTAAAATGCCACCAACTGCATTTTAGATCCTATACGATCCTATACGGTAATCGAGGTTAAACTATAATCAAACCTAACCTCGACCAAAATAAAGGTCAATCAACTGCAAATCGGCCTTGATTAGGCCGAGCCTACAATCCTGCCACATCATAACGGCAAGAGTTACTTTGGACTCATGTTACAACGATGTCACCACTGGTAGAACTCTATCTAAAATTTTCACGTCAACCAACATCTGGATCTTCCGAAGACAACTGTCATCTCACCGATAAAATAAGGTCTAGTGCTAATGTAATTGTTGAATTATATCATTTTGTTAAAAAGAAGATCGAATGTCGTCTCATATCTGCACACATAGGTACCTAATTTTACTCATGTGTACAGATATAGGTATATATATATGCCAGCATGTTTGAAGATAAAGTTTTTTTTCCAATTTTTTAATTTTAATATTTTTTTTACCTTTGGAATATTTTGGAATATAATTCTGTGAGTAATTTATATCATCTAAAACGAAAAGAGACTTTCGGTGCAACATTGTGATAAAAATCAACAATGATTGTTATATACGTGAGAAAAGTCTTCGGTTTCAAATAATAATATAGCATGAAAATAAACGCCAACGGTGTGTGAAAGAGTTGAATTAGTGATCTACCATTGCTGATTTTTATTATAATGTCAAGTGCGAAATTATAATAAGAATTATTAAAAAAAATAAATTTAATTAAATTTAGCTACCTTGCAACTACAAATGATGGAATGGGCGCCTTGAATTAAAAAAAAATATTTTTTTCCAATATTCCATGCACAGGAATTTTCGGCGTAACGATATAAGTAAAAAAAATTTAATTTTTAAATGTTTATTTTCACTACCATATTAAGAATATTTAAATTTGTTACATCCCGAGCGAAAGGCGAGGTTGAATTTAATTTTAATTAATAAAATCAATTTTAAAATTTTTGGAGGAATGGTAGGCTGATTAAGTCAAGTTGGTAAAGCTTGACCATTTATTTTTATGTGAGAACGTTTGTTCCTATCGATCCTACGGGGGTCGTCTTTTAATTTATTTTACTTACTTTACTTTTATAATTGCCTTGACTTATAGTTGTTAATTTAAATATGAATTTAGGTATATAAGAATCTCAGTGAAGAATTTTATTGATATAAATGTTGTATAATTTATTAATATAAATGAATTAAATCAAAATGTTACAATAATGTTTTATGTTAAAAGATGTTGTTACAAGAATTGTGAATTTTAAAATATAGTACTTACAATTACCTCTGTTCAGAGGGCAGAAACAAATATAAATTGACAAGTTGGCACTTGTCCTTGACGCTGTGAGTTTTTACAACTCCTGAAAAGGAACGGTTGAGACTTCCTCACAGTTTTTTAGTTCGTAAACTCCGAAATGCACACACGTCACGTTTGCAAAATCGTTAAATTGAGAATACACTAATACGACGATTAACAATAAAATTTAATAAATGACAAGCTTACAAATCTGGCGATGATGATTACTTGCTCTAATACCGAACAACGAGTAAACATATACTGTTTGAGATGCAAGAGTTACAGTCGTAATAATTTTAAAGTAACCGAAGGGTCAAACTTACGATGGTAATTTACTTTAAGAAATGAATTATAGAATGATTCCGGAGCAACTGACAAATGACAATGCATTTGCATGGGTTTTTATACTAGAAAATCATCCTCAGTGGGAGTAAATAAGTTCAAAGATCACCCCACCCCCAAGCTTGACTCTTAGATCTTTCATAGAATTAAGACAATTCTCAGAACTTAGATAGACACCTGCATCCTGTATCGCATAGCGCAAATATCGCTATTACATCGTCTACAAGCATCTTCCAATAGTACTACGCTCGAAAACTGTGTTGCGCCTCGCTAAACGCATACATGAGTCATAAGTCCAGTCGTTGCTAGAGAGTATTGTGCGTAGTAGTGTCAAATGGCATAGGTATAATTTCTAGGAATTGCCTACCAACACGCTTTCGATATTCAAGTCAAAGGTTAGCCTATGCTATTTGATGCAAGTGAGAAATTGAACTTTGCATAGAATTTTATACTTTATGCAGCTGCAAAAACAATTCCTAAGAATTAGCCAAAGAATTGCGTGGAAATCATATTAGGAAAGTTTTTATATTGAGCATTATTTATACTTTTGAATAATAGCGTTTTGTAATCTTAAAATATTGAAAATATGAGGTTTGTTTTTTTTATAATAATAGGTAATTGAATATTATATAATATTGCAAAAAGAAATAATTAATTTTGAAGAATTAGGGCGAAAACTAGTATAGATAGTTTTCGCTCTTGTTCAACAACCACACGCGATTCCTCAGCATAGCCCTTCTGTAGCGGGAGGTCACCTTCGGTGATGCATCTACGCGCCACATCTATACTCACATATCCATGCCTGTACGCACTATATCTATATATACATTGTTTGCTCGCGTCGAGTCATAGCATGCAGGCAGAGATATGCATATATATAGATATAGACACATGCAATGATATATATGAGTCAATGCTTCAATATAATATTAGAAATAATTATAATTTTAGATTATCAATTTTGAAAGATTGAGAGTAAAGCTTTGTTTACTATTATTTTTACTACTTATTATATTCCTATATAAATGAAATATATTTTAATAAATAGAAATTATTTTTGCTGGGATGTAACACCCCCCACAGCACCGACATTTTCCTGAAAATTTCCTAAAGATTTATTTGCAAACTTCGGAAACTTTAATTGCAAAGTTTAGAGAAAATTGTATAAAGATTTAAATGTCCAAAATGAGTAAATGTTTGGCGTAAAACTTGACGGAAGATTTAAATTAAATTTTCCAGAAATTTTCGACGCGAAAATTGAGTGAAGATTTAAATTAAAGTTTCGTGAAATGTTTGGCGTAAAAGTTGACTAAAAATTTTAATTAAATATTTATTAAAAATTTATACCGAAAGTTGAGTGAAAATGTAATTTAAATATTCAGTCAATTTTTGTGACGAACATTTCCTAAAAATTTAAATTAAATTTTCAGAAAAGGTTGGACGAAAATATTTGTAAAAAATACAAAAATAAAATTTAAGAAGTATTAATATTATTATTAATATTAACCCCTTGACAGTCCAGGGCCAATATGTGGCCAGAAAAAGTCGTGCCACCTTTGTGCAAGTGGCCATATATGGCCACCGCAAAAAAATAATACTAAATTTAATTTGATTCGCCTGAAATTTGTTACTCGGGGGTTTTTGGGGTCGCTGAATCCAAATTTAAAGTCAGATTTCAAAAAACAAAATGGCGGACCCAAAATGGCGACCATGAAAACTTAAACTTTATCAGATTTACATGAAACTCGTTGCTTAAAGGTTTTCTGGGTCGCTAAATTTGAATCAGAGGTCGGTTTTTCAAAATTCAAAATGGCGGATCCAATATGACAACCCAATATGGCGGATAATTTAAAAATTAATGCGTTTTGACCACAAATTGTTACTCGGGGGTTTTCGTAGTCGCTGAATTCGAATTTGAGGTCAGGTTTTCAAAATTCAAAATGGCGGATCCAATATGGCGGACAAATTTTTAAAAAATCAATCCTATTTGTCTGAAATTTGTTACTCGGGGGTTTTTGGGGTCGCTGAATTCGAATTTGAGGTCGGTTTTTTGAAATTCAAAATGGCGGATTCAATATGGCGGACAAATTTTTAAAAAATCAATCCGATTTGTCTGAAATTTGTTACTCGGAGGTTTTTGGGGTCGCTGAATTCGAATTTGAGGTCAGTTTTTCAAAATTCAAAATGGCGGATCCAATATGGCGGACAAATATGGCAGACAATTTGAAAATTGATGTGTTTCCAACGAAAATCGTTTTTTAGAGATTTTTGGAGTCGCTGAATTTGAATTTGATATTAGTTTTTCAAAATTCAGTAAGGAAAATCCAAAATGGCGACCAAAATTTTAGAAATAAATAAAAATCTGATGGTAGACTCCAAAAATGCAAAACAGTTGTTTCAATGAAGAGATGAAAGCTAGCAAATCTCTATTAATTCCGCTCTCTGCCAAACCCAGAGTCACGATTTTTTTTTCGGCCGAAACACATTACTTTTTACATTATTTGACATATTTGGTCACCAAATTTAATCCGCCATTTTGAATTTTAAAAAAACGACCTCAAATTCGAATTCAGCGACCTCAAAAACCCCCAAGTAACAAATTTCAGGCAAAACGGATCAAATTTTTAAAATTTGTCCGCCATATTGGATCCGCCATTTTGAATTTTAAAAAAACGACCCCAAATTCAAATTCAACGACCCCAAAAACCCCCGAGTAACAAATTTCAGACAAATCGGTCTGATTTTTTAAAAATTTGTTCGCCATATTGGATCAGCCATTTTGAATTTTGAAAAACTGACCTCAAATTCGAATTCAGCGACCACAAAAACCTCTGAGTAACAAATTTCAGGCAAATCGGTTTGATTTTTTAAAAAATTTGTCCGCCATATTGGATCCGCCATTTTGAATTTTGAAAAACTGACCTCAAATTTGAATTTAGCGACCCCAAAAAACCCCGAGTAACAAATTTCAGGCAAATTGGATTGATTTTTTAAAAATTTGTCCGCCATATTGGATCCGCCATTTTGAATTTTGAAAAACTGACCTCAAATTCGAATTCAGCGACCACAAAAACCTTAAATATGATGAAGTCATATTTTTTTGGAAACTTTTTTTTCGGACCGTTTTAGGCCCACCAGCGATTTTTAACTGGACTGCGAAGGGGTTAATAATAATAATACATAGATAGATAGATAGATCTTTATTATTATTATTATTATTATCAATAAAAAAAATTTACTATCTGGGATTAAAAATAAAATAAATATTATACAAACATTGTTGCTCTGCTTTGATTCACATTGAATCAAGCACTGCATGCTTGTTGAGCAAGAACTTTTAAAAACAAATTATAGGGTGCTGGGGATTGAACCTACATTCGCCGCGCGCTAGCTAAAGACCCTAACCACGACACTGCAGATATCTGTCTGAAAAAAAAAATGTTCCACACACTCTACAACTTACTGATAGACAAGTGATCCTACTTATCGACTCAAAAGTCGATAATATAAAGTTGTAGAGTGTGTGGAAGATTTTTTTTTTCTCAGCCAGATATCTGGCTTTCGGTATTTTTAAAATTTTTTAAATTTAATTTAAATCTTCCGTCAAGTTTTACGCCAAACATTTACTCATTTAGGACATTTAAATCTTTATACAATTTTCTCTAAACTTTGCAATTAAAGTTTCCGAAGTTTGCAAATAAATCTTTAGGAAATTTTCAGGAAATTTTCGGTGCTGTGGGGGACATTAATAAAAGAAAAAAAGACGCTTACCGTTGCTCAACATTGAGTCCCCAATGGTCTAGTCGAAATTGGAAACAATAAAGCTAAATAAATAAAACTATTATTTTTTTACGTTTTAAGATCATGTTGTTAGTTTAATCAATTAAAAATTTTACTTTTATAAATAATCTGTAAAATTATTCAAATTCAATTCAAAATTTTCATAATTTTCTTGCTCTTTTATCCGCTGTGTTATAAATAAGAACGCTCCCAAAAGTGGTCGTGGACTTAAATCAGGATTGAAAGTAAAACACCAAAATTAGAAAAAAATAAAATCGGACAAGTGCGAGTTACACTCGCACTGAAATCGAGGGTTCCGTACTCGAAGCGAACTTATTTGGTATAAAAACAAATGTTTAAAAAATATGTGTTGTATGACAACTAATATAAGTGATACAAAAAGGAACAATTTTGTAAAATTCAAGAAAATTGTTCCTCTTCGTATCACTTATATTAGTTGTCATACAACACATATTTTTTAAACATTTGTTTTTATACCAAATAAGTTCGCTTCGAGTACGGAACCCTCGATTTCAGTGCGAGTGTAACTCGCACTTGTCCGATTTTATTTTTTAAAAAATATTTTACTAAAAAAATATAAGAAACATAATTTTATTTCAACTCGCAATATTTTTATTGTATTTACATTTTAAAAATATATTGAATATTAAATTTTATCTTTCTAAGTCAAAAAGAGATAAAACTTAAGATATTGATATAAGGCTAGTAGCTGCTTGTCAAGGAAAAATCGAAAGTTATCTAAAAAATAAAATTTGTTTATTAATTCCAGAAAAATCAACTCCAATCATCCTCGCTATATTTTTTTTGTAATCTACACGTAAAAATACGTCAAAATATATAAATTTGAATCACTGTAGAAAAACTTTTTTCGTTTTTTGCGGAAAAATACATTTTTTTCTGAAATTTATCATTTTTCTTCAAAAATTTGATAAAAATTGATCATCAACTCCAATCGCGCTTACATTTTTTCCCTGTATTTTTCACGCAAAAATTGAGTTTTACAGCAAGTATGAACAGTCTGGATTGAATATTGTGTGCGCTAGGGAGAATAAATCATTTTTTTCGAAATTTTTGATTTTTCCTTGACAACGCTATGTAAATTAATCCGAATCAAGTTCGCTACAATTTTCCTGTAATTTTCACGTAAAAATACGTAAGTGTGTCAAATTTGAGCTCTTTATGTCAAAAGATGTGGCCGCTAGGGGGGGGGTACATACTCATTTTTAGGTATTTTTCGTAAAAATTCATGGTTTTTCCTTGACAACGCTATGATAATCAACTCCAATCATGCTCGCTATATTTTTTTTGTAATCTACACGTAAAAATACGTTAAAATATATAAATTTAATTTCCTTTAAATAAAATTTTGTTCGTTTTTGGTGGAAAAATACATTTTTTCCCTAAAATTGTCATTTTTTCTTGAAAAACTTGATAAAAAGTTAATCTTCAACTCTAATCGTGACCGCTTTTTTTCCCCTGTATTTTTCCCGTAAAAATACATTTGTATACTAAATATGATCTGTCTGGGTTGAATATTGTGTGCGCTAGGGAGAATAAATTATTTTTTTCGAAATTTTTGATTTTTCCTTGACAACGCTATGTAAATTGATCCGAATCAAGTTCGCTATAATTTTCCTGTAATTTGCACGTAAAAATACGTAAGTGTGTCAAATTTGAGCTCTTTATGTCAAAAGATGTGGCCGCTAGGGGGGGGGGTACATAGTCATTTTTAGGCATTTTTCGTAAAAATTCATGGTTTTTCCTTGACAACGCTATGTTAATCAATTCCAATCAAGTTCGCTATAATTTTCCTGTAATCTACACGCGAAAATACATATGTGTACTAATTTTCAGCCCTCCAGATAAATTTATGTGGCCGCTAGGGGGGGGGTACACGATTTCAAAAAAACCGATATTAATAGGGTTCCGAACCGAGTACGGAACCCTAAAAATTAATTAATTTTAATGCAACCATCAGAAATACAAAATGATATAAGTCGTGAAATAAATGCGAATAATATTAAGAAAATTGTTTTAGATATTCTGGTCATGCAGTTTTAAATGAGGGTAAACACCTAGTGTTGCCATCATTATATTGCTTTAATGGGTTGCGGTCTTCGGCATTGGCACCCAAAACTCGGTCAAGTTAATGTCCCAAGACTGTAAATATAAAGAAGAAAAAAAAATAATTTTTTTTGTTCTAGCCTATTAGTTTATAATATAAGATTGAAACTGCACATCCCTTCTTTATACTAACCAATTGCCAATATTCACGTCCGGAACACTCTCCGAGCCCAGCCCAATAAAATACCTGTATGTAAACAGGCTATACTGTTGATCTAGAGGCTGATAGCCGCCGCCTCTCGGAACGCGAGGAAGCGCGTTGAACAGGCTGAAAGTGAATACAATTGTAATCATAAATAAAATAAAACAAATATAAAAAAAAATTTATTAAAATTAAATATAAAAAAAAGGATCATATTCGATTAAATGGAAATTCATACCGTATAATGTTATCATCCTCGCCTAGCCGTTTTCCTTCAATTAATGGCAACAACGGCAAATGTACTGGCACCAAAAGAGGAGTCCGAGAACCGCGCTGTCAAATGATTTAAGTAATTAAAATCAAAATTGATTAACTAAAGGAAATATTTTCTTTGCAATCCAAACAATGAAGTAAAATTAACATATTTTAATTGTTGTTGTTTCGTTACTGAATTAAAAGTTAATAAATAAACGGCCCCTACTAGGCAATAACAATTTTCGCCATTCATGAAATTAAAGTAATAATATTACCGGCGCCCAAAATACGATCGCGCGCGGAGAGACTCGTTATGAAACCAGACGTCCTGAATGTCTCGACGCCAGGGGGCATCTTCCCACTCACCAAATTTGATCAAAAACCTATTTTCGAATTTTTTTTATATAAAAATTAATTTATGATAAACCACTTTAATTAGATAAAATAAAAAAAAATACAATTGAAAATTTATTTAATGAAGTTTTAATAAAAGAAATAATAATTACCCTTCACCACCGGTGCTTTCGGCTAATGAGCTTAGGCTCATGAGCCCGAGCTTGAGCCGATGTAAATGAAGAAATTGAGGCACTACTGGCAATGGTGTAACTGCGCTCGAACTTTCCAACTCTGCCATTTGCTGTTGTCCCTGATCTTCCGAGTAATTTTTATCAGGACTGATGTTGAAAAGCTTCCGGAGCATTTGGAGCCTACTCATCGAGGGCATAGATGTCAGACCGGTGTCGGATTTTCGCAAAGGTTCCGATGTTCCAGCCTGGTTCCCGGCGGAACTTTCAACATCCCCCACCACACGCACATTTTCAAAACAATCAATGCCAAAAATTTTCATTTAACTTCTGTTGCGGCTAATATAGTATCGCTCCTCCACCAAAAGTCTGCGAATCTCTCTTGCACGGCCAGCCGAATCCAAAATTTTCAATAACTCCTCATGAGTAACGCCAGATAAATAATCGATTCTACTGTATCTATCATCCTCTGAATCGGACATTGTCCCACTTTTTCTTAAATGACACGATACGTAACTGATTAACTAACGCGAAGACGGCCACCTACGAACTGGCCTGCGGGGACCTGTGTCTATACCGCGGCGGTAAGGGTGACATGATCCACGGCTCCAAGACGAATGCTGTTATCACGGTTACCTGACACCCATGCATGGTATGCATAATGCCAATTTAAAGAATAAAATTTATGCTATGTATATTTTCTTTACAGGGATGCCTAATTTATTCCATCATTTGTAAGGCAAAATTTAATATTATAATTGTTAATTAATAATAAAATTAAATAAAATGTACAACCCTTGTCGAGTTCAAGAGCTTCAAGTTATCGGGGACTATAACAGGAATTTCCCTGGTGGTTTGTAACGTCAAACCTTTTACATTAATTTAAATAATAATAATAATATAATTTTTCAAAATTTAATTTCGAATTTCCTTGGAATTGCTTTATTTTTCCAAAGCAAGTCCAAGGTAGCGCAAGTGCCTGAAATTTCCCTGTGTAAGCATCCCCAGTATATTCACCTATGTGCTTCTTTAGAACATTACTAAATACTTGAAACTAAATTATATTTCAAAATCAAAATTCTTATCTTTAGCTCTTGAAGCCGGCACAGGTTATTAACCTTTTCCTTAATTATAATTAATTATTTATGCATATGGGATAACACAGCCCCACAAAAAAAGTGTCCTGCGCTGCAGACCAGACTAGTCATTTCCTATGTATTTTGACGCGCTAAACACGAATCCGAAGTCCGTTTTGCTCCATCACGATAGGATTATTTTCTAACCTCCAAAAACCTGTCGGATTTTGAGAGGTATGCTATTTTTTTTTAAAATCGATGGATTTACTTCAAACTTGGTATATAGGGGTTTTTTGGGTCGCTAATGACGAATTTGAAGTTAGATTGTCAAAATTCAAAATGGCGGCTCCAATATGGCCAATATGGCCCCAATTCCAATAGCGCATTCAACAGAAATGAAAAAAAACTATGAATATATGAAACTAGTTTTGGATAAAATTAGATGCCGAGAACACAACTGGCAAATTTGTGGAGATTTCAAGATTTTAAGCATACTACTTGGACAACAATCAGGTTTTACAAAAACACCATGTATCCTGTGTTTGTGGGACAGTAGAGATCGAGCAAATCACTACATTAAAAAACAATGGCCAAAAAGGAATTCTTTCGAACCAGGTTCAAAAAATATAATAAAAAATCCCCTAATCGACCCTTCAAAGGTGATAATTCCGCCCTTACACACGAAACTAGGAGCAATTAAACAGTTTGTCAAAGCCTTAGATAAAAAAGGAAACTGTTTCAAATGCCTGGAACAAAAGTTTCCAGAAATCTCTGATGCGAAACTAAAAGAAGGGGTTTTCGACGGACCACGTATTCGCAAATTGTTAAAAGATGAGAAATTTATCACCAGGATGAATAAAAAGGAGAAAGCCGCATGGCTTAGTTTCAAAGCAGTTGTCGGAAATTTTCTGGGTAATCACAAGAGTGAAAATTGGGAGCAAATAGTTAGTGATATGATTAAAAACTTAGCATTACTTAGACTCGCATCGGGATCAATTCCCTGAAAATTTGGGAGATTACAGTAAAGAACAAGGAGAACGATTCCATCAAAATCTTAAAGAATTTGAGCGTCGTTATCAAGGAAGATGGGATGTAAATATGATGTCCGACAACTGTTGGATGCTGAAAAGGAATATTGTACCTGGAGGCACCAATTTGAAAAGAAAACCATTACACAGATCCTTTGAGGACAAAAGAGTGCGCTACCATAAAAAGACGTGAATATCATACTTATGTATATAAGAATTTTCATTTCTAGTTTTGAAAATCTAACTTCAGATTCGTAATCAGCGACCCAAAAAACCCCTAGATACCAAGTTTGAAGTAAATCCATCAATTTTTACAAAATTCGTCCGCCATATTGGAGCCGCCATTTTGAATTTTGAAAATCTAACTGCAAATTCGTCATCTGCGACCCAAAAAACCCCTATATACCAAGTTTGAAGTAAATCCATCAATTTAAAAAAAAATAGCCAACTTCTCAAAATCCGACAGGTTTTTGGAGGTTAGAAAAAATCCTGACGTGATGGAGCAAAACGGACTTCGGATTCGTATTCAGCGCGTAAAAATACATAGGAAGTGACTAGTCTGGTCTGCCGCACACGACACTTTTTTTTGTGGGGCTGTGTAATTAATGGTCCTCATAATCGAAAAGGAGACTCGATATAGAGCCCCGCGTATTAGGGTACGGTCACACGACTTTTGGAAAAACCATTCTTGTCTTTCTCTCTCCTATTACAGACGCATAAGTTTGTCTCACTCTGCATTTTCCGTCTTTGGGAAATGTAAGAAAATGCAGAGTGAGACAATCTTATGCCTCTGTCTTAGGAGAGAGAAAGACAAGAATGGTTTTTCCAAAAGTCGTATGACCGTACCTTTACAGTACCATCGCAACCTTACCGCGAACCTCCTGATGTTTTTCGTTAATAACTCAGGAACTATTCAAAATTAAATATATTTTAAATAAATCTTTATTTCATTAAATTATTAAATTTAGAATTATAGGATTCAAAATTAAAAATAGTATTTCTGTGCCGTCCAGTGGGGGTTATCACTGAACGCGTTCAGTGGAAGCTCCCCGCGCATCCCTCGGCATTGCGCGAGAGAGAAAGAAGATATGCTATACATGGGAATCTTTCTCTCTCAGATACATTATTGTTGCGTTCTCTCTCAACCGCATAATGTTCTCGCTGAGATTCACTATAGAGCGTGCGTCTCTTTCCACCTAGTAGCCGTCCTAAGAGAAAAAAGAGATACATTGTACAAGCGAACCTTCTATCTTAGACTAACGTTCCTTTTAGCTGTATCGCTTCTCTCTTACTCTACAGGCCGTTGAATGCGTGGCAGTCGTTGGTTCTCGCATACTCGTTTGGACTATACGCTACAGGTACCTATACATATGAGCTCGGGCTATAGGCGCTTACATGCTACGCTATATTCCACGGTACCATTCCACTCTTATTCTTCTCACCTATTCCTTCTCCTTACCTCTCTTCTTCTGTCCAAGCCCACAAGCTATGCCATACAGTGATGTCAGATTAAAAGCACGTGTATTTATTTTGAATTATGCTACTGCTCAATTACAGATCAAAATTGGGTATGAAATTAAAACATTTCACTCAATACTGGAATTCAAACCAAATTAAAAAGATGTATTTTAAAAATTAAACATTTTTAAAGATACATGTACAGTGAATGTACCAAGGATTTTCCTATAAGGAAAATTCCTATTTTCCAATTAATAATCCTTTAAGGATAATATATCAATTTTATTAATTATTTTTATTGGAAATAATTTTAATTCCAATTCTTGAAATTATTTAGTAACTTCCGTCAAATGTGAAGTCAGCTAAAAATCGCATGGCAACAGGCCCCTGTGTTCCACCTCTATCTTTACCAATTTTCCTTAATTAGCAAAACTGGCTTAGTAACAAAGTCCAATACCCTTGTTACCATTTCCACCTGTTTTCCAAAATTACGATTCAGCATTAATTTCCCACTTTACATCCCTAAGCGTACCTACGAGGCATCTCTGGCCCATTTCTCCATGTTCAGTACGGTTTCCGCGAGCATCGAAGTTCCAACTCTGTTTGGAACCGCCCGGATTAAAAAGCCTATGCGCTCCCGCCCGGTACCAAGGACCCGAAATAATTTGTGTGCTTACACGAATAATTTCGGTCGAACGTAAAGTAAAACGCTAACTTACTCCGAAGTCCACGGAGGCCGGTTAAGAATCAATTCAAGTGAAGAGTTTTTAAATGTAATTAATTTTCGTTTTCTAAATTTTTTGTCGAAAGACCAGCCGGGTGCGGAGTGCCCGCTTCTGCCCTTGCAATTGACGGCTTAACGAATTAGAGTAAGAGAGAGTGGACTTGTCTGTCCCTGTTTAAAAATTGTTCATGCAATAAGAGAAAGGGGAAGCGTCAGTTTTCGCCAAAACAAACAACGCAAATTGTGACGGTTGGGCCAAAGCCAATTGTAGGGGCATGTTTCACATGTCAAATGGTCGGACACAGAGTCTCGGAATGTCCCGTGAAGGCATGTTTTGTCTGCCAGCAGCGTGGCCATTTCGTAGCACAGTGCCCAACCAAAGTACAGATAGAGTAATGTCTTGTTTGTCGATCACCAGGCGTGAACTTCCTTAATTGTCCGAATTGCGTCCAAATGAGGGCCGCTTTGGGAAACGGACAAGGGGGGCACAGAGCGGGTATGTACCCCCCTCCAACCCACTGAAGAATCCTTAAAACCGATTCTTAACGACGGAGTAGCGACCAGGGTTGGAGAAGGTCCAGAGGAAAATAAGAGTAAATCAAGAGGGTTAAATTTTTTCCCTATCAACGAGGGTGCATCCTATAGTGGGCAACAAAGTGGGAAAAGACCACCATTGGCGACAAATCTTATGCGGCACTTTTCGACCCAGGAACGATGATCTCCGTGATTAGCGAGAGAGTAGCTGAGCCTTATAAGAGCCGCATCCAGCCTTGCAATACATCGATAAGAAGCGCCATTGGAGGAGTAACTGAGACAGCTGGATTGTTAAAGAATATCGAGGTGAATGGCCATTCTCAACAGTTTAGCGTCAAGGACCTTAGTTCAGTAGTACAAGACATAATTTTGGGTGTGTATTTCTGTAAAGCCTGGAATATGGAGGTACAATTGGGACTGGGGTTATGGAGAGTTTTCAATGGCGACTGACATGCTTTTGGTGTCAAGAATGGGATTGAGAGTGATGAGTCGATCTACGCTGAATGCGCTGGAATCTCTGCGTTGACGGACAAACAAAGAGAGATCATTCAAGAAATGGTGAACCTATCGGTTCTTCCAGAATCTGACGTACTGGGGGTGAAAAATCTGACAGAACATCAGGTAACGGATACAGATGAGACAGCAGTACAGCATAGCCAGAAACGCATGTCACCTATTATCATCACGTGGGCTCAAGGACACATGATTCAACTACATGGGCAAGGCGTGATCGAACCATCAAGTAGCGACTGGAGGAATGCACCGGTGATTGCCAGAAAAGGTAATGGAGATTTCCGAATGTGTATGGACTATAGGGATGTCTACAAGGTTACCGTCAAGGACGCCTATTTAATTCTGACGATAGACTCCATACTCGACAAGTTAAGGAAGGCGCGATATTTGTCGAAGATAGATATAAAATTGGCACATCACCAAATTCCAATAGCAGAAGAGAGCTGGAGTTGTGGTTAACCCGGAGAAATGTGAGTTTGGGTGCTCTAGGGTTACCTACTTGGGGTATCTTCTCGACAATGAAGGATTGCGACCAGACCCCGAAAAACCGAGCCAGTGAGAAACTATCCAGCGCCAAAGAACGTCAAACAACTCCGGAGATTTTTAGGAATGGTGGGGTGGTGTTCGAGATTTATCAAAAGCGATAGTAAAATCAAGATACGTCTTCTTAAATTTGCTCAAGAAGAGTCGTGACTGGGAATGGGGCGAGAAGCAACAAGAGGCTTTCGACAAGTTGAAGGACAAACTTACGACAGCGCCAGTGTTGGCCCGTCCTGACTTTAGTAACACATTCACTATCCAATGTGATGCGAGTAGTTTTGATATTGGAGCTGTGTTGACTCAGGAGATTGACGACGGTGAACATCCGGTGATGTATATCAGCCGTGTTCTGACAGGGACAGAACGGAATTATAGCGTCACAGAGAAGGAGTGTTTAGTGCTGTTGTGGGCGATTAAGAAGTTGCGACCGTATATCGAGGGATACAAGTTTAAGGTGATCACAGATCACAGTGCCCTAAAGTGTCTTAGAAACTTGAAAGACCCGAGTGATCGACTAGCGAGATGGGCCCTGGAAATGCGGGTGTGGGATTTTGAAATCATTCACAGGAGAGGTGCATTGAACCAAGTCCCAGATGAATTATCCAGGATGAGTGAGGATGACGAAGAGATGATCGATGCTTTTGATGCCATTATGGACCAATAGTATCTTAAGCGACGAGATTTGGTTCGACAATTCCCGGAGCGTTTTCCTGGATGGAAAATTAAGAACGATCATCTTTATCGACATAGGAGTGACCCGTTACTCCTTCCGATTGTTGGCGACGAAGATGGTTGGAAACTGGTAGTACCTGAGGAGCACAGAGAGAGAGTTCTCCGCGACGGCCATGGATTGGCGTCGGCAGGTCATTTGGAGGTGGAGAAAATGTATAATCAAGTGGCGAGAGAATATTACTGTCAAGGAATCTGGAACGATGCCCACCAGTATGTCACTCGATGTCCCCAGTGCCAGCTTTACAAAGCATCACAAGCAGGACCGGCAGGACTAATGAGACAGAGAATAGTTGAGCGACCTTGGGCAGTAGTGGCAGCGGACACAATGGAGTTTCCATCAAGTAAGAGTAGGTGTAAATATCTCGCTGTGTTCCAGGATCTTTTCTCGAGGTGGGTTGAGGTGAAGCCGTTGCGATCAGCTGATGGAAAGTCGGAGGCCAAAGCATTTGAAGAATTCGTCCTCCTTCGCTGGGAAACCCCTGGCTTTTTATTAACAGACAATGGGAAGGAGTTCGACAACAAGTTCCTCAAGGAAACGCTTCAGGAATATGAAGTCAAACACATCACCACACCACCCGCAAGCTAATCCTGTAGAGAGGAGTAACCGGACATTGAAGACCATGATCTCAGCTTTCATAGGGAATGATCATCGCGATTGGGATCTTCATGTTCATGAGTTTCACCATGCTATGAACACCGCGACACAGGTGGCGACTAAAACGTCTCTCGCATTTTTGAATTACGGAAGACATCCTCGACCGGTTAAAAGTTTGCGACGGGAGGTGGAACCACGAGATCAGGTTAAGAGAATTGCGCCAGAAGACTGGCTAGACAGGGTAAAGCGATTGGATGCGTTGCGAGACCTTGTAGCGAAATTTATCGACAAGGAGCGTGATCGACAGACTGAGTACTAACACCGTAATCAATGTGAAGGCTTGTTCAACGTGGATGATTTAATACTCCGTAAATCACACAAATTGTCGTGTGGTACTCTGAATTTCGCAACAAAACTCGCACCGAAATATGAGGGCCCTTTCGAAATCGTGAAGAAATTATCACCTATGGTTTTTGTCTTACACGATAACGAGAGCATAGAGATAATATAAATAGAGTAGACAAGGTATAGGCGGCTGCGTAAGAGGGAAGTGTCCTGACATAAACAGAATGGGTTGGAAAGAGAAGAAAGATTTAACACCAGTATCTGTCCTTCAATAAGCACCAGCGCAAGAGAGACACCTACTGGTGCTAAAATCGCGTTCTCTTTCTATCAAACGGACGCCTCTATACAGACCATCTCCACTCTATTTATATTATCTCTATGAACGAGAGTCGTCGTATTCCTAAAATCCATGTCTCAGACCTTAAACGATATCTCCCCCTTCGAACTCAGTAATTTTTACTAATAATAATATAATTTTAGATTCGAGGAGGAATTTCGACAAGGGTAATATGCGACAAAGGGAACGAGATCAACGACAAAGGCTTCATCGACGGAGAGACAGAATGTCACAACTTGGGTTTTGGTGTTTTGGGTAGGCGTTACTGCTGGGAGTAGTAACGGCCTAGGGGGGAGGTATTTGTGACGAAGTAATTCGTCACAAGGCAATTTTCGACTTGGGTTTATTTTTGCGCGTTCGGTAGTTCAGGGGACAGGCCGATGCAGGAGTCCGGAACGTGGCGCCATCACGGCGGCCACTATTGGAACGTGTGGAGGAGAGGACCAAGACGATCAAGGAAGATAATCAATATGGCGAGAGCGGGCTCGTAAAGATTGTAGTGTAGAAGAGAGTTTTGATTTGTTTAGAGTGTAAAATAAATAAAAGAGTAGAAAAGTGAGTGTGGGTGTCTCTTTTATTTTGGAGTGGACCCAAAGTAGATCTTGTGTCCATTTTTTGGGTCATCACAACGGCGGGGTTGTTGTTCACCTTTTTCACCGAGACTAGATTCGACAGGAAGAAGTTTCGTGGAGTTTAGACGGATCACCGGAGGGTTAACATTTTGATTTGTCGTCGTGGGTAAGTCCAACTTTGTTGTGTCGTGTTTCAAGGGTCGTGTCCCTTTTTCTCGACTTTCGTTCTCGACAGAATCTCCTCTAAGATTTATTTTGGTGATTTTGAGTTTTGGGGTTATTTTGTGTTTTCTCTGGTTTACCAATTCCATCCAAAAATTGGCTGGCGTCTAACAAATATTCATGTTAGGTTATCTTTTTGTAACATTTAAAAAGGGGTTATTAATTAACAATTTTAATTAATTAAATAATTTCGTTATATTACCTACATAATTAAATTTTTTTTACATATCATTATCATTCGGGGGGAAAACAGTTTTTCTCTTATATTTCGAAAACGGAAAAAGATGGAAAATTTCTTATTAAGAAAAAAAGATGCACAATTCGATTGCGCATTATACAATTCTGTATAAGAATATGCTCGAAAAATATTGAAATTCGAAAAATGAATTTTGAGTGACCAGGGAAACTTCGTTTTCCGGCCGAAAAAATTTACGTGCCCTTCTAGAATCCAGCGGCTCAATTTCGCTCGCAGTTACATTGAAAGGAATGATTTGAACTATCCTTATATATCAAGTAGCAGAAAAATTCACAACTTGTGAGAAACGCTTGTAAAGTGAATAAATGATTTATTTTACTTTTATAATTATATTATTGACTCTTAATAGAATAAAATATACTGCGGTCAATTAATTATGGTACGGAAATTAAAAATTTCCTTCAAGTTTTTAATTTAAAATAAAAAAAAATATTAATCTATTTAAAAAAAAGAATCAAAATAAAGTTAAAAATTATTTAGCAGAAGAAATAGTAATTTATTTTATATTGTAATAAATAACTAAATAGAATATAAATTATATTGAAATTTATAGAATAACAGATTTTTTCATATGAGTAAGACAAACATAAAAGCAAATTTTTAAAATAAATTTTTTTAATTTTCAAATAAACAATAATAAACTAATAATAATAAAATATATAAAATATTTAACATTAAATGAAAAGACGAAGTCCCATTTTTTAGTGTGGTAGGTTCAGGTGCGTAATAAAAAAACTTGGCGCCCTGTTAAAATATATATGGTTTTATAATCTATAATTGTTGATAATTATCAACTTTTATCTTTTTGAACTGTTTTATTAAAAGTAAATGCTACTAGTAAACTTATTTACAAATTTTTAAAAAGTTTTATAAATAATGTTTAAGTAAAAAAAATTTACGGGTGACTAAAGTTTTACATTCAGTCCTGGCAGAAGTTGCCTGGTGGGGACATAAGTTTTACTCAACTTTTGAACGAAGTGTGACACACGCAGACGAATAAGTACCCAAGTAAAGCATAAAGTACTACCAAAAGTAAATCAGTTTATGATCAAATGCATTCTATAGTTTAGTCTAACATTTGTTTTAATCTTTACAATACTGTTTAAACACACTTTAAGAAATATATTTTAATAAACGTACAATAGAATTTTAATTATTAGGAAATGCCCATGTGTAGCCATTTTTCCGAACTTTTGACTATACTTTAAACATATCGTTTTCCCAGTATGGTATTGGTATAAATTTTATGCTATTAAAGTCGCAATAGTTGTTTTACTAATTGAGTAAGTAGTTTTCATACGATATTAGGGATTTTCTCTCCGTGTACTTGTACAAGAAAATGTGTTAAGGGTATGTGAGAAAAGGACGTTTTTTGTGACTTCAAACTTTCTCTGAAATAAAAAATTATTTCGGGTTAAAATTTTAAAGAAATGATTTAGGAAGGTGCAAGGCATATGGCTGTTCTACACATTTACAATAATTTGACGCAAAAATAATAAAAATAAAGAAATAAATGGGGCGCTCTACGTGAAGCGGACAACCCCAACCTTGTCATGTGAAAAACGTAATTTTTGCAATGCTGCTATTTCCATTAAAATGAATGAAATAAAAAAAAGTACGGGTGTATTTTGTAGTAAATTTAACGATCTTTAAAGTAGTGGAGTTAGTTTTTAAAATAACTTTAATTTTCATTGAAAAAAGTAAAAATGAAATTTTCAAATTCATTTTTCACGACGTTCGACCATTTTAATTTTTTTTTAAATTGCTTAAAAAATTGTTTAAAGTATGTTGATTATGTGTGCCAAATTTCAGAATGGCATCTTTTGTCGTTTAATACTTATTTAATTTTAAAAGCCGTTGTGTTTCAAACAGAAAATGAGTGAATGTCAATTATGGGTTAGACGATTTCAATATATGCAACTGAGTTCACGCTATTGTTAAATTAAGAGACAAGAATTTACTTCAGTTTATAACCACAAAAAATCGTATTATTTTTTAAATTTCATCTTTTAATATGAAATAATATTTATAATTAAAAGATGAAATTTAAAAAATAATACGATTTTTTGTGGTTATAAACTGAAGTAAATTCTTGTCTCTTAATTTAACAATAGCGTGAATTCAGTTGCATATATTGAAATCGTCTAACCCATAATTGACATTCACTCATTTTCTGTTTGAAACACAACGGCTTTTAAAATTAAATAAGTATTAAACGACAAAAGATGCCATTCTGAAATTTGGCACACATAATCAACATACTTTAAACAATTTTTTAAGCAATTTAAAAAAAAAATTAAAATGGTCGAACGTCGTGAAAAATGAATTTGAAAATTTCATTTTTACTTTTTTCAATGAAAATTAAAGTTATTTTAAAAACTAACTCCACTACTTTAAAGATCGTTAACTGAATATGTATAATTAATATTAAATGTGCTTCTCAAGATTTATTAAGGGGGGAAACTAGTGTAAATGCACATTTCTTCAGGAATTTTTTTTTTAAAACTGGTAAATTTTATTGCCCTGTTGAAAATTCCGACCTCGTTTACGACGTCGTATTCTAAGTAGTTTGTGACGTAGTACACGACGTAGAAAACGACATAGTAAACGACGTCGTAAATGAAAGCGGAATTTGGGATAGTAAATGACGTCGTTTACTACGTCGTTTACGATGTCGTTTACTACGTCGTTTACGGTGTCGTTTACTACGTCGTTTACGATGTCGTTTACGATGTCGTTTACGATGTCGTTTACGATGTTGCAAAAATTATTTTAATATTATTTATTTAGTAATTTAGTAAGTCCAATATCCAATATTAAAAATTTGAATAATAATTTAAAAAATCAATAATTTAAAAAAAAATTTATTTTTATTATTTTTTAATAGTTATTATTATTATTATTTTATTTTTAATATTTAAATTAAAATAAAAAAATGGTCATCAAAATATTAGTGAAACCATTTCTTCCAAAAAAGAATTTGTCTCAAATCCAATAAATAGGTAGGAGAGACATCAGGCAGAAAAAAATTTCGACAAGAAAAAAATTTTCAATCACTGCTTATATACCAATCTAATGGCACCTCAACTGCGAGAAACAGTTATGATGTTCGCCCTCCCTGTGGCGTTGAGCGAACTTAAGTCCAGAGCTGAGCCATCAGCGCAGCGCGGAAACATTTGAAAAATTTGATTTTATTAGATATTTTATTTTATTTTAAATATGACAAATAATTAACTTAATAAATAACTAATGTCATGAATAATTATTAATAACATAATGTCATACTTAATAATTCGTTAATTAATTATTTTTAACGAAAATTTGACAAAAAAAAAAATTGTTGGCCAAAAAAAATATTACCATTAAAAAATAATTTTTTTGTTAAATTTTTGTAGTAAAAAAAATTTTTTCAAGACAATTATTTGTGACCTAAAAAAATATCACGATGAGAATATAATTAACAAAAAAAATTACTCGTAGCACAGAAAAAATTTCACCATGAGAAAATAATTTTTTTTAAATTTTATTTGTAAAAAATTTATTGGTAGCTCAAAAAAAATATCACGGTGAGAAAATAATTTTTTGTCAAATTTTCTCTGTAAATAAATTAATTAACTAAATAACGTACCGTAAAACAGGGTTATTTCGCTCATTGCGGGTAAATTCGCTCACCCACTTTTATGCTTTATTTCAGCTTTAAAATAAAGTTTAATACCTTTATTACCAGGTTAAATTTTCGTGGTAAAAAAATTAATTAACTAATTATTAAGCTCACTATTTAATTAATTTTTTTTACAGAGAAATTTTGACAAAAAAAATTATTTTTTCATCTTGATATTTTATTTGGGCCACAAATAATTTTCTTACTGAGAAAATTTTAAAATAAGTAAATTTCTCATCGTAATATTTTTTTGTGCTACGTATAATTTTTTTGTTAAATTTTTTTACAGAGAAATTTTTACAACAAAATTATTTTTCATCGTAATTTTTTTTAAAAACACGAATTTTTTTTTCAAAGAAAATTTGAAAAAAATTATTATTTTCTTATTGTGATATTCTTTTGTGCTACGAATAAATTTTTGGTAAATTTTCGTAGTAAAAATAATAAACGATTTATTACGGTATTTAGTGAATTAATTGTTTTGGAGAGAAAATATGACAAAAAAGTTATTTCCTTATCGTGATAATTTTTTTAGGCCACAAAAGATTTTTTTACAGAGAAAATTTAAAACTGATTAAATTTCTCATCTTAATATTATTTTTGTGCTACAAATATTTTTTTGTTACATTTTCGTAGTAAAAAAATGAAGTAACTAATAATTACCGTAAAACAGGGTTATTTCGCTCAATGCGGGTAAAGTCGCTCACCCATTTTTTTGCTTTAAATTTGATTTAAACTAAAATTTAGTATTTCTATTAACAAATTTAACATTTTAACCTGGTAATAAAGGTATTAAACTTTATTTTAATGCTGAAATAAAGCATAAAAGTGGGTGAGCGAATTTACCCGCAATGAGCAAAATAACCCTGTTTTACGGTACGTTATTTAGTTAATTAATTTATTTACAGAGAAAATTTGACAAAAAATTATTTTCTCATCGTGATATTTTTTTTGAGCTACCAATAAATTTTTTACAAATAAAATTTTAAAAAAATTATTTTCTCATGGTGAAATTTTTTCTGTGCTACGAGTAATTTTTTTTGTTAATTATATTCTCATCGTGATATTTTTTTAGGTCACAAATAATTGTCTTGAAAAAATTTTTTTTACTACAAAAATTTAACAAAAAAATTATTTTTTAATGGTAATATTTTTTTTGGCCAACAATTTTTTTTTTGTCAAATTTTCGTTAAAAATAATTAATTAACGAATTATTAAGTATGACATTATGTTATTAATAATTATTCATGACATTAGTTATTTATTAAGTTAATTATTTGTCATATTTAAAATAAAATAAAATATCTAATAAAATCAAATTTTTCAAATGTTTCCGCGCTGCGCTGATGGCTCAGCTCTGGACTTAAGTTCGCTCAACGCCACAGGGAGGGCGAACATCATAACTGTTTCTCGCAGTTGAGGTGCCATTAGATTGGTATATAAGCAGTGATTGAAAATTTTTTTCTTGTCGAAATTTTTTTCTGCCTGATGTCTCTCCTACCTATTTATTGGATTTGAGACAAATTCTTTTTTGGAAGAAATGGTTTCACTAATATTTTGATGACCATTTTTTTATTTTAATTTAAATATTAAAAATAAAATAATAATAATAATAACTATTAAAAAATAATAAAAATAAATTTTTTTTTAAATTATTGATTTTTTAAATTATTATTCAAATTTTTAATATTGGATATTGGACTTACTAAATTACTAAATAAATAATATTAAAATAATTTTTGCAACATCGTAAACGACATCGTAAACGACGTAGTAAACGACACCGTAAACGACGTAGTAAACGACATCGTAAACGACGTAGTAAACGACGTCATTTACTCAACCGTTACCAATTATGTTGTCCTGAAGCGTTGAAGCTACAATCCGAGAAAACAAAAGAGTTCATTTTCAGTTGGAGGGGAAATGGGCAGGAGATTGATATCGACGCCTCCTGTTCATATAATGCTTATTGAAAAGCCAATGTAATACAATTCTTATTCAAGATTTTGTGGAATAAAAGTCTTATTCGAAATTTCGGGGAATAAAAGTCTTATTCGAAGTTCCGGGGAATAAAAGTCTTATTCGAATTTCCGAGGAATATAAATCTTATTCAATGTTCCGTGTAAGAAAAGTCTTATTCAAATTTTCATGTAATAAAAGTCTTATTCAAATTTCCGAGTAATAGAAGTCTTATTCAGAATTAAATGCAAGAAAACTTATTTGCTGTCTCTATATCAGCAAACAAAGTTCACTGTAGCAACAAAACGTTCGCTCCCACAGCAAACTTTTTATATGCGTGCCTGCTATATAAAATTTTTTATTTGAAACAAGTAAATAGTTATTAGGCTCTGGAAAAATATATTTTTATTTCATTCAAATAAATTTTATTTGGCACAAATAAATGTATAAATAAAAGATATATAGATTTATATATTCACATCTTATATATTACATTGCTTTTACCAAATGATAAATTCTATTATTACAATAGTAAATAAAAGATTTCTCTGAATGTGTAAAAATCCTGTTTGAATAATATGGTTTCTTGTTTCTCCTTTTTCAAAATCTAAAAAATTAAAATAATACTAAAAATGTCAATTTGATATTCCAAGAAATTTGTTGTTTAATTTTTATATATTTTTTAACACAATTTCTACACGGAGAAAAATAGTCAAATAATCTATCCAACTCGTGGGACCCTGGAGCGTCATCCTAAAATTGTTTGGAGGGACTATTTCTTGGATAATACAATGAATTCGTCAGCTGCTGTAGCTCTGCAATAGTTAGGACATCTTTTTAATTAGATAAGGTATCCACTAATTGGTAGCCATAACCAATTAATTGAATGGCTCTCTAGAGTCCACGAAATTGGATATATTATGGAACCATTTTTTCGCGTGATAATCCTAAAGAATTTTTTTATAATTTTAATGTAAATTTTCAAAAATACAATTAAATATTATTTTATAGGGTTACCACAAAAATTTCACTTAAATTTTCCCTGATATTTTCTTGAATTGTAAATATTTTTTTTCTATAAAATTTTTTTTTCTATCAAATGAGATTTCTATAAAAAATTGTGTTTAATAAAAATTCCAAAAAATAAAAATTCAACAAATAAATTCTGCTAAGTGATTAATCGGTTGGATAAAATGACGATTATTTATTTATATATTTATTTGCAGTTTACGGGTAGTATTATATATTATTCCTGACTTGTTGTAGACCTGTTTTAAATGTTTTAGTTTTAACTTATTTCCATTGATTATAATAATAGTGTTATTATTATTAATAATAATAATAATAATAATAAAATAAATATTTAATATTAATAACAATAAAATTCATCTTTATTTAAACTAATTAACAGTTTTGTTAACAATAAAATTTTCCATAAATATTAAATAAATTGTGAATTACCGTTTAAAAATTGGTAAACGACAAAACATGCAAAATAGAAATAGCATTTTTTAAAAATTGGTAACAGTGAGAACATAAATTAAACACGCAGTGAATAATTCTTTTTAATCTGTATTATTCTTCCTCGTCACTCGTGTTTTGTTCAATTATTACTTTCTCTTGAAAAGAGTTGTAATAATTATGATATTTGGATGGGATGATGTTATTTAGGCACAAAGATTTTAAATCCTTCAATTTGGCAGCAGGAAGTCCTTGGTAACTGAAGTAGGCTTTTTTAAGATCGTATTTCTTTACATTGACGTTATTCTTTCCTTTTCTAGTCACAAGTGTTTCCAATTCCATTTTGAATGATGTTTTGTACTGCAGTTGGTTACAGTTTTCTTTTGAGACTGATATTTGCTTTAATTTTGAAATTGGCACTTGACATGTTTGTTGTTTATTGTTTTTTAAAATAGTTTTCCCCCAATTCATTTGAGATGACAAATCCTTGAAATCAAAAATCATATTGTAATTAACGATTATGACTTCATAATTCGGTTTCGTTAATTTGGCCCCTTTAATGATGTCGCACCATTCACTGAGACTGAATATCCTTTTACCTTTTGCGTGTTTTTCTATCATAGCGTGAACCGAATCTCCCTCGTTTTGTGTATGCCCTACTTCAAGAAATGAATGCCTAATGTTGACATTAAATCTTGAAGAGGCATAAACAAACATTGAAAAAACGTTTTTGTTTCTATTTTGACCTGCACAATTATCTGACCAGAAGAAAAAATCTGTAATTCCTTCAGATACTTTTCTCTCAACATAATGGAGCAAGCAGCTAGCGACTTCATTCGAACCTTTCCGTGCATCATCTTCACTCCAAACATAGCAGTGAGCAGCATGACGTCCAATATCGTATATTGTAAAGTTATAAACGGAAAGTTTTCGTTTATAATATAATGAACTTGCCTCAGTTTTTGGAGTCAGCAAAACCTTCTCAAAATCAAAGGTGGCCATACATAAATATTTATTTTCTTTAGCCATTATTTTTTCTTCATCTTTTAATTTTCTGGACGTTTCCTTATTTTCAATATGAATATTGTATGTATTTGATAAACTCCTTTTTTCCTCCTCTGAAGCATTTTTGAATTTTTCACAAGTGTCGCATTGGTCTTTTTTTGGTTTGAAAAAACCGATATTAAATTTTGTATTAAAAACATCATAATAATGATGTTTTGTAGCTATAGGTTTCTTCTTCTCAGTCATCCAATCAACATACATTGTGTACATTTTGCTTAAACTTAACATCTCTTCTAAATATTCTCGGTTTGAATCTTTTCTCGTATAATGGGAATCCACTCTTGAAAACATATTTATGTGTTCCATTACACTTGCTGTTACTTCCTCATCAATAGCTCTAGGTCTTGTTTTTGACGTACCTCGTTTGTCGATTAAAACTGAGTCACCATTTCGAAATTTTTTGAAGGCAATATTAATAGTCTGTTTACTTATATTCAATGTGTTTAGGAACATTGATTGACACACAACTATTTTCTGATCTCTTTCATTGATGCTATACGTTTTGCGGTAAATTCTTTCTTTTCTATCTGGATTATCCAAATTACTGCTTTCTGAGACGTGTCGCAAAATGAAATCATATTTTCGGGAATGGTCTGCTATGCTCCAGTATTCTTCAAAAAAACATTTTCTTGCTGACTCGGAAATTTTTGTTTTACATTGGAATCTACATTCAGAACCACAAGTTCTTTGAATAGAACGTGCTTCAACATTTTTTTTTGTTGAACGTGAAGTATATTTTAATCCTAGATTTACTGACTTTTTTGTGACATTTACTTTCCATTTTTCAGGATGACATAATCTTTTTCTTGATTTTGGCTCATCTGGTTCTTCGATCGTCCTTTTCTCTCCTTTATCCATAGATTCACTTGAATATTTGTCAATATTTGAATCAATGGATACTTTTTCTCCATAGTCTTTAGGAATTTCTATATCGTCATCTGAAGATAAAAAAACTTCTTCCTGCACCCCTGAAGACTTGTTCCAAAAATCCAAATCAACCTCCAAGTCATCATCATGATTTAAAAGTTCAGTGTCATTTAAAAAATCGCCGTTTACAAAATTAGAGTCCTTTGAAAAAGTAGACAAATTTGGGTTTAAGAAATCAAAATTATCATTTGAAAATGAATTGCTCATATCAATTTCGGGTATTTTATTTTCATTATTTTCTGGTATCGGTAGCTGACCACATAAATTATTATTTGTCTTGATTACGATGTTTCCTGAATCCATATCAAATAACTTATTCATCTCTTCAGATAAATCTGTATCGAAAAATGTTAAAAATTAATATAAGTTTACATTAATTTTTCTTATTTATGGGACGCATGAATAAGTTCTAAAATTAATTTGTTAAAATTTCCATTTCTTAGAATTTTCTTTTACCGAATTTTTATTTGATCGAATTATTATTTGACAGAATTTCTTTTCAACTGATTTTTTACATTACAGAATTTTTATGTAACCAAACATTCACTTGACAGAACTTCTATTTAATCGAATTTTCATAAGCTCGATTTTTTAATAAACAGAATTGCCACTTAGACGAATTCTTATTAGACAGAATTTTAATAGAAAGAATTTATTTTTATCCGAATTTTTATTTTTTAGAATTATTATTTCACAGAATTTTCATTTCATCGATTTTTCAAATTACAGAATTGTTACTTAACGAAATATTCATTTAACAGAATTTCCTTTTGATCGAATTTTTATGTGTCAGAATTTTCATCTTTTCGAATTTTCATTAAACAGACAATTCATTTAAACAAAGTTTTATTAGGTAGAATTTTAATAGAAATAATTTACTTTTAGCGGAAGTTTCATTTCTTAGAATTATTATTTAGCAGAATTTTAATTTAATCGATTTTTAACATTGCAGAACTTTTATTTAGTCGAAATTAAATTTAACAGAATTTCTATTTGATCGAATTTGGATTTGTCAGAATTTTTATTAATTCGAATTTCCACTAAACAATATTTATTTAGACGAATTTTTGTACGACAGAATTTCCATTTCACTGAATTTTTATTTGTTTGAATTCTTATTTGAATGAATTCTCATTTGAAGGAATTCTTAAAACGTCGAATTTGCATTTGTCCGAATTTGCAAATGGTCGAATAAGCATCCGGCAGAAACGATTCAGCGCGAATTTTAAAATTAACCAATCATAAATTTCTTGATAACTTCTGATTGGTTAATTTTAAAATTCGCGCCGAATCGTTTCTGCCCGATGCTTATTTGGCCATTTGCAAATTCGGACAAATACAAATTCGACGTTATAAGAATTCTTTCAAATGAAAATTCGTTCAAATAAGAATTCGTAAAAATAAAAATTTGGTGAAATGGAAATTTTGTCATACAAAAATTCGTCTTAATAAATATTCTGTTTAATGGAAATTCGAATTAATAAAAATTATGACAAATCTGAATTCGATCAAATAGAAATTCTGTTAAATTAAATTTTGACTAAATAAAAGTTCTGCAATGTATAAAATCGATTAAATTAAAATTCTGCTAAATAATAATTCTTTAAAATGAAACTTGCGCTAAAAATTCTACCTAATAAAAATTCGTTTAAATGAATAGTCTGTTTAATGGAAATTCGAAAAGATGAAAATTCTGGCACATAAAAATTCGATCAAATGAAAATTCTGTTAAATGAATAATTGGATAAGTGACAATTCTGTAATGTAAAAAATCGATGAAATAGAAATTCTGTGAAATAATAATTCTAAAAAATGAAACTTCACATAAAAGTAAATTCTCTATATTAAAATTCTGTCTAATTAGATTTCGTCTAAATGGCTATTTTGTTTAACAAAAAATCGAGCATATGAAAGTTCTGAGAAATAAAAATTCGATGAAATAGAAGTTCTGTCAATTGAATGTTCGGTTGTATAAAAATTCTGTAATACAGTAAAGCAGATAAATAGAAATTCCGTCAAATTAAAATTCGGTTAAAAGAAAATTCTATTTAATGAAATTCTAAGAAATGGAAATTCTAAAAAATTAATTTTAGAACTTATTCATGCGCCCCTTATTTATTTTGGTTAATTATTTATTTATGGCAATCAATTATTATAAAAACGATTTTTAAATATATATTTTATTGTTGTCAAATTAATGAAAAATTATTTAAGGAAAGACAAAATTTTATGTATTACAAGATTTTATGTTTATATTATATTTTTATTCCAATTATTTTATCTAAATTATTTACCAGTTGAAGTAGATGCTTTTGAATCCATTTCAAATCAAAGTATATTTTGGAATGGTTAATACTGTATTCTCACAAATCTACACAAAAAACGGTAGACGTAAATTTTAACTTAATTACATTTTATTTCTTAAATTAATAATTACTTTTTGAATAATTATTGATAAAATTTCACATAATTTTATAAACTTAACTTTGTTAACTTTTTAAACTTCGTAAAAGAATTATAATAAAACTGAAGGTTTATAATCATAAAATGTATTATAATATTTATTTATAAGAATAATTTAAAAATATTTCATTAAAAAGATGAAATTGTATATAAGAAGAATTTTAATCATATTTGAATTTTACTATAAAATCTTATTTTACAAAGTTCCGTTTTTATAATACAAACCAGCTCAATTAATATGTTGAAGAATCCGTAAGAAATCCATTTCTCTACCTAATTGTTCAGCATTTTTAAAACTAACGAATTTTCTAACAAAATATCACAATTATATTATGTAGATAATTAAATAATTATCTCTTCAACAAGATTATGGAATGACATTCCGTTCTTTGTCAATTGTCAAAAAATGAAATTAGGGGCAAATGAAATTCTTTTTTTTTGACAATATTGACAAAAGACATAACATGCAGTAATTTAGATTTCAGAAAATTTTTTAATTTTTTGATATTTTTAAAACAAACTTTAGAGAAATTTCTATTAAATAAATTAATTTTATGCTGACTATTTTTTATGTAAATCTATCGGAATACAGTATTAACCTATCAGGCCTTCCTGAATGAAGTGAATTTAGGAGCAATCTACTTCAACTGATATGTAATTTAAAGTAGGTTCATGTAAAACATAAAATTTTTTTTTATTAACAAGAATTTATCAATATTGCGACGACATAAAAATAAAATATTTAAGTCATTATTGTAATAATTAATGGTTAGAAAAATAAATCAATGATGAATAAAAAAATAAGATAAATTTAAATTAACTTTTACCATTTTTGCATACAAATTTATCTCAAGGAATAACATATTTCATGTAAATTGAAGAACCAAAAGAATTAATTTATACACATTTTTACACATTTATATGTGAACAGAATCCAAAATATAAAATAAAGATATTTCTGTTTCAAATAACTTTAAGTTAATGAACGGCAACAATTGATTAAATAATACTTCGAAAAATACTGATCGGAAAAAAATTTTGCAAATTTTATGCTTAATGGATTTTGCATACGTTTTGCTTAATTTTTCTGCTAAATTAATTTTACCAAATCAATATTGCAAAAAATTTTGCAGTCGTATAATTGATTTTGCAAAATTAATCTGACAAAAACAATCTTGCAAAAAAATGTCGCAGATTTTGTGCTTTATAGATTAATTAATTAATTTTGCAAAAAAATGTTCTTAAGTTTATGTATTGTAGACTGATCAATTAATAAATTTTGCAAATTAATTTGGAAGAGAATATAAATTTTTTGAAAGATGCTTCAATAGAAAAAGGTACCAAGTACAATTTTCAGATGTATAAGTTCCTCAAGACTCTAGAAAAAAAGTATTCATCGAATCAAATATTAGCGAATGTGCAAGTGAACCAATACCAGGAGAGAACCAGAAAACCAGAAAAACCTATAACATAAAATCTTTTGAAACAAAACAAATATATTTAAAAATTATTTTCAACTTATTTATATATTAAACCTCAATCTTCTACGAAATATTGAATAAGAATTTTTTTGATTGCAATCTTAGAAAGGATTTGTTTTTTCTCGCATTTAATTCTGAAAAGAAATTTTATTACACGAAAATTTGAATAAGACTTTTATTACTCGGAACCTTGAATAAGATTTATATTCCTCGGAAATTCGAATAAGACTTTTATTCCCCGAAACTTCGAATAAGACTTTTATTCCCCGGAATTTCGAATAAGACTTTTATTCCTCGGAAATTCGAATAAGACTTTTATTCCCCGAAACTTCGAATAAGACTTTTATTCCCCGGAATTTCGAATAAGACTTTTATTCCACAAAATCTTGAATAAGAATTGTATTACATTGGCTTTTCAATAAGCATTATATGAACAGGAGGCGTCGATATGAAAAAATTGTCAGTCGAGACACTCAAAAGAGATATTGAAGAAGAAATCTGCGAATAAGGAAAAATAGTCGAGAAAAAATTAAAGAGTAGAACATTTGATTGTAATTAACGAAGGCGAAAAGTTACCAAAAACTCTGTATTCAGTATACAAGGAAATAAATTATTATTATTATTATTATTATTATTATTATTATTATTATTATTATTATTATTATTATTATTATTATTATTATATGTATAATCGTAGCTAAAAATAATCCTATGTATGGACTCTTGAGTCCTAAAACATGAAATGTATAAAAAATGTAAATATTAATTAAATTGTGTGCGTTCATTTATTTAAGCAAAAATAATTACACAACTGCAAAAAAATATACCAACTTTCACTATAACTTTCTCTAACATATTTATAAAATATACATCGTTTAGAGTATTTACATTCACAATTATCGTTGTTTTTTGTTAAAAATATAGCGTTATTATTACTATATAATGTACGAAGAACTATTTAAACAGATTTTTTTAGAAACTGAGAAGAAAAAGGCGTTGATAAGCGCATATTTGCTGTTTATTTAATCGATTCGAAAATCTCAATTTCAAGGCGATTTTAGAAACACAACAATCAATGATCGATAATCAACCATTTATCTGTAATTTGATCGATTTGTTTCGTAAGAATTGGATTACGAAGGCGCATTTTGACTTCCAATTTTCCCCCCGTTGCTTTCCTTCCATCCATCAGCTGAAAAATACGATCACAATTGAAAGTACATTTTTTACATGAGATAATATTTTATAACTTTTGGAATGTTTTATTTCAAGTAAAAAAGGTTTTCTGCAAATACACTCGAAAATTTAGAAACACATTTTTACATTTAAAAATAAATATTTAAATTAAAAACAAAATTAATATAAAAGATCTGTAAATGACTAAACAATTAGTTATAAAAATAATTTACCGGAAAAGAATCATGTAAAATGCACTGTGTTTCGAGAGGTTGTAATTTTACAGACACAGTACCTAGTAAACTATCACGTTTGAAAAATCCCCTGAAACAAAATTGCAAAATTTTATTAGACAAGACTATAAAAATACTAAAAAAATTTTATATTTCAAGTTTCTACATGTCAATAATTCTATTCAACTAATGCAAAATACTAGCGATAAAATCTACAAAAGAGATTTCTTTGCAATTGAAAAATGTAATGGTGCAGTATGTCTTGTTCTAATCATTAAAAGTCTGAATAAAATGTTTGAACTTTTGAGTCTCCGGAAAGAAGAATTCGAATCTAAATGCCAATGCAAATTTCAGTTACACGAAAAATTGTCAATACTGAAATCTAAAAACATTTCAATTAGAATTACTAAAGATTTTTAATTCTAAAAACTAATTTTTCTAGAATGTTTAGAAAATTTTAGGAAAAAATGATTTATGATAATGGAAAAAAACTACTATAATGAGAAACAAAAAAAAATTGGAAAATGATAGACAAAAGAAAAAGAAAACTACTTTATGCAGTATGTAAGTTCGTGATTTGCAAATAACTGTAATTTTTTAAAGGGACAAATCCTGCTCAAAAAAAGACAGTTATTTGCAAATCACCCAAGTATAAATGCGGATCCATTCACCAAGTAACTACCTTGGAAGTCAAACATGCGTTTACGAAATTTTCATACCTTGGGTGAGTGCAACACAGGATTGGGTTCAGCGAGCATCTGCAAGCAACAACCTATTCTATGAACTATATGATAACCTGATAAAGAAGCAGGAATCTATTTCACACCGAAAATAATAAGTGAATTGAACGAAAAAGTTAATAAAAGAAAACTAGTTAGGGTCAGTTGGGGTAAAAGGGGACAAAATCCCTATTTTTCACAAATTACGTAAGTTTCTTCCTTTAAAAGGTAATATTTGCGGGTTTATTTTTTTTAAGTTGTTACTTACATTCCCAGGATTAATTTTATGCAGCAGAAAAAAATTTAGATAAGCTTTAAACGCATAAAACTGAATGTCCCCATTTACCCCAAGATTTAGAAAATTTCTTAAAATTTAGGGTAAATGGGGACAGCATAGTTTTTAAGAAAGGTTTCAGAAAAAAGTTTCCTTAAGTATATTACTGTATAAAGGGATGAAAAAACTTGAAAAAATTGTAGTAGATATATAATAATTAAACCAATTGAAATTTTTTTATTTATTTATTTTTTTTTATTTCAGTATTTTGTCTTGCATTTGAAAAAAAAAGACTTAAAAATTATACAAATTGATTTTCTTATTCCTTATGACTCCCATAACAGAAATTCACTTAAATTTTTGATTTTTGTCAATTTGGTTAATAATAACAAGCTCTCCCCATGTACCCCGAGCTTTTAAATTCTTGGGGTAAATAAGGAGAGCTTGATATTATTAAGCAAATTGACAAAAATCAAAAATTTAAGTGAATTTCTGTAATATGTGTCTTATATAAGGAATAAGAAAAATTTTTTGAATGATTTTTAAATCTGTTTTCTTTGAAATGCGAGACAAACTACTGAAACAGTTTGATTTTAATTTTCAAGGTTTTATGCATTGAGCAATGACTTAAATTATCTTGCTGACAATTGTCAAGATAAAAGCTTGTCAATACTCAGAACCTCTTGTAGGTGATCTGAGGTTAAAATATTGACGTTGAACTTAATTTGAAAACAGTAAATTAAGCTCCAACACCTCTTGTCCCTATTTACACCAACTGACCCTATGTACCATTAAAAATCAACCAAAATTATAACCTGTGCGTTTTTGGGAAAAGAGAAGAGACTGTACATTAGAATGGCCCAAAAATACACTGTCAAATTTTTCTTAATCTAAAAAAGCTAGAATCTTCCCTTCTTCGCGAATATAGTTTAAAGTCTAAGGGAAACTTAAATAATACGATAATATGAACGTAATTTTTAAAAACTAAATTTTTTTAAATAATTGAATTAAAAGAAGTAAATTAATTAAAAAATAATTCAATTTAAATACAATTTAATTTTTAAAGTCAATAAATTTTATTGTTGGTGGATTAATAGTCTGAATAATCTATTTCCAAATTTTCACTTTGAGAAAAATTATAAAAATTCTATTTTTATAAAAATTTAATACTGGTACTGCAATGTATTAAAGTTGTTAAATTAAGTCACTATTCTATATTTTATATTAACTACAAGGTTTGAATTTTTTACTTTTTAATAAAATCTTTAAAAGGATTTAAAAATAGAAATTTAATTATTTTCAGTTGATTTTGTACCTTTCTAATAAGCAGAAAAATTTATTAGAAAAAAAATTCGTTGGTAAAGTTATAAACAATTCAAATTTTTAGCTGCCTTAAATAAAAAAAAATTTTTCCCAAGATTTGAATGACAAATTTAAAAACAAACAAATAGATTGTTCTCTTCTTGAAATGTAGTATTTTAAAACAATTTTTATTATAAACAGTTTTTTAAAATTATTTAACTACAAAATATTAATAAAAAACAGTGTTCTCCATCTTCTAAGTAAAATTTGAAAATTGTTTTATATTTCCCATAAATTTCTGTGTATAAAACCGTAGAGAAAAAAATGACACTCAATTGGAAAAATGTTATTTAATAAATCATTATTCAATTATGTAATAATTTATTAATAAATATTTTTTATTAAAAACAATACGAGATAAACATTCAAAGTCATATCTCTCATTACACGTAATTATTGTTTATAATAAATTATTATTATAAAATAACTTTTTTCCAATTAAGTGTCATATTTTTACAACGAATTTATACTCAAAAAAGCATGCGAAATAAGAAACAATTTTTTAATTTTATATAGAACATGAAGAACACATTTTTTGTTAACATTCTGTAAGTAAACTATTTAAAAAAATATTTAAAAGCAGAATTTTTTCAAAACAAAAATTATTTTTAAATACTTCATTAGAGACGGGAAAAACCTATTTTTTGTTTTTAAAGTCCACTGGATTTAAAAAAAAAATTTGTTCTTTTTAGGGTTCCGTACACCTTCGGTGCACCCAGTTGAAAATTCCGACCTCGTTTACGACGTCGTATTTTAAGTAGTTTGCGACGTAGTAAACGACGTAGTAAACGACGTAGAAAACGACGTAGAAAACGACGTCGTAAATGAAAGCGGAATTTGGGATAGCAAACTACGTCGTTTACGATGTCGTTTACTACGTCGTTTACGATGTTGCAAAAATTATTTTAATATTATTTATTTAGCAATTTAGTAAGTCCAATATCCTATATTATATTAAAAATTTTAATAATAATTTAAAAAATCAATAATTTAAAAAAAATTTATTTTTATTATTTTTTAATAGTTATTATTATTATTTTATTTTTAATATTTAAATTAAAATAAAAAAATGGTCATCAAAATATTAGTGAAACCATTTCTTCCAAAAAAGAATTTGTCTCAAATCCAATAAAGGAGAGACATCGGGCAGAAAAAAATTTCGACAAAAAAAAAATTTTCGATCACTGCTTATATACCAATCTAATGGCACCTCAACTGCGAGAAACAGTTATGATGTTCGCCCTCCCTGTGGCGTTGAGCGAACTTAAGTCCATAGCTGAGCCATCAGCGCAGCGCGGAAACATTTGAAAAATTTGATTTTATTAGATATTTTATTTTATTTTAAATATGACAAATAATTAATGTCATAAATAATTATTAATAACATAATGTCATACTTAATAATTCGTTAATTAATTATTTTTAACGAAAATTTGACAAAAAAAAAATTTGTTGGCCAAAAAAAATATTACCATTAAAAAATAATTTTTTTGTTAAATTTTCGTAGTAAAAAAAATTTTTTTAAGACAATTATTTGTGACCTAAAAAAATATCACGATGAGAATATAATTAAAAAAAAAATTACTCGTAGCACAGAAAAAATTTCACCATGAGAAAATAATTTTTTTAAAATTTTATTTGTAAAAAATTTATTGGTAGCTCAAAAAAAATATCACGATGAGAAAATAATTTTTTGTCAAATTTTCTCTGTAAATAAATTAATTAACTAAATAACGTACCGTAAAACGGGGTTATTTCGCTCATTGCGGGTAAATTCGCTCACCCACTTTTATGCTTTATTTCAGCTTTAAAATAAAGTTTAATACATTTATTAGCCGGTTAAATTTTCGTAGTAAAAAAATTAATTAACTAATTATTAAGCTAACTAGCAAAATTAAACGCGCGCAAGCGCGCCAAATTGAGGATTTAATTATTTGTTAAAAAGAAATTAAAGATTAATATTATTAATAATAATTTAATTTATTAGAATATGATAACATATTAAATGATAATAATGAAAATTATATGTTTACAGGCCTCGGATTATACGACTTTTTCCGACTTTTTTCAAAAATACGACTTTTATCGACTTATTTTAATAAAATGCGACATTTTTTTTACATTAGAAAAAAATGTAAATAAAATACATTTTTTTTTTGTATAAAATGTAGATCTTCTTCAGATCTTCTTCAATTCAATTATTTAACAAATGAACTAAAATGATTCTTCACTAAATTAATTATTTTTAATAATTTTAATTAAATACATCACAAATTCAATTATATCAAAATTAATTTTCAATTAAAATTTTTATGAAATTTAACAATTGTTTATAATTTAAAAAAAAATATCACAATAAAATTGAATTATTTTTTAAAAATTTCAATTCAAAATAAACTAAAATTCAATTATTACCCGAAATTTTAATTCAAAATCAATTAAAATTCAATAATTATCCAAAATTTTCAATTTAAAATTTAATTATTTACCAAGTTTTTAATTTAAAATGAAATAAAATTCAATTATTTTCTAAAATTTCTATTCAAAATTAATTATCCAAATTTTCAATCAAAAATGAACTTAAATTAAATTATTATCCAAAATTTCAATTAATATTCAATTATTTCCCAAAATTTTCAATTCAAAATGAACTGAAATTCAATTATTTTCCAAATTTAAAATCAAATAAAATTTCATTATTCTCAAAAATTTGAATTCAAAATTAATTGAATTTTCAATAATTTGAATTTAAAAGCATCTAAAATTTCTAAAATTTTCCATCGAAATTTTTTTTTTTGAAATTTAATAATTTCAATTATAACTCTAAGGAAATTCAATTATTTTTAACTATTTTAATAATATTCTTTGAAAATTCAACTATGTGAAACCATTTTTCAATTAAAAATGATTTTCAAATTATTGTATTTTGTCCGCATTTTCTAATAAATTTTTAGTGAAATCATCTAAAATTTTAATTACAAAACACTTAAAGTTTCAATTAATTTCAAAAATCTCAATTTTAAATCTTTGAAAATTCAATTAAATTTAAAAAATGTTTTCCAAAAATTGTTTGATAAATTATTTTTAGTTCTGTAAAATTTAATAATTGTTTGAAAATTAACAATATCTTTTGAAATTTAATTATTTCTAAAAATTTCATTTTTAACCCTTCGAAAAGGATTATTATTAAAAAAAAAAATTTCATTTAAAAATCTGTAAAATATTTTTGTTAAAATGAAAAACAAATCCACTTTTTTTTGGAATATAAATCGACTAAAACGACTGTTTTGTGTCTTTAAGTTGATTCGAGGCCTGTGTTTTTATAATTAATATTTAATAGGTAATCGTTGGCCCCTGGTACCTTAAAAATAAATTTTTTTCAAATTACTATCTTGTACGAAATTTCCTGGCGCATCTTTTTTCTCATCATAAATTTTTTGTATTTGTATACAATTTTTGAATCAATATACAATTTTTAAATTAATATACAACTTTAAAAAAAATTTCGTTGGTAAACGTTGTGTACTTCAACTTCGTGAATTGAATTTTCGAATTTGGAATTTTAAAGAAATTTATTTTATTATTTTATTTTAAAGAAATTTGGAAACACAATTATACAACTTTGGCAAAAATGAGAAAAAGAATTGTCAAAATTTGACACGTCATAAGATTACTATTCAAAAAAACACGTGAAATCAGAAAAGGCCAACTTCAAGTTAGGACAGAAAGACAGACCAAACATTTTATTATTATATAATTATTTAATTAATTTTTTTTACAGAGAAATTTTGACAAAAAAATTATTTTCTCATCGTGATATTTTATTTGGGCCACAAATAATTTTTTTACTGAGGAAATTTTAAAATAAGTAAATTTCTCATCGTAATATTTTTTTGTGCTACGTACAATTTTTTTGTTAAATTTTTTGCAGAGAAATTTTTACAACAAAATTATTTTTCATCGTGATTTTTTTTAAAAACACGAATTTTTTTTTTCAAAGAAAATTTGAAAAAAAATTATTATTTTATCATTGTGATATTCTTTTGTGCTACGAATAAATTTTTGGTAAATTTTCGTAGTAAAAAAAACAACGATTTATTACGGTATTTAGTGAATTAATTGTTTTGGAGAGAAAATTTGACAAAAAAGTTATTTTCTTATCGTGATAATTTTTTTAGGCCACAAAATATTTTTTTTACAGAGAAAATTTAAAAATAATTAAAATTCTCATCTTGATATTATTTTTGTGCTACAAATATTTTTTTGTTACATTTTCGTAGTAAAAAATTAAGTAACTAATAATTACCGTAAAACAGGGTTATTTCGCTCAGTGCGGGTAAAGTCGCTCACCAATTTTTTTGCTTTAAATTTGATTAAAAACTAAAATTTAGTATTTCTATTAACAAATTTAACATTTTAACCTGGTAATAAATGTATTAAACTTTATTTTAAAGCTGAAATAAAGCATAAAAGTGGGTGAGCGAATTTACCCGCAATGAGCGAAATAACCCCGTTTTACGGTACGTTATTTAGTTAATTAATTTATTTACAGAGAAAATTTGACAAAAAATTATTTTCTCATCGTGATATTTTTTTTGAGCTACCAATAAATTTTTTACAAATAAAATTTAAAAAAAATTATTTTCTCATGGTGAAATTTTTTCTGTGCTACGAGTAATTTTTTTTTTTAATTATATTCTCATCGTGATATTTTTTTAGGTCACAAATAATTGTCTTAAAAAAATTTTTTTTACTACGAAAATTTAACAAAAAAATTATTTTTTAATGGTAATATTTTTTTTGGCCAACAAATTTTTTTTTTGTCAAATTTTCGTTAAAAATAATTAATTAACGAATTATTAAGTATGACATTATGTTATTAATAATTATTTATGACATTAATTATTTGTCATATTTAAAATAAAATAAAATATCTAATAAAATCAAATTTTTCAAATGTTTCCGCGCTGCGCTGATGGCTCAGCTATGGACTTAAGTTCGCTCAACGCCACAGGGAGGGCGAACATCATAACTGTTTCTCGCAGTTGAGGTGCCATTAGATTGGTATATAAGCAGTGATCGAAAATTTTTTTTTGTCGAAATTTTTTTCTGCCCGATGTCTCTCCTTTATTGGATTTGAGACAAATTCTTTTTTGGAAGAAATGGTTTCACTAATATTTTGATGACCATTTTTTTATTTTAATTTAAATATTAAAAATAAAATAATAATAATAACTATTAAAAAATAATAAAAATAAATTTTTTTTAAATTATTGATTTTTTAAATTATTATTAAAATTTTTAATATTGGATATTGGACTTACTAAATTACTAAATAAATAATATTAAAATAATTTTTGCAACATCGTAAACGACGTAGTAAACGACATCGTAAACGACGTAGTTTGCTATCCCAAATTCCGCTTTCATTTACTATGTCGTTTACTATGTCGTTTTCTACGTCGTTTACTACGTCGTTTACTACGTCGTATACTACGTCGTTTACTACGTCGCAAACTACTTAGAATACGACGTCGTAAACGAGGTCGGAATTTTCAACTGGGATGTACCGACGGAACCCTTATGAAAAGACTCTTGCGTCTGTCCCAGCGTTGTGTCCCCACCCCCCTTAACTTCTACATTTTTGTATATGAAGAACTGCAATTTAATACACATAAGTATTTTCACGCGTAGATTATAGGAAAAATATAGCGAGACTGATTGGATTTGATAGAAGTCGGCAGGCAGTCACGGTTGAGCTTAGGATAAGTTCGACTGGGATTTGTGAATATAATATACTTCATGAGTAGAAATTTGTCAGCAGTCACGGTTGAGCTCACGATAAATTTGTCTGGGCCTTCTGAATATGATATACTTCATGAGTATATGTTTAGCAGGCAGACACTGTTGAGCTGACGGTAAGTTCGACTGTGGCTTGCATATAAGCGATAATTAGTGAGTAAATATTTAGCCATGTTATTTATTGAGACACGTGATCATACGAAACAATATTTTTGGCAAAAAACTGTAACATAAATTTCCCATTGAGTGAAGGTATCAAAAATAAAAGTTATACAAAGTAGATATTTAAATGTGTTTCTTTTTTTTATCTTTATTTATTTATATAAAAAAGAGTTTATTATTGTTGATGTACGGAACCCTTGAATAACTCGCACTTGTCCGTTTTTTATATATGTATAAGACAGCAAAAAATTTCAATTGTCTACAACTTTAAAAAAAAATTGTTTTGGTCTAATTTTTTCAGAAATTTATTCTAATTATAGTGGAAGTAAAAAAGCGATTTAAAATTGAAAATTATTTACTTTTTGAAAATTTTGGGTGATCCGTTTGAGAAATTTTGACCCTATAAATAATTTTTTTTAAATCGTTGATAATTAGAATCTAGAAAATTTAACTTTTCTCTTTATGCAACTTTGATAAATATTAATATTAAACTATAAAGTAAATGACAATTTTTCATTTACTAAAACTCCAAATTTTTCCAATAAATTTTAATTCGAAAAACTGAAACACTTAGCGAACTTGTTAATCCTTAAAAAAAATTTTGTTTGCATTCAGGCAGATTGCATGGGAAGATTTCTTGCCTTTTTTTAAAAAAATATTTTTTGGATCACACTATTGGATATGGATTTTTACATTTCTTTAAATACAATTTTTTTTCACATAAAAGATTGCAATTTCTCAAAAATTTTCATTAGAAAATCAATTTTTTCATTGTATTAGAAATATAAAAATCGACAACCATTTCTTAAGTTCTTTTCTCTAACGCATTATATTAAACGAACAATCTAGTGTCACAAAAGGATATTTAAAAGTAAAACAAAAATAGTTTAAAAAGACCTCAGGATGTAAATAATGTCAAGCAAAGATAAAAAAACTTACCCTTTAGACCAGATTTGACATTTTAATGAATGTCTCTTAAAAGTTCTTTGGCACTGACGAGAAGTACGATCAATAATTCCATTTAATGGAAAAACCGCATTATATTCTGGATTTGTAGTGTCACGGACTGTTGATGTAGAATCAGTCATATGATTATCGTTAGGATAAGGAAATTCATATATCACATAAGTATCGGCCTCTTTTGGAAAATTCACTCCTCGAATTATTGATAATTCCAAATCCCCATCGCTCAAATCCGTACTACATCTGTAAATCAATTTATGAATAAAATTCATTCAAGTGCAATCTAACTATTAATTAGTTCTTAATTAATAATTGAATTTTAAATCTTGAAAATTTTATAATTTCAAACATTGAAAATTAAATTTTCAATATGAAAAATGAAAAAAGTTTACGTACTGGACAATGGCATAAGTTTTAATTTCATAATGATGTTGAGGAGGAGGCGAACTATTTCGTTTACGTACTCGAAGCATGTCTAAATCACGAGTATAACCCAAAGCGAGTCTTTCCCATCTATTGTAGCCAGGAACATCGCCTAGACCCTTACAATGATCTCTTGTTGACAAACACCACTAAAATTAAATAAAATTAATTGTTTTTAAAATTAAATATTTTCAATCTTTTCGGACCAATCAATAAATATGAAAATAGAATCAGAATCAATAATCAGTGTCAGTAATGTAAGTTTACTAGTTAAATAATTTTTTTTCAGAATATCGTAAGCAGAAATTGATTTTTAATTCTGTATATAGGGGAGTGTAGTCATGAGTGGACCACCTTGCGATTCTTGGTAAGAGAAAAGTCGATGCATTTAATTGAAAATAAATTGTGATAGGTGTGGGTTGTTCTTAAAGTGGTTTTAGAGGAAAACCGAAGTTTTTTGATTTAAGATAAGTTAATCCCTATTGAAAATTCCGACGCCGTCTCCTACGCCGGATACCCTGTTGAAAATTCCGACCTCGTTTACGACGTCGTATTCTAAGTAGTTTGTGACGTAGTAAACGACGTAGTAAACGACGTAGTAAACGACGTAGAAAACGACATAGTAAACGACGTCGTAAATGAAAGCGGAATTTGGGATAGTAAATGACGTCGTTTACTACGTCGTTTACTACGTCGTTTACTACGTCGTTTACGATGTCGTTTACTACGTCGTTTACGATGTCGTTTACGATGTCGTTTACTACGTCGTTTACGATGTTGCAAAAATTATTTTAATATTATTTATTTAGTAATTTAGTAAGTCCAATATCCAATATTAAAAATTTTAATAATAATTTAAAAAATCAATAATTTAAAAAAAAAAATTATTTTTATTATTTTTTAATAGTTATTATTATTATTTTATTTTTAATATTTAAATTAAAATAAAAAAATGGTCATCAAAAAATTAGTGAAACCATTTCTTCCAAAAAAGAATTTGTCTCAAATCCAATAAAGGAGAGACATCGGGCAGAAAAAAATTTCGACAAAAAAAAAATTTTCGATCACTGCTTATATACCAATCTAATGGCACCTCAACTGCGAGAAACAGTTATGATGTTCGCCCTCCCTGTGGCGTTGAGCGAACTTAAGTCCAGAGCTGAGCCATCAGCGCAGCGCGGAAACATTTGAAAAATTTGATTTTATTAGATATTTTATTTTATTTTAAATATGACAAATAATTAACTTAATAAATAATTAATGTCATAAATAATTATTAATAACATAATGTCATACTTAATAATTCGTTAATTAATTATTTTTAACGAAAATTTGACAAAAAAAAAAATTTGTTGGCCAAAAAAAATATTACCATTAAAAAATAATTTTTTTGTTAAATTTTCGTAGTAAAAAAAATTTTTTCAAGACAATTATTTGTGACCTAAAAAAATATCACGATGAGAATATAATTAACAAAAAAAATTACTCGTAGCACAGAAAAAATTTCACCATGAGAAAATAATTTTTTTAAAATTTTATTTGTAAAAAATTTATTGGTAGCTCAAAAAAAATATCACGATGATAAAATAATTTTTTGTCAAATTTTCTCTGTAAATAAATTAATTAACTAAATAACGTACCGTAAAACGGGGTTATTTCGCTCATTGCGGGTAAATTCGCTCACCCACTTTTATGCTTTATTTCAGCTTTGAAATAAAGTTTAATACATTTATTAGCCGGTTAAATTTTCGTAGTAAAAAAATTAATTAACTAATTATTAAGCTAACTAGCAAAATTAAACGCGCGCAAGCGCGCCAAATTGAGGATTTAATTATTTGTTATAAAGAAATTAAAGATTAATATTATTAATAATAATTTAATTTATTAGAATATTATAACATATTAAATGATAATAATGAAAATTATATGTTTACAGGCTTCGGATTATATGACTTTTTCCGACTTTTTTTCAAAAATACGACTTTTATCGACTTATTTTAATAAAATGCGACATTTTTTTTTCATTTGAAAAAAATGTAAATAAAATACATTTTTTTTTGTATAAAATGTAGATCTTCTTCAGATCTTCTTCAATTCAATTATTTAACAAATGAACTAAAATGATTCTTCACTTAATTAATTATTTTTAATAATTTTAATTAAATACATCACAAATTCAATTATATCAACATTATTTTTCAATTAAAATTTTTATGAAATTTAACAATTGTTTATAATTTAAAAAAAAATATCACAATAAAATTGAATTATTTTTTAAAAATTTCAATTCAAAATAAACTAAAATTCAATTATTACCCGAAATTTTAATTCAAAATCAATTAAAATTCAATAATTATCCAAAATTTTCAATTTAAAATTTAATTATTTACCAAGTTTTCAATTTAAAATGAAATAAAATTCAATTATTTTCTAAAATTTCTATTCAAAATTAATTATCCAAATTTTCAATCAAAAATGAACTTAAATTAAATTATTATCCAAAATTTCAATTAAAATTCAATTATTTCCCAAAATTTTCAATTCAAAATGAACTGAAATTCAATTATTTTCCAAATTTAAAATCAAATAAAATTTCATTATTCTCAAAAATTTGAATTCAAAATTAATTGAATTTTCAATAATTTGAATTTAAAAGCATCTAAAATTTCTAAAATTTTCCATCGAAATTTTTTTTTTTGAAATTTAATAATTTCAATTATAACTCTAAGGAAATTCAATTATTTTTAACTATTTTAATAATATTCTTTGAAAATTCAACTATGTGAAACCATTTTTCAATTAAAAATGATTTTCATATTATTGTATTTTGTCCGCATTTTCTAATAAATTTTTAGTGAAATCATCTAAAATTTTAATTACAAAACACTTAAAGTTTCAATTAATTTCAAAAATCTCAATTTTAAATCTTTGAAAATTCAATTAAATTTAAAAAATGTTTTCCAAAAATTGTTTGATAAATTATTATTAGTTCTGTAAAATTTAATAATTGTTTGAAAATTAACAATATCTTTTGAAATTTAATTATTTCTAAAAATTTCAACTTTAACCCTTCGAAAAGGATTATTATTAAAAAAAAATTTTATTTAAAAATCTGTAAAATATTTTTGTTAAAATGAAAAACAAATCCACTTTTTTTGGAATATAAATCGACTAAAACGACTGTTTTGTGTCTTTAAGTTGATTCGAGGCCTGTGTTTTTATAATTAATATTTAATAGGTAATCGTTGGCCCCTGGTACCTTAAAAATAAATTTTTTTCAAATTACTATCTTGTACGAAATTTCCTGGCGCATCTTTTTTCTCATCATAAATTTTTTGTATTTGTATACAATTTTTGAATCAATATACAATTTTTAAATTAATATACAACTTTAAAAAAAATTTCGTTGGTAAACGTTGTGTACTTCAGCTTCGTGAATTGAATTTTCGAATTTGGAATTTTAAAGAAACTTATTTTATTATTTTATTTTAAAGAAATTTGGAAACACAATTATACAACTTTGGCAAAAATGAGAAAAAGAATTGTCAAAATTTGACACGTCATAAGATTACTATTCAAAAAAACACGTGAAATCAGAAAAGGCCAACTTCAAGTTAGGACAGAAAGACTGACCAAACATTTTATTATTATATAATTATTTAATTAATTTTTTTTACAGAGAAATTTTGACAAAAAAAATTATTTTCTCATCGTGATATTTTATTTGGGCCACAAATAATTTTTTTACTGAGAAAATTTTAAAATAAGTAAATTTCTCATCGTAATATTTTTTTGTGATACGTACAATTTTTTTGTTAAATTTTTTTACAGAGAAATTTTTACAACAAAATTATTTTTCATCGTGATTTTTTTTTAAAAACACGAATTTTTTTTTGAAAGAAAATTAGAAAAAAATTTATTATTTTATCATTGTGATATTCTTTTGTGCTACGAATAAATTTTTGGTAAATTTTCGTAGTAAAAAAAACAACGATTTATTACGGTATTTAGTGAATTAATTGTTTTGGAGAGAAAATTTGACAAAAAAGTTATTTTCTTATCGTGATAATTTTTTTAGGCCACAAAATATTTTTTTTACAGAGAAAATTTAAAGATAATTAAAATTCTCATCTTGATATTATTTTTGTGACGTAGTAAACGACGTAGTAAACGACGTAGTAAACGACGTAGAAAACGACATAGTAAACGACGTCGTAAATGAAAGCGGAATTTGGGATAGTAAATGACGTCGTTTACTACGTCGTTTACTACGTCGTTTACTACGTCGTTTACGATGTCGTTTACTACGTCGTTTACGATGTCGTTTACGATGTCGTTTACTACGTCGTTTACGATGTTGCAAAAATTATTTTAATATTATTTATTTAGTAATTTAGTAAGTCCAATATCCAATATTAAAAATTTTAATAATAATTTAAAAAATCAATAATTTAAAAAAAAAAATTATTTTTATTATTTTTTAATAGTTATTATTATTATTTTATTTTTAATATTTAAATTAAAATAAAAAAATGGTCATCAAAAAATTAGTGAAACCATTTCTTCCAAAAAAGAATTTGTCTCAAATCCAATAAAGGAGAGACATCGGGCAGAAAAAAATTTCGACAAAAAAAAAATTTTCGATCACTGCTTATATACCAATCTAATGGCACCTCAACTGCGAGAAACAGTTATGATGTTCGCCCTCCCTGTGGCGTTGAGCGAACTTAAGTCCAGAGCTGAGCCATCAGCGCAGCGCGGAAACATTTGAAAAATTTGATTTTATTAGATATTTTATTTTATTTTAAATATGACAAATAATTAACTTAATAAATAATTAATGTCATAAATAATTATTAATAACATAATGTCATACTTAATAATTCGTTAATTAATTATTTTTAACGAAAATTTGACAAAAAAAAAAATTTGTTGGCCAAAAAAAATATTACCATTAAAAAATAATTTTTTTGTTAAATTTTCGTAGTAAAAAAAATTTTTTCAAGACAATTATTTGTGACCTAAAAAAATATCACGATGAGAATATAATTAACAAAAAAAATTACTCGTAGCACAGAAAAAATTTCACCATGAGAAAATAATTTTTTTAAAATTTTATTTGTAAAAAATTTATTGGTAGCTCAAAAAAAATATCACGATGATAAAATAATTTTTTGTCAAATTTTCTCTGTAAATAAATTAATTAACTAAATAACGTACCGTAAAACGGGGTTATTTCGCTCATTGCGGGTAAATTCGCTCACCCACTTTTATGCTTTATTTCAGCTTTGAAATAAAGTTTAATACATTTATTAGCCGGTTAAATTTTCGTAGTAAAAAAATTAATTAACTAATTATTAAGCTAACTAGCAAAATTAAACGCGCGCAAGCGCGCCAAATTGAGGATTTAATTATTTGTTATAAAGAAATTAAAGATTAATATTATTAATAATAATTTAATTTATTAGAATATTATAACATATTAAATGATAATAATGAAAATTATATGTTTACAGGCTTCGGATTATATGACTTTTTCCGACTTTTTTTCAAAAATACGACTTTTATCGACTTATTTTAATAAAATGCGACATTTTTTTTTCATTTGAAAAAAATGTAAATAAAATACATTTTTTTTTGTATAAAATGTAGATCTTCTTCAGATCTTCTTCAATTCAATTATTTAACAAATGAACTAAAATGATTCTTCACTTAATTAATTATTTTTAATAATTTTAATTAAATACATCACAAATTCAATTATATCAACATTATTTTTCAATTAAAATTTTTATGAAATTTAACAATTGTTTATAATTTAAAAAAAAATATCACAATAAAATTGAATTATTTTTTAAAAATTTCAATTCAAAATAAACTAAAATTCAATTATTACCCGAAATTTTAATTCAAAATCAATTAAAATTCAATAATTATCCAAAATTTTCAATTTAAAATTTAATTATTTACCAAGTTTTCAATTTAAAATGAAATAAAATTCAATTATTTTCTAAAATTTCTATTCAAAATTAATTATCCAAATTTTCAATCAAAAATGAACTTAAATTAAATTATTATCCAAAATTTCAATTAAAATTCAATTATTTCCCAAAATTTTCAATTCAAAATGAACTGAAATTCAATTATTTTCCAAATTTAAAATCAAATAAAATTTCATTATTCTCAAAAATTTGAATTCAAAATTAATTGAATTTTCAATAATTTGAATTTAAAAGCATCTAAAATTTCTAAAATTTTCCATCGAAATTTTTTTTTTTGAAATTTAATAATTTCAATTATAACTCTAAGGAAATTCAATTATTTTTAACTATTTTAATAATATTCTTTGAAAATTCAACTATGTGAAACCATTTTTCAATTAAAAATGATTTTCATATTATTGTATTTTGTCCGCATTTTCTAATAAATTTTTAGTGAAATCATCTAAAATTTTAATTACAAAACACTTAAAGTTTCAATTAATTTCAAAAATCTCAATTTTAAATCTTTGAAAATTCAATTAAATTTAAAAAATGTTTTCCAAAAATTGTTTGATAAATTATTATTAGTTCTGTAAAATTTAATAATTGTTTGAAAATTAACAATATCTTTTGAAATTTAATTATTTCTAAAAATTTCAACTTTAACCCTTCGAAAAGGATTATTATTAAAAAAAAATTTTATTTAAAAATCTGTAAAATATTTTTGTTAAAATGAAAAACAAATCCACTTTTTTTGGAATATAAATCGACTAAAACGACTGTTTTGTGTCTTTAAGTTGATTCGAGGCCTGTGTTTTTATAATTAATATTTAATAGGTAATCGTTGGCCCCTGGTACCTTAAAAATAAATTTTTTTCAAATTACTATCTTGTACGAAATTTCCTGGCGCATCTTTTTTCTCATCATAAATTTTTTGTATTTGTATACAATTTTTGAATCAATATACAATTTTTAAATTAATATACAACTTTAAAAAAAATTTCGTTGGTAAACGTTGTGTACTTCAGCTTCGTGAATTGAATTTTCGAATTTGGAATTTTAAAGAAACTTATTTTATTATTTTATTTTAAAGAAATTTGGAAACACAATTATACAACTTTGGCAAAAATGAGAAAAAGAATTGTCAAAATTTGACACGTCATAAGATTACTATTCAAAAAAACACGTGAAATCAGAAAAGGCCAACTTCAAGTTAGGACAGAAAGACTGACCAAACATTTTATTATTATATAATTATTTAATTAATTTTTTTTACAGAGAAATTTTGACAAAAAAAATTATTTTCTCATCGTGATATTTTATTTGGGCCACAAATAATTTTTTTACTGAGAAAATTTTAAAATAAGTAAATTTCTCATCGTAATATTTTTTTGTGATACGTACAATTTTTTTGTTAAATTTTTTTACAGAGAAATTTTTACAACAAAATTATTTTTCATCGTGATTTTTTTTTAAAAACACGAATTTTTTTTTGAAAGAAAATTAGAAAAAAATTTATTATTTTATCATTGTGATATTCTTTTGTGCTACGAATAAATTTTTGGTAAATTTTCGTAGTAAAAAAAACAACGATTTATTACGGTATTTAGTGAATTAATTGTTTTGGAGAGAAAATTTGACAAAAAAGTTATTTTCTTATCGTGATAATTTTTTTAGGCCACAAAATATTTTTTTTACAGAGAAAATTTAAAGATAATTAAAATTCTCATCTTGATATTATTTTTGTGCTACAAATATTTTTTTGTTACATTTTCGTAGTAAAAAATTAAGTAACTAATAATTACCGTAAAACAGGGTTATTTCGCTCAGTGCGGGTAAAGTCGCTCACCCATTTTTTTGCTTTAAATTTGATTAAAAACTAAAATTTAGTATTTCTATTAACAAATTTAACATTTTTACCTGGTAATAAATGTATTAAACTTTATTTCAAAGCTGAAATAAAGCATAAAAGTGGGTGAGCGAATTTACCCGCAATGAGCGAAATAACCCCGTTTTACGGTACGTTATTTAGTTAATTAATTTATTTACAGAGAAAATTTGACAAAAAATTATTTTATCATCGTGATATTTTTTTTGAGCTACCAATAAATTTTTTACAAATAAAATTTTAAAAAAATTATTTTCTCATGGTGAAATTTTTTCTGTGCTACGAGTAATTTTTTTTGTTAATTATATTCTCATCGTGATATTTTTTTAGGTCACAAATAATTGTCTTGAAAAAATTTTTTTTACTACGAAAATTTAACAAAAAAATTATTTTTTAATGGTAATATTTTTTTTGGCCAACAAATTTTTTTTTTTGTCAAATTTTCGTTAAAAATAATTAATTAACGAATTATTAAGTATGACATTATGTTATTAATAATTATTTATGACATTAATTATTTATTAAGTTAATTATTTGTCATATTTAAAATAAAATAAAATATCTAATAAAATCAAATTTTTCAAATGTTTCCGCGCTGCGCTGATGGCTCAGCTCTGGACTTAAGTTCGCTCAACGCCACAGGGAGGGCGAACATCATAACTGTTTCTCGCAGTTGAGGTGCCATTAGATTGGTATATAAGCAGTGATCGAAAATTTTTTTTTTGTCGAAATTTTTTTCTGCCCGATGTCTCTCCTTTATTGGATTTGAGACAAATTCTTTTTTGGAAGAAATGGTTTCACTAATTTTTTGATGACCATTTTTTTATTTTAATTTAAATATTAAAAATAAAATAATAATAATAACTATTAAAAAATAATAAAAATAATTTTTTTTTTTAAATTATTGAATTATTATTTATTTAATAAATAATATTAAAATAATTTTTGCAACATCGTAAACGACGTAGTAAACGACATCGTAAACGACGTAGTAAACGACATCGTAAACGACGTAGTAAACGACGTAGTAAACGACGTCATTTACTATCCCAAATTCCGCTTTCATTTACGACGTCGTTTACTATGTCGTTTTCTACGTCGTTTACTACGTCGTTTACTACGTCACAAACTACTTAGAATACGACGTCGTAAACGAGGTCGGAATTTTCAACAGGGTACTCATCGTAACCTACTTCGTTTCCGCCTTCGGATCCGACGTCAGATTCTGCATGGCATCCGCAGTCGGAACGACGCCGGATCCGTAGCCGAGATTTAGGATCATTTCCGGCGTCGGACCGTCATCGGATCCGACGTCGGATATTTATTTTAAAAATTTAATTTTATTTATTAAGCAATTTTTTAATGTCAACTATAATTTAATAAATTATTAAGTTTTAAAAATGCAAAAAAAATCGATTTCTTTGACGATATAAACTGTAATACTACCTTAAATTATAAAAAGAAGAACTTTGAATTTCACCTTAATTTGTTTCAGCAATTGTGCCTCAAGATTCTCATAAATCTGATCGTCGGTACCCGTAGCTTCCTCCAAACAATCTTGCTTCGATATAAGATCATATGAATCATCATCTTTGGATTCCAGACCACTTGCTGTCAATAGCATTTTAGCGTCAGGCGATAAGGGAATAGAATTCATATCCACAGGAAGGCCAGATTTACTAGCTTCAATTAGTGGATCTAATCCTTTCGCTTGTCGCAAATAATCCCTTGCAAGTTCTAAGTCTCCATCTTTTTTTGCTTTAAGGGCTGCCATTTTAAATTCCTGTTGTCGTTGTTGTATCATTAGCATTTGTTTATCAGCGCGCGATGTTATTGTCTTTTGCTTTTTATCTAAATCAAAAATAGACAATATTATAAATACAAATGTTATTTACAACTCTAATCAACATGAATTTTTAGTCTGAATTGTAAATGTCATTAATTACTTTCAGTTTTACATTTTGTTTTAACATATGTGACGTGCTCTGAAAAAAGAGACCTAAAAAGAAAACGAATTATAGGTTACATTTGTTACGGAGGTGATATTTTACACTTAAATCAAAACTTAATTGGGCAAAAATGTTAAAATATTTTTTTCCATACACAAAACTTATATTAGACGTAAGATTTAAAACAATTTAATCATAAATAGTAAGTACTTTATAAGATTTATATTAAAGCTACTGACAATTTTTTGAAAATTGCTTTTAAGGGGATACTAAAGTAGTTCTTAAAAACTAAATTTTCTAATTTTAAAGTTCGTAACCCCTCATTTTGTTAAGCATCAAAAAATCAGAGGTATGTATTTTTTGATTTTTTTAAAATTAATATTTAATGGTGCCTCAAAGCACTTGAATTTTTACATGTATTTTGCATGGAAAAAAACGTTTTTTCGTAGATTCGCTATGAAATGATGAAAAATGAATTTTTTTTTATCGGACTATTCTATTTTCTTGATAAATGTTCAAGAAATAAAATCCAATAATTTATTTATGAATTTTTTATTAATAACTATTTTTTAAAGAGCCTCCATAAAACCCCCGAAAAGTGCAAAATCTGGGAAAAATCGTTAGAAAATGTTTACTAATATATTTTATAGTGCACGGAAAAATTATTTCAGTATATTTTACAAAACTAGTTTCGGAATAGCGGATACGGAGAGGAGTTTAGTATAGGTTAAAATAGAATCATTTATAATATTTGAAGAATGTTTTTCACGAAAACTACACTCAAAAAAATTCATGGTAAATTTGACTAAATTTGAACTATTTCTCATAGTTCCAGGAGGCGCCTATTAACAAAAAGTAGTTGAGACAACTATGTAAAAACGGTTAAATCAACTGTAAAATTTAGTAAAAAAAACTATTCAAAGTAGTAAAATTATTATTAATAATATTAGTATTGAGATACATTTTTTCACCCTCTCCCCTACTACTTTCGTTTATATGAGGTAAAATTCCTGAACTGTCACAGGTCCAAAAATGAAGTCTACGGGATCGAGCCAAGATTTTCAGGGATTGTTGTCCTATTGGATAGATCTTCGAATACCAAGTATTGTGAAGTTTTATCAAAACCTGTAGGATGTGGAGGGGGTTGAAATTTCCCACTTTTGATGAACACTCACCTTTTCAAGCCTTTGTAACTTTTTTCCTTTTTGTCGTACAAAAATTTCACTAGAAGGTTTTTTTAGGTTTTTTTACGTACATTTTGATAAAAATTATTAATTTGAAAAAAAAAATTTTTTTGACCCTTTTTTTGCAAAAATAAAAATAAATTTGTATTTTTCTCGACAAGAGGTATTTTTAATTTTTTTTAAAATATTTTCATTCGAAAGCTGAGATTTTTTCCGATGAAATATGTAATTTCCAGGAGGGCGTTTTTTTTTTCTTCGAGTAATGAAAACAAGAGTAAAGAGGTGCACCAAGTATCTCGCGCAACTGATGTGACGCGACATCTGTTTATTCATTGGTATATACAGCATAACTTTACGCTAATAAATTTCATGAAACATTATTGTTTCTCTACTTAAATAATATAATATGTGATTAAGAAGATTTTTTAAATTTTATGAAAGTATTATTATTAATACGATAATTGTACGAACTTCTGTACTTTTAAATTTTTTTATATACAAGGATCTAAGTTAATGAAACTTTAAACTTGATAACTAATATCAATCACAAATAATGGTTTAAAAATAAGCCGTTAAGGTCTTAATGAAAAACGAGATATTAATATGACAAATATTTAGTTCTATTAGATTCAAAACAAGCCTTTGTGGTCTTGGACTCAATACAAAATTTTATTCGCTAGAAATGAGACGTTAAAAGTCTTCAATCAAGCCCATGAGGTCTAGATACTAGTGAGTTGTAACTAGATGTACAACAAAAGTGCCCGAGTGTAAAGTGTCATGGACGCCTTTCCACAAATGTGACGCGTGTCTATAGTTAATCGGAACTAAATGAATTAATTCAAAAGACTCACATCTTCATTCCTGTATAAAAAATTTAAAAACTATGTTTATAAAACATTTTCATATCATGAATTGTTTGTGTCCTATAAATTCAGCTTTAATTGTTATGAGTGTGAAAATAATGTTATATATACAACATAATTTTATTACAATTTTCTCACAAATATAAAAATATATAAATTGTATACAAAAATAAATTGGTCTCTATATGTTTTATAATATAAAGTATGATTTATATCAATAAAATATTGTTTGATGTTTCAAAACTTGTGTAAAATTTCAATAATATGGTGTTGACAGGTTTCATAAAAGTTTAGGTTATGTTAGCTAATTTTTATACCGCGCAGTGGTTTGATTTAAGCCCAGTTTCGGGCTTGTGGCTACTTTCTATTTCAAAAGGCAGCTTATTGTTAGCCCCTACAGTAGGCTTAAAGTAAGACTTATGCTATGAGCGAGTTAGAAACTATATTCGGTCTAGTTTGTGTCCCATATTGAAACTAGCTTCTTTTCGGGTTTGAAACAAAACTTATTTTTTCCTGTGTAGATACTCTTGCCTTATAGAAACTTGGAATGGACTATATGTTCTACATGTTATAACATTCACGAAAACATGAATCTTTTAAACGTTATAAATGACTCTCAATTGGTATCAACGAAATATAAACTCAATTTAGAAAAATATAAAATAGTAAATAAAATATATTATATAACTAAAACATTTTGAGTGACAAAACCTGACAAAACTCTTTTAGTGAATCCAGTTAGTCGTTATGAGTTTTGTTCAATTATTAAAATACAACAAAATATGATATTCTTAATCACATATTATATTAATTAAGTAGAGAAACAATAATGTTTCATGAAATTTATTAGCGTAAAGTTATGCTGTATATACCAATGAATAAACAGATGTCGCGTCACATCAGTTGCGCGAGATACTTGGTGCACCTCTTTACTCTTTTTTTCATTACTCGAAGAAAAAAAAAACGCCCTCCTGGAAATTACATATTTCATCGGAAAAAATCTCAGCTTTCGAATGAAAATATTTTAAAAAAAATTAAAAATACCTCTTGTCGAGAAAAATACAAATTTATTTTTATTTTTGCAAAAAAAGGGTCAAAAAAATTTTTTTTTTCAAATTAATAATTTTTATCAAAATGTACGTAAAAAAACCTAAAAAAAACCTTCTAGTGAAATTTTTGTACGACAAAAAGGAAAAAAGTTACAAAGGCTTGAAAAGGTGAGTGTTCATCAAAAGTGGGAAATTTCAACCCCCTCCACATCCTACAGGTTTTGATAAAACTTCACAATACTTGGTATTCGAAGATCTATCCAATAGGACAACAATCCCTGAAAATCTTGGCTCGATCCCGTAGACTTCATTTTTGGACCTGTGACAGTTCAGGAATTTTACCTCATATATGCCTTAGAATATTTAATTTCTATATACCTAACAGAGAAAAATCCCGAAACGCTGAGGATTGAACGCACGCCCCTAACATTCGTAAGCCGACAATTTAACCAACTAACTACGCACGCACGCTAGGATGACTTACATGATATTTGAGGACATTCTTGTCACTGTGCAGTTAATTTTACTATCCAATGTTGTCAAATTTACTACTTTTAATAGTTATTACCTTCTTTTAATTAATACTTCTCAAACTTTACATAAAAACTTTTTCAACTGCTAAAAATAGTAATATTTACTACAAAATAACAGTTAACTCTACAACAAAAATTATATGTAAGACTTGAAAGTTTTTCTGCATTTAGAAAGAAATGGTTCTTTTAAATACACAAATCATAAAAATAACTATTTTCAGCAATTATTTTAACTATATAAAAACATTAAGTTTAGTTGTTTTTCTGCAACTATGAAAAATTGGTTTTTTCAACTACATAAATCATAAAAATAACTATTTTTAACACTTATTTTAACTACATGAAAACAGTAAGTTTAATTTTTTTCTTCAACTAATAAGAAATGACTCTTTCAACAACACAAATCCTAAAAATAACAATTTTTAGCAGTAGTTTTAACTATTAAAGTGTTGTAAAGCCATTTAAAATCACATGACAGTTATTTCAACTACAAATATTAGTAATTTTAACGAAGTGAAATTGACTACTAAAAATTAGTACCACCAACTGTTTAAGTTTAGTTAAAATGGTTCTGAATATGGTACTTTTAACTGCTTTTTTTTAACTACACATTTTCAGTCATTTTTTGAGTGTAGTTTTCGTGAAAAACATTCTTCAAATATTATAAATGATTCTATTTTAACTTATACTAAACTCCTCTCCGTATCCGCTATTCCGAAACTAGTTTTGTAAAATATACTGAAATAATAATTAAATAATAATTAAATATTAATTTTAAAAAAATCAAAAAATACATATCTCTGATTTTTTGATGCTTAACAAAATGAGGGGTTACGAACTTTAAAATTAGAAAAATTGGTTTTTAAGGACCACCCTAGGGGACACCTCAGTTGTGGCACGAAAAATTTAACATTTTTCAAGAATATTTTCTAAGGAAATCACTAAAAGTTTATTATAACAACTATTTATTTATTTAACTAAAAGTATATAGGATCAGCTGAGGTAAATGCCAAGGAATTTACTAAGTTTCATAAATAACATAAATTTTTTCATTTGAACTGCAATTCTTTCGAATTTTTTTGAATTAAGAATTTTTTTTAAACGAAGTTTATTTTATCGAATAGTACATATTTCGATGTACTAGTAAATAATTTTGCATTAAAAAATATTAGTATTTGTGGAAACTGCAGACCTTGCACTTAAACACCTTTTTTTGACTGCTGCTTGCGGTGACTACGATAAATCAGACAGAGTTTATGGGGGAGCGACACCTTTGAAATCTCTTTTGAACCTATTTTTCATAAATATTTTTAAGTCATAGGTATAAAGTAAACAAAGTTTCGTTTCGAGGACTTTCTTTGTTAACTTTTTGAGTTTACGAAAATATATACTTTAAAAATGTTTAAATTTGTTGACTATAGGTGCCGCTAAAGTTGGTCTCGTTTCTCTGCAGGGCAAATCGGTGGGCAAGATTCCGGTTAGACCGTTTAATATAAAACAAAAATTCAAATTTTTTCTTAATCTGTGATAGATTTAGCCAAAAAAAACAAACTAATAAAAAATCCGCTACGTACTCTAAAGCATTAGTAAATGAAGATCAAAAATATAATTGGCCTAAATCAATCCGATCAAAACTGTTCGAGCTAGACTGCTCACCATTTTGAAAAATGTCATTTCGAGAAAACCCCAAGAAAACACTGTTACAGGTCAGTTATAGAACTGTTACAAAGTTTTTGAGAACATGTTCTGTAACTGGTTATGAACCTGTGAGTCACTGGTTACGCAAAATGACTCAGCGGATATGTAAGATTCTGTAACAAATCTAGAATATGGTCACAAATGTATTTGTAACAGTTCTACATAGAAAGAAATTTTGTTAGAATATTTAATAAATTTGAATAGAAATTTTGATATTTTTGTTTTTCAATTGCGAAACATTCTGGTTTGATAATAAAAGTTGGTATAGTTTAATGAATACCTTTAACTGGAAACATTTTACGAAAACTGGAATTATGATTTCTTAATTCAAATCTACAATTTTCGAAGTCTAGCACTTTGTTAATTACTAAATTTATACGAAAAATCAGAACCAACATTTCGTAATTTGCTAAAACTATACGAAAAAGCAGAAGCCGTGAAAAATAGAAGAACGTCGAAACCACCAATGGCTCTTTTTTCAGGTTTTCTCTCTTTTTCTATTCGAGGGTAGTGGGGGTCTTTCTTAATACACACACATAACTGGTACGCTTTGATTGGCTTAAAATTATTCCTAACACATCCGAACTACAATACGCATACATAAACGCAGAATAACGCAACGCATATAGATACATAATTCACGCTGAAACGAGAAATTCTGAACTTCTTTATATACTAAATAGACAGATTTTTCTGCACTTGTGAGAAACTTAATATTACATTGTTAAATATTTAAAAATAAAAATAATTATTTATCAAGAAATAATCGAGGAAATAATAAAATATTTTATTACCTTTCAAAGAACAATTTTTATCATAAAATCATTTAATTTAATTATAGAAGCAAACTTATAACAAATATTCTATAATTATATTTAGAAAAAGAAATATAGAATAATTAAAAACAATTATTTATAAAAACTTTTTCTAGTCTATATTGCAGAAATAAAAATTATATAAAAATTATGAGCAAACAAATGAAGTACTTTATTATTAAATATTAATTAAAATTATTTTTAATTCATATTGCAGTATTAAAAATGATTTTAAAATCAGGATGTCCAGCAAGGCTTAAAAAAAATTCCCTAACTTTTCTCTGACATTTTTTTTTTCGTGACTACTCGTTAGTGATCGGTCAAACCCGATCGGACTCACTCGCTTAACTTCGTCAAACTTCGGTGATTTTTGATATTTTTCTATCATTTTTTGAAAGAAAAAGTTTCTATTAGTATTATATGTAAATATAAGGATTTAACACCAACCCACTTTCTTATCGACTACATCAAAATGTAAAATGATTATACCAGTTAACGGAATTGTAAATACAGAAAATGAAATATTTTATTCTAATACTTGTTACAGGGCGTATTAGAATTTAACATTTGTGACGCAACGCGAAGAAAGGGACCTAAGAGTCCAATTTTTGATTTTCGGATTATGATTGATTCAGATAAATTAAGGATTGCTTTTTAATTATGTGAAGTCAAAATTAAATTTTATCAAATAGTTTTTTTGCAATAACGATTTAAACATGAGCGATTCGTGTAGAGAATTGACTCTCTTTCTCCTCACACACACATGCGTACACTCCCCTCTCACTGTGTCCATGCGTCACTTGAAGTTCGGGTCGGTATTCGTGATTTAGAGAGAGATACGCTGACTACACCGTTCTCTGTCACTACGAAAGCACGTGTACGAGGTGCATCTCTCTTTACTTTCCGAAGACGCCCGAACACAGAGACGCCAACTTGAAATAGTAGTGGGAAGCAAGAGAGAGTAAGAGATATCGGAAACTCTTCGCCACGTTCTTGCCTACTCTTTTCTCTCTCCTGCGAAATTGCCGTTTGGACGCTTAGGTCCCTTTCTTCGCGTCGCGTCACATTTAGAGTTTTCATAATACAATTATGAATTTCGTAAAAACTATTCTAATTTTTGTTTCTAAATATATTAAACTTTATTATTTTTATTTTAGGCATTCTTAAAAAATAGTAATGAAATCTATTACCATCCCAAAATCTGCAAAATCTTCCGCAATTGTTACTTAATATACTAAATATGAGTGTCAAAATATTAAATATTCTAATAAGATTTCTTTCCGTGTAGACCTATTTTGTAACAACTATAAAATGGTACATAACTATTATCGCACGATTATTACCTAAAAATACATGCAAAATATTTTTATTCTTAATAAAAATATTAAAACTTGACGTAATAGAAAAAGGAAACTCTAAAATAAACATAGTTAGAACAGTGTCAAATTTCAACTGTTCTATAGCAATATCGCTCCACAGCACAGTGGGCAGAATGCATAAAAAGTTGGCAAAAAATGAAAAATTAAAAAATTCAATTCCAACTTTTAATTACATTATTTCAATAAACAATAAGTCAGAGTTTGATGAAATATAATTTTTAGCTCTTTTTAACTGCGGATTTTCATAGAAATATGTTTTAATGTCGACCTATTTTCAACGGTTATGTTCGCGCTTTTTTGTTTATTTATCAAGGTAAGGTTTGTAACCTGATTAAAACGTACAATGTGACAGATTTTGAATTATTTATCATGGAATCTTCAAATTCAGGTATTTAATTATATTATAGAAAATATAAAATCGTATTTTATAATATTTTAATTATTAAAATTCATAAAAGAAACGAGCTTCTGAAATTCAAAAATTGAAAAAAATTTTTGTAAACATTAATCATTTTAGTTATGTTCCAAGCTAGTCCAAGCGTTAATTCTTGAAATTTTTATTATGTTTTGATTCCAGGTTTCTGAATCTTCTTGAAATTTTTGCGAATATTTGCGATTTTTCGAGAAAAAGTGATTTTATTGGACACATTGCAAAATACAGAAATATGTATTTTCAATAATGAGTGTACTTTATTTAAGAAAATTTGTTAACCTTTAAAAATTAAACTTAATAAGATTTTGATTTTAAAGGGTTATATATGAGAGATTCTTTTTCAATCGCTCCAGCCCAAAAAGTCAATGTTCTGGGATTGGCTTCATACTTTGGTAAATTGTTGTCCTATATGATAGTAATAAATTCCTAAAATATAAACTCATTAAAAAAATATTTGTAGAAAGTAGAGGGGGTTGAAGTTTTGACGTTAAGCGTAACATTGTCATTTTCAAATCAGTATAACTATGACAAAAGTTAATGGATTTTAATTTATCTATAATGAATTTTAATGCATTTTTCACGTACTTTTCAAAAATGTATATGAAATTTAAAAAAAAAATTTTTTGACCCGTTTTTTTCCAAAATCAACCCTTATTTTTCGATATTCACCCCTTCGGGTATTTTTTTTTTTTTATTTTCATTGGAAAGCTGAGGTTTTTTCTGATGAGCTATGTAAATATGAATGTGGGACAACAATAATTTTGTGAGAAACAGAATTTTAAAGCAGGCGGTGCCGATAACAGGTATACCTGGAGATCATCTTCGAGGATTTAGGTAGGCACCGCCTAATTTAATATTATGTTTCTCACAAAATTATTGTTGTCCCACTTTCATATTTACATAGCTCATGGGAAAAAACCTCAGCTTTCCAATGAAAATAAAAAAAAAGAAAAAAAAATTTTCGAAGGGGTGAAAATCGAAAAATAAGGGTTGATTTTGAAAAAAAGGGGTGAAAATTTTTTTTTTTTAATTTTGTAAACATTTTTGAAAAGTACGTAAAAAATGCATTAAAATTCATTATAGATAAATTAAAATCCATTAACTTTTGTTATAATTATACGGATTTAAAAATGACAATTTCATTTCATTTATTAACGGGACATGCCCTTTCGTACAAAAGTACTCCTAAATTCTAATAGTTACGTAAGTAACAATACAAAATATAAAATATTAACTAAATCTAGGTAGGCGCTATAATGGTTAAAGTTCAGTATAAGTTTGTACAGTAAAGAATAACATAAATCAAATCAAAGGAGAAGATTAATTTTGATAAATTGAATCTGCTTTACCATTATATCAATTAATTTTAAAAATAATTGTTTTTGTTCAATAATACTGATTTTCTCTAAATCACAGTGTCTACATTCCTTAAATCACTTTAATAGATAGAAATAAAATAAGTTTATCTCAAGGAAGGGACATAACCTTGGGCATCAAGTGGGGAAATCACTATAGATTCTCCTTACACGCATCTATTTGGACTGTAAGAGTCGATGTGCGATTTCTAGGGGGGATTTTAATTATGGTAGGGATTCCACGCCGGTAGACCATTGACACATTCATTTCTCCGTCTAATCGACGGGTCTCTAGTTCCTCCCTCACTCTCTTAATCTCCTCCCTCTGCATAACCGTCCTGTCATTCGACATCCAAAGATCTCCCAACTCCCTTGAACGTGTTGAGTCTCTTTTGACACTTACAAATTTTTTTAAAATTACTTGTGCCTTCTCTTCCGTCTCACATACAATCTTAACAGGGCGAGGCTTACGAGAAACCTGCGCATTAGAACCAATTCTAAATGTGCGTATATTTTCAAGATCATCTGTTTGAATGAATTTTTTTAATTTAGTCGTAACCACAGATTTTAAAGAACCACTATTATTTGACGAAGTGTCATATTCTGGAAGATTGAATAAAACAAGATTATTCTTTCTTTCATTACGATCAACAAGTTCATTTATACAGACATTAGTTACTGAATTAGAATCAATCTTTGTAGAACCATTTGTCTCAGATTTATCAAGTCTCTCTTCGACAACATTAAGACGCTCTGTCAAATCAACAACTCTGCTTTCCATATTATTCAGCCTACACAGTGTGTCATCGAGTTTTTTGTTGATATCTGACATGTTTTCAGTCATATTTGCAAAATTATCAGAAACTGTTGTTGATAAAACCTTAATAGCTCTCAAAATACTATCCAAGTTAACAGAGGTTTGTGAAGATTGAGAATTATTTGAAGGAGACAATGACCTAGGTTTACAACATTTGGTGAACGACCCATCAGGCAAAGTAGACAGCTGTAACGCACAGCTGGGATGATAAGGAAGATTACACTTCCTACACAAAGTAGGAATAGCACGTGTAATATCTTTACCACATTTTGCACAATTTTCAACACTAGAGGCCATTTTTGCACACAAATAATCGTTCAAATAAAAATAAAAAGTAAATTGAGCGAAAGCAGTTCCAATTTAAGTTACATAAACAAAAAACTTCACACAAGTATATCAGTCCAATGTTAGATTAGAAAAATTCAAATCAGAGAGCCAAGTTAAGGCAAATGGTGCAGATAATAAAAAACTTCCACTAAAAACCAGCACAAAATAATGTTTATAACTATAAGGTTGTAAAAGAACAGACCAAACTTAAACCGTTTTATTTAAACAAAATCAACCGAGACACATGTGAACACGTGTTTAGTAGCTGCCACCTAGCGGCAATTTTTTTTTTCTTTTTTTTTTTTTTTTAACAATGTTACCCTTAACGTCAAAACTTCAACCCCCTCTACTTTCTACAAATATTTTTTTAATGAGTTTATATTTTAGGGATTTATTACTATCATATAGGACAACAATTTACCAAAGTATGAAGCCAATCCCAGAACATTGACTTTTTGGGCTGGGGCGATTGAAAAAGAATCTCTCATATGTGAAACTCGATGATTCCCTGAGTTCATTAACCATAATATTATGGTAAAAATTTTATTCCCTTTAAAAATATTAAATATCAAAGTAGGAGGTTCACAATGTGATTTTGTAACCTTAAATTTTTCAATTTTTTTAAAAACGCTATTATTAAAAAACTATTAAAAATTAGATGTTGGAACTCACCAAAAACATAAATCACTTTTTTCTGCACAGAGGAACGAAAGAATTATTGCAAAAATTTATTATTTTTGGATAATATACGATTTAAAAAAAAATTTTATTTAAATATTCTCAAGATTTTTATTTACTTATAACTTTTTTGTCGGTGCTCCGAAAAAATTGAGGTTTTGCACAAAGATTTTTTATAATATTCTTTACCTTCTATTAAAATCTTACGAAGGTGTTTTGCTTCGTTTTGGAGATAATAATTTTAAAAAAATTTTATCTAAAAGGTTAATTAAAAGACTTGAAGTTAACTAACCAAATTCAAACTGCTCCATTTTTTATAAAAATATATTAAAATGTTGCGATTTGAAATTGGTCAGTTAACTTCAAGTCATTCGTAACCAGTGACCTCAAAAACCCCTAGGTACCAAATTTTATAGAAATCAAACTAATTTTTTTAAAGAATTGTCCGCCATATTGGATCCGCCATTTTGAATTTTTAAAAACTGACTTCATATTCGTAATCAGCGATCCTAAAAACACACGAATATCTAGTTTCAAACAATTTCGTTGAAATTTAACAAAAATATCCGCCATATTGGATCCGCTATTTTGAATTTTTAAAAACTGACTTCATATTCGTAATCAGCGATCCTAAAAACACACGAATATCTAGTTTCAAACAATTTCGTTGAAATTTAAAAAAAATATCCGCCATATTGGATCCGCCATTTTGAATTTTTAAAAACTGACTTCATATTCATAATCAGAGACCCAAAAAACTTTAAAATCTTTAATGTCAATAATTTTCAATGAAAAATACATTTAATGCCAACTTTTTTAACATTCTGCCCCACTGTGCGCACAGGCTAATACGCTAACCATTACGCTACCCTAACATGGGAATATAAATACAAAATTGATTTGATAACTTGCGACTGAGGAAGATTTAAAACCTGTATTGCTTATATAAAAAAAACAATAAGACTATGTGATCTATAAAAATTTTAGAGTTTTTTAAATTTAACTACATACTTAAGTATGAACATATCATTGTTCCGATATATGCGATGGAACATTAGTTACAAAAAATTTGTGGCTGTAGTGTTACAGAAATGTTATGTAACACTGTTGCAGAATTGTTCCCATTTTTAGGTATAAATGTCATCCAGAACTAATCTGCAACAAAATTTTAGAACAGCTACATAACATTTGTTGAATATTAGAAATTTAAACTAAAATCAGAGTGCGCATGCGTGAGTAACCGGGAGTTGGTAACTGAGATTTGGCTTTATGGTGGGGGAGAGTTCCTTAGAGAGATTATTTGTGAAAATCTTTTGGCCGTTGTGCCGCGCAGTAGTGATATTGTTTGATGGTTAAAGAAACTGTAGTGAAAATATCCGAAAGGTCTGGGTAGACGAAATATTGTAAAACCAATTTCGATTGTAAACGACCGCGTGTCTGTGAAAACCAGCAATTTTATTATTTTACTATTTTAAATTGTAATATTCTTTCAAATAAAGTATTGTTTTCTAAATTAAATTAAAATACAACACATTTTTCAGACACAGTTCTAGATCTACGTTGGAACGTCAGTTACAGATCATTTGTGATGATTGTGTTACAGAAATGTTACATTACATTGTTACAGAACTGTGAAGTTAGCATAATATAGAATAGATCGGTAACTCCCTTGTAACAATGTTCTAGAATTCTGTTACAATGAGGTTATATAACAGATTCATAACCAGCTTGTAACAAACGTTCTATAAAACTGTGTCCTCACTGTTATATAACGTGTTTGCTGGGACGCGTTTAAAGTTTTGACATATGAAAACTTATAAAAAAATGAAATCAACGTTAATCTGTGATGCCTGCACCGTAATATTGGCCTTCTAAATTAATATTGGCTTCATCTTTGGCCTTTCGAGCGGCTGTGAGCGTAAAAGAACGCAATTGTTACCACGGTAAAAGAGAAAATAGCCGATGGCGCTATCAAGCACTCGAAGTGCTTCACTTCGAACACCTTCTGCAGATTTCGATTTCTTTCACATAAAATTACTTTGAAATCGCTTTTGCTGATATAATTTCTATTCTACACATCATAAAGTACCGTTTAAGAAAACAAAAAAAATCGATTTTTTTCGGATCAAAGGTGTCACTCCCCCTTAACTAAAATTAAAAACAACCAAAATTCTATTAGTATATTATATCACCTCGTGCGTGAACGAAGGGTTTTGAAAAAAAAAAAAATTTCTAGAAATCGCGATGATTTTTCCTATGTGTGACTATCTATTGCATGTATAAAGAACCACTAAAAATTTCAGCCCGATCGGTTTAATGGTGGAAAAATCGTAGTCACCGTAACCGTTACGGTGACTACGATTTTTCCACCGTTAAACGGTAGTTCTCAAACATTACGATTTCGAGATAATAGCCTTTAAAGTTTCAATATACTCTTCTTTGTGAAGCAGCGGGTTCAAATAACGAAAACCTCAGAAAAATCAAAAAAAGTATCCTAAAAACAAAATTTTTGAATTTTCAAGGTCAAATTTCTTGAAAACCTATGGTGATGGAGCACTTCTAATTACGAATTCGTGTTCAGCGTCAAAAAACCTATAAGAATCACCGAATGAGGTCCCAGAAATAAAAATGCTGTTGCTGTTGTTATTCAGGAATAAACATTTTTGAAAATTCCAGTCCATTTAAGGGGTTAAACCACTCTAGAATTTTCAAAAAATCAAAAAATTTTTTTTTGCTTTAAAAGGTGCCTAAGGGTGTATAGAATAAGAAACAATATCAATTATAAGTCGAAACACTTTTTAATTTGGAAGGTCAATTATACGGCGCAGGCATTGCAGATTGAAGGTATATCCAAAAAGTCGTAAGTAAAACTTTAAACTTGTTTTTCTCAAAACTACATTTTTTGTGCTGGCCGGAAACATGACTTTTACAAATCTCAACCGATTTACTTAAAAATTAAACTGTAGCTTCTCAATAACATTATCTAGAGAAAGACGTACAGATTTTTTTTTATGTTGCATATTTTTTTTGTTATAAACAATTTAGTGTCAATTTTTTAAGTAAAAAACTCGGTTTTTTCTTAAAATGTTCGCCATTTTTGCAAAAATCAATTGAAAAAAAATCCCCTACGTCTTTCTCTAGCTTTTAAGATGTAAAAATAGAAAGAAATTTGTTTTTTGTTCTATGATGAAAATTGGAGCTAAAACCTTTCCGGCCGCGACGTGATTTCTCTCAGAAAGGGTTCCTATCACGTACCTGTAAATTTGATATTTTAAAAAAAAATAATTAATGAAGTGTATTTTTTTTCTCTTTAAAATGTACCTAATAAAGATATGTAAACATATTTTTCAGTACATTTAAACTTTTCTTGAAAAAAATTTCTAAAGTTAGGCCTTTTTTTGACGCTCTAGAGTGGTTTAACCCCTTAAAATTATTACTGAAAATTGTTTAAATAATTAACAAAATTTATAAATTAATGAAAATTTAACTATGTTAATTCGACAGGAGATAATGAAATTTTCTTTGCAGCATCTTATTCTAAATATAATTTGTAACTATTGCCAAAAAGACAATTTAAGAGCCCGTATTTTAATTAAAATATATAGCGATTTTTATTTTGCGCTGCAACGTGAGTTTTCACCCTGGACCTGCTTCTCTTGGAGCGCTAAATTGGCTTTACCTTTTTATTTCGATCAGTTTTCGAGTAATTAATTTTTTCAAAAAACATTTAAAATTTTTTAATAATTAATAACTTTTTTAAAAAATATTAATGGATGTTGTTTCTAACATTATTTACTATTAAAATAAAAAGTTTAGCTAAAATTGAAATATCCATGGTTAATGGTTGATAAACTTCAGGAAACCTTACCCTGTTTCAAGTTTTAAGTACCTGCATTTGCCCTCGGTGGAACTGCTGGCCTTTTCGGCTCTTTTGGAGACTCTTTTTCCGGCCCGGGTTCAGAAGATGGACTGACAACTGGTTCCGGTGGAGGAGTTTTGCTCACTGCAAGAGGAGGAAATCCTGGGGGCGTTGGAAGTTCTTCAAGAGGTACAGGCTTTCCTCGCGCGTATAATTTAATAGCGTCTTCAAATTGCTTGCAAATTCTGCCATACCTTCGGGCTTTTGATGTGTTTCCTTCACCCTCAGCGGCGACTTTTGTTCGTCGATAAACCTCCAAGCGCTCCTTTAGTGCGGATTCTAAAGCTGAACCAGTCAACGGTCCCTGGGATTCTGCTGCTTAAACAATTTTTTTTATATTATCTAAAAATATTTAATTAGAAATAGTGAGAAAAATTATATGGTCAAAATAAGTGAAGGAAGAATTTAAATTATGTTTGGTCCAAAATGGTATTTTTTCAGTGTGTATAAGTAAATATTTATAGGATTAAAAATTTTATTTATTTTGAAAATATTCTTGGAAACGAGAACACACACACCACGTGAATTTTTCGTTTCAAAATGTTTTGTAACAGTTTTTATTTCAATCCGTAAAATTATCTAAATTTTTTATTTCGAATAGATTAATATCGTAATAACCTCCTTTACTTATCGTATAATAATATTCTAAAATGATTAGGTTGATACTGTGTTAGTAAATAATATTTATTGGCGCCTAAAAAATGGTATTATTAATCATAAGATGGACAGTTGGTGATTCAGACATTCAACTTAAAGTTTTACAATAGTTTTATGTAAAAAATTCGAATTTTACCAAATACAAATTTAGCAGAATTCCCATTCATCGGAATTTTAAATGATTCGAATTTTTAAATACCAGAATTTCCAATTCATCAAGTCTTCATTTCTCCAAATATGTATTTATACGAATTATTATTTGACAGAATTCTTAAAACGCCAAATTTCCATTTGTCTGAAACTGCAAATAGTCGACAAATAATAAGTGGCAGAAAGATTTAGGTGCGAATTCAATGATTATTTAAAAAATTAAAAACTAGCTTGTCTCATAAAAGCCCCTGGTGTACCAGAATAGTCCCGATTGACGGTAGCTAAAAAGTTTGTTATGTAAAACTTGGTTTAAAAATAAATTCATGCGCTCTGCTGTTTTCATTTATTTTGACCATCATAACTCAAAGGAAAGCAAAATCTTACGTGGCGATTCTTCAGCAGAAGGAGCTTGTTGCGCTTCACTTTCTTCTTTCGCAGACGTTGACGGTATTGGAGCCGCCATTGTTTCTGGCAGTGTAGGACTACCGGGCATATCGGACAAATCCACGGCATTTCCACTACTGAATTCAGCAATTACTAAATCAAATTGTTTTATAAGTTTCACATATTGAATTGCTTGTTCCGCATTGCCTGCCCTTTTCCAAGCGACAGCCGCAGCTCTATATTCTTGTTGGCGATTTTTTAACAAATTTAAAGTTTCCTTATCGATTTCAACAACCGAAGTACTTGCAGTTGGTTCAATAAGAACGTCAGCTTTCGGACTTTCAACCTCTGCAACCACAGGAACCGCTTCCAATTCTTCTGGCTCTACAATTAGAATAAATAAATGTTATTTTTCATTTATAGAAGTTTTATTAATTAGAATTTAATTACCAGCTGGCTGTTCGGCTACAGTTGAAATAGCGGAAGATGGAAGAATTGGAGGAATATCGTCAGTGTCAATTTGTTTGCCAGCTTTTGCCCTTGATAACATTTCATTCAATGTTTTAACGCCTCTTCCATATCTTCGTGCTTTCGACGTGTTTGTTGCTTTCTCTTCTGCAGTTTTATACATCGACAATCTTTCTTCTAATAATTTTACAGTTTCTTCTGAAGACGCGTTGGTAGCTTCTTCTTCTTTTTCTTCTCCTGGTGGTTCTTCTGGAGATTCGGGTGATATTTCCTCACCCGTAATCAGGTGAAGTTCATCCTATGAATAACAAAGAAACAAAAAATTGTTTAAATGACGAAAAAATTAAATTTTAATTTTTAAAATGCTAATTAATGAATTTTATTTAAAATCATTTTTGTACCAATAAATCTGGATCGTTTTCGTCACCGGATAATTCTTCATCTGGATCTATGTCTTTTAAACTTTCATTCACCATTGCATTTAATTCTGCATCGGGAATACGTTTGGCACCTAAAATAAATTTAAAAATTTTTGAATATTTTTTGAAAGTAAAAATAATAATAACTTAATAAATTTACGATTAAGAGAAGTAATAAATTTTTTAAATTCATTGTTATTTTACTTTTACGTGGTCGACGTCCAGCGTCGCCTCCAGTAGTCAGTGCGGCCAATTCAGCTTCCAAATCTTCATCATCGTCATCCATTCCTTGGTCTTTTCCAATATCTTCGATCGACGCAGGTACTTCGAAAATCCCATACTAAAAAAAAAGGTTTATACTATTTATCTTTCTATATTAAAATTTATTTAATTCTTTATTATTTATGTTATTATTTTATTATTTATTAAATCTTTTTATAATTTTTAATTATTTATTTATTACTATTCCGTTTATTTTAAAATGAGATGTATCGAAATATCTCGATGGTCGAAAAAATCGAATATAAGAAAAAATGAACTTTGCTTTCCAGAGCATCTAAATCAATATTCATTTTATAAAAATCACCTTAAATTATTGTTCCACATATATATTTTGCATAACTTACTTATTTGCAATAAATATACACTTGCAAAGTATTTATTTGTTGTAAATATTTGCAGCTGTCATGAATCAGACACGAACATAACCTACATTTAGTTTAAATCACTTCATTGGCCCAAGACAAAATAGCGCGCGCTTTTTTAAAATAATGAAATTTATTAAATTAAAATAAAATAATTGTAATAAATTAAATTATTATGAAAATAATATTACCTTGAATAAAAAAATGTTTTTAGTTTTTAAAAAAAATTATTCAACAATTATTATTATTTTTAGACAAATTTTACAAATATAATAGATTATTATTTTTCTCTTTGAAACATTCTCTATAATTACATGCCTTTTGCATTTTGTTAACAATATTATTAAATATTTAATAAAATAATTGTAATAAATTATGAAACATAAATTGAAAATTAAATTTAATGGCCAAAGAATAGAAGCAACAGAGACGGCCAAAGGCCGTCGGAGGCGCTAGTAAATATAAAAAGTTACACAAAAAATACACTAAAAACAATTAAAGAAACTAATTTTATTAAAAACGTGAATTTAATGAAAATTATAACTTCAACTTGATCTAAAGGACTATATTAACTTTTTTTATGAAATTTTCTGTGATTACAGTTTAAACTATTTTAAAGATAATGTGCATTTAACAAATGTAAATTGGTTTTTTTTTCTAAATTATATTAATTTTTTTCTGCTGATTGCTAGCAAAGTGAGGTTTATAATTTGTTCCACTATTATTTCTAAACAATTTAAATTAGTTTAAACTTTAAAAACTTACACATGTTTTTTAAAATAATTATCAAATATTTAAGTATTTTAATTAAATTACTTTAAAATTTTTAATTTTAATGGTTAATGTGTTTATTCAATTACTTTATAACATAACTTCTATACAACTTATTCAAAATAACTTTTATTGTATGGTTTTAAAAAGGTTGTTTCCTCTTCTTTAAAAATATCAAGTCCAAATTTTTGTTTAAAAAAAGATTTTCTTGAAGTTTAAAAAAAATCAATTTTCTTCATTTAGGACATTTTAAAAACTTTTTAATTTGGTCTCAAAAAATAGCATGCTTTATGTAGTTTAAAACATAAATTAGCAAAAAGGGAATATGCACATTTTCAATGTCAAATTTTAACAAAATATATTTTTTAAAGCAAAAATTGTACAATTTGTCTTGGAAAATGTGTTACTCCCAGTTATGCTATGTGATGATAAAGTAGAGGAGAGTGATCAACAATGAGACACCTTTTTTCAAAGACATATTAATATGTCAATTATACAAAGTTTTGAGCTTTTTTTGACATTAACATAAAGTTTGAACTCTTTTCTAGACAATGTACACATTTTTTCTTGTTTTGCAGGTTCGTGTTGTATAATAAAACACAAGGGCGTTTCACCGAAAACTTTTTTTTTGATTTTCTAAAACCTTAACCCGAAATTAGACTCCTTTTGACCTACAAAATGTGTCAGATTTTTTTCACATTTTTTGAAGCTCATTTAAAGGTTGCTATTTTAATTTTTATGTAAAATTTGTGCTTTTTATATAAAAAAATTTATTTTTTATTTCTAAATGTTCAATTTTTTTAAAACCATGCACATTACTAGTAAAGATTACCAAATTAGTAAAAAAAATTATTCCAAGTTAAAAAAAAAGTTTGAAGCTTATTTTTATGGAATTATTGTTTACTACAACTTTCATACTTTTAACCCGCAATCCATTCGGATAATAAGTTGTCAACTAAAATTTTGACAAAATGGTTGAAAATATATTATTAATGATTTTATTTAGCAAAATTTTTATAACACAAAGTTTTAATTTAACACCTCATTGTATTTTAATCTAATTTTCATTTGGCAAAATATTCAATTAACAAAATTTTAACTCAACTGAATTCACATGTAACATAATTTCTATTTAACAAAACTTTTTTTCAATCGTATTTTCAATAGAAATATGTTTTATTTTAACGAATTATTATTTAGCAGAATTTTCTTTTAATAGAATTTCTACCGTAAAATGAGATAAAGTCGGCGTTTGAGGATAAAGTCGGCCGGCGCTTTAAATCATTTTAAAGTTTAACTATTACTTTTTTCCAGAAGAAATACGAGTTTTATTAAAAATGTAGTTAGAATTAATGTAAATTAATAAATGAAATACAATATTTAAGTGTTTAAAGCGCCGGCCGACTTTACCCGCAAACGCCGACTTTACCTCATTTTACGGTACTCAGTTGTATTTTTAAATAACAGAATTTCACCTAATATTTTGGTCTTTTTTATACAGTAATCAATGAATATATGTAAATTAGGCTATTTTGAACAATTATCGATGAAGAAATTGACCTTATCTATATTATTTGTATGGTATTTGTATGGTTAAATTTTATCCGTACAACTCAAATTTAAAATTCAAATTCCAAGGTAAATATGATGTATTCCACGCCAAAGTGAAAGTCCATCTGCAATTGTATCTCCGATTTTTTTTCTTTTAGTACTAACTGAGACTAGCTTCCATGAATTTTTTCAAAGTTTTTTAGCAAGCCGTTTTCGAGTTATGGAATTTTTGAAAATTGGAGAATATTTCCTGACTTTTGATTTTTGAATGCTCATAACTTTATTAAAAATACATCAATTTTAAAAGTATTTTTTAAAAAAAATGTGTGTTTTAAATGTACTTTTCAAAAAAAAATCGAATTTTTTTTAAACGATATTACTATCAAATTTTTGAGTTTTAATGATAAAAAGTAATTTTTCTCATTTGACGTAATGATCGATTTTTTCAAAATTTTTTCAAAAAAACTACCTACTTCTTTTTACGAAACTTTTAAGCTTAGCCCGATAATGGGCAAACAATTTTTACAATATTTCCGGAATTTTTAAACTATTTTGAATTTTTAAATAATTATTTTAATTTTTTTATACTACGTACTTTTATGTATTTTGATGCGCTGATTACAAAAATCATAGTGACAATACCCGAAAATTTTCTTTTTATGTCGAAAACCATAAAAAAGTCCCAAAATTTATGGTTTTTTTCGTTTATTGGGTAAAATATATGTAAAATTAAAAAAAAAACTTTCAAACAAAACTTATAGATCTTTTTAAAATACATTTTTTGTATTTTATGCATTTTTTTTAATTTTTCATATTTCACCCAATAAACGAAAAAACCCATAAATTTTTGGACTTTTTTATGGTTTTCAACATAAAAATCAAATTTTCGGGTATTGTCACTATGATTTTCGTAATCAGCGCATCAAAATACATAAAAGTATGTAGTATAAAAAAATCAAAAATATTTTTAAAAAATTTCTTTTTTAAAAATTTTGAAAAATTCCGGAAATATTGTAAAAATTATTTGCCCATTATCGGACTAGGCTTAAAAGTTTCGTAAAAAGTAGTTTTTTTGAAAAAATTTTGAAAAAATCGATCAGTATGTCAAATAAGAAAAGTAAATAATTGTACACTTATTGTGATTATTAATTAAGAAAACAAAGTATATGTAACAATGACTGTCAATAACAAAAAAATATTAAAATTTCATAGACTTTTCAAAAACAAATATAGAATTTTGTCGAAAGAATAATTAGTAAAACAAAAAAAAATATAATTTCAAGTGTAAAAATGTAGTATTCTTTTATTCTGTAAATTGTGCGCTGAAAAATGTCATATTTTTGTTTATCATCCAACAAAATAACAGAAGCGAAAAATAATATGTGAAATAACCTAAAAAAAAGTGTATAACAATCACCTGAGCAAGACTGCCAGCGGGTCTAGGACGTCGTTTCACTTCTTTCTTTTTAAACATGACGTGTTCAACTGTCACTAATGACAATTATAATCACAAAATTTGAAGTTAAAATATTATAACAACAGTTATCCCAATTATAAAATTTACCATAAAATTTTCTTCAAAATATCTCAACTTTTGTATAACACGAAATCAATTAGTCAACAAGGCACACGATGAATCATTCATATTATCTCTTTACTTAAAACCCTTTCCTTCTCAGTTTAAAATTACCTATATATAAAACACTGACAATCTTGGAAATTTATATTTTCCTAGCAACAATTCAATAAACACAACAACTGTCAAAAAACGAATGCGAAAGTTACGGTAATAATTTCCGACATTTTAAAAGCAGGGTTGTGCAGTCATGCAAAAATTGAAAGTTACCGACGTATGTTACGTATGTACAGGAAATATTACTATAAGTTCTCAACCCTGAAGAAATATTGTGCGTTAGCCCAATAAGATGTATATTTTAGTCGGACAATGGTAAACATTGATAGTTTATGTTTTGTAAAAATAATTGAAAACTTAAAGTTTTTTTTGTTAAATAAAAATACAGTTATTAATACTGTTACCCAGGGAATGATTTTTCAAGATGGGAAAATGTTTCTTGTGCGGAAAGTTACCTGATTCACAAAACAACTTAACTTTACATAAGTAATAAAATTAACGTTGTGTCTATTTAGCCCGCTAACGGGAGGAATAGTGGCCATAGATTATTTAGCCCGTTAGCGGGAGAAATGCAAGATTTTGGATATTTAGCCCGCTTATTTTAAAAATCACCAAAATGAGAACTATTTAGTTTGCAGTAAGTATATTTAAAATATTTTTTGTTTTTCTTATTTACTTATTCTAGAATAATAAAATATATTTTATTATATAAAATGTATGTTAAGTGCAATTCAAAATAAGGCAATCGTTTATATAAATATATTAATGTGATTTAATACAAAGTTTATTTGCTCCAAAATGAATTGTTTTGGTAGGGTTGTTTATTTAAAATATATTATATTATTTAATTTAATTTATTGTAAGAAAACTGTTTAACTACAGGTATATTTATTTTTTAATAAATTATTAGAATGTAGTTTATGGAATTGTTTTCTATTGAAACTTTAAATTATCAAATAAAAATTAATTTTTGAAATACAATTAAAATTCTTGTATTTTGTAAATACGTATGGGGCATTCCACGGGAAATTTTCATTCAAAAATTTTTTTGTCCGAATCATGTTTTTTTAAATCTATATGAAAAATAAGAAAATACGTATTTTTTTTATTTTTTGTGATAAAAATGAAGGAAGTTATGATTTTTTGAAATTTAACGTCAACAAAGGTAGTGTGATTTTTCAACATTTTTAAAAAACTGAAGTTACCAACGTTGATTCAACGAAAAAAAAAGATAAGGATTCTAATTCCCATCAAAGAAATTTATTTATTTTTAACCCTTCATAAACTATTTTCTAATAATTTATTAAAAAATAAATATACCTGTAGTTAAACAAGTTTCTTACAATAAATTTGGTTTTTACCACAACTTTAATTAAATAATTACCTAATTAAATTAAATAATATAATATATTTTAAATAAACAACCCTACCAAAACAATTCATTTTTGATTAAATAAACTTTGTATTAAATCACATTAATATATTTATATAAACGATTGCCTTATTTTGAATTGCACTTAACATACATTTTATATAATAAAATATATTTTATTATTCTAGAATAAGTAAATAAGAAAAACAAAAAACATTTTAAATATACTTACTGCAAACTAAATAGTTCTCATTTTGGTGATTTTTTAAAATAAGCGGGCTAAGTAATCTATCGCCACTATTCCTCCCGTTAGCGGGCTAAATAGACACAACGTACAATAAACATAACCTCACTTTACATATTATCTATTTATATTTGCAAATAAGTGCTATTTTTGAAGCAATATTTTGGTCAATTAAAAAAATAAACCAAATTTGACTTTCATGATACATTTCTGTTAATTTTTTTTTTTTTTTTTAAAGTTTATGTTTAAAAGAAAACAGTTCATTAATCATAATATTATGGCTTAAATTTTTTTTGTATGTAACTAATAATCAAAAGAGAAAGGTTCTGGACTTTATTTTGTAATTTTTAAAAAACGTTGATAATCAAAAAATATTTAATATTGAAACTTACCAGAAATATAAATTTCTTGATTCTGTACTGAAAAATGATAAAATAGTTCTAGAAATATTCGTCTTTAAAATAAAATAAGCATTTGAAATTTTATTCTTGAAAAGTTTTTGAAATTTTTCAGAGCTTGTAATTATTTTTGAGATGTAAAAATTTGAGGTTTTGCAGATATTTTAATATTGTAATAATTTAGTTGCTATTAAAAGGTTAATATTTTATTGTTAAAGTATCACTTGAAGTTAATAAATTAATATTTCTTTCTGTAATTTAAATAACAGACAATTGAAAATTAACCTTTTTAGATAAAAAAATTTCAATTTTACATTTTCAAAATGAAGTAAAACACCTACGTTAAGTTTTAATAGGAACTCAATTTTATCAATGTTATACAATTTTATTCTTTTTCTTAAATAATTTTTATTTTAATAATAAATATTTTTATAAGACCTATTACCGATATTTTGATTTTAAATACTTATATTAAATTAAGTTTTAAATTCTTTTCGAATTTTTAAAATAAGTGAACTCCTCTACACAGAAAAAACATAGTCTAATTTTTGTTGCAACTCAAAATGATTCAATGCTAACCGATATAGAAAGTAGCGCCACCAAACTGGTTCATTATTGTTGCACATCAAAATGAGCCGCCTAGGAGGCTCATTCTGAGTTCAGTTTTTTTTTTGTACTTATATGATGGGAGTCGAACACGACATCTTTTTGTTGTTGGTGAGATGCTCTGACCCATTTAGCTGAACAGGAGATCAAGAGCTTATCTTGTTTCAAAAATTCTAGGTCCGTTAACCTGGCTTGTCCACATTGTCCGATCTGGATAAAACCTATTAGAAAATTAAGGGCTAATTTATTGCTAATTTAAAGCCCCAATGACGAATTTAATGTTTAGCATTTTCTTCGAAAAACTTGTGGACTAGTAAAGAGTCATAAATTAGCCCTAAATTCCTATGTACTTTTTTATAAAAAAATTAGGTTTGAAATACTCAGGGGTAATTTTTAAAATTAGTGGATCACTTTTGAACATTTAATTTAGTTCTATTTAAGAGCCTTAAATTAGCCCTAAATTCCTAAGTACTTGTTTTTTGAAAACATTGCGTTTGAACTAATTAGGCAGCCCGTGCCTGAACCAAAAAAAAGTTTGCCTAAAATGGATTCAAATCCTAGCTGCTCCCTTTTTCGAGATATCGGTATTTTCGTTTATTTAATTTTGCGAATATTCTAAAAACACTCAGTTTAGAACTTGTAACTACATGTAGGCAAACAAATCTTACAAAAAGTATCTTAAATATATTTTTTATAAGTAATTACATGTAAAAACCTTAAAACAAAAACTCAATGAAGAAAATTGGTTAATATTTGTCAATATATTAGGTTTTTTTATATTGAGCTCAATTAAGAGTCGATTTTGAATTTTTTTGATAATTTAGGTCATACCTATTTCCAAACCCTTTATATTTATGTTAAATATATTTTTTATATTTTAATACTTTTTGCACAACAAATTAATTTATATGATTCAGAAAGAACGAAATAAATTTTTTTATTACAACTGGTAGAGAATGATATTTGTAAAATATCATAAGCAAAATAAGAAGTTGGATAATTTTCAAACTAAACAATAGATTTAAAATTTTGAAACAAACATGTATATAAATGGATATCTTGCATGAACTATAATAATCAGTATAATACAACTCACTTAAAAGTAACGAAATATATATATATAAAATTTGTATCGTTCTTTCTAAATCATATAAATTAATTTGTTGTGCAAAAAGTATTAAAATATAAAAAATATATTAAACATAAATTTAAAGGGTTTGGAAATAGCCCCAAGTAGAAATATCCGTAGCTCGCCGTAATTAAACACCGGCATGGTACTGATCCAATACTGGCTGTCGGTACTGACTTTCAGTACTGGCAGTGTACTGACTAATACACCGAATCAGTACTATGTCGGAGGTAAAAAAATATTAAAACCAGTACTGGCAGTACACTGTCATTCACACCGAATCAGTACTATGTCGGTGATATAAAACATTAAATGAAAAAGTCTTCAAATTATTTCACTAGGTAGAAAACGATGATTTTTTATTTAAAAAAATGTATATTAATTTCTTTCGAATACTTTCCCTCAAAATTTTGGATGTAATTGTAATGTATTATTATATACCTATATAAAATATATTTATGTTTTTTTAGTTATTTTAGTACTCATTGAAATATGTGCATTAAGTTATTTATCATGCATGCAATAACAATAAGTTGAGAATTTTTTTCTAATAGTTTTAAAAATAAAGCAAATGTAATTTTTTCACTGTAATTTTTAAATATTATTAATAATTAAATATTAAATTTAAAAATTTTTTTACCATTCATATTTTACAGTCGTCTTTTATTAACTTATTTTTAATTATGTAATTCATCAATCATTTTTGTCTGTTTTAATATTATTTACGGTAAAAATAATTTATTAAAAATATTTAACTGAAATTGATATCCAGTTTTATTTCATTAAATCTTTGTAAAAATTGAAAAAATTTTGTGAGTTTAAAAAATTTAAGAATAAATTCATTTTATTTTCGTGATCAATAGATAATACAAACTTTGAAATCAAAACTTTTGTATTAGGTGAACTACTTCAAGTCAGCACATTTAAGCCAGCGCGGCTGTGCGGTATGCGTATCTGACTTGCGTTCTAAGGGTTTAGGGTTCGATCCCCCATGCGTGCGAGATTTTTCGTTCTTAGTTTTAAGTGTTATAAGTACAATATTTGTTCATGTGTAATATCAATTATTAAATAATTATTAAATTAAGTATAAGTGCAAAGTAAAAAAAATTAAATATTATGAATTTAAAAAAATAAAAAAATTTACAACACAAATTATTTTTTGTAAAATAATTTATTAAAAATAAAATAATTTAATTAATATAAATGATAATTATTATTTTAATTATTTATTGTTAATAATATTTTATATATTCTAAATAACATTAACTATTATTGGCTTCACATTACCTGTTCGTGGTAAAAATGGGAGTAATAAGCTAATAAGGATGAAATTTGCATTGGAAAGCGTGTTTTAGCATTTTGTAAAAAAGTGAGATTTTAAGTCCGGATGAGTACTTTGCCAGTATTATGCCAGTATTATTCTAGTACTACGTTAGTACTGGTGAGCGGGACAAAATCAGTACTGGACAGCGTTACCAGCCAGGGTTGGTCCACTACTGGCCCAGTACGGCAGTCAGTACTATTATACTGACTGGCAGTGTTGGGTCAGTACTATGCCAGTGGCACATTTCTACTTGGGAGGTATGACCTAAAATATCAAAAAAATTCAAAATCGACTCTTAATTGAGCTCAATATAAAAAAACCTAATATATTGACAAATATTAACCAATTTTCTTCATTGAGTTTTTGTTTTAAAGGTTTTTACATGTAATTATATATAAAAAATATATTTAAGATACTTTTTGTAAGATTTGTTTGCCTACATATAGTTACAAGTTCCAAACTGAGTGTTTTTAGAATATTCGCAAAATTAAATAAACGAAAATACCGATACAAGGAAAGAAATCTTGTTAGAATATTTAATATTTTGACACTCATATTTAGTATATTAAGTAACAATTGCGGAAGATTTTGCAGATTTTGGGATGGTAATAGATTTCATTACTATTTTTTAAGAATGCCTAAAATAAAAATAATAAAGTTTAATATATTTAGAAACAAAAATTAGAATAGTTTTTGCGAAATTCATAATTGTATTATGAAAACTCCAAATGTTAAATTCTAATACGCCCTGTAACGGCTGTAACAAGTATTAGAATAAAATATTTCATTTTCTGTATTTACAATTCCGTTAACTGGTATGATCATTTTACATTTTGATATAGTCGATAAGAAAGTGGATTGGTGTTAAATCCTTATATTTACATATAATACTAATAGAAACTTTTTCTTTCAAAAAATGATAGAAAAATATCAAAAATCACCGAAGTTTGACGAAGTTAAGCGAGTGAGTCCGATCGGGTTTGACCGATCACTAACGAGTAGTCACGAAAAAAAAATGTCAGAGAAAAGTCAGGGAATTTTTTTTTAAGCCTTGCTGGACATCCTGATTTTAAAATCATTTTTAATACTGCAATATGAATTAAAAATAATTTTAATTAATATTTAATAATAAAGTACTTCATTTGTTTGCTCATAATTTTTATATAATTTTTATTTCTGCAATATAGACTAGAAAAAGTTTTTATAAATAATTGTTTTTAATTATTCTATATTTCTTTTTCTAAATATAATTATAGAATATTTGTTATAAGTTTGTTTCTATAATTAAATTAAATGATTTTATGATAAAAATTGTTCTTTGAAAGGTAATAAAATATTTTATTATTTCTTTATAAATAATTATTTTTATTTTTAAATATTTAACAATGTAATATTAAGTTTCTCACAAGTGCAGAAAAATCTGTCTATTTAGTATATAAAGAAGTTCAGAATTTCTCGTTTCAGCGTGAATTATGTATCTATATGCGTTGCGTTATTCTGCGTTTATGTATGCGTATTGTAGTTAGGATGTGTTAGGAATAATTTTAAGCCAATCAAAGCGTACCAGTTATGTGTGTGTATTAAGAAAGACCCCCACTACCCTCGAATAGAAAAAGAGAGAAAACCTGAAAAAAGAGCCATTGGTGGTTTCGACGTTCTTTTTTTCACGGCTCCTGCTCTTTTGTATAGTTTTAGCAAATATTGAAACGTGCTTTATTTTATAACACCACTCCTACTTTTTCGTATAGTTTTAGCAAATTACGAAATTTCCTATACTGTTTTTTCCTATAATTTTTTCAATATTCGAAAATTGTAGATTTGAATTAAGAAATAATAATTTCAGTTTTCGTAAAATGTTTCCAGTTAAAGGTATTCGTAAAACTGTACCAACTTTTATTATCAAACCAGAATTTTTCGCAATTGAAAAAGAAAAATATCAAAATTTCTATTCAAATTTATTAACTATTCTAACAAGATATCTTTCCGTGTATCTCGAAAAAAGGAGCAGCTAGAATTTTGATCTCAACGGATTTTTACTTCTGATATGATGTAGAATGATCCCCAAAAACCCTATTTTGGATCCATTTTAGTCAAAATTTTTTTTTAGTTCTGGCATGGTGTGTAGGGGTAGTTTTTAAAATTGGTGGATCAATTTTGAACATCCAATTTAGTGCTATTTATGAGCCTCAAATTCTTTAGTACTTTTTTTTTTTTGGAAAAATTGAGTTTGAACTACTCAGGGGTAGTTTTTGAAATTGGTGGATCATTTTTGAATATCTAATTAAGTGCTTTTTAAGAGCTCTAAATGTGTATGTGTTTGTTTTTTTGTAAATATTAAGTTTGAATTATTTGAGGGTAGTTTTTGTGGTTGGTTATCTATCAGTTACTTGGCTGGGGTGCTTGGGGGTGCAGTTTTAAAAAGTCAGTTTAGTGCTATTGAAGAACCCTAATTTAGTTCTTAATTCCTATTTGATTATTGTTTGGTTAAATCCCGCCGTGGCGCTCCTGGCTTCAGAATAGGGCGCCTGTAACCCACTGCATGTCGTAAAAGGAGACTAAAAGGGGTGCGGAGGGTTGTACCCACCTAGCTAAGTACCGCTTCGACGTAGACGCTGAGATTGGACATTACCGATGATGTATGAGTGCACTACGCCTGCCAGGTGTTCATCATGTGAAATGGGACCCTCCCCGTGCAAAGTGGCCGGAGAACTTGTCTTGCCGTTTCCCATCGCGTGTCGTACGAGGCGACTAAAGAGGGAAATTTGAACGCAGTACGTCTCCTCGTCCGGAGGCAGGGTGAGACCGTTGTGGTTTCAGACTGCCCTGCCGGAAGGGTGGTACTGGATTGGTACTGGCAAATTGGAACTGAGGGCTCAGTACCAACTCAGAACTAATTTGGTGCATTTTGGTACTGAAATGGAACTGGGAAATTTACCTGCGAAAAGGATCGAGTTACCGTTAATACCCTCATAAAAGTGAAAAGCGACTAGCTTTTTCAATATGTTTAAACTAATACTTTATATTTATTTCAATATTATATTTGTTTTTCCTGGATTTATATTATTTTCATACATTATTATGCATATGATATGTCCTTTGGCAGCTAAATTCAAAAATTATGTCCATTTTTTTGTCAAACTTAAGGTATACGAGATAAATTATAACTTTTTTGAATGTAATTTTTTTTTGATAAATTTTAGATATTCATAATCTGGAAATATTAACGAATCTCAATATATATTTTTTAAAGTTGAGTTATTAAAATTATAAATTTTTTAAGCAATAAAACTCGGGTTAAAATTTTAATCCTGCAACAAAGGAACTAGGGGTCTATTGTTCAAGGAGGGATTGCAATATAATTTCCAAACTTAACAGAAATTTTCTACAAACTATTATGTTTTTTTTGCTGTTTTACACGTATATCGTGAGAGACGGTTTGTTGATCTTATATACCTTTAAAACTACTGTTAAAGTACTTTAAAAATGTCTTCTTATGGGTTATCAGGTAGTGGTACTGAAGTGGTACTGAAGTGGAACTCAAGCCAAGTCCAATTCAGTACCATTCCAGTACCACTCTTTCGGTAGGGTGCGGTCTAATTGTTCGGTCTGGGAGCGGATGTTCCACGTGGTCCCCGTTGGAAGTGCAGGATTCTTGTCCTCGCCAACTCACGCCCACTCCTGTTGGGGTGTTTTCGGGTCCAAGATAAATGTTACTAACCGTTCCGCCATTTCATTGGGCACCCTATTGTATGAGTGTGTGTGACCTACCAGACCATCGGTGGGTGGAGCTTAGCTCGGAGACGGAACCTCCACGAGGTCCCCGCCGGGTACTTTGATTCCCTTCTTCCGCTCAAGTTCTACTTGCACGGGCGAAGAGAATCAATGCTAACCGTCTCCTCCTGGAAGGGCACCCGGTTTTCTTCGCCGTTTTGGTTCTTAAGGACCTTACAACGGCAATTTTTCCCTCCTCTTTCCCCATGGTACATCGGTAGCAAGGCGGCTTGCCAAATCGCCGCCGCGCCGTTTCAACATGTCGGTAGTTCTTTCGTTAGAAGGTAGATATGCTTATTTTAAGATCGGGAGTTATAGTTCTTAAGGAACCAGGCATCCCAGTCGGCCTTGAGCACGACGATAAGCGCAATTCTGTTTGGTTAAATCAAGTTTTAATAATTGGGGATGTTTTTTGAACTTAGGGGTGGTTTTTGAAAATTTTAAATAGTCTTAGTTGTGAGCCCTAAATTTCTATAGAAGAAATTTTGGAAAATATTTAGATACTATAGTGTGGTACTTCTAGCTTGACGTCAATTAGCTGTATGAAGGTTACTCTAAATAGGTAAAAGGCCCTAAATTTTTGCATGTGGTACTAAATTAGCCCTAATTGAGCCCCAAATGTTGGCATGTATAAAAACTTTTTTTGTCGAAGTGGTACTTCTAAGATTACCAACCTGTTTAGCTAGATTTTTCAGACGATCGACGCTATTTAGAGTCTGACTAGTGGCTGACAATAAGTAGCAGCAAAAATGGGCAAGCAACACCTTCCAGACTAGCTATGTTAGATGCTTTCTAGCTTGCGCAAGGATTGACTATAGACGTTCAAGAAGATTTTTCTACACGAGTAAATATTCCTACGAGTACTCCTTTGTTATTTGAATTTTTCAGTTATTTCGCGAAATTATGCCGGCATTAAATTTGTCAATAAAGCATTAAAGAGCATTGAAAAAGCCCTAAGTGTAGACCTTTCTACGAGTACTCCTTCATTGTGTGGACAAGCCACCTTAATGTTAAGATAGCTTGTCCACAAGTTTTTCGAAGAAAATGCTGAGCATTAAATTCGTCATTAGGGCATTGAATTACCATTAAATTAGCCCTTAATTTTCCAATAGGTTTCATCCAGATCGGACAATGTGGACAAGCCAGGTTAACGGACCTAAAAATTCTTAAATTTTATTCTTTAATTTTCAGCAGATTTAATTAGATTTCCGCTTTTACAGCGAAATCTTATACACAGCACAATATTTTGCTGTAAGCTTCCGTTGAGATTAAACCTAAGATTCGTTAGCTAACAGCGTAAACTTCAGGTGAGGTTAAGGTGAGCTGCACATGTCCTATCTATTGTGAGATGCAGTGTAAGATTGTAGTCAGTTTACAGTTAAGCTTACTATAATCTTACTATAAGCTTCCCGTAAACTTTCTGTAAGCTTCATGTAAACTTACATTATTATTGATAAATGTTAATAAATAAATTAAACAATTATTCATGCGCAGTAGTTTATTATAGCTTTTACGGCTGCGCAGTATATTTTAATCAATTATTCCCGTTAGGGTTGTATATCCTACTTCACAATATATATTATCATCTGGTGTGAAAAAATAGTTGAAATAAATATTAATAAATATTATTTAGTAATATTAATTAACAGTAGTGTAAGCTTAAAGGAAGTTTACATGAGGCTTACAGTAATCTTACATGGAAGTTTACAGTAAGTTTACGGGAAGTATACAGTAAGGTTATAGTAAGCCTAACTGTAAGGCTGCAGTCCCATGGCAGCGTTTTGCGTTGCGTTTTGTCACTAGACCCTGAGTGTAAACATAGCAAACATATATCTGCATCTCTTTTACACTCATGGTCTAGTGACAAAACGCAACGCAAAACGCTACCATGGGACTGCAGCCTAAGCTGACTACAATCTTACACTGTAGCTTACGATAGAGCGGACATTTGTAACTCACCTAAATCTCACCTGAAGTTTATGCTGTAAGCTAACGAATCTTAGGTTTAAACTCAAGGAAAGCTTACTCCAAATTATTGTGCTGTGTGAGATGTTACTCAGTTTAAGGTCATCAATTTTAATTCTAGATTATTCATTGATCATGTCATAATGGTTATCGCAATATCATTTTCATCAATATATTATTTACTTATTCTCATAAAATGCTTTATATGAATTTTAAAAGTTATAAACTATTTGTAACTTTTTATTAACATAATAATTCAATTTTTAGATTTCCACGGGATGAAAATTTGTGCAAAAAATGGTTAAATATATTAGGCTTGGAGAAAAAACAGTTGACGAAAAATAGTCACTTGTGCTCGAATCATTTCAATCCAGAAAACTTTACGATTAATTGTAATGGAAGCAGAAACATGTTAAAACCAGGAAGTACACCTTTAGCTTTGACTGAAGAAGTAAAACAAAATTTTACAGGTATTACAACTTTATTTAAAAATATTTTGATTCTCGTTTATTCTCAAATTATTTATTATTATATAAATAAATAAATTATTATTTTTATAAATAGAATGTCATATTAAGCTTAGAAACTCGAATACTTTGAGATAACTTGAATTTGAAAAATATCTTATGTAACAACAAAATATTATAATTTATTTGAAGATATAATTTTCCAACTTACTAAATATGTATAAGTACAATGATGATTTCTTGTTTTATAATATTTCATAAATAAGCTTATAAACAATGAATTATTTTTAGAAAATAAATAGAAAATACTGATACGGAATTTTCAGATATTTCCAGAGAAGCGATTGATCAATTAAATCATATTTTACAAGACGTTGATGAAAAAGTTCTTGATTCATCTGTCTGTTTAGAAAAAGTTCCTGAGCCAAGTTTAAACATAATCTGCCATAATGAAACACGTATGTTTTAAATTATTTTAAATGCGAAAGTGGTGTTTTTTGTAGTTGAAATACTATTTAGTTTTTAAACTACAGTAGAAACCCGTTTTTCCGGACCTCGATCAACCAGATTTTGGATTATCTGGACAAATTTTTATTTCGTTTTTTTTCCTCTGTCGTGTCGTTTTGCACTTTATATTAATTAATTTATTTTATTGGGGAAACACTTGGCCTTAAGGGACTAGCAAGAAATATACAATATTAATATAGAATAATTCTTTATTCTAGTTCTTACAGTTTTAGAGTTTAGATTAGGACTAACTTAAAAGTAACGCATTCGGTGTATTTAAGTCGGTAGCCCGGAAAGAGCGTTTTGGAGATAAAAATGTTTACAAGTTCATTTAGTCAAAAATGCAATGCGTAGGCGCACTAAGGTTTAGATATACACGGAAAAACTTTGTGCAAGAATCATTCCTAAATTTGTTCAGGAACTGAGGATATGAGAATAATTTAAGAAATCTTATTTATATTTTCTTTGAAAAATTCTAAGCAGTATTTCTATGAGAATTGTAGAGAAATTCAAGACAACTTCCTAAACTCACTACAGAAAGTCTTGAACTTGTTTTAGAATAAATTTTTACGTTTGCGAGAAAAAAAATTTACTCTGGGAGGACTCGATCCCACGTCCTCGAGAGTCCAAAAACTCCACTTTACATCTCTCAGCTACCTTAGCAGCTTATGGTATTATGCATTGGAAACATATTTGACGCAACCAATCCCTGCCTAGTGCTTGGTTACTGTACTGTGTCTTCTAAAACAGTTCAAGAAACTTTCAACGCCCAGTGACTGAGATATTCCGATCGCGGCATTAACAAGAAGTCTTCCAATGTCATAATAAAAATACAAGTATTTTCTTCAATGATTTTTGTATTTTTCTGTAAATTTTGCAGAATTTTTCTCATATCCTCAGTTCCTGAACAAATTTAGGAATGATTCTTGAAAAAAGTTTTTCCGTGTAGCTTAAAAATGCAGGGAGTAATACAACTTATCTTCTATTGACACAATTACTAATATACTGTATCTTAATCTTATATATTTGGGGTTTCTCGACACTCAATGATTATTATAAGCATTTTAATGTATGCAAAGTTTATTATAAATTTCAAGCCTTTGAAACAGCTTTAAAATAGTTTGATAAACAAACAGAGTGCGATAACATAAGTTTACTACAGTTGAAAGAAATTAAAGACATAGCTGCTATGAAGAGAAGAAATTGTTTACGTTAAATGAAAATTACTAACTATTTTCAACAAAATTAAACTAAGTGTTCTAATATGTGAATTTTATATTTTCATACGAACCGTTACATTTTTATTTAAAATTTTTTAAAAAATATTTATGAAAACTTTTCTAAAATAATTTTTACTAAATATATATATGTATTTATTTATATGGTATCTAAGAATTTCTTTTTTTTCATGTTTGTAAATAATTACTTGCCAAAGATTATATAAAGAAAATTTGTGTGCTTTGTAATTTCAATTATCCGGACAACTGCCAGCATCCATTACTCCGGATAAATGGGTTTCTACTGAGTAGTATGAGAACTGTAAGTAGTTCTAAGAAACTGTAAATAGTATTATAATTGCAAAAAACACCACTTTCGCATAATAGGGAAAAAATGAACATTTTGCTTCCTCGTGGAGAAAGCATAAACATTGAAATAAGCATACAAAAATAATATAATAATATAAACATTTGAGTTAAATTTAAAGAATTAATGGAAGTTAAAAAATCAAAAATTCACATTTTAGCTGAAATTTCTAAAAATTAATAAAAAATAATATATAATTTATAATTATTTACAATTATATCGATTCGTTTTAATGCAAGGAACACAATTATTTTATATTTAAACTTGAATTTAAATAAATACAAAATTTTTCAGCTAAAATGTGTATTTTCTATTTTTAAATTTCATTAATTTATTAAACTTACCTCAAATGTAAATTTTATATATACCAATCGATTCGTTTTCATGTAAGGAATACAATTATTTCATTTATAAACTTAAATTTAAAAAATCACAAAATTTTATAGCCAAAATGTGAATTTTTGATTTTTTAACTTTCATTAATTCTTTAAATTTAAATTAAAACTATACTTTATATATATCGATCGATTTGTCTTGACGTAAGAAATACGATTTTATTATATATATCCTTAAATTTTTCTGTTTAAAAATTTTTTCGATTTAAAAAAAATTTTTGGAAAAAAGACGATAAATTTTTTTTTTGGGGTATTTTTTAAAATTCTTTGGTCAGATTTGAGATATTAATATAATAAATGAGCCTACCAAATTTTATCTAAATCCATTAAAACCTGTCCAAGTTATCTTCTAAACAAAAAAGGGATCCACACACACACACATACACACAGATTCATATATCCGGACAATTGATCAGGATCTCATATAACATGTTTCTATATAGAGAAAAATTTGTTTCCGACACTTTGAAAATTTTTATAAACGAAAGGACTACAAAGCTTCATCTACGAGGAAGCAAAAGTCTCAAAAATCAATCACTTCGGTTTTGAGAAAAGTCACCTTTTAGACTTAATTTCAATTTTTTAGATGTTAAACGTTAAACTTTAAAAAATCAGATCTTCCATAATTTTTATCAAATCAATAAATACAAATTTTCTTATTTTTCATGAAGATTTAAAAATATGTTCAAGTCCATAAAAAATTCTGTTTGCATTTACCCCAAATGTAAGAAAGAAGTATTTAATATCACTGCAGGTTATATATTTTCTAAAGCAATTGTATACTTCTAAACAGACTGAAAATATCGCGTCTGACGTAAATCATTTCTTTTTCTAACCCTCTATATTTAAATATATTAATCTAATAAATAAAATTTTTACAAGATAAATAAAGATGAAAAAGAAGGTTAGAATTAACTCTTGATACACGTGTCATTTTTCCGCTGCTTCTTGAATCATCCGTAACGCCTCTTTAAGTTTTCATCACCTAAACGTTTTCTCTTAATTTATATAAAATTCAGCTACTTTCTGACTACTCTCTCAAAGCCATCTGAATGTTTTTTTTAAAACGTTAAAAATTTGCTACTTGCAGGATTTTGTTTGAAGTGAAAAATTTCGTTTTTAGAATAAATGAAGAATTTAAGCAAGAATTTATGATAAATGAAATTTTAATATTTAAAAAAGATGTGACATTTTCCATTGTTACAGTTAAACGACAGAAAGCATTAGTGTTAAGCACATCAAAGAAGATGCACGAGGAAGATTATATTTGTCATGATCGGCATTATACTAATACTTTCCAGTCTATGGCGATAACTATTGCCAAACTAACTGAAAAATTAGATTCTTTGAAGAGGGAAAACAAAATTCTTCGTCAACAAACAAGTCGTCTTAAAAAAAAGGTAGACTCTTATTTACAGTCATGTCTAAGTTGATTCCATCTTAAATCTTACAATTAGTCATTTGATAAATATAAATTATTTAATACTTCTCATCGTATATGTCTGTAAGCAAAAATTTAATTTTGCAATTCAAACTTTGGAAAACCGTAAAGGCAGAGATGAACAAATGGGTAATTACACTTCGTTTTATTTATTCAGCAAAAAATTACTGCGTTTAGATATACAGACAAATAGGGTAACTTCACTAATTTCGAACACTTAAAATTATATGCTTTTAATTTCATAACTTATTTTACGTTCATTATCAAAAAATGTGAATAATGAATATTTTCTAGAATAATTAACGTTACTAAGTACAGTATTTTCAAATAATTCCAAGTGTCCGAAGTTAGTATAATTGTCCGAATTTACCTTGCTTGACGGTGATATGTGTTTAGAGTAGAATTTACCCACACGGAAGTTATAAGAATTTTTATGGCTTCAAATTTCTATTTAGCAGAACCGAGTTTTCATACACAAAAAAACCCAGTCTCATTTTTGCTGCAGTTCAAAATGAGTCAATGCTAAACGACATAGACAGTGGCGCCACCAACCTGACTCATTTTTGTTGCACAACAAAATGAGTACACGGAAAAACTTTTTTCAAGAATCATTCCTAAATTTGTTCAGGAACTGAGGATATGAGAAAAATTCTGCAAAATTTACAGAAAAATACAAAAATCATTGAAGAAAATACTTGTATTTTTATTATGACATTGGAAGACTTCTTGTTAATGCCGCGATCGGAATATCTCAGTCACTGGGCGTTGAAAGTTTCTTGAACTGTTTTAGAAGACACAGTACAGTAACCAAGCACTAGGCAGGGATTGGTTGCGTCAAATATGTTTCCAATGCATAATACCATAAGCTGCTAAGGTAGCTGAGAGATGTAAAGTGGAGTTTTTGGACTCTCGAGGACGTGGGATCGAGTCCTCCCAGAGTAAATTTTTTTTCTCGCAAACGTAAAAATTTATTCTAAAACAAGTTCAAGACTTTCTGTAGTGAGTTTAGGAAGTTGTCTTGAATTTCTCTACAATTCTCATAGAAATACTGCTTAGAATTTTTCAAAGAAAATATAAATAAGATTTCTTAAATTATTCTCATATCCTCAGTTCCTGAACAAATTTAGGAACGATTATTGTACAAAGTTTTTCCGTGTAGCGTATACTATTCATTTTGAGTTCAGGTTTTTTCTGTGTACCCATCAGTTTTTTTTAATTTAACTCTTATTTAACAATATTTATACTTGGATGATTTTTTTAAATGATAGAAATTCAAATTTACTGAAAATCCATTTGATCGTAACTACATAAAAGCAATTGGTCACAATTTACATTTTTGAACATTTTGAAACTTTTTATAACTTTTATTTCATTAGAAAAAATATACATTTGGAGCTTACCAATCTTGGAACTTTTGGGTTAGAACTTATTTTTTGGAACTTTTGTATCTCAATCGTTCAAACGCATACCATAATTTTAATAATCTGCATTTTAAGGGGGGAAACCACATTAGGGGGTTGAAAAAATCGATTTTTTTTCATTACAATGTGGTGTTGGAATTGCAGATTAATCCGTAAGAACTTTATTTTATTGTTAACTTTTGTAAATCTCTAGTTTTCGATAATTTTTTAAAAACGCGTTTTTCTCGAAATGACATTCTTCAAAACGGTGGGCAGTCTAGCTCGAACAATTTTGATAGGATTGACTTCGGCCAAAGTTTTTTTTGATCGTTATTTACTAATGCTTTAGAGTACGTCGCGGATTTTTTTTGGTTGTTTGTACCTATATTTTTTGAAAATATTTCGCTATAAAAATCGACTTTTTCTTTTAATAGCTGCCAAATCCACAAAAATTACTATTTTTAAAATATCCTACGTACTCTATAGCTAAATCTATTACAAATTCAAAAAAACTTTGAATTTTTGTTCAAAATTAAACGGTCTAACCGGAATCTTGCCCACCGATTTGCCCTGCAGAGAAACGAGACTAACATTTGCGGCCTGTATAGGCAACAAATTGAAACTTTTTTTAAGTAATTATTTTCGTAAACTTAAAAAGTTAACAAATAAATTCCTCAAAACCTCACACCTCAAATATGTCACTCCCCCTTAAACTTAAAATCAATAAAAAAAATTATCAAACAATTCTATTCATAGTTTGTTTTTATAATTATAAAAAAATTTAGTTAGTTGTATTAGAAATTTGCGCTTAATGATAATGGGGATGTTTGTTCGGAAATTTTCAATTGCGGTCAAATAAAAATTCGATAATTTGATAATTCTAACAAATGACAATTAGAGTAAAACAAAGTTCTGTCAAATTGCATTTCGGGAATTTGAAATTGAGGGTTCAGATGAAAAAAACGATTATATTTTAGAAAAAGAAACTTCCTGGGGAATTTTATTTAAACTATGTTATTTATAAATAAATTTTTCTTGTTCTTCGGACGATTATTTTTAACATCTTGAAGAAATTAAATAATTGTTAATTTTTTACAGATTATTTATCAACATTCTCCATCAAAAGATGTGGAATTTAACGAAATACAGTGGAACAATATTCTTAAATTCGATCATAACAGCTAACGATTTTAAAGTATTAAATGTATTATATTATGTGTGTATAAAATAATTATAAATGTATGAAATGAATATTATTTTTAGTCTTAATAAATTCTCTATATTTTATATGTTAATGTGTAATTTAAATGTTTCAAATGAGGAATAATTTAGAAAAGTGTAAAATTTCTGCCCTACTTTTCTTCAAAACTCCATCACTAATACATAATTTTCATTTTTGCATTTAATTGAAAATATAATTAAGTATTCAGTAAAGTATTTACAGAATTCCTTTCGTCCATTATATATCTAAACCTCTAAGTATAAATTTTAACAAAAAATTTGTTCGGAAACAATAAAAATTTTAATTTTTTCGAATTGTGCATCTAACAAGGAACACTACCCAGGTGTACCTACACAGAAAATTATAAGGTATTAAAATAAGCTGCAACGCTTATTATTTTAATCCAATTTTGCTTATTTTAATACCAAAATGGATTAAAATAAGCAGAATTGGATTAAAATAATAAGCGTTGCAGCTTATTTTAATGCCTTTTAATTTTCTATGTAACCGATTTCGCTCCTCTTGTGATATGTTGTAGTTCTTTGAAAAATATTCGACACGTATATTTTTATAAGTGCCCTATCGCACATCTAAGGGGTGAAAACCACCACCAAAAATCGTTTTTTGCAATTTTTATGTAAAGGAGAAAATTCCTACACATTTACGTAAGAATGGCAAAAAACGATTTTTGGGGGTGGTTTTCACTCCATAGATATGTGATAGGGCACTTATTATTAATTAAAATGGATAATAAATAATGAGTTTTAAAGATTTGGGTAATTTTCTAGTAAAAAAAACTAAAATTTTAAATCTTTTTGGTTAAGTTCAAATATTTTTAAATTAATGTAATTCTATATTAACAATTTTACAGTTCTTTATTAAAATATACTTAGGTATCAACTTTTGGCCGCTTACTCCTCAATTTAAAGTAGACTTAATTTTCAATAAATATAAACTTAAAAATAGCTTTCTACCTTTCATAAGATGTTATAATTTTCTGAAAATAACTCTTTTTTATAAAATTTTGTTAAAAATCACATTTTTAATTTCTAGAGAATCTTATTTGGAAAAATGCTGTCATAATATGGTTTTATCTTTTACTTGAAAAAAATGAAAGCTAACTTCATTTAGAACAAAAAACTTTTGATAATCGTTATAAAAACAATTAAAATTTTTTAAATGAACACAGGGTTGGTTATAACAAGGGTAGGTAAGAAGTAACAGTCGGTTTTTTTGATGCATTTGACTTTTTGACTCCACTTTATTTTCAAAGCCTTTTTCAACTGATAAGTACAACCAGTTGTCCACAAAGCGTCGAATTAAAAGATTTTTATGAGATGCGTCAATTCTGTCAGGCAATGGTTGAAAAATCATTTTCAAAAAGTTTGATTTTTTGGTACATAATATTATTATCTTTTTTTCTTCTTTGTGCATAAAGCTTCCATATATATGTTTATTCAATAAACCATATTAGATTTTACTGATAGTGATACATATTATTAGAAATATCAATTAATTAAAATTCAAAACACATATAGAAATTTTGCTTGTTTTTCGAAAATACTAGTTTTACTACTTTTCAAAAAACGTGGGGAGTTTTGCTACACCGTTCTAAATTGATGAAAAAAACATATTTTTTAGAATATTCTTTATTTAAATTATAAAATGTGATAATTTAGATATAATTAAATTATTTTAAAAATAATTGAATTAAACTATGTAATTTATTTCATTTGCAGTAAATACAGATGTAAAAAGTCTCATCTCACTAAAGGACAATATTTAAATTCCATAAAACATTTGAATTATTCATGAATAATGAGAAATAAAAAGAGTGTGTCACAGGTATGACAAAAATCAAAATGGGTATAAAAAGTACAAAGTGGGTTTTGTTCGTGACTATTTCTAGTTTAAAAATTCGTTCAGACCAAAATCCTAGAGCAAGAAGATTGAAAAAACGGAAATGACGATATCTTGAGAATAGGGGACTCTAGGATTTTGGTCTGAACGAATTTTTAAACTAGAAATAGTCACGAACAAAACCCACTTTGTACTTTTTATACCCATTTTTGTCATACCTGTGACTGCTTCTAGACCACCGTGTACTAGGATGAAAACTGTTAAATATAATGAGATGCACAACTCCCCACCAACACTGATGCATAACTCCCCATTTTCTACATTTCCAAAATAATCATAGAATTATTGACACATCGAAAATTTTATGCGAAATTTTTTTTTGTAGGCCGAAAAGTTATTAATTAATGATTATTTTTATGCACTAAACATTGTGATCACCTTGAAAAAATTAGTAGAAAAGAAACAGTCAAAAAGACTTAGAAAAAATTTTAACTCACTATCTGGAAAGACATGAAAAATGCTTGCAAAGATGACGGGTACCACTTAAAAATGAAGCTGAAGTACGCAACGTTTATGATAAACGATTTTAAAAATGAAAAATTCTATAATTAATAGCCTAAAAAATATTTCTTGCAGTTTTCATTAATCAAGAAATTATAAAAAATATTTTTTAGGCAAAAAATTATTGAATTTTTCATGTTAAAAAATTATTTCTTTAAAAATCGTTTATCATAAAAGTTGCGTACTTCAGCTTCGTACTTAAAACGTTAGTTCTTAACGAGAAAAGAATTTTACAAAAGTTGAAATTTGTCACATTAATTGCTATTATAAAATATTAACGTGTTGCATAACTCCCATTTCTCCCCTACCTAAAAGGATCATTTTATCCTGCATTGAAAAAGAATTTTTATCTTTACTTACATATATTTCTGAAATACCTAGATCATCACCTTCAAGATAATCGTTCAAATGTGCCAAAAATTAAAAATTTTATTATTGTTACTGGAAAAAAAGTTGTGACAATCTTATATATCATGTAAATAATATAATTTATCGATTAAATCATTAATTATTGTTATCAAATATTCTATATATTCCACGATATATAAAATTTATACAAAACCAACTTTTAGCTTCCCTACTAAATAAATTTTAGGATTTTCAAAAAATAAGAATAAAAATGGTGAAAAAATGTTTCAAACAACGAGAATTTTAGAAAAATGAAAACAAATTCAAAAATTTAAGAAAATAAAAAATCGACGAAATTGAAAAAAAAATAATTTTAGGAATTCCAATCAAGAGAATTTGAAGAATAAAAAACATGAGAATTTTATAAAAAAAATGAAGAGAAATTAAATTTAAGGAAACATTTAAAGAAAAAGGGAAAATCGAGATTTTAAGAAATTTCAGAATAAAAAGAGAATTTTTATTAATGTTATTATGGTTACTTGAAATCCTGCGCTAATTATGTGCAAATACTGCGTTTGGGCAGTTCCGGAGCTACAAAATATTTGCCACTTACGTATGTTATTTGAAATGGCAAAAAATTAAGTTTTCAATGGTTTTCGAAAGGGCCAACATAACCGGGCGCTAGATAGACGAATTACACGAATGATTTTTTACCTAAAACAAGTTCCGGAACTACAAAAATTTTTGCTACTCAGATATGTTATTTCAAATGGTAAAAAATTAAGTTTCCAGTAGTTTTTAAAAGAGCCGACATAACGAGGCGCTACTTAGATATATCTAAGTAGAAAAATTTTTGTAGCTCCGGAACTCGTTTTAGATAAATATCAGTCTTTTAAGTTGCCTAATTTGCGCCCGGTTCTGTCGGCCCTTTCAAAAACTATTGAAAACTTATTTTTTTACCATTAGAAATAAAAAAAAGTAAATGGCAAATATTTTGTAGCTCCGGAACTGCCCAAACGCAGTATTTGCGCATAATTAGCGCAGGATTTCAAGTAACCTAAATAACTTAAATTTAAGAATACTTAGATGTATGAATATTCCGTTAATGATTGAATAAAAATAAAACATAAAAAGATTTAAGACGATAAACAGTATTAAAAAAAGGAAATGAACAAAATCGACAAAATTTTCTAGTTATGAAAAATTAGTATTTATGTTAAAAAATCGATATCTTTGTTCCGTCTGTAAAAATAAATAAATGTTAGGAATTTAAAAAAAAAATTTTTTAATGAATGAAAATTTTTTTGTAACAACAAAATAGATTATTAAGGCGCTTGTATACCTCACCGATCCCGAGTATACTTGCGTCGTGTACCATTGGAGTAAAAGAGATGGAAATATCTTTTGTCTCTTTTACTCCAATGGTACACGACAGAAGTATACTCGGGATCGGTGAGGTATACAAGCGCCTTTAGTCTAGTCAAGTTAGCATTTCTAAATGTTTTAACTCAGGACCTCAATTTTTTTGCTTAAACCCTTCATTTTGGTGTAAAAATAATGTACCTAAAATTTTTTTAAAAAATAGGTGCAAAAAATCAGTTTTTTGCAAATTGCAGCCTTCAATGACATTTTACCATAAAAATAGTTATTATAAAAAAGAAAGTATAAAATTCTGAGTAATTTGATAAAAAAATTAACTCTGTAGCTCAAAAATTGACCGGGGTATAGCTTCCGCAAAAAATCCATTTTTTCGAGATTTTTTCCAAAATCAGGTATTTTTCAGTTCTTTCAATATAGCTTTGAAAAAAATGAATTTTTGAAAAAATGACCCACAGAAAAGTTAAAGCTGACAAAATTCCTGACAATTTGCAAAAAAAGAACAATGTAATAGCTCTAATAGTTTCTGAGATACAGACTCTCAAAGTTGACCCGTTTGAGGTTTTACATATAGAATCTCATTTTATTACCATTGTAAGTAAAATCTCAAAAGGGTCAACTTTGAGAGACTGTATCTCAGAAACTATTAGAGCTATTACATTGTTCTTTTTTGCAAATTGTCAGGCATTTTGTCAGCTTTAACTTTTCTGTGGGTCATTTTTTCAAAAAATCATTTTTTTTCAAAGCTATATTGGAAAAACTGAAAAATACCTGATTTTGGGAAAAATCTCAAAAAAAATGGATTTTTTGCGGAAGTTATACCCCGGTCAATTTTTAAGCTACAGAGTTAATTTTTTTATCAAATTACTCAGAATTTTATACTTTCTTTTTTATAATAATTATTTTTATGCTAAAATGTCATGGAAGGCGGCAATTTGCAAAAAACTGATTTTTTACACCTGTTTCTTAAAAAATTTTAGTTTCCGGTAGGTGTTCGAAGTACCAAATTTAGGTACTTTATTTTTACACCAAAATGAAGGGTTTAAGCAAAAAAATTGAGGTCCTGAGTGAAAACATGATATGCCTTGTTTTTCGACTAATTTGACTGGACTATATAAAATTCAAGGAATTTTAAGGTTTTTGCAAGGTTCAAAAAAAATTCAAGGACTTTTAAAAGATTTCAAGGTCCGCTGCACACCCTGGTTTTATAGGAACTCCTTTTGATTTCGATTTTTGGCAACTTTTTCGTGATTCCCGCCCACTGGCACTTGTAGCATTTGCACGACTTTTTCTAATAAAAAACAGATATACACAAACATCCTTAAAAAATATATATTAGAAAATTATACCGATTTTCTTATAGTTTATGAAGAAATCATCGATATTTTTTTCGTAATTTGAGACGTTTTCTTCACAAAATCGCTTAAAGTTATACTAAAATAGTTCCAAAAATCCCCATGCGTTAAAATATCATTGGTATTAACGTTATTAGTAGCAATTTTATTTCTATATTGCACGAATGACAAGTGAACGTAGTTTCCCGCTCTGCCGAGCGAGCTTCGTTCAAGGCAAATACCAATATAGCGTCAACATCGAGCGATTATTCCAATTAGTTGTCAAATAATCGCTCGACGTTTAACGCTATATTAGTATGTGCCTTGAACGAAATTCGCATGGCAGGATGAAGAACTATGTTCACATGACATTTATACGAATATAGAAGAATCAACGACACTTTATCTCTCGGGAACAACACAAACTATTTTAGTATGTCCAAGAGTGGTATTGGTATAAATTTTATGCTATTAAAGTCGCAATAGTTGTTTTACTAAATGAGAAAGTAGTTTTCATACAAAATTAGGGAGAAATTTCTCTCTGTGCAGATAATGACCACAAAAGACAGTGCATATTGAGTTTGAACCACTTTTTATATTTACTTAAGTGCTGATTGAAGAATGTAATAAATACTTTTTATAAAAATAAATTTAATTACCTTTAATTGGTTTTAAAGAAAATTGAAATCGGTCAACTACATTCGGAGATAATTGCAGATTAGTGAACCCACTTTCTTTCAAAACTCAAAACATTGAAAGTTAGCTAAATCTCGAAAACTTTTACTTTCTTAATATCTGACTATTCATGGATTCAGGAGAAAATTTTAATTAAGAAATGACAGTGAAATGCCGCAGGTTAGAAATTTTTTTAATTTTGTAATCTTGTGTTAGTTACGATCTCCATGAATTTGGCGTCGAAAATTATTTTTCACAGGACCAAAAATATCAAATCATTTTTACAAACGTTTTAGGTCCACATAATAACTTAAAAAGTATTTCTCAAGGCATTATTTGGACCAAAAATCTTAAAATAATAATAATAATAATAATGTGACATTCTTGGTCCTGTGAAAAACAATTTTCGGCACTGAGCATCGACGCCAACTTCATGGAGGTTAGTTACGAGCAACAAAATTATTACTTGAGCGAGGTAAAGAAAAATTAAACATTAATTACGCGTATGATCATTAAAAATACCAAAAAAATTGGTTTCCAAAAAATATATTTGAAAAATGAGATGTTGTGTCGAATATACATAAAAGTATATATATGTGGAAAAGATGTTATTCTTCAGTTTAAATTAAAATTGGTTTATACAATAATTTTTTTTTATTCTTCTGGAACTTCGACCTCGCCATTTTTGATGTCATCAATGAAATCATGTGGTGGTCTGCCTTCAATTGTGCAACCGACTGATTGACACGTTCCTAAAATTTCCTTAACTGTTCCACAAAGTTCACGTGCCATTGATCGTGTCCTCATGGCTCTGGCAATGTTAATAACATCATCAAAGGACAAATTGCCACCGTGTTTTTGAATTTTAACCTTCTTTCGATCCCTTGGTGGTTCTTTCAGGGCTTTAATAATCAAAGATGCAGCCGATGGTACAACTGAGATTGATGCCTGTCTGTTTTGAATTGTCAATTGAACAGTAATCTTCAATCCCTTCCAATCGCTGGTCGCTTTAGCGATATCGTCACCAACTTTTTTCGGCGACTGAAATTAATATAATATTCAATTAAATATAATTCAACAATATTCCTCTTTGTCGTACATATTTTTCTCTAATAAAATCACAAAACATAATTAAATAATAAATTTTTAACTATTTAAGGGGGGAAACTCGTGTAAAAAAAATTATTTACAATTTTTTTTTGCTTCAAAAATTAGTTTACTATATGTAGAATATGATCCTACATTACTAATCTATAATTAGATGTATGAATGTCTATAGTAAACATAAGTTTAGCACTTCAGATGCTACCAAATTCAGTTAACGACGAGCACGAGATCTCTCTATTCTTTCGGTTTCTTGGCAATATAATTTTATTAATTGTCATTAGCAAGCACCATAAGCAAGTGATAGTAAATTGTGGTTTTAGTGCAATAGTTATTTTCGAAAGCATAAAGTCTTCAAGGCAATAGTTGAAACACTACTTTTATGTATCGAAAACTTTAAACGCGTTTTTCTCGAAACGTGTTTTTTCGCGCGCCGTGCAATGTAACTCAGCCAATTTTTAACCGATTTTAATCAAACTTAACATAAATCTTCTTTATCTTACTGGCTATTGCATGACGAGCTCCATTTAAAAAAAATTTTTTTTAACAATTGTTTTTGAAGATTGTTTATAAAAAAAAGTAAATTTTTTTTCAAAATGTTCCCAAATTTTCAAAAAAAATTTTTTTTTAGTTTTCTCGTCGTTATGTATAGCGAATTTGCGTATTTTAACGGTAAAAATTTTGATTTTTAATTTTAGTTAAGATTTGTGACCTGTAGGCAGCACGGCGCAAAATCAAAGATGCAACTTCAAACGCCTGTAACGCCACCATTTTGTAATATTTTTTAATAAAAAAATTTTTTTATAAAGCTTATATTGTGTACTTTAAGGTATGCTTTACTTTAATTCAATAAACTTTACCAGTTTTTTTTTAAATTCCTTAAAAACGTGCATTTATACGAGTTTCCCCCCTTAATATGATCTCCAGAAATATTTTCCATTGAAGAAGAAAAACTCGAAAACTTGATTTTTCCTTGTAATTTCTACAAAACTGTCAGAAATGTGACCGTTTGTCTTCGTATGACATAGATTGTTCAAGTTTTCCGAGTTATTTCCACAAAATTCAAAGTCTCTGTGTACTTGTAATTTAAAAGCTCCCATTAGCCCACCTTCCCCTAATAAAAATTGTGCAAAATAATAATTGGTGCAAATAAAATTAGGCTTAATGAAAGTTATATTTAATGAAATTCTATTAAATGAAAATTCTAACAATTTATTTTTAGAACTTATTCATATGCCACGAAATTTTATTCATTAAGTCACAAAAAGTCAATATTTTAAATATTAATAAATTTAGTTAGTATAGTATACAGAATAGAATTGAATATTTTTATTTGCTCAATAAAAACCATTAATTAGTAAAACATTTTATTATTATTGTTATTGAATATTCATTATTTATTAGGGTCAACCGGGGTAAATCCGAACGCTTTTAGTAAGTTTCAACAATAACATAAGATGTTTCTTTAAAAAAAAAATACTTCCGGTATTCTAGTGCATGAAGTTGTTACTTTACTTCCATAGAACAATTTTATGGGGTAGCAAAAATTTTTGATAAATTACAATCGCAGGAAACTTAGCGTTCGTATTTACCTCGATACTTTGCAACTTTCCTAAAATACCGGGGTAAATACGAACGCCACTGTATTTCAGAAAAATCTTAGGGAAAATCAATTTAAAGTATTGCAATTGTTAAACTTATATAAAAACTCAAAAAAAATACGATAATAAACCTATTATGTAATAATGCATCATATAAAAATACAAAAATCAAACAGGTTAAAAATTAAAATGCATTACACAATTAAAACCTTCAATAACTTTATCAAATCATAACGGATTTTTGCAAAACTTGGTACAGAAAGTATTTTGGAGTGATTGAATGTAAATACAAAAATAAAAGTCAAATTTTTTAAATTCTAAATGGCGGACTTTCCTAAAACTTATTTTTAAAAATGACCAAATTTGCTAACCCTGAAACCCCCCGAGTAACAATTTTCGAGCGAATCCAATGAATTTTTTAATTCTCGTCCGCCATTTTGAATTTTGAAAAACTGACTTCAAATTGGTAATTAGCGACCCCAAAAACCGTAGAATACCAAATTTTATTAAGATCCTGAAAAACTTTTTTCAACAAACCATTTGGCAAAAAAATTGAACACTCCTTCGAGAGAACAGAGATTAAGTTTCTGCTTATTAATTACTAACGAGGATACGTATAGAAAGAAAAACTTTTTTCTATGTACTTTTATAATGTTAAAATAATATTGTAATGAAATAAAAACAATTTTGTGTGGCTCTTATGTAAAAAAAAATTATTGAAAATACCGTTCGGATTTACCCCGGTTTTCCAATTTTCCTGGGTAAATACGAACGGTCTGATATTATTAATAAAATTTTATAGAAGGCAAAAATCAAAAATAGTTTCTGTTCTAGTATTCATAACAAACAATTATAAATAATAAAATAAATTTTTAGCTTCTTTTTCTTGAAATACGAGACAAAATACTGAAAGAGTGTCATCTTTGATTTTCAATCTTTTTTGCAATACTCGTTATCTTTGTTTATGCTGTTGCTAATTAACAAACGAAAAATGGGATAATACTTAGAATCTCTTGAAGAGGATCTGAGGTAAAAATTCTCATATCGAACTTATTTTTAAAAATTTTAATTAAGCTGAAATAATTAGCGTTCGGATTTACCCCCCGTTCGGATTTACCCCGGCTGACCCTACTATAAAATATTAAATTAATTTTATTAACTCTTTAATAACTTGTCTTTCTTAAATAAAATGTTTAGCTTGAGTTCTCTAAAACAGATATTTAAAGAAAATTGCTCAAGCTTCTGTTTACTTTAAAGTATTTCTGTATTGTATTGTTCTGCATTGCCATTGAAAAAAAATTACTGAATGAGAAAGTAATTCATAGATGTAAAATTATGTTTAAAATTATAATTTTTAAAAAAAATTTAATGACAGTTCATTTTCATATATGTGACCTCGACAGTGAAAAGGGAGCTTACGAGCGAAAAAATTAATTTTTTATTGATTGGTGATTCTGATATAAAAAAGTTTTCTCTATCAGAATCACCAATCAATAAAAAATCGATTTTTTTGCAAGTAAGCTCTCTTTCACTGTCAAGGTCACATTATTTTTAATGTTTTTGGTACAACTTTAACGATTTTATACATATTGTGAAAGAAAATTATTATTATTATCAATTTATTTAAAAGTTACCTTGAAAATAAGTGTTTGTAAAAACAAAAATAATTTAAAATACATAAAAAATTAATTTGGATATTATTTTCGAAATAAATTTTAAAGTGAACATGACAATTTCATGAAAATTGTAATCATTTCAAATTCTTGATGGAACAAAACATTTTTATTATTTTACTATAGTCACAAAAAAAGTATTAAATGAATAATATTACAAGTTCAGTAGAATAAAAAACAAATCACTAAGTATTTTTTATATAAATTAAATTGTGTCAAAGAATTTTCATTAACTTCTAATATTTGCTTTTTGTGAAACCATCTATTTTTTAACTGATTAAATAAACGGTTAAATTAATTCATTCATTCGAAAATAGTTTTTTATTTTATTTTGACACTACACAAATATTTTTATGAATCAAATTTAATATATTTTTGCCTTATTTATAAAATAATCAATTAATATAAGTTAATTAGACTATTTTGATCGTTTACCAATGAAAAAATTTATATTGTACAAATTGCTTATGTGCCTTTTTATTAAATTTTCACAGCTGTCAAAATAACCCTACTTTCGTGCATCTCGACTTTAAATTCACAGATGAATAAAAAAAAGATTAAATAATTGACAAAAATGAGTTTTACAGATATAAAATATCATTTTTACGAATTATCGGATTTTTCTAAAAAAAAAGACAGCAACGACTTTGGGTGAAATATAATGGATTGACCCTTTTTATAGAAGAAAAAGTGTAACAAAATTTTTGGATCTCAAATATTTATTTATTGAATAAAATTTCAGTTAATCAAAACAATATTAATGACATTAAAAATATATTTAAAAACAACTAAACTTTTTAAAATGTTTTTTAAAAATAAAAAAACTTCTGTAACAAGATAAAATTACATGGCTTTGCAACAATAATCGTATTAAAATTCTTACGAATTTTAGTTAATAACAGAATTATAATTCAATTATGAATTGTGAAATGAAGTGAAAAACATTAAAATATGTTTCTTTTAAATAGTAAATTTTCAAGCATGTGATAAAGTGAGGTTAGTTGTTTTCACTTACCAAACCAAGTGGACCGATTTTTGGAGCAAGGGAAGAAGTTGCACCAACTTCACCTCCAACACATCTCAAGTACACTATTAAAATAAATAATTCACATAATTATCATAAAAGAAAAAACATTTGTTCCTAAATAAAATTACAAAAAATTAACACTTTCGGCATTTAAGGTTAGGTGTAAGAAAAATTCAGTATTTTGAATTAAATAAAGTAAATTACCTTTTTTAACTTCATTGGGATCGAATTTAGGAGGCATTTTTACGTTTTAGATATAAAAACTATCTATTTTAAAAAGATTACAGTTAATTTTAAACTGAAATCAATAGACACTATTGACACGTGATTCTCACGTATTGAACGCGAGCTTAGAAAGGATCGGAAACGGAAATTGACAAGAAGCCTTAAAAATGGTTGCGCAAAGGCAGTTTACATGTGTAAAGGTACTGTAACGAGCGACTATATTCTCGCTCGAATAACTTTTCGATATCTCGAATTAACGATATTTACGCGCTAAATAATAAATATTCAAAATATTAAATAATTAATATTTTGTATTCTAGAATTTATTCTCACATAAATTTAGCAATTGAGGAAACTATAAAAAGTTAACTTAATTGTAAAATAATATCTTCACGCTTTAAGTATTTTCAAGTCTTATTCTCAAATCAAAGAATATAAACAGTTCTAAGAAAAGTCATAAATTAAGTAAAATAGCAAAAGGAAATATGATTCTAACTTTCCTTTAATCCCAACCATGAAATAAAAACCCTTAAAGATCATAAAAAATCCACTTGAAAAAGTTGTGGTCCTTTCTCTACAGGACACCAAACACATGTTGACCAGACACACATGTAGACTCGCTAAATCGAGAAAAGTCACGTATTGATCAAACAAAGGATAAAATATTTGTAAAGAAATATTTTATATCAACTAGATTTTTACATTAAAAATATAAATTAAAAATCATCATCTTCTCTATAAAACATTATTAAATATATAATCGTGGTGTGTGTGTGTTATTTACACAATAACAAGATAATAATTAATTATTACATTAATACGTATGAGTATGTTATATTGTTAATTATAATATTTATAATATAATAAATATTATGTATAAGATATACCTTGAAATATATAATTAGTAAAGTGTATATAGTAAATAAGATACGTAGTGTTGTGCAGTGCAGTGTTGCTGGAAACAGCATAGAATAAGAAAATATAAAGAGCATGCGCAAAGAAGTCACATGGACTCACAGCTGAGCGCTTCTCCACTACTTGTACTTTATGCTTTACGTCAGATCTTATCTTGCCTTCGACTTGTCGAGTTCGCTCCAAGTCAACTTTGTATTTGTCTCTTTCTATATTTAATAAAAGCTTGGGTTTTAATCTAGAAGTCGGAACAATTAATAATTGGTTAATTCGTTATCTAATTATTATTGTTCGTCTTCAAGAGGATTTTCCCTCCGTTTAACGGAAATTAATTGTGTAATTATTTAAACTTTCCCGGTTCATCTTAATGATTAACACTAAGGCTGAATCCACAAAATAACCAAGTGAAATTGCGCTTGCGCAATTAAATATACAACTTGGCTCGTAACAGTACAGTCACAGCTCTACTGCTTGCCTGCCTGCATGCAGGAAAGTTGGCGCAATTTTTGAATAACACTAAAATTAAAAATTATTACATGAAGCATGAAACTTATTTATTATTATTGTTCAAACTGAATATTACAAAAATGGAAAAATACCATATTATGAATATTTTAATAATATTAATTATTATAAAATAAATTAATTGCTTATGAGCAATATACAATTATGAATATAATAAAGGCCTGAGCAGAAGAGAAACGTAACCGGAATCGTAATCGCAAACGTAAACGGAAGAATGAGTTAGAGAAGGATAGACATATGAGGCATTTTACGTGTAATGCCCTGAGTTAAAAAATTGATTTCTCGAAAAAAGTGAAACTTGGGGAAATTGTTGTCCTACCTGATAGTAAAATATTTCCAAAAGAAGTTTTGAATTTTTTGAAATTTTGGGGGAGATAGAGGGGGTCAATTTCATCAGTTTTCCCTGACACTGCCTACTATTTGAATTTTTTCTTTCTATAAATACAATAAAAAAAGTTTGAATTACATTTGAAAGGAATTAATTTGCAATGCGCGGTAAAATGATCATTTACAAGTACAACTTTGTTGCGACCTTGCAACACTACTATATGCAAAACTAACTACACGAACACATATATGTATATGGGCCAACACACAATGACAAAGTAAATAAACGTAAATGGTGAATAGGGCACTTTAACATGAGGTAGAAAACGATATAAGATATTTGTTTGTTTCTCTCTCATTCTTACGTGATACAACGGTACGCCTGAAATGGATTTAAATGAAAATTGCTTGCACTCTAAAATTTCGTGTGGGTTTTGAATCTTTGAGGTTCCCAGAGTATTTTTAAACAAAAAATAATTTAATCGCACTAGCCCTTTTCGAGAAAAGTAAATTTAAAATTTTTTCATTGATAACATAGGCCTACAAAAATGAAAGTATTGTGTGCGGATGACCCAAGTACTAAGGAAGCTTCTACGCGTCACCTCGTAAAGGCCTAAGCAGAATAGATTCTTGAACGGGAACGCAATCGTGAACGGAAACGTAAGAATGGGTGAGAGAAGAATAAAGATATTTGCTATCCTTCTCTTACACATTCTTACGTTTCCGTTTACGATTGCGTTCCCGTTCAAGAATCTATTCTGCTTAGGCTTCAGTCCCATGGCAGCGTCTTGCGTTGCGTTTTGTCACTAGACCCTGAGTGTAAACATAGCAAACATATATCTGCATCTCTTTTACACTCATGGTCTAGTGACAAAACGCAACGCAAAACGCTGCCATGGGACTGCAGCCTTAGGCCTTAACGAGGCGAAACCAAATTATGCTCGTTTCATATTTAGCATACATGTAACGCAGGAATATAAGGTTATTCAAGTTGGGTGTGAGAAAGCCGAGATGGATGATTTCTGGTGCACAAACATCCGGCCTATCAGCCTATCAGCATTCATTCCCACGAGAAATACGTGGAAATGTGTGCTGATAGACCGGATGTTTGTGCACCAGCTTGGCTTTCCCCCACCCAACTTGAATAACCTTATGAAACACTGAACTCTATATATCTGGAATGCTGTCTGCCATTGAAAGTCGCGAACCGAGAGAGAGGTCTGATTTTTGTATTCCCCTCTTTGTCGGTACAGGTCCATTAGAAAATATTTAACAGTATGTATACGTGAACATGACATAACACAGTTAACAGTAAAATTTTGGAACGTATAAGGTTATTCAAGTTGGGTGGGGGAAAGCCAAGATGGATGTTTGTGCACCAGCCATCATCCATCTTGGCTTTCCCCCACCCAACTTGAATAACCTTATTGTATTACGCCTGCGCAGTTTAGCAAGAGAAGGAGAGGAATACAAAAATCAGCCCTCTCTCTCGGCTCGCGACCATCAATGGCAGAAAGCATTCCAGATATATAGAGTTCAGTGATATGAAACTATATAATAGTCCGTCTACAATCTCGGTGACACAAAAACTGAATGGTCAGGAGATGCAGTTGTGCAGGAACAACCAACGGTTGGTTTAAAGGTGTTTTCACAACATAATTAGTATAAACATTTTAAATCAGACTGTGTCAGTTCATCGAGATATTTCGAGTTCAAGATTATTATTTAACTTGAAAATTATCTTCTACAAATTATTATTGGCGATTCAAACAGCTACACTAGCGCCACAGTTGAACTAATTTAGGCGTGACTCGCTCTAAAGCAGTCTCTGTTTTGACAGTTTATTTCAAATTATTTAATTATTCTGATATTTTTATTGCGTTTGTAAAATTATTTTTAAGCGTTAAATAAAAAAAAATAATTTAAAACACATGGAGTGCTACAGAGCGAGTCACACCTAAATTAGTTCAACTGTGGCGCTAGTGTAGCTGTTTGAATCGCCAATAATCATACATTGAATTATTGTTTAGTATTATTTATTTTTAAAAAAGAGATAAAATAATTTGTATAATAATTAATAATAAATCAATTAATTAATCAATTATTAAATTAATAATTAATTAATTAATAATTTCTTTTTTATGATAATTTTTAATTAACACAATTATTAATTAAATAATTATATATTGTTAATTTTATTTCAGACTACTTACTTCGTTTATAAAAAAGAAAATATTAATTAATTAATTATTAATTTAATAATTGATCAACTAATTGATTTATTATTAATATACAAATTATTTTATCTCTTTTTTAAAAATAAATAATACTAAACAATAATTCAATGTATGATTATAATAATTTGTAGAAGATAATTTTCGAGTTAAATAATAAATTAGAATTTAATAAAAAAAATCGGACAAGTGCGAGTTACACTCGCACTGAAATCGAGGTTTCCGTACTCGAAGCGAACTTATTTGGTATAAAAACAAATGTTTAAAAAATATGTGTTGTATGTTAAATAATATATGTGATACAAAAAGGAACAATTTTTAAAAAAAAATTTTAAGAAAATTGTTCCTTTTTGTATCACATAAATTATTTAACATACAACACATATTTTTTAAACATTTATTTTTATACCAAATAAGTTCGCTTCGAGTACGGAACCCTCGATTTCAGTGCGAGTGTAACTCGCAATTGTCCGATTTTTTTCGTTTTTTGCGGAAAAATACATTTTTTTATTAAATTTATCATTTTTCTTCAAAAATTTGATAAAAATTGATCATCAACTCCAATTGCGCTTACATTTTTTCCCTGTATTTTTCACTCAAAAATACTGTTTTACAGCAAATATGAACAGTTTGGGTTGAATATTATATGTGCGCTAGGAGAATAAATCATTTTCTTCGAAATTTTTGATTTTTCCTTGACAACGCTATGTAAATTGATCCGAATCAAGTTCGCTTTATTTTTCCTGTGATTTTCACGTAAAAATACGTAAGTGTACCAAATTTGAGCTCTTTATGTCAAAAGATGTGGCTGCTAGGGGGGGGGGGGTACATAGTAATTTTTAGGTATTTTTCGTAAAAATTCATGGTTTTTCCTTGACAACGCTATGATAATCAACTCCAATCATGCTCGCTATATTTTTTTTGTAATCTACACGTAAAAATACGTTAAAATAAATAAATTTAAATTCCTTTAAATAAAATTTTGTTCGTTTTTGGTAGAAAAATACATTTTTTTCCTAAAATTGTCATTTAATCTTGAAAAACTTGATAAAAAGTTAATCATCAACTCTAATCGTGATCGCTTTTTTTTCTCCGTATTTTTCCCGTAAAAATACATTTGTATACTAAATATGAACTGTCTGGGTTGGATATTGTTTGCCCTAGGGAGAAAAAATCAGTTTTTTTCGTAAAAATTCATGGTTTTTCTTTGACAACGCTATGATAATCAATTCCTATCAGGTTCGCTATATTTTTCCTGTAATCTACACGCGAAAATACATATGTGTACCAAATTTCAGCCCTCTAGATAAATTCGTGTGGACGCTAAGGGGGGGGGGGTACACGATTTCAAAAAAACCGATATTAATAGGGTTCCGAACCGAGTACGGAACCCTAAAAACATCATGAAATATCAAAATTATATTTTTTTATTATAATTAAAGAGATAAAATAAAATGAAATAGTTATTATACATATATTCCTTTAATTGAAAGCATTATTTTAAAATTTTATTTTTTCTCTTTAAGTATATTTTACAAAATAAAATAAAAAATTATTTGAATTCTTTTAAAAGATTCATTAAAATCTAATTTATTATTAAGCCTGAAAATTAATTTCGATAAATTATTATAATCATACAGGAATTATTGTTTATTACATTTGAAAATTAATAATAAAAACATTTTTGAATAAATAATTAATTTTTTACTTAATATATTTATCAGGAAATATATGTGTATGTGTTAGTGTGCGGATGGAAACATGGTGGGGGTCAAGTCTATCTGCGGCCTGGTCACACTACTTCTAACGTCATATCTTGAACTCGAAATATCTCGATGAACTGACACAGTCTGATTTAAAATGTTTATACTAATTATGTTGTGAAAACACCTTTAAACCAACCGTTGGTTGTTCCTGCACAACTGCATCTCCTGACCATTCAGTTTTTGTGTCACCGAGATTGTAGACGGACTATTATATAGTTTCATATCACTGAACTCTATATATCTGGAATGCTTTCTGCCATTGATGGTCGCGAGCCGAGAGAGAGGGCTGATTTTTGTATTCCTCTCCTTCTCTTGCTAAACTGCGCAGGCGTAATACAATACGTTCCAAAATTTTACTGTTAACTGTGTTATGTCATGTTCACGTATACATACTGTTAAATATTTTCTAATGGACCTGTACCGACAAAGAGGGGAATACAAAAATCAGACCTCTCTCTCGGTTCGCGACTTTCAATGGCAGACAGCATTCCAGATATATAGAGTTCAGTGTTTCATATTCCTGCGTTACATGTATGCTAAATATGAAACGAGCATAAGTTGGTTTCGCCTCGTCAAGGCCTTTCTCCAATAGGAACCTAAACTTTTGCGTTGCGTAACTGACGCGTTGATTTTAGCATTGGTTGCCAATAGCAACCGACGCAATGCATACGCAACGCAAGAGTTTAGGATCCTATTGGAGAAAGGCCTTGATCCTATTGGTACGGAAGCCTGTACGGCTCACGAGCGTCTCGGACGCAAGTGGCGGTGTTTCGTACCACAAGTGGCACGAAGTCCGTCCAACTTGTGGCAAGTTCGTTAGTTCGTGCCACTTGTGGAAAGTGGATTTTTTGAAGGGTCATTCACAAATATGACAATTTCGTTCGATTCTGTTGCCGTCTATTTCGTCAGTGCTTTTCATTTCAAGTATAATTTCATCCGGGCAAGTCCGTTTAATGTTTTTGAATAAAAATGAATTTGTTATTTTTTAATTGAAAATACATGTAATAGATTACATTTCAGTGTAAACAAATGATATTGACATCTTTATTAATCTTAAATATTCATAAAAATATACTTTTGATTTTAAAAAATAAAATCCTCTTCATGTATTTTAAATTAAAAAATGACAACATAACCAAAAAATCTTATTTTTATTCTAAACTAAGAAAAATTAAAAAAACTAAGAAAAAACTTCCGCTTAATTCTTAGTGGAATCCTTAGTTTATTAATATGTATATTTACGTTTGGAAGGAGTATTTATGTGTGAACTATAAAAAGTTTGTTCGATGACATTTACTAATATGCTAATATTACTAATATCTTATAAAATTCATTTCTTCTTCTTCACATGAAATTGAAATGAAAAGCACTGACGAAATAGATAGCAACAGGATCCAACGGAATTGTCATATTTGTGAATGACCCTTCAAAAAACACTTTCCACAAGTGGCACGAACTAACGAACTTGACACAAGTTGGACGGACTTCGTGCCACTTGTGGTACGAAACACCGCCACTTGCGTCCGAGACGCTCGTGAGCCGTACAGGCTTCTGTATATTGGAGAAAGGCCTTTACGAGGTGGCGCGTAGAAGCTTCCGTAGTACTTGGGTCATCCGCACACAATACTTTCATTTTTGTAGGGCTATGTTATCAATGAAAAAATTTTAAATTTACTTTTCTCGAAAAGGGCTAATGCGGTTAAATTATTTTTTGTTTAAAAATACTCTGGGAACCTCAAAGATTCAAAACCCACACGAAATTTTAGAGTGCAAGCAATTTTCATTTAAATCCATTTCAGGCGTACCGTTGTATCACGTAAGAATGAGAGAGAAACAAACAAATATCTTATATCGTTTTCTACCTCATGTTAAAGTGCCCTATTCACCATTTACGTTTATTTACTTTGTCATTGTGTGTTGGCCCATATACATATATGTGTTCGTGTAGTTAGTTTTGCATATAGTAGTGTTGCAAGGTCGCAACAAAGTTGTACTTGTAAATGATCATTTTACCGCGCTTTGCAAATTAATTCCTTTCAAATGTAATTGAATTAATACAGCGAGGTAGATAGGGTTACAAAGGATGCACCTTTCTTATTCGATTCAGGGCTCTTTAGCGGAAGTAGAACCGGTTTAAGCTCGGTTTTTTCTCGTGCCAAAAAAAACAGCTGATAGAAATGCTGCTGTTGGGATGGCTGTTGAATTTATTTTTAACAAGTTGAAGTCTGTGATAAATTCTACACTTAATTTTTAGTGTTTTATTATTTCTATTTTAACAAGTATTTCATCCCCTTTCTGAATATGATAGGGAAAAATGAGCAAGCCAAGGAAAATTCAAATTCGTGTCCAGATCGAATCAAATTAATCACCGAGAAAAGGCAATATCTGGAGGATACATCTGCACAGGTCTGCAATTGATATTCGCTGTGTGTTACTAATTTATTGATTATTATTTTATAGGGTTCTTAAAAATATTTTCTGACCCAAGGTAATGAAATATTATTGTGACATTTTTGTGGTTTGTAGGGTATTTCAATTAGATGTTTTTTTTAAACTTTTTGACCCATGTTTGAGACTTCTTCAGTAAATTTATTATTTTCTGCAAAGTATATGAAAATGTTTTACAATTTTCTGCAACAATTGTCGGGGTCAATAAATTTGAGAAACAAAAAAATTTCTAAAAAAAAACAGAATCTATGAACTGCCTTAACAAAACTTTCAGATTCACTTGATCACACTTTTGATTTTAATAACACGAAAATATTAAATAAAACTGCAAAATATAGAAAGAGATTGGTTTTTGAAATGACTCGAATTTTAACTACAAACTCAGTAAATGAATGAAAGGATATTGAGTGTTTGTCCGAAAATTTACCATTTTTTAAAGAATTTAGTAAAACAAATACTTGGAATGTGATATAAAATTTTTTTTGTGAATATCTCCTAAAGAATAATTTTTTTTATCTTTTATACACTACCTCTACTTATTCGATGACTATAAAACGGATTAAATCTTCAAAAATATTAAAACTAAAATTTTTTCCTTTTTATTTTCTAAAAGCTAATAAAATTCTGAAAGAAATGACACCTTCACAAAGAGAATAATATGTTACTTTTTCAATTAGATATCTAAGAAGAACCCAATTTTCAATGTTTTTACTATTTTTTTATTTCTCTGGCAAAAATTAATATTTTTCAACGTTCTTGGTCTCATAGGAATGGTATTTTGTTATACAATAAATAAAAAATTCAACTCTACGACAAAATATAATGTTTAAAAATGAAGTAAATTTAAGATTTACACATTTTCTCTCATTTAAATATTACTAATAATTGTTTAAGTTTTTTTGAGCCGTCTGTCACGGTTTGTATACACTAAGGAAGAATGTGGACATGAATTGTTTTAAATAATTTGAATTGTATAACAAAATACCATTCCTATGAGCCCAAGAACGTTGAAAAATATTAATTTTTGCCAGAGAAATAAAAAAAATAGTACAAAAACATTGAAAATTGGGTTTTCCTTGATATCTAATTGAAACAAGTTGTAAAATCAGATGTTCATTACATAAACATTTTGCTTCCTCTTTACGATCAGCAAAAAAATTTGCTTCCTCGTGGACAAAGCATTAACATTGAAATAAATATATATATTTTGACCATTTTTAAAAATCTTGTAAACGAAAGGACTACAAAGCTTTCTCCACGAGGAAGCAAAATTGACGTATTTTCTTTGTCAAGGTGTCATTTCTTTCAGAATTTTATTGGCTTTTAGAAAATAAAAAAGAAAAATTTTAGTTTGAATATTTTTGAAGATTTAATCCGTTTTATAGTCATCGAAAAAATTACTATGTGCAATAATTATTAAAATTACATGAATCAAGAAAAGCCAAGTTTTAGTTTTTTTGCTTCCTCGTAGAGGAAGCTTTGTAGTCCTTTCGTTTAGTGTATGTCTGTGTGTGTGTGGATCCCTTTTTTGTTTAGTCGATAACTTTAACAGGTTTTAATGGATTTAGATAAAATTTGGTAGGCTCATTTATCATATTAATATCTCAAATCTGACCAAAGGATTTTGAAAAATATCCCAAAAAAAAAATTTTATCGTCTTTTTTCCAAAAATTTTGTTTTAATCGAAAAAATTTTTAAATAGAAAAATTTAAGGTTATATATAATAAAATCGTTTTCCTTACGTCAAGACGAATCGATCGATATATATAAAGTATACATTTGAAGTAAATTTAAAGAATTAATGAAAGTTAAAAAATCAAAAATTGACATTTTGGCAATAAAATTTTGCTTTCTTCACGAGGAAGCAAATTTTTTTGCTGATCGTAAAGAGGAAGCAAAATGTTCATGTAATGAACATCTGAATTTACAACTTGTTTATAGAGTTTTAATGTTTTCCTTCTTTTCTATAACAATTTAAGGGGTTAGTACCACATCTTTTTTCAAGAAAATCTATTTTCTAAAAACTGCATATTCTTGTAGTAGAGATATGTAGAAATGCTATGGAAACTATTATTTTGTTTGGAAACTTCGGTAACATCAAAAAACGGGGTACAATGTAAAAGTCACGCGCTCATGGAGCGTACTCTTCGTGAGTACAATGTATGCTTTTATAAATATATGCCTATATAAATATAAATATATATCAAATTACACATATATGTATATAAATATTTATATAAAAGCATATAATGTATCCTGTCGTGTAAGGGGGCATTTTCTTGAAAAAGGACATGTTTTTGTAAATTCGCTTTTTCTCAAAACAACGTTTTTTGACCTGGCGGACATCACAAAAGAAAAACTATTGCACCGATTAAGCTCAAATTTTCATGGTTTATTCTACACATATACCGCTATCGTCGGAACTAGAATCATAATTTTTCATTAATATTTAACCATTTTTTAAAACAATTTAAGTTGAAAAAACAAGGTCAAAAATGAAAAAATTCCGCCATTTTGTTTTTTTCATCGAAAATAGTTGATTGTAGTTCCGACGATAGCGACGAGCTTACTTTTCAACCAAATATCAAAAATGTAATTTTTCGGTGACCTGAATTGGAGATATCGTGTCCGCCAATCACAAGTAGGATGTGGTACTAACCCCTTAAATGAAAGTGAAATTCGTCAAAGAATATTACAAATTATCAAACAATAGAATTTTTATGTTCTTTACAGATTTCAAAATAATAAATTTACAGAAGAGGACCTGATCAAGGGTGGAAAGGTTTGACAAAAAACATAGTTTTTAAATAGTTCATGGTCCCTACAAACCACAAAAACGTCACATTAATATATGTGACAGGGAAAGTTAAAAGGGAATTCCTTTTTTCTCCTGAACCTGACGTGCTACAGACTTCTATATAGGCCTAAATTAAACCTTAAATCGTACACTTTAAGACCCATATGAGGCAAAATTTCTCAAGTGTCACAGGTTCAAAAATACGTAATTTCCAGGAGGGCGTTTTGTTCTGTTTTTGAATAATTAAAAAAAAGAATAAAAAAATTCACCTAGTCGGACGCGCAACTGTTGTGTCGAGACGTCTGTTTGGTCTAAGATACATTGGAAATTTTTATCCAATAATATTGAGATCCCTTCTGCTGGAACCTCCAGAATTGAATTTTTATAATTCAAGTATACCAAAATTTTGGGCGCAAAGCCCGATTTTTGGGCTCCTTTATATTTTTCAAAAAATCAAATTTTGGGTGGAGGTGCCAGGGGAACTTTCCGCTAGCACCTCCATTGAAGAAAATTTAAAAAAATTTTAAAATAAAGTAGGTGGGATTTTTGGGCTAATTTAGGGCTTACAAAAAAACATTATAAAAATTTTAAAAAATCATCCCTTATAATAAAACGACCACTCTCAAAAAATCATTCACTCCAAAAAATTACAATCACCTTACGCGGCAGAAGGCGCGTTCATCAGGTTACGTGAAATACTGCTGTGGATACCACCCGACTTTGTCCGCACTATTTTTCCATCATTTTTAGGGTTCCGTACCCGAAGGGGGAACCTTATTAATAAGACTAGTGAAGCAAGGCATGTACCCCTCCCTTAGCGGCCACACGAATTTATCTAGAGGGCTGAAATTTGGTACACATACACTGAAAAACTTTTGGGGCAGCTGCTCTCCCAATCGAAAAATTTCTATATTCAGTTAACTTCATACTCAATATTTATCATGAGTTTTTATATGAGTGAAGTTAACTGAATATAAAAATATTTCGATTGGGAGAGCAGCTGCCCCAAAAGTTTTTCAGTGTATGTATTTTGGCGTGTAGATTACAGGAAAAATATAGGGAATCTTATAGGAATTGATTATCATAACGTTGTCAAGGAAAAACCATAAATTTTTACGAAAAATGACTATGTATCCCCCTGGTGGCCACATTTTTTCACATAGAAAGCTCAAATTTGGTACACTAATCTATTTTTACGTGAAAATTACAGGAAAAATATAGCGAACACGATTGGAGTTGATGATTATATTTTGTTTTTAAGGAAAACTCATATTTGTAGAAAAAATCATGGATTTTTCGAATAAAAAAAGCAGAAAATTTTATCTTAAGGGATTCAAATTTATACATTTTTACGTTTTTTTATGTGTAGATTACAAAAAAAAATATTGCGAGAACGATTGGAGTTGATTATCATAGCGTTTTCATGGAAAAACTGATAATTTTCGATAAAAATCATGAATTTTCTTCAAAAAAACGAAGAAAAATTTTATCTAAAGGGTGTAGATGACAAGAAAAATATAGTGAGCACGATTGGAGTTGATAATCATAGCGTTTTCAAGGAAAAACTGATAATTTTCTATATATGTAACTATGTGTCTATATGTTTTCATGCTCACATTACAGGAAAAATTAAGCAAAATTGGAATTTTTTTACCCGCCTTCACACTTTAACCCCTTTAAATTTTAGGTTTAAGGGTACGGAACCCTCGGTTTTATTGCGAGTGTAACTCGCACTTGTCCGATTTTTTATGTTAGTTATGGTTTTTTGGATTTTTCTCGAAAAATGATCACTTTTGATAAAAAATGTATAAGAGATGAAATTTGTGTTTTTTTTGAGACCTACAACTTTTGTCTAAATAATTTTTTGAAATTTTTTTTTATGAGATAATCGCAAAAAACCATGATTTTATGGTGTTTTTTATGGTTTTTATCATGTTAATCAAATTTGCGCCAATTTTCACTATCACTTTTGTAATCAACGCATCAAAATACGTTAGTATACTTACAAGTACAAAATTTCTCTATAGTTATGATGTACTCTGTTTCTGCATCATTTGTTATGATTTTTTGGATTTTTCTCGAAAAATTCTTAAAATTTAAGAAAATTAGGTCTGTTAAGCTAACGTAACCAACTTGATGAATCCGGTTGGCACTTAAATCAAAATTTGGTGCTAATTTAGTGACACATTGCTAAATTTAGTGCTCTGCATTTAAAAAATCGTGATTACGCTGACTTAACATTATGCTGACGTAATCATACCTTATAAATGCACTAAATCGAAAAATCGACCCCATCAGAATTTAGTGCTTCCAGTATACTATACTTCCAAATTTTATGCTCTGCAGTTTTTTTTAAAAATGATGTAATTAAGCTGGCTAAACGTTATGCTGGCTTAATCATACCTTAAAAATGCATTGAATTCCACCCTTTGGGTAGTTGAAACAAAGGATTCCAGTATACTATACTTCCAAATTTTATGCTCTGCAGTTTTTTTTAAAAATGATGTAATTAAGCTGGCTAAACGTTATGCTGGCTTAATCATACCTTAAAAATGCATTGAATTCCACCCTTTGGGTAGTTGAAACAAAGGAAGTTAAACTTAACAATTTTAATTTTAACTTCCTTATATAATATTCTTCATTATTATAAAATAGTTTAATAGGAACCCGTATGGAAACGTTTATTGGGTACCAATCTGGCTCTGATTGGGTTTCCTAATGTCTAAAGTGGGCAACGCAGACAACGCCCAAAGTAGTTTTGTAACGCTGAAGCTATATAATTTGGAAAATCTTAAATTTATCTTAAATATTTATTTAAATATTGATAATTCGGGATTTTTGTAATTCAAGGCTGTGACAATTCGGGATACACAGAGAAAACCTAGTCTCATTTTTGTTGCACTTCAAAATGAGTAGCGTACGCTACTCAACGCTACTCATTTTGAGACAAGTTTTGCTTCCTCGTGGAGGAAGCTTTGTAGTCCTTTCGTTTATAAAACTGTTTAAAGTGGCGGAAACAAATTTTTTTCTTTATAGAAACATATTATATGAGATCCTGATCAATTGTCCGGATGTATGTATGTGTGGGTGTGTGTGTGGTTCCCTTTTTTGTTTAGAAGATAACTTTAACAGGTTTTAATGGATTTATATAAAATTTGGTAGGCTCATTTATCATATTAATATCTCAAATCTGTTGTGTGGGCATCCTTTTTTTTCAATTAATGTGTATATTTAATTAATCTTTTAACACCCAAGAAAAATTGATAGTAGGTATAAACTTATGAAACACCATACTAGGTATTTTCAAAATCGCTGATTATACATTTTATGTCGAATTGACAATTTGACAGTTGAGAGCTGTTATTTAATGCAACAGTCGAAGTTTCTAAAAAATAATTATATTTAACAAAATTGACGTTATATGGGTTTTCGGGGTCGCTCATTACAATTATGATGTCAAATTGGCTGTTGACAGCTGTCAATTAAACTGTCAACTTTTCTAAACAGTAATTATTTTTAACGAAAATGGCAATAACAGGGTTTTTTGGGTCGCTGATTACGAATATGATGTCAAATTGACAATTATTTGTCATTATTATTGTCATTTATATTTCATGTTCTAATGTTGGAATATTCTTGTAAGTTCGAAAAATCTTATGTAATTTTTGTTTTTTACAATAATATTGATGCATTATTCATATTATAATATTTTTAAAATTTTTTATTTTATTATTCCCAAAATATTCCAATGGAATATTCCCACAATATTCCAAAGAAATATTCCTGAAGTAATCCTATGAAATATCCAAATATTCTTGCAACATTTCAAAAGAATATTTCAAAAAGTGGTTATTTTTATGCTCCTGGAATGTAAATGGAATTTTATTTTAAAATATTCCCAATATTTTAATGAAATATTCCAGGAATGTGATTGGAATATCCCGTGTTATTCAGAAATTATCATTTTCATTTCAATTATGGTAGTTTTCCTTCATTTTATTGCGGATTCTCCTAGGGTGTCCACAACCGGGTACTAGTTTTTTTTCACTAAAAGTAATCACTTCACTAAATTCTTAATAAAATCTTTCCAATTGAAGGAATCAATTTAGTTTTTTTTTAAAGTTACCTAAGGCCTCTAGATTGACACTGATACACACAAGTCTCATAATATGCATTTGGTTAAAAGTTATGAGCCATAAACAAAAGGGTGCTCAAAAGTGGAACTATTCCCTTACTATAGTGAAAAAGAAGGATACTAAAAATTGGATTTCATAAAGCTTAAAAGACTGTTTTTTAAATTTTATATTTATATCATATCTATGCGCATGAGCGCGATTAGTCCGCGTAAATTCGAAAAGAGATGTAAAATCTCAAAGCCACGTGTCCCGAAGTGATTTTTTTTTTCATGATTATTTTGTCAATTCTTACCTGTAAATCAAAATTGTTTCCATTTTTTACTATTTTTACACTCGACAATGGTTCATATGAAAGTGAATCGTATGTTACTACATTCTTATCTAAATTGTAAGCAACTTTTCCGTTTTCCGTTCTTTGTGTACTTGTTTTTTACTTAGATTCTTTAGATTTTTTGGTGTTTAACCCTCCCTAGTTCTCTTCATTTTGAGAGGCCAAAATTTCTAGCGCACTTTTGATTTTCTGACATTCGTCGCAGATTTTCTCGCTATTCGTATCTATCGAACTATTATGTACAATATTTTTGAGGCACACTTGAAAAACATAATTTGTCACCTCTTGTAGCGGATTTTTTGGTTTTGATGTTATTTTTTCTTCATTTTTAGTTACTTCTAAAATCAGAATCAGAATTGAATCAGAATTGTCATTTTCCGTAACCATTTCGGAATTGTCTTTTTCGACAACACAAGCTTCGTTTAGAACAATTTCGTCTCTAAGTGAAGAATCAGCACTACTATTAAAATCAATTTCCATCGCTCTTGCCCCGATAATATTTGAACGGCCTGTCACATAAGAGAGGAAAAAGTCAACGAAATCATCTAATCTCATAAGCGTTTTTTGTGGTAAATCTTTTTTGATATCTTTGATGTGGCTTTCAACAGGGGCACTTGTGGCGGGAATTTTGCCATAACCAAACTTATCTCTTAAATCTTAATATACAAAATCATAAAGGGAACGATTTCATATCTTCCATTAAACGAGCCGCCAATTGTCGAAGATAATAAGCATTATCATGTTTTCCGTGTTCACAACTTGCTGTTTTAAGAAACTTACGTTTCTGATCACATTGAGTCATTCTTTTAGAACCGACGACTTGTCCATCTGTTTCGCAATGTGCTACTGTGAGAATATCTTTCAATATTCTTTCAGCATTTTGCAGACTTGCGCATTAAATCAGTTGTCCGATTGACGCTTTATAGAAGAATTGAATTTTTTTCAATTTTGTCAATTTAGCCAAGAAATCGCGATATAACTTTATAAAATGGGCAACGTCTATACGAATATAACATCGTGGTATTTGATTTTCTCCAGTAGCAATGTTATATTCATCAATAGTAAAAAATTGTGTAAAAGCTTGAATTGCTGCTGTCAGAATTGCTTTAGCTTCATCAGTTGTAAATTCTTTTGGATCTGGTGCACCAAGTCGAGTCCATTCCTTTAAAAAGAACCTTATAGCATTAGTGTTATGAACTTCGCTGAACATGGAGGCCACAATGTACTGCCCAACAAGATCATTGACGACAATCAAGTACAGAAAAGTTGGTTTTCTTTTTTCTCCTTTGACCCATTCCATCGATTTTACTAATCCGCCGATTGCATCGAAACATACACTTGCTACATCAGTTTTTGCATGTCGCAAATATAAACTTTGTTGGTGATTAGTCCAGAAGTGTACAAAAAATGGATTGTGTTCAATGCTATGAATGGCGTTAATTTGCTTTGAAAATTTCATAATTTCTAAAGCGTTCCTAGGATCCTGATGCAAATGTTTTGAGTTAACCATCTCTGTTTTGACTACTTTTAAAACTGAAGCTTTAGATAATTTACCTGGTTCTCCATCTCCAGGTTTCATTATTAATGCAGCTTTTTCAGTTCTGTACATTATTAATTAATTTAATTATGTTTGAACAAAATACAGTGAATGTGTGATGTTTTTTTAAAGAGAATCAGTTATATATATTTAATACTTCAATTGAAATTTATGGAATAAACCTCTATTTATAATTTTTGAGAAAAGTAAAATTGTCATTTTTTATTTTAGTTTTTCTTCAATTATATTTTTATATTGCTTTTTTTAAATAAAATAAACCACAAACAATTTTTGTTGCCTTATTTTCTTCTGTTATCCAGTGTTCCTATCTGCCGGATTCCAATCTAAGGCAAGTTTTTGTCTTTTCGTTGTCTTCTAAAGTATTACTCTTTTTTTATTTATATTTTTTTCAACAAATAGAGCCTCAAAAGTTTTTTTATCGGCAAAAATTTTAAAATCATCTTCCTCGTCATCGGAAATTATTTCTTCGGAAACATTCAAATCACCACTTAAATTTGTATTTTCCTTTATATCTTGATTGCTTGCAGTTTGCGGTAGTCCTAACTTGTTGCGAATATCTGAATTACACAGCTTATTATAAAAAGTCACTGCAGACCATTTTCCGTCCAAATCGTCTGACAGGTTTTGCCATACTTGGTCTTTTTTACCTTTTAATTTCCCATTTTATAGAAAAATTTCTTTTTTTCGTTTTAAAATACATGAAATCCATGTACTTTCAAGAACACTCGGCTTTTTTTCCACAATAGAAGTCATATTACGAAAAACATATCATTAAATCTTAACAGAAATTATGTGATCTCTTATGTCAACAATGAAACATAACCCCGAAATCACAAAGAACTGTTACATGATTACCTACAACAATTTCTCACTAGATGGCGCAAGACTATCACTTAAAAAGTGTATCAACGCCAGGGATGGGTATATTGCATAAATAAAAATCGGAGAATTTTTCTTAGTTTATGTATATTTATATGTTAATTTAATTATTTAAGACCCCTCTTACATTAAATTTTATAGTTTATTACGAATGAAATCATATGATAATTTTCGGATTTTTGTGATTATTTTCCTAGTTTTCCCGGTCATTTTCCAATTTTCCCCGATCTACTCGCCACGCTGGTTGCCACAAAAATTTGTTGTTGTTTTCAGACTTTTCTCACTACTTTCCAGACAGAATTAATTTTTTCCTTAACCAGATAAGAAGAGTTGAAAAGGTACGATTACGCCAGCTTAACGTTAAGCCAGCGTAATCACGGATTTTTTTTAAAAAATGCAGAGCATAAAATTTGGGAGTATGCTATAATGGAAGCACTAAATTTTGACGAGGTCGATTTTTCGATTTAGTTAAATTTGTAAGGTATGATTACGCCAGTTTAATGTTAAGTCAGCGTAATCACGTTTTTTTAAATGCAGAGCACTAAATTTAGCAATGTGGCACTAAACTAGCACTAAATTTTGATATAAGTGCCAACCGGATTCATCAAGTTGGTTACGTCAGCTTAACAGGTGGAATACGTGGAATTTTTCGAAAAATAACTGATAAAGACTTTTTAACGTTTAACTTCCTATTATGTTAAATGAAAATTTGAGCAAATGAAAATTCGAACAGATAAAAATTCTGTAATATAGAAAATTGATTTGATGAAAATTCTGCAAAATATTAATTCGAACAAATAAAAATTCGACTCAAAAATAATTATGACAAATGAAATTCCATAAAAAGAAAATTCTAACTAATGATTTTTAGAACATAATCATGCGTCCCGAAGATAGCACCCCATTTTAAAAAGGAATTTAATTTCTTTAGTATTGACTATCAAACGTTTAAAAGTGACTATCACACAATATCAAACGACCATCAAACGATTCTATATAGAAAGATTTTCATTTTATTGAGTTGCGGTGCTAATTTCACGAAACTATTTTTAGAGTGTCTTGAACCTAATTTTTTTCAAAATTTAAAATTTTTCTTTTATCTTGCGCATATGAGTCTTAAAATGTTGTGTACGATCTAAGCTTTAATTTAAACCTATATAGAAGTCTCTATCACATCGGGTTAAGGAGAAAAAATAGTAAAAACCCTCAAAAACACAGTTTTTGGAGAATTTACTCCAACTTTACTCAAAATCCTGACGTGATACGCAATTTCGGAACCCGGGTTCGTGTTTAGGACACAAAAATACATTGGAAACCACTCTGACATCTCAAAAAAAGAACCTTGTAGACCTTTGTAATTAACCAAATATGATTTTGATGTAATGTGATGTTAATCAAAGCTAATAGTTTATAACTTAACGATCACGTTCAATTTTAAATGATACAAATATTTATAAAAAAGAAATTGTTTTGTTAGAAAAATATGCAATACCTAAATATTTATTTTAATTCTGAATTAAAAAACAAAATGGGATTAAAATATGAAAAAAGCATGATGATATTATTATTATTGAAGATTAAATAAATAATGAAGAAAGTGAAAATGAAACAGATACACTGAAAAAAAAGGAGTTTAATTTCAACTCCCTAGGGGATGCTATAAAAGTCCCACCCTTTTGGAGTTGAAGCGAAGGGAGTTAATGCTTTACAAGTTAATTTTATGCCTGGGGGAGTTGGTTTTAAGAAGTTAATTTAATTATTAGCTCCCTGTTTGAGTTGATTTTTAACTCGAAAATTTTAACTCCCTAATTTTTTTACAGTGTAGATGTACTAGTATTTTAAAAATTATTATCATATTATAATAAATTGTATGAGAAACAAATTTTATAATTTTACAGGCACAAAGTGAAATAAAACTCTGCTTCAAGCGACTGGTTGATGTCATAAAATCCAGAGAAAAACAACTTTTACGCCAGGTTGATGCCATTCACCGACAACAATTGTCCCTTGTACAGTCAAATTTAAAACTCCATTCTTCCATACCTTCATTAATTGTTAATCTCAGTAAAGAAAATGATCTCGAGAAGGAAGTGTTACAATTCGGTAAAATCGAATTATCCGACAATAATTGTATAATTAATGATGCAGAGCCCTATAAAGTTGAGGATTATCAAGAAGCGAATCGAGATCATGTCAGTTTTGATAAGGAATTGCAAATCGAGAAAACAGAAAGTCCGTCCAATTCAGAAATACAAAATGAATGTTTTGAAACAAAAATCGTTTCAACTAAATCATGGGATTTAAATTCAACGGAATTAATGAACATTCAATTAATTGATGACGATTTTGATGATTCTTGTGTGACAAATCCAGAAATTAGTCTGATGGAATTGTTCGATTACAGTTTATGTTGTCGAGGAACTGAACATTCTTCAAAAGAACATCATTTTACAATAGTTGAAAAAGCTTCAGTACAAACAAGAAATAAGGAGAATATTTCGGATATTGTCGAAGAGAAAAAGGAATTTCATAAAAATCACAATGTATCGACTGACGATTCTGAACATCCAAAACAAGTTCAACAGTGGTTGCAGCAGATCTTAATTGAAACAGAAACAGAACCGAATGTACCTGAAATAGAACAATTCTCGGAAATCCCTAAGAGCCGAGTCTTCCCTGATTTTCCACTGGAAACATAATAAGAAAAAAATAAAGTCAAATGTCAAAGAGGACTTTGATTTTGAATTACTTTTCTTTTAATTTTAAATATTGCTCTATAAGGGGGCCAAATTTCTATATAAATATGGAAATGGAATTCGTACCGAAAAGTCTGATTTTTCTTTATACTATTTCTATACTGTCCAACTAATTTATAATTTTTCTAAAACAGTCTGTATTTGAAAGCCATATGTACTTATTTTACTTATATTTTCTTCGTTTATTATTTATGAATTTCTTAGTAATAATAATAATAATAATAATAATAATAATAATAATGTGAAAGCGAGAATGATTGTGTCTAAACGAGAGAATGAAAATAAATTATTCGAATCCAATTTTTTCCACTTATTTAAAATGCATATTTTAAAAAATATAAACAAAAATCCCTGTACAAAAAAATGGCCTATAAGGTAAGTAAATCAATTGCTGCGCATGTTACTCAGATTTTTTAATAATTAGATTAAGGACGTTTATCCACGGAAATGCAGACCTATAGAAAAGAATAATTGATTAACATTTAAATAATTAAAATAATATTGTAAATTGTACTTTCTGAAAGATGAGATATCAATTTTCAAGAAAAAAATTTAAAACCTACAAAATTTATTTGTTTATACAATTTGCATGGGGTAACGTTTTTTTGTTATACCGCTTCTACAAAATTTTTTAAAAATGATTCGATTTTAATGTAATATGACTTATTTTCTTTAAAAAATGATTCTCTACAACTTCACCGTGGGGATTTTTAAACAAGCAAGCCGTTTGGAAAATATGACTATTTGTTTAAAAGAAAAATTTAGATTTTTTAAAACAAATAGTCATATTTTCCAAACGGCTTGCTTGTTTAAAAATCCCCACGGTGAAGTTGTAGAGAATCATTTTTTAAAGAAAATAAGTCATATTACATTAAAATCGAATCATTTTTAAAAAATTTTGTAGAAGCGATATAACAAAAAAACGTTACCCCATGCAAATTGTAAAAACAAATACATTTTGTAGGTTTTAAATTTTTTTCTTGAAAATTGATATCTCATCTTTCAGAAAGTACAAATAATAATATTATTTTAATTATTTAAATTTAAGCATTCATAAGCTCTCAGTCCGGGGATTATTAATATATTATATCACTAGCTAAAAGAAACGCGCGTAAACGCGCGCGATATCTACAATTTTTTATGAAAAATTAAAAATTTATTTTTATTTGACGGACACTTACTGGAATTTTGATCTCACAAAAATAATAATATTATTTTTAATAATAATATTATTTTTGTAATCGTTACTGTATTACTATTTCAACATCTACAAAAAATTCTGTTGGTTTAAAAGGGAACAATGTAATTAAATATTCTATTTGATGAATATTCGAACACCCTGCATTAAGGTTATCAAAAATATAAAGTCTTACTCCATCGTAATAAACACAAATCCAATGACCAGAATTGTTATTACCGCTAAAAACTATTTGAATATGTTTATCTCTTTCTCTAATTTTAACAATTAAATCAAGCATTTGTAAATACAAAGTACTTTGCATAATGAAAAAAGAATTTGAATCATTTTTTGATAATTCTTGAAATTTATACATATGCATATCATTTAACATTTCATTTACATTTTCAATAATTTTAAAATCTTCATTACTTAAAATAAAATACTCTTCTATGTTCGACATGGTATCCTTCTTCAACTTTCAAACTGTTGATAAAGCCAATTTTCAAAACATATCGTTTATTTTAGTTTATTGCTTTAAAAAATTTACTTACATGTATTTCACCTATAAAAAATTTCATTAACTATAATTCAGCTAACTAATGCAACAATGATAGTCTTACATGAACGTGAATTAGCGTTGTTTAATCTTTTTCCATATTATATTATTTTCGATAATGATTATTATTTAACTTATTTTCCTCCGCACTTTTTATTAATATTCAAATCAATATTCAACTCACAAACTATTATTTAACCCATAAAACAACTTCAACCCTTAAAACAATATTCAAACCTCTTTCTATCTATTTAAATACTTTTCAAAAGCCAGCATCCTCTATTATGAAACAGTTAAAATTTTTTTTTCAATATCGAAATATATTCAATACCAATGTTATCCAATATCATATTTTATTATCCTCAAAATCCAAATATCTTTAATGCCAATCTTATCCAATACCAAAAATTTTTTCCAAAAACCAACTTTCACTGTGGTCAAATAATCAATATTTTTTTCCAATATCAAAATATATTCAATACTAATGTTCTGCAATATCATTTTTTATCCTTAAAATCAAAATATCTTTAATGCCAAAATTATCCAATACCAAAAAATTTTTCCAAAAGCCAGCTTCCACTATTATCAAACAATCAATATTTTTGTTGCATTATCAAAATATATTCAATACTAATGTTATCCAATATCTTTCATTATCCTCAAAATCGTAATATCTTTAAGGCCAATGTTATCAAATACCAAAAAAACTAAATGGATTGAAGTATTTTTTATATGAAACATTTAAGACAACCAAAAGAAACAAATATCTTCTATACCAATATTATGCAATATCCATATTTTATGCATAAAAAAATTATTCAATAATCAATGTTTTATCTTCAAAATACATATATAATTATTAATACTATACAAAAATAGGAATATATTTTTTGGGCCCAATACAAAAATGAAAAAGACAAATATAATATAAGAAGATTCAACACATGCAGTAAGTTATTTATCGACAAATTGCAGAAAAATATTATAAACTATATAATAATCAAGTTAAGTTACCTGAGACTATTAGAAGCTTTTTTATCGACACTACTACAATGTTGTTGCAACGGTAGACTTACATCAGCATCTTAAATCAGCAGTAGCCGTTTCACTCCATTGAGGAGAAGTATTATACCCCCACTCTACCAATCCGGGCCTATATTAAGTTCTCGCGTGAGGCAGATATTACGATAGGCCTGAGTGGCGTCCTCGAGAATAGATGTTGGTAAGTTAAGTATGGATACACCACTTCCACTCACGGGGATTAAACGGTTATCATCTATATCGCATATACAATAATAAAAAAAATTTCCCTCAACCCAAGGCTGTTAGGACGAATCGAGCGATCACGGATTGGGTCCTGAAAAGGGAAGTGGTATATCCTCACTCTATCGGCCTATCCCGGGCTCAGACCTCGAGTAAGTCAATTACAGCGGGGGGCTGTGTGGCGTTCTTGGGCTTAATGACAATATTATTTTATGACGCTTAATGAGTTTTTCAAAAAAATTATAAAATTTTTAAATATAAACATTGTTTAATTTATTTTGACATATTCGTTTTCCTCAGAAGTTCACGATTACGAGCATATATTGCTCCAATAATAATAAATGTTAATATTGAAAAATTTTATAATTTTAGTTCAATTCAATAGACCTACATGATGTGTTTTAAACCGATTAACCCAAAGGTGCTGGCACCAAAAATTTTCTTCTTGCTTTTTATTCTCCAGTACATATAACCACATGGTGATTGTTCGAGCCGGGCTGGTAAAGTGGGGGACACAACTTCGCCTTACAGGACAGTATTTAAAAGGTCATCGACCATCTTATGAACCCTCAACCGAAAGCTGTTTTGACAAAAAAAATTTCAGGTAGAAACCTTCGAGAACCCTAATTATCAAAGTAAAGATAATCTAATAATAATGAGAAAATTCAAGTACTAAGAAAATGTGAATGAATGAAGGAATGAATACAAAGATTATTATTTTATAATTTCTTATTGTTATTTAATTAAATTTACACATCGATTCTCAGAAGCAAATGAGTTCAAACATGTGGCTGATAAACTATAAACATAAATGTTTAGGGAAGTATCACCCACATTCTATTATCTCTAATACAAAAGAAACAAAAGTATTGTTAAAATTTAAAGGGACATTATATCCTTAATTTCTATTATTCAATATAATGAAACACGTGCTAACTATATCATCAGATAAGATTGTAAACATGTAGTAAAATTTATGAATGAAAAGTATTTATCTTTTTTTTGCTTTTCCAAATTCTATATTACACTTATATATATTTATATTCTTCTCTTTTATTTTTAAATTATTTGTCACTTTTCAATCTAAATTAGAGGAATCTTTCCAATAATTATTTAGTTTTTTAGCTTTTGTTATTAACTTTTCAAAATTCTTTTACTTGTTTAAACAATTGATTGTTTATCGTTTCAAAGAATTTGATGCTAAAGAAAATAATGATAATAAATAAGAGAATTAGTTATTTTTATTTAAGTAATGAAAATAAACAATCAACCTGACAATATAGCTTAATTTCTTTGTTTATAAAAACGATTGTGAGTCCTTCCTTATTATCTCTCAGTTCTGAATAGAATAAAATTTACTTTTAGTTTAATTTAGTAATTATGAATAAATAAAAACACACCTTCATTTTGTGGTTATTTCGCTTGTCTATTAAATCGAAATATAGTTTTGTGGTCTATGAAAATCTACAAAAAAAAATATAAAATAAATTATTTTAACAATATTATAAAATTTTACCTAACAAAATTTTAAGGGTTAGTTTTTCCAAACTCTTTTTCTGCCTTTGCTATTCTTGGTATAAAAAATTAAACTTTAATGAGTCATCATAGTTCAACAATATATTGTTAAACTATAATATTTACATTAAACTTCAATAGATTTATCTCTGTAAAACCCTACTAGATAATTAATTTGAATAAATTAATTAATTCTAGCTAATTCTTGGGTTTGTCAGAATCATCTCTATAGTTTAATCTTTCAAATTGTCATGTGGATCGCCTATTGCAATGCACATGGCATACCAGAATATTAAACAAGAATTACGATTTAATCTTTTTACCACTCTTGAACAATCAACAGTGTTGGTAGAGATCGTTAGAAAGCCCCTGACCATTGATTTTCCGTGGCTTGATTTAGAAGATTTGTTTGTTGGTATTATTTTGTTGTTTTGTTAAATAATAATTTATTTTATTGCAGATTTGGAATGTCAGTCGTGTTGGTAGAAATCTTTCGAAAGCTCCTGACAACAGACTTTCCTCTTCGACAATTTTTTATTGTCAATTTAAGAAGGACCAATCGTATTGGTAGAAATCGTTAGAGAGCCCCTAACAATTGGTCTCCCAAAATTAACAATTTTTAAATAAATTTTATTTTTAAATACGATTTAATCTTTTTTATCTTTCTCGCCCAGAGATACAGATCGTTTAGGTAGAGATGGTTAGAAAGCCCCCAACAATCTGCACTTCTCAAGTTTGAAAGACTTGACTTAGTGGATTTTGTTGTTCTGAAATTTCCTTATATTAAAATATAAAAGAAAGCTCTTACCAGTTTAAAACTGTTCAGATAAAGGAGACAGAAACACGCATTTACTTGGCTTATATAGTCGCGTCCCTACCCTTAATTTTCTGGGGTAAGTAAAATTCAAAATGTGCGAGTGTGTGAGTAAGGAATTTCAAATTGATTGAGCGAAAATCCGCGAGTACAATTTTTCTTTGAGTGCGCACCCTTTTGTTTATGGCTCATAACTTTTGACCAAATGCAAATTATATGACATGTGCGTATCAGTGGCTATATAGAATTCATCGCTGAAGACGAATATAGTTTAAGTTTATCAATTTATTAAGCTTTCATGAAAATATTTACGTTTTTTTGAGAAGTGTATTGATGGGGCGAGGTGGCGAGTTACGAATATTGTAAAATTAATTTTTATGTTGCATTTTCAGCTCCATGGTGCGAAAATATACGAATAAGAGTAACGCCGAATGAACAAGCGACTCAAAAAGCAGTTGCAGCTGTTCACGCGAGAAAATATAAAAATAATTTTATTTTCCTTTCATTTTAAGTGTATCTAAAAATAACCTTTAAAATAAATTATTGATGGTCCACTTTAATTAATAAAACTTCTAAGTCCAAAAAAATAATCTGATTTGTTTAAATTTCGGGAAGTAGTAGAAAATGGATTTATCCACTTTTGGTCGCTTATGTTGTTATTTAATAACAAAAAAGATATGTAGCTTGTCATTCACTTCTCAATAGGTGTTGCACAAAGTACTGTATGCTCAACATACAAAAGAACATTTTCCGACTATGTGCGAAATTTTGCGCTCGTCGAAAAACAGCTTCTTTTGGTACTTGATGCACAATATACTATTATTTCATTACCTGGATATCATACAGAAGCATTTTTAAAAGTATGACATTTTTTTTAAACTAATGGACAACGATTTAATTCGAAATATAATGGTCAGACTTATATATTTAAATCATAGTTTAATTAGTTTAGGTTATTTGTAATATTTAATGTTTGAAGGGTTAGACCACTGTGATATTTTAAAAAAATCAAAATTTTTTTTGATAAGAAGGTGTTAGAAAGGGTTGTTGTTAGGGTGTTAGAAATGAGAAACAATAATCATTATCGAGGTAAAATATTTTTAAAAGCTTTTTGATCAAACACGTGCCATTTTTACAAAAATGGGTTTTTTCAAAATCCCCTACGTACTTCTATAGATTTTAAGTTATAAATTAAGAAAAAATTTGGTTTTTTGTTTTAAGTCAAAAACTGAAAAAGATTTTCTACCGGCCGTACACCTCTGCATAAAAAAAGGGTTTTTGTAGATCGACTATCAGCGCCGCCATTATAATTTTTATACCTTTTGAAAATAATTTTTTAATAGTTTAATATGTACTTAACAATAATATATAATTGATTTTTTAATTCATTTTATTTTGTTCTTGAAAACAAATCTTAAAACTGGGTTTGATTTTTGGTCTTCACAGTGGTCTAACCCCTTAATCTAATAGGACTAAATTCTGTGCAAAAATGTAGATTTCATTTTTAAAAATTGGGAATTTGACATGAAATATTTCTTCATACGCGTTGAGTGATTAATTTTTTACTAATATTCAGTTTCATTACAAAATTGGCGAATACCATTTATTTAATGTTTTTCCATAAAGAAACACTTTTCCCAGCAAAAATAGGTACATTGTACAATATATTTGGACATCTGTATTAGAAGAAAAGTTTACTGTTTGATTATTGGCGACGGTGCATTGCAATTATTTTGTTTATAATACAATAAAAATCTGCAACTCTTGTGGTCGGATTACATTTTTTTTAACAAACTTGTACATTTGATTTCACTTCTATTTCTGTAGGTCGTTTCTAATGAACGAAGGTTTTTCTTTTATTGATAAACTTATAGTTTCTTTAGACCAAATGAATTGCAAAATGATTTGATCAAATTGCAATTAGTAATTGGTAATATTTAAAAAATGAATCATAATTGTTATAAAATTTAAAGCCTCTTTGAATCTTACTATAAGCGAAACCCACCGTACTATCAAATGTATGTTTCGATTGGACGAAAGATGTTGATTATACAATAGAAATAGGTGTATAATATAATAAAGAAGCGATATATGTAGAATACATTAAAATTCGAAGAAAACAAATCTTTGGTTGTCTTTCTGATTACCTATTGTGCTTAAATGTTAAACATTTTTGTACTGATAATATGGGTAATTATATTATTATCATATATACTGACTAAATACTTTATTCTTAGAGGAATCTTACGAAATTCAAATCACATGTTCATATCCTAATGCTCTCTCTATATATTTGTACAACGTAACTTAATATTAAAATTTCAGAACTTGACAGTTTTTCAAAACTGCAAGAAGAAACAACATTACTAAAAAATAATATAAATCGCATTAATAGGCAAAATATTTTTGTATTTTAACAACTACAATAATTATTATACTACAAAATACTGTTACAAATGCTGTAGATTCTATTACAATGCAAGCTTTTTTTTATAATCACAGGGGAGGGGAATTTTCTCAATTCCATTACAGTTAGTTTCTAAAACGTTCCTTAGATATTTTTTTGGTAAAAATTAAAAGTAAAAAGTTATCTTAAAAACGTCAATCTTAGTGTAATTAAACATAAAAAAATTGTTAACAAATTGTTTTTAAAAAAGAAGAAAAACATACACACAACACTTAATATTTAACTTTTTTTTTATTGTCATAAATAAACATATTTCATGACAAAGTTATATCGAAATCTAATAATACCTACTTATATTTACAAAGGCGTTTTATTGCAACCGTTTATTATATTAGATTGAATTCAAATAACTTTGGACCAAGATTTTTAGAGATGGTTTCATTTAAGAGGAACTGATCGATGGATTAATTATCATTAATTGAAATATACTAAAACTAAAAAGAAGTTCAGGTCATAAAGAACTTGAGACAATGTGAATGAATTTCGCTAGATATTTCGACAACCTAGTCGTAATTTTAATCCATCATTTCAACGAAACTTGATAAAATACCCAATCTTCAAAAAAAGATGGAATAAACGCGCTACTTTTTGTGTATTTCACTGGCACTGACAGCTGACTTAATACTTCCTCGAACATTTTCAAAGATTCTGGACATGATGCGCCATTACCCTATTAAAAAAGTTAATAAGTTATTTATTCAGAAAATTTCAGAAATAAAATAATTAACTATTTCGATTCTTTTGTGAATTAAAAAAGACATTGAATTTTAGATTATATTCAGATATGCGTCTTTTTTAAAAAAAATATATTACTAACGTGCGTCATGTACTTTCCAGTTGGTTTTAATACTTTGAACGACGAATTTAAAATCAATCTGATAAAATCCCAGGCATCACCATGTGGTGTTGAACTAATTGGTATGTCTGTTAAATCACCAAAGACGTAATCAAATTGTCGTCCTTCCTCTATCATGTGTGACAAAGTTTTCACACAATCGCCAACAATAATCTAAATTTAAAATGGTTTTAGATTACAATCATACACACAAAAATAAACCCTTCCATTTCATAAAGAATCCTACTTATGAATATAACATAAAATTTATTAGTTTAAATTTTCATTTAAAGGAATTTAATAGAATTTTTTCAGTCGCTTTTTTTGAATTTGTACTGAAGGGCATGAATATTGCCCAATTGACATGTGACAGAAATGTCATTTAACTGAAATGCATATGACACATGTCATTTGACCATAATGACAGGTTACAAAAATGACATTTGATATAAATGACATTTATCAAACTTGTCTTTGGACCTAAATATTCTAGCGCGAATTTAAAAATTGACCAATTACAATTTTAATAATAGCTTTTAATTGGTCAATTTTGAATTTCGCGCTAGAATATTTAGGTCAAATTACATGTTTGATAATTGTCATTTTTGTAACATGTCATTATGGTCAAATGACATGTGTGTCATATGCATTTTGGTTAAATGACATTTCTGTCACATGTCAATTGGTCAATATTCATGCACCTCATTTGTGTTAAATAGAATTAAAATTAACCCGAATTTTTATTTAACACAATTTTTATTTTCTCGAAACTTTTTATTTAGAACAATTGTAATTTAGAAGAATTATCATTCAAGCTAATTTTAAGTGAGTCAAAATTTTTACATGCCAGTATTTCCATTTCACTGAATCTTCATTTATCCAAATTCTTAAAACTCCGATTTTTCATTTAACCGAAATTGAAAATGTCCGAACATACATAATCTACATAATTATTTCAGCGCGATTTTTAATAATACTAAAAAAGCTTAATTTTTAAATTCAAAATAAAAGTTTTATATGTGAATATTAATGTCGAAATTGAGCTAAATTCTCAATAAATTGAATTTATTGAACTTACTTCATAATTATCAGTCTTTTTTTTGTCCAAGCAATCGCCACATATACTTCTCATGTATTGACTGCAGGCTTTCATGACAATGTCGTCAATCTAAAAATACACAAAAGAAATATATAAATATATACGGGGAAATGTTATTTTAAAGATAATGAAAGGAGAAAAATTCTTTAACACAAACCTCCAACATCGTCACGTGCTTTGGTTTTTCCTTTAACAACTCCCACAGTAATCCTCCATCTCCTCCTCCTAAAATAACTATTTCTTTTCCCGCATAAGTTTCTTTACCCCGTTGCATGAGCGTTTCAGTATAAATTAAATCCGCCTCTGACATATCTATGAAAAATGAAAAATTCATATAGATTTAAACATTTAATAAATATAAAAAAGTTAGTATTTTGCCAAAAATCTTCAAATTTTAGAATTTATGTAATTTTACTATTTTCAGTGAGATATTTATACACTTTTTAAATTTAGAAATACAATCGAAGTTGTAACTTTACAATTTTCGTAGTAAGAAAATAGACCCTCTTTGAAAGCGATAAAAGTACTCTATAATGTACAAGTACACAAAATTGTGATGTTATATATATTTTGTGCAAATTTACATTTTTAAAAATTAAATAAACCCACTCAAAATAGTAAATTTAAAAAACCCAGTAGTTTTTCAACTTTGAAAATGAAACAAATATAATTTTTCTCACTTTTGCATATAAAAGTAAATATACCTCAATTGTCATTTTAAAAGTAATAGTTATGATAATATTTAGATGTTGTGAATTACTTTTCGTTTTTTAATAATATTATTAATATAATATACATATGAGAGATTCTTTTTCAATCGCCCCAGCCCAAAAAGTCAATGTTCTGGGATTGGCTTCATACTTTGGTAAATTGTTGTCCTATATGATAGTAATAAATCCCTAAAATATAAACTCATTAAAAAAATATTTGTAGAAAGTAGAGGGGGTTGAAGTTTTGACCTTAAGGGTAACATTGTCATTTTCAAATCCGTATAACTATGACAAAAGTTAATGGATTTTAATTTATCTATAATGAATTTTATTGCATTTTTCACGTACTTTTCAAAAATCTATACGAAATTTAAAAAAAAATTTTTTAACCCCTTTTTTTTCAAAATCAACCCTTATTTTTCGATTTTCACCCCTTCGGGTATTTTTTTTTTTTTTTTTTTTATTTTCATTGGAAAGCTGAGGTTTTTTCCGAAGAGCTATGTAAATATGAAAATGGGACAACAATAATTTTGTGAGTAACAGAATATTAAAGTAGGCGGTGCCGATAAGGGGTGTACCTGGAGATCATCTTTGAGGATTTAGATAGGCACCTCCTAATTTAATATTATGTTTCTCACAAAATTATTGTTGTCCCATTTTCATATTTACATAGCTCATCGGAAAAAACCTCAGCTTTCCAATGAAAATAAAAAAAAAAAAAAAAAAAAAAAATACCCGAAGGGGTGAAAATCGAAAAATAAGGGTTGATTTTGAAAAAAAGGGGTTAAAAAATTTTTTTTTAAATTTCGTATAGATTTTTGAAAAGTACGTGAAAAATGCAATAAAATTCATTATAGATAAATTAAAATCCATTAACTTTTGTCATAGTTATACGGATTTGAAAATGACAATGTTACCCTTAACGTCAAAACTTCAACCCCCTCTACTTTCTACAAATATTTTTTTAATGAGTTTATATTTTAGGGATTTATTACTATCATACACGGAAAAAACAAACTAACTATTTTAGCACCAAACTGCTTTATCCTTTATTAGTATGCAATTTCGTTTACCTATTAAAGTATGAAATAATGCTTTTTTAGTTTAAAGTAAGTCCATACTAAATAAGTATAATGGTTATACTCTTTTAGTAATAGTGACGTACTTTAAAAGCATAAAGTTGATGCCCGCGAAGTACGACATATAGTCTACCTAAAATAGCAAGAGCTTCTTCCTTTTTGGTGTATAAATTCTTGCAACCTGCGTTTTGGCCACGCCTCCTTCTCCTTCCAACCATTGATATATCGATATAGGCCAAACCGCAGGTTGCAAGAATTTATACACCAAAAAGGAAGAAGCTCTTGCTATTTTAGGTAGACTATATGTCGTACTTCGCGGGCATCAACTTTATGCTTTTAAAGTACGTCACTATTACTAAAAGAGTATAACCATTATACTTATTTAGTATGGACTTACTTTAAACTAAAAAAGCATTATTTCATACTTTAATAGGTAAACGAAATTGCATACTAATAAAGGATAAAGCAGTTTGGTGCTAAAATAGTTAGTTTGTTTTTTCCGTGTATGATAGTAATAAATCCCTAAAATATAAACTCATTAAAAAAATATTTGTAGAAAGTAGAGGGGGTTGAAGTTTTGACGTTAAGGGTAACATTGTCATTTTCAAATCCGTATAACTATGACAAAAGTTAATGGATTTTAATTTATCTACAATGATTTTAATGCATTTTTCACGTATTTTTCAAAAATGAATACGAAATTAAAAAAAAAATTTTTGAAAGCTGAGGTTTTTTCCCATGAGCTATGTAAATATAAAAGTTGGACAACAATAATTTTGTGAGAAACATAATTGAGTAGCTGCCTGCAATAACTCGCCGAGCGCTTGGCCGATCGCTCTAACGCCAGTCAAACGTTCAAAAACGTGAAAAAATGAAAAATCAAAATTTTGATTTTTGAAAAGTGCAATCTTGTAGGACATAAGATGGCGCATCTTTTTTCCTTTGAATTTTTTTTTGTAGATCAAAAAATAGAGTTAATATATGCAAAACACTTAAAAATTTTATTTCACAAATTTCATTCAATTTTTAAACATAAATCATAGTATCTTTGACAAATTTCAATGAATCTTATTGAAAATTAATATACATACGTATTTAGGTCCATAGAAGACGACAACATAATCAAAAATATTAAAATCATCAATTGTTTATTTATAATTAATTGTAAATAAAGACTTGTCAATAATAATGTTTACTTACCTTTGTCGACATAAAGTGTGTGGGGAACTTCAGAGTTGAAGAAACTTCCAGTGAGACATTTGTTTATCATAATGTAAGGAAGTTTTTTGTAAAATTGAAAAACAATTTATCAACAACTTTAGAAAATATAGAACGTTTAAGAAAACATGCGCGACGCGCTAGCGAGTCTCCGCGCGGAGAATTGCAAACAAGAGTTGTAGAGGACCGAAAATACAGAAACAAATATTGTCACTACATTCTTAGAAATGTTTTTCAAATAAAATATGAGTTAATTTTATGAAAATGCAAATTAAATTTGAACAACTGTTTTTTTAATATTTACTAAATAATCAATAGTTTTAAAATATTTTGGTGCTTGTATGTACTGTTTGTGCAGTTTGCAAATAAGTTTTTTAATAATTAATATTAAGGTATATCTTTATTTTCTGTTTCTTCATTTTTTTAAGAAATTAGTATTAGTATTAATTACATATCAACAGTGATAGTATGTTGGCTCCATTTTCAAAACATAATATATCACAACATAACATAACGTCCTTCTTAACTCTTGTGTGCAATTCTCCGCGCGGAGACTCGCTAGCGCGTCGCGCATGTTTTCTTAATCGTTCTATATTTTCTAAAGTTGTTGATAAATTATTTTTCAATTTTACAAAAAACTTCCTTACATTATGATAAACAAATGTCTCACTGGAAGTTTCTTCAACTCTGAAGTTCCCCACACACTTTATGTCGACAAAGGTAAGTAAACATTATTATTGACAAGTCTTCATTTACAATTAATTATAAATAAACAATTGATGATTTTAATATTTTTGATTATGTTGTCGTCTTCTATGCACCTAAATACGTATGTATATTAATTTTCAATAAGATTCATTGAAATTTGTCAAAGATACTATGATTTATGTTTAAAAATTGAATGAAATTTGTGAAATAAAATTTTTAAGTGATTTGCATATATTAACTCTATTTTTTGATCTACAAAAAAACTCAAAAGAAAAAAGATGCGCCATCTTATGTCCTACAAGATTGCACTTTTCAAAAATCAAAATTTTGATTTTTCATTTTTTTCACGTTTTTGAACGTTTGACTGGCGTTAGAGCGATCGGCCAAGCGCTCGGCGAGTTATTGCAGGCAGCTACTCAATTTTAAAGTAGGTGGTGCCTATACCGGGTATACCTGGAGATCATCTTCGAGGATTTAGGTAGGCACCGCCTAATTTAATATTATGTTTCTCACAAAATTTTTGTTGTCCGACTTTCATATTTACATAGCTTATGGAAAAAAACCTCAGCTTTCCAATGAAAATAAAAGAAAAAAAAAATTCCCGAAGGGGTGAAAATAGAAAAATAAGGGTTGATTTTGAAAAAAGGGGTGAAATTTTTTTTTTAATTTCGTATACATTTTTGTAAAGTACTTGAAAAATGCATTACAATTCATTGTAGATAAATTAAAATCCATTAACTTTTGTCATAGTTATACGGATTTGAAAATGACAATGTTACCCATAACGTCAAAACTTCAACCCCCTCTACTTTCTACAAATATCTCGACAAATATTTTTTTAATGAGTTTATATTTTAGGGATTTATTACTATCATATAGGACAACAATTTACCAAAGTATGAAGTTAATCCCAGAACATTGACTTTTTGGGCTGGGGCGATTGAAAAAGAATCTCTCATATATATATCTACCTATATTACAAAAAGATATCGCCGCCAACGCCGCCGCCGCTGTTCCAAGACTCTGAATATAGCCGCAAGTTAAGAGAAGGGGGGTAGAAGAGAAGGGAGGGGGGACTTGCGGCTATATTCAGAGTCTTGAAACGATCTTAACCTTTAAATTTAGGGTGGGGGAGGGGGAAAGGGGAGGTGGGGAATTTCGACAATACGCTGGAATTCGCTGTACTCGCCTACCATGCAATTCACGTACCGTTCAGAAGTTGTCTCGAAAATTTTAGAGAATGGGGGTTGGCGTCACACACATATTAATATATTAATATTGTATATTGTAACTCAAGTAATAATAATTTGTTTCAAATAAATGTTTATATAAATTTGATTATTTGTATCACATATTTTTCATTGCAATGAAGAAAAGTAATAATTTTATAATATAAAAATAAATTCCAATTAAAATATTTTTAATACGATTGCACAGGCAGGGACTCAGTTCAACCTTTTCCGATTCTTCAAAGACCACTTTTTGTCTCTCCATAAATCGACTCTACACGAGTAAACTCTCCAAAATTTATTTCAATTTTTTTTACTATCCACTGACTGATTCTACCCGAAAGAATTCGCCAATTATAAATTAAAACTTACAGTTTCAGTTCCACTTTTTATCTCTTCATAAATCAACTCTTAACGAGTAAACTCTCCAAAACTTAATTCAATTTTTTTACTCTTCACTGACTGATTCTACACGGAAGGATTCTCCAACATTGAATATAAACGAAAATTTTTTGATCCATTTTTTATCTCTTCAAACATCGATTCTAGACGAATAAACTCTCCAAAACCTATTTCAATTTTTTTTTATCTCCACTGACTGATTGTACACGAAAGGATTCTCCAATCTTGAATAAAAACTTTAAGTTTAAATTCCACTTTTATCTCTCCACAAATCGACTCTACATGAGTAAACTCTCCAAAACTTAATTCAATTTTTTTACTCTACACTGACTGATTCTACACGAAAGGATTCTCCAGTCTTGAATAAAAACTTACAGTTTCAGTTCCACTTTTTATCTCTTCATAAATCAACTCTACACGAGTAAACTCTCCAAAACCCATTTCAATTTTTTTTTACTCTCCACTGACTGACTCTACATGAAAGGATTCTCCAATCATCAATAAAAACTTGAATTTCTAGTTCCACTTTTTATCTCTCCATAAATAGACTCTACACGAGGAAACTCTCCAAAATTTATTTCAATTTTTTTTACTCTCCGCTGACTGATTCTACACCAAAGGATTCTCCAATCTTCAATAAAAACTAAAAATTTTTTATTCATTTTTTACCTCTTCAAACATCGACTCTACACGAGTAAACTCTCCAAAATTTATTTCAATTTTTTTTACTATCCACTGACTGATTCTACCCGAAAGAATTCGCCAATTATAAATTAAAACTTACAGTTTCAGTTCCACTTTTTATCTTTTCATAAATCAACTCTTAACGAGTAAACTCTCCAAAACTTATTCCATTTTTTTACTCTCCGCTGACTGATTCTACACCAAAGGATTCTCCAATCTTCAATAAAAACGAAAATTTTTTGATTCATTTTTTATCTCTTCAAACATCGACTCTACACGAGTAAACTCTCCAAAACCTATTTCATTTTTTTTATCTCCACTGACTGATTCTATATGAAAGGATTCTCCAATCTTGAATAAAAACGAAAATTTTTTGATTTATTTGTTATCTCTTCAAACATCGATTCTAGACGAATGAACTCTCCAAAACCTATTTCAATTTTTTTTTATCTCCACTGACTGATTGTACACGAAAGGATTCGCCAATCTTGAGAATTAAGTTTTGGAGAGCTTACTCGTATAGAGTCGATTTCTGGAGCGATAAAAAGAGGAACTAAAACTTTAAGATTTTATTAAATATTAGCCAATCCTTACGCGTAGAATCAGTCAGTGGAGAGTAAAAAAACTTAAATTAGATTTTGGAGAGTTTATTCATGTAGAATCGATGTTTCAAGAGATAAGAAAAGGATCAAAAAATTTTCGTTTTTATTCAAGATTGGAGAATCATTTCGTGTAGAATCAGTCAGTGGAGAGTAAAAAATATTGAAATGGGTTTTGGAGAGTTTACTCGTGTAGACTCGATGTTTGAAGAGATAAAAAATGAATCAAAAAATTTTCGTTTTTATTTAAGATTGAAGACTCCTTTCGTGTAGAATAAGTCAAAGGAGAGTAAAAAAAATTAACTATAATAATTTCCGTATTCATTCATTCATTCCGTCTGTCCACACTTGAAGTTAGTCGTATTTTGTTCCTTTTGTTTTTCTAAAATTTTGACAATTCTTGATTTCGTAATATTTTATGGTTAACACGACGGATATTTTTATTCATCGTCATTAATTAAGTCATATACTTGTAAGTGACAGTTTAAAGTAAAAAAAAAATATTGTTCATTGTGTGCAGCACCAGTATATTTCCTACTTGGTATTTATAGAAAAAAAAGTTTCAATTATAATATAATTTTTATTATTATTTATAAATTTATTATATTATATATACATTTTTTTAAATATAATGATTATTACAGATAATTAGAACATCTTAACTTATAATTATTATTTATCTTTCATTATTTTTTCATTATTCATTATTATTTATTATAAATTATTATTCATAAATTTATTATTATTAATTTGTTTTTATTATTAATTATTAAATTGTTATATTTTTTTATCTATAAACAATATAAAAATAGTTTGCTTTTTTAAAAAATTTTCAATTTGATTTTAATTTTTAATTTAAGTTTAAAGTTTAAAACATTAAAAATTTTTTTTAGGTTTTATTTTTTCAAAATTTTTAAATATTTTTTAATTGCTTAATACTTTTTAAAATATAATTAATAATTTTCTGTTAATTTAAATTTCTTTCTGATTACATAATTTTTTAATATTTATTAATTATCAGTTAATTAAATTTTTTGAAAAAAAACATAAATTTAAAATTTTCATTTGCAACGAAATATTTATAGAAAATACAAAAAAATATTTAGCATAAGCATAACTAATTTTTTGTAATTTGAAAGATTATAAAAAATTCATCGACCATTGACTTCATCAAAAATATTTATTTCTAAAATTTTAATATTTATATTTTAAAATTTTTACTTAAATTTATTTATTTATATAACATCAAACTCATTTTTTTCTGTGTATAAATAAATGATAACGTGAAAATTAGAAATATACCTATTATTAATTTAATACTCCACTTATGCAGAATTATTATTATTATTGTTATTATTATTAATATTATTATTATTTTAAAATAACCATTGCATCCAAAGTTGGACGCGCGCTTACGCGCGTGTAATTTTGCTAGTTGAAATAAATTTTGGAGAGTTTACTCCTGTAGAGTCGATGTTTGAAGAGATAAAAAATGGATCAAAAAATTTTAGTTTTTATTCGAGATTGGAGAATCCTTTCGTGTAGAATCAGTCAGTGGAGAGTAAAAAAAAATTGAATTAAGTTTTGGAGAGTTTACTCGTTTAAAGTCAATTATGGAGAGATAAAAAGTGGAACTCGAACTTCAAGTTTTTATTGATGATTGGAGAATCCTTTCATGTAGAATCAGTCAGTGGAGAATAAAAAAAATTGAAATGGGATTTGGAGAGTTTACTCGTGTAGAGTCGATGTTTGAAGAGATAAAAAATGAATAAAAAATTTTTAGTTTTTATTGAAGATTGGTGAATTCTTTCGTGTAGAATCAGTCAGTGGAGAGTAAAAAAAATTGAAATGGGATTTGGAGAGTTTACTCGTGTAGAGTCGATGTTTGAAGAGATAAAAAATGGATTAAAAAATTTTCGTTTTTATTCAAGATAGGAGAATCCTTTGGTGTAGAATCAGTCAGCGGAGAGTAAAAAAATGGAATAAGTTTTGGAGAGTTTACTCATGTAGAATCAATGTGTGGAGAGATAAGAAATTGAAATAAAATTTCAAATTTTTATTTAAGATCGAAGAATCCATTCGTGTAGAATCGGTCAGTAGAGAGTAAAAAAATTGTATCAAGCTTTGGAGAGTTTCTCTGCGTAGAGTCAGTTCGCGTAGGATTCTAACTTTGTAATTTATTTAGTTTTGTAGAGTTTTGCTGTGTAGAGTCAGTCTGTGAAGAATCAAATATCTAACCCCTTTTTACTTATTATATTATACAGTAACTCTGTGTAGAGTCCGTCAGGTGAGAGTAAGATTGCGTTTAGAGTATTCATTTGTATAATCCACCACGTAAAATCGGTCTTTGAAGAATCGGAAAAGGTTGAACTGAGTCCTTGCCGATTGCACACACAAAAATAGCATTGGTAAAAATGACTGAAAATGTGTCGTTAAAAAAAAGCAGTTAAAAATACCATATTCAGAACCATTTAAACTAAACTCAGACAGTTGGTGGTACTAAATTTTAGTAGTCAATTTCAACTATAGTTAAAATTACTAATATTTGTAGTTGAAATAACTGTCATGTGATTTTAAATGGCTTTACAACATTTCAATAGTTAAAACTACTGTTAGAAATCGTTATTTTTAGGATTTGTGCAGATGAAAGAAACATTTCTTATTAGTTGCAGAAAAAAATTTGATTTACTGTTTTCATGTAGTTAAAATAAGTGTTGAAAATAGTTAGTTTTATGATTTATGTAGTTGAAGAAACCATTTCTTCCTAGATGCAGTAAAACCATTAGACTTACTGTTGTATGTAATTAAAATAAGTATTAAAATTAGTTATTTTTATAATTTGTGTAGTTGAAAGAATGTCCTCAAATATCATGCAAGCCATCTTAGCATCTTAGTTAGATGGTTAAGTTGTCGGCTTGCGAATGCTAGGGTCGTGCGTTCAATCCCCAGCGTTTAGGGATTTTTCTCTGTTAGGTATACAAAAATTAAATAATATAAGGCATATATTAACGAAAGTAATAGGGGAGAGGGTGAAAAAATGGATCTCAATACTAATATTAATAATAATAATTTTACTACTTTAAATAGTTTTTTTTTACTAAATTTTACAGTTGATTTAACGTGTTTTACATAGTTGTCTCAATTAGTTTTTGTTAATAGGCGCCTCCTAGAACTAGGAGAAATAGTTAAAATTTAGTCAAATTTACCATGAATTTTTTTGAGTGTATAATCTTTAAAACTACCGTGTGGTGTACTTTTACACTACGAGATGTAAATTAACAAATTTTAAAAGTAAAATTCCCCATTCTAGATGCTGTTATATTGTTTTATGTACTTATGCCACTTTCACAGTAGGTAAGATTTTGGACCTACATATAGAAAGTGTTAATGTTACAAGAAATATTTTTTACGGTGTTTTTGCAATATTTGTTAACGTTATTTAATGCAAAAAATATATATTTACAAAGTATGAAGCAGAATATAATTATTGAAATAATTATTTGGTATTTAATAATAGGTGACCCCATTGTAGACCACGAACCTTCAAAACAAGAAAAATGTATCAAGTTCCAAAAACTTCAAATTTTTCTATTTAATCACAATATAATCTTAATAGAATGTGTGCATTGTGTAGAAAAGAGTCCAAACTTTATGGTAATACCAAAAAGTGTTCAAAAATTTGTAAAATTGACATATTCCCAAGTGCGAAAACCAACATAGTCCAATACTGGCTCAATATTGGCAAAGTTGGCCCCGAGCTTTGTCAGACAATATTGGGCCGCTTTTTGTGGTGCTAATTGTCGTTGGACGTTGGCTGTCAGTCCTCGGCAGATATTATTGGCTTAATAATTTCTACCATGAGTGGCCCAAGTATTATCAAAATTAAAAAATTATAATTATTAATTAATTAACTAATTAATTTATGATACATTCATAACATCTATCCTGACAATAAACGCAATCATGTATAAACATTTGAAAATATCTAACACTCGCGAGGACCAAACTCGCAACCTAACTCATCAAAGTCTAACACGCTAATTTTATTTTTTTTTATTTTTTATATAAACAGCAAATATACATATGAAAAGAAATAACGTAATAAATTGAAGAAAGAACGTTGTAAACAGTAATTAATAATTTCAACTAGCAATATTAAACGCGCGCCAAATTGAGTATTTAATTGTTTGTTATAAAGAAATTAAAGATTAATATTATCAATAATAATTTAAATTTATTAGAATATTATTTCATATTAAATGATAATAATGAAAATTATTATTATATGTTATTAAATTATATATAAAATTGAATTATTTTCCAAATTTTCAATTTAAAATTCAATTATTTACCAAGTTTTCAATTTAAAATTAAATAAAATTCAATTATTATACAAAATTTCAAATTCAAAATCAAAGAAAATTTAATTTTTTCCCAAAATTTCAATTCAAAATCTTTTAAAATTCAATTATTTTCCAAATTTTCAATTTAAAATCAAATAAAATTCAATTATTACCCGAAATTTTAATTCAACATCAACTTAAATTAAATTATTATCAAAAATTTCAATTAAAATTCAATTATTTTCCAAAATTTCGAGTCAAAATTAATTATTATCAAAATTTTCAATCAACAATCAACTAAAATTAAATTATTTTCAAAATTTTCAATTTAAAATTCAATTATTTACCAAGTTTTCAATTTAAAATGAAATAAAATTCAATTATTTTTTAAAATTTTTATTCAAAATTAATTATCGAAATTTTCAATTAAAAATGAACTTAAATTAAATTATTATAGAAAATTTCAATTAAAATTCAATTATTACCCGAAATTTCAATCCAAAATCAACTTAAATTAAATTATTATCCAAAATTTCAATTAAAATTTAATTATTTTCCAAAATTTCGAGTCAAAATTAATTATTATCAAAATTTTCAATCAGCAATCAACTAAAATTAATTATTTTCAAATTTTCAATTAACAAACAACTAAAATTAAATTAATTTCAAATTTTTAATTTAAAATTCAATTATTTACCAAGTTTTCAATTTAAAATAAAATAAAATTCAATTATTTTTTAAAATTTCTATTCAAAATTAATTATCGAAATTTTCAATTAAAAATGAACTGAAATTAAATTATTATCGAAAATTTCAATTAAAATTCAATTATTTCCCAAAATTCCAATTCAAAATCAATGAAAATTCAATTATTTTCAAAATTTTCAATTCAAAATCAAGTAAAATTCAATTATTTTCTAAATTTAATTATTTTCTAAAATTTCAATTCAAAATTAATTATCAAAATTTTCAATCAAAAATCAACTAAAAATGAATTATTATAATTAAAAATTACTTGAAGTTCAATTAATTTCAAAAATCTAAATTTTAAATCTTTGAAAATTCAATTAAATTTAAAAAATGCTTTCCAAAAATTGTTTGATAAATTATTTTTAGTTCTGTAAAATTTAATTATTGTTTGAAAATTAACAATATCTTTTGAAATTTAATTATTTCTAAAAATTTCAACTTTAACCCTTCGAAAAGTATTATTTAAAAAAAAAATTTTTTTATTTAAAAATCTGTAAAATATTTTTGTTAAAATAAAAAAAATCGACTTTTTTTCGGAATATAAATCGACTAAAACGACTTTTTTTCTGTCTTTAAGTTGATCCAAGGCCTGTGTTTTTATAATTAATATTTAATAAGTATTCATTGGCCCCTGGTACCTTAAAAATAAATTTATAAAAATAAATTTTGTCAAATTACTATCTTGTACGAAATTTCCTAGCGCATCTTTTTTCTCATCATAAAATTTTTTGTATTTGTATACAATTTTTCAATCAATATACAACTTTAAAAAAAAAATTCGTTTCTAAATGTTGTGTACTTCAGCTTCGTGAATTGAATTTTTGAATTTGGAATTTTAAAGAAACTTATTCCGAAATTTGGAAACACAATTATATAACTTTGGCAAAAATAAATATTTATTTGAACCAAATTAGTTTTATTTGAATTAAATAGGTAGGTATTTATTATTATTATTATTATTATTATTATTATTATTTTAATATTATTATTTTTATTTTATTTAATATTTTAGTATTTTTTTTTAAACACTCGATTACTTAACTATTATCAAATAAATATTTATTTGAGCCAAATAATTTTTATTTGAATTATATACATTGTATTTGAACCAAATAATTTCTGTATTTAAAATAAATACCATTTAATCGATTCAAATAATAATTATTTTATTATTTGAAGACTTTCTTCAGACGAATTTCTAATTTTCTGAATTATTATTTTAAAAAAAATCCAATTAATCGAATTTCTATCATAGAAAATTGTTAATTAAATAAATTTTTATTTTACAGTTTTTTTTTAATTTCGTCGAATTTAAAATTTAAATAATTGTTAGACGTCAATTCAATGACGTTCTTTAAACATTTTATCATTTCTCAATTTTTTTTAATTACTTAGTTTACATTTTCTAAAAAAAAATATGTTAACTATCTTTAGGTAAAATTTATTTAATAATTGTTTATGAAATAAAATTTTTTTAATTTTGTATCTTATATTTATAATAAAAATTTCAGTTTCTGAAAAGGACGACTGTGTCGTTTAAACGTAAAGAATAGTTTTTTTTATTCATTTTAATTCTGACTCGGAGTGATCGATATATCATCATGTTTATTATTTAATGCTGCTGAGTGATAAATTCTAAATAATATTATTAAATAATTATTATTTGTTTGTATTTTTATTACAAAGAATGATTTAAAAAGAATTTTTATAATTTTTTTAATTTGTTATTTTATTTTTAATTTTATTTTTTATTATATAATTTATTTTAATTTTATTTTTCATTAGGTATTTAATATTTAATTTATTATTTTATTATTTGCACGAATCTAATAATTTTATAATTTTTAATAATTAAAATCACGAAAATACGACCGCACAAATGACAATGTCAAAAAAACATTGAAAAATTTTAACCAACACAAAATAATGTCAAACAACACATTTAAAAAAAACAAAAGACCTATAACAAATACTAACTTCAGGTGTGGACAGAATGAACGAAAGATATTCACGATTATTATATGTAATTTATCCAAACGGGTCAGTATGCATGACCACTCGCCGAATTCTACATTCAACATACATACATATAGCACAATAGCGAATTATAAAATTTTTTAATTATATTAATTAAATTGCAAATATTATACCTCACAACTTATTCCCAAAAAGCACACAAGGTGAAAAACGCGGAATTGACTTTATTTATTGATACAAATTCAGGCAGATAAATTTAATGACATTATTATTTATTTTCAGAATCCGTGCCATACGCACATAATTTCTAGAGGTGTGCAAAAAACTCGAATTTCGAGTCGAGTCGAGTCCGAGCTTGGCTCGAGGTATCGAGTACTTGAATTTTTCGAGCACTCGAGTGAATTCGAGTACTCGCATACAGTTGAGTACTCGAAAATTCCGAGTATTTGAATGAATTCGACCATTCGAGTAAATTAGAGAACTCCAAATTTTCGAGTACTCAAGTGATTTCGAGCACTCGAAGTTTTCGAGTTCTCGAATGAATTCGAGTATATTAAAAGTTAAATTTTTATTGTTTTGCAAAAATTACTAAATTAATCAATTCAACAGATAAATGAATGACTACATATTTGAAATTACAAAATTACTCGAGTGATCGAAGTTACTCGAGTACTCGAAATATTCGGGTACTCGAAATCGTTGGAGTACTAGAAAATTTTCGAGTTTTTTATACAGTTCGGCTCGAGCTCGAATTAATAATGCTCGACTCGGCTCGACTTGAAAAACGAAAAGCTCGCAAAATCTCGATCGAGTTTCGAGCTTTTTGCACACCACTAATACATACATGAGGCATTTTACGTGTAATGTCCGAAGTTAAAAAATTAATTTCTCGAAAAGAAGGGAAACTTGAGGAAATTTCCCTGGCATCGCCTACTATTTGAATTTTTGCTGTCTATAAATGCAATAAAAAAAATGTTGGCAGGTATGGTTTTTGAAGGTTTTTTCATGCTCTTTTCAATGGTGAATTTTGTTTTTAAAGATTTTTGAATTTTAACCTTGATTTTCTATAATTAAACATAAATTTGCTATTTTCACAAAATCGGTCCGTTTTTTTAAAATAAATAATTACAAACGAAAGCTGAGGTTTTTTTCCGATCTGTATATAAATTTTCAGAATGCCAACGGTGGTCAGGAAGAGATTTTAAATGAAGTGAAAATGTAGAGAAAATCTGTTTACATAGGTTTATTGCATACATAAAAACGAAACAAAATCACTTTTACCTCTTTATCTGATCATTTACGAATTTTACAGCACTTTAAAAATTCTATTTTTCAAAGAATGTGAAAATTGACGCTATGTCAAAATGTTGTGATATATATGTTAAACTTTACATTGAGTTTATTCAAAAGATAATTAAAGTGATTTGTAAAACAGGAAAATACCCAGCAAACACGTTCTATAATTGTTCTATTAAAATTAACGAACATTGTTCTAGAACAATTGTGCAATTAAAAACATGTAGCAGTTATAGAACCAAATGGTAAGAGAGTTCTAGAACAATGTTCCTAATATGTTACATACTTGTTCTATTTGTTTGTTCCAGAACTGTTCTTATAGATATAAGTTCCATAAGTGTTATAGAACATTTAAGTCACAAATGTTCTAGTTTTGTACTTTTTTTGTTCTAGAATTGTGATATAACAATATTATGTCACCTTTCTAGAACAATATCCTCTTTTTGTTATAGAATAAATCCGGGAATTTGTTCTTAAATTATTCTGTAACAAATGTTCTAAAAGAGTTCTAAAACATAGATGTCACAAATGTTCTAGAAATTTTGTTCCGCTTCTGCTCTAGAACTGTGCTGAAAAACTATTACATGACATTTCTAGAACAGAATGCTTGTCTTATTCTAGAAATTATTATTAATAACTATCTGTTCTAGAATTATAACATTATGTCAAGTCTACAAATGTTCTGTAATACTTCAGTCACAAATGTTCTGTAATACTTCAGTCACAAATGTCATTAAATGTTTGATCCTTTTTGTTGTAAGATTCCTATTTGAATTTTTTTTTCATTAATAATGCCTTGCAATGTAATTTTGTCAATTTTTATGTCAACATCAATTTTTTTAATATTTTAATATTATATAACATAGAATTTTAATAATATTGGATATTATAATTGTAAGAGGATAAAGTGAGATGCAAACACAAAACGCACTACAATGCATGTCATTTTTACGTGTTTCGCGTATGCAACATGCGTTATCTTCTCAATGAAGAGACGATCAATGGACCAGAAAAATGGACGCGCGCGTTAAGCAGCTAGTTTAGTTTATATCGATTGTAATTATTTGTATAATTTTTATATATTTGTGCTGTTCGTTAAGAACGCGTTCCTTTAAATATCTCGAAATCTCTCAAATTGCAAGTACGGACTTTCTTCATCAGGACGGCAGTATAAATGTCTATAAAAACATTTGTATGTTTCTTTTAAAATCTTAATGTGCAGGGACTAATAATCTTTAAAAAAGTTAAACATCACTTAATAGAACTAAAGTTAGACACTGGAGAAGTGTACCATTTCTGCAATTATATCTTGATAACAAAAATGCTGAACTAAAGGATTTTAGGGAATATTTGTTTAAGGAAATGTTAAAAGAAAAAAAAATTAAACATTTTTAAACTTACTTTGCAATTCGTCCAGAACTAAAAGATTTCCTAGAGATTTGGAGTGTACAATTTGTACCTTTTGGTATGGTGATCTGGCTTCGAATACCAAATGGTCGATGTCATATTCGAGTAATCTCTCATCTGAAAAATCATACAATAGTGCAGTTTTACACAAATCTTTTGTCTCTTATCACCTATTAAAAAAATAATTAAATATTCATAATGATATAAGAATAATAATAAAAGAGAAGAAAAACTAACAAATGCATGCCATAAGTGTGCGATATTAAAACAGGTGCAATTTTGTGGAAAACTATTAATAATAATTTGAAAATAATGGCAGACGATTAAATTTACAAAAAGGATATATTATATGAATTTGTTTTCTTTCAAACAGGGAAATTAATTAGTTCAAAAAGATTTTTATTTTAACTCTAAAAATCGTTAAATCAAATGATTTTTATATACATATTAACATTAAGGTAGTATTACACTTTTTTATACCGACCAAAAAATTTATTTTTTTAATTTTCGTGTTCCAAATCAACTTACTAATGCAATCCCAAAGTACCAAATCAAAATTCGAAAAAATAAAAGTTACACAACTGAATGAAGCGCAGTGTGTCTATGAAACCTCCAACATTCACGTTTTTATTTAAAAAAAACAAGTGATATTAGTTTATTTAAAAATTGTTATACGCACCATTCGAAAGAGCGGTTTTTGATACATAAGAAATGTTTATTGCAAAACTTGTTTCCATAAAGTTTAAGTTCTAAAATACAGAGTCAAACTTTGATAAAAATTTCTACATTTGGGAGTTAAATTTTTAAACGCGTTTTTCTCAAAACACTGTTTTTAAAACTGGCGGAGTGGATAACTCGAATTCTAATAAACCGATTTAAACAAAAAAAAAAAAATGAGGCAACACTCGCACTGAAATAGAGGGTTCCGTACTCGAAGCGAACTTATTTGATATAAAAGCAAATGATTAAAAAATATAAGTTTTATATGTCCAATAATGTAGAGGAGAGAGGGGAGTTGTGCCTCGTGGGGAGTCGTGATCCACCTTAATTTTTTTATTATTGCAATTAATATATCAAATTTCAACTATTGGCATATTCTTTTCTCGTTAAGAACTAATTTTTTAAGTGGTACCCGTGATCTTTGGAAGCATTTTTCATGTCTTTACGGATAGTAAGTTAAAAATTTTTTCTAAAAGTTTTTTGTCTCCTTACTCGGAAAAAATTAGTCGCGGTTTTTATCGACTTTGTAAAAGACTCTCGGATATATTGGAAAGTGTTTAACTTTTTAAAATCACTCAGTTCTAAAAATCACAAAGAAGTAATTCAAAAAATAGAATACATTCGAAGAGAATTTAGAAAACGTGTTCTAAACTTTCAGCGACAGTCGAGGAAAATTACGAACCTAAAATTTGCTCTACAGTGTTCTAAAGTTTCACCAACAGTCGCGGAAAACAAAACTCTAAACCGACCAATTAAAAAAAATTCTCTTAATTCTTCTTTATTTTTTCTTTATTATCCCTTATAATTAATTATTACTACATCCCAGGTGCGAATTTAGGCTGGCTGCCAGAGTTGGATGGTTGGGCCTAGGTTGGCCTAACTTTGGCAAGCGAAGTTTGGTAACCAAAGTTTGTCCAACCTGGGTATTTACAAGTAACCAAGGTCGGGCCAACTTTGCATGCCAACTATGGCATGCTGAGTAAAGCCAACCGTTGGCCCAACTTGAACCAGAGTTGGGCCAACCGTCGCAAAACTTCGGGAAACATGGTTTAAAAGACTTAAATGCTTCGGTTGGCCAAACTCTGGGTGAAGGTTGGCCCGACCGTCGTCAAAACTTCGGCAAACGTAGTTTAAAAGACTTAAACGCTATGGTTGGCCAAACTCTGGGTGATGGTTGGCCCGACCGTCTTCAAAACTTCGGAAAACGTAGTTTAAAAGACTTAAACGCTATGGTTGGACAAACTCTGGGTGATGGTTGGCCCGACCGTCATAGTGTTACAATAACTTCGCGTCTTTTTTCCGCTACTAGGTTTCTAAAAAGTCGTTGACTTTTTTCTAGAATTTCCTTTAAAATCGTGGAGTATTTCTAAAACTCCGTAAAATATTTTATAATATCCGAGAGTCTTCGATTAGTCGCCTAAAATTTACGCGACTAATTTTTCCCATGTATGTTTAGATCACTTCCACTAATATTTTCAAATTGTCATCAATAAATGAAATTAATTGCCTACACGGAAAAACTTTATTCAAGAATCATTCCTAAATTTGTTCAGGAACTGAGGATATGAGAAAAATTCTGCAAAATTTACAGAAAAATACAAAAATCATTGAAGAAAATACTTGTATTTTTATTATGACATTGGAAGACTTCTTGTTAATGCCGCGATCGGAATATCTCAGTCACTGGGCGTTGAAAGTTTCTTGAACTGTTTTAGAAGACACAGTACAGTAACAAAGCACTAGGCAGGGATTGGTTGCGTCAAATACGTTTCCAATGTATAATACCATAAGCTGCTAAGGTAGCTGAGAGATGTAAAGCGGAGTTTTTGGACTCTCGAGGACGTGGGATCGAGTCCTCTCAGAGTAAATTTTTTTTCTCGCAAACGTGAAAATTTATTCTAAAACAAGTTCAAGACTTTCTGTAGTGAGTTTAGGAAGTTGTCTTGAATTTCTCTACAATTCTTATAGAAATACTGCTTAGAATTTTTCAAAGAAAATATAAATAAGATTTCTTAAATTATTCTCATATCCTCAGTTCCTGAACAAATTTAGGAATGATTCTTGCACAAAGTTTTTCCGTGTAGTTTAATTCAATTATTTTAAAAATGATTTAATTTTATCTAAAGTATATAAAATTAATCTTTTATTATCTTTTTTATTACTTTATTTTATGTAAGTTATCTTACTTTTTCACATTTCATAACTTAAATAAGGAATATTCTAAAAAATATGTCTTTTTCTTCAATTTTCAACGGTGGAGCACAACTCCCTACTCTTTTTGAAAAGTCATAAAACCTGTATTACAATTTTGTAAAAGATTTTAAAAAAATGTTCCTCTTCGTATCACTTACATTATTGGACATACAAAACTTATATTTTTAAACATTTGATTTTATATCAAATAAGTTCGCTTCGTGTACGGAACCCTCGATTTTAGTGCGAGTGTAACCGCACTTTTCTGATTTTATTTAAAGAAAAATATTTAGATTTGAATGGAAAAAGATATGATTTTTTCTAAAATTATCATTTTTCTTTAAAACTTTGATAAAAATTAATCAACTTCAATCGTGCTCAATATATTTTTCCTGTAATTTTCATGCAAAAATACACTTGAGGCATTCTTTGTCAACGCGGACACCCCCCTCTCGCCCAAATTCTTTTCATTTTAAATTCATGTTTAATGTCTTAAATTTTAGTTAAAGGAATATACTTTTGAAATCTGAGTGGCATATTTCCAAATACAAAGGGCTAAAAAGGCCTCAAACATTACATTTTGGATTGTTCAAAATGAATTAGAGTAACTTTTTATTACCAATTTAAAGAATAACCTTTATATTGGATCCTATATTTTGTTTTTGGATATATGCCACTCAGATTTCAAAAGTATATTCCTTTAACTAAAATTTAAGCCATTAAACATGAATTTAAAATGAAAAGAATTTGGGCGAGAGGGGTGTCCGCGTTGACAAAGAATGCCTCACTTCTATACTAAATATAAACTGTCTGGGTTGAGTATTGTGTGCGCTAGGGGGATTAAACGTTTTTTCTCGAAATTTTTTATTTTTCCTTGACAACGCTATGTAAACCGATCCCAATCATGTTTGCAATATTTTTCCTGTAATTTTCACGTAAAAATACATAAGTGTACCAAATTTGAGCTCTTTATTTTAAAAGATATGGCTGCTAGGGGGGCTACATAGTCATTTTTAGTAAAAATTCATGGTTTTTTCTTGACAACGCTGTGATAATCAATTCCAATCAGGTTCGCTATATTTTTCCTGTATTTTACACGCAAAACTACATATGAGGCAAAATTCCTGAAATGTCCGAACAAAAAATTAAAAGTTCTCGAATTTAATCCATACTTTTCTAAAATGCTGTTATTGTTGGTGAAAGTCTAAAAATCAATTATTATTGAATTTAACAAAATAGTTTTTGAATTACAACGTTTTTAATTTTTGAATTTAAAAAAAAAAAATTTTTTTTCAATGTACAATATTTATAAGTAGAAAACATAAAAGTTAACATATATATAATGATTTTTAAAGCTTTTTTGCCAAGCTACACGCTGATAATAAAATTTTTTTTTTAAATAACATTTGACCTTGAAATTCAAGGTCAAAATGTTAATTTACGTTTATCTCAAATCGGATTTTTTAAAATTATTTTTAACTATCTCAATGGAAAGCTTGACTAATTTCCTACAAAACATGTAATTTTCAGAGTGGGATCTTTTAAAGTTTTTGAGATATTAATTAATTAATTAATTAATGTTTATAACAAATCAAATATTTTACAAACGAATAAAGTTACCGTAATTCTGAAGTTAGTAATTGAAAGTTAACGTAATTCCGCATCCAACGAGCCCTATATGAAGTATTTTGGATAAGTAAATTGTTAATAAACAATTAGTTAACATTGCAATTGTTTATTAACAATCTACTTATCCAAAATACTTCATATAGGGCTCGTTGGATGCGGAATTAGCTTAACTTTCAATTGGTTAGTTGAGATTTACGATAACTTTATTTGTTTGTAAGATATTTCATTTTTTATTGTTATTTAACTAAAATTGAACAAAAATACCTCATATAGGGCTTTTGGATGCTTGTTGTTAGTAAAAAATAAAATATTTTACAAACAAATAAAGTTATCGTAAATCTCAACTAACCAATTGAAAGTTAAGCTAATTCCGCATCCAACGAGCCCTATATGAAGTATTTTGGATAAGTAGATTGTTAATAAACAATTGCAATGTTAACTAATTGTTTATTAACAATCTACTTATCCAAAATACTTCATATAGGGCTCGTTGGATGCGGAATTACGTTAACTTTCAATTACTAACTTCACAATTACGGTAACTTTATTCGTTTGTAAAATATTTGATTTGTTATAAACATTAATTAATTAATTAATTAATATCTCAAAAACTTTAAAAGATCCCACTCTGAAAATTACATGTTTTGTAGGAAATTAGTCAAGCTTTTCATTGAGATAGTTAAAAATAATTTTAAAAAATCCGATTTTGAGATAAACGTAAATTAACATTTTGACCTTGAATTTCAAGGTCAAATGTTAATTAAAAAAAAAAAATTTATTAACAGCGTGTAGCTCGGCAAAAAAGCTTTAAAAATCATTATATATATGTTAACTTTTATGCATTCTACTTATAAATATTGTACATTGAAAAAAAATTTTTTTTTCAAAAGTCAAAAATTAAAAACGTTGTAATTCAAAAACTATTTTATTAAATTCAATAATAATTGATTTTTAGACTTTCACCAACAATAACAACATTTTAGAAAAGTATGGATTAAATTCGAGAACTTTTATTTTTTTGTTCGGACTTTTCAGGAATTTTGCCTCATATGTGTACCAAATTTTAGCCCTCTAGATAAATTCGTGTGGTCGCTAGGGAGGGGGGGGGGGGGGGTACACAATTTTTTAAAAACCAATATTAATACACGCAGAGAAATAGATGGTAAAAACTTATGATATTAAGATGGTAAAAAGTAGATGTTATCCGGTACTATCATTATGCCACTCGGTACGATCAAAGATGTTACAAAAAGTATGGTTATGTTACCCATTTCAATCAAGATGTTATCTGGATTTTAATTGATATAATCTAAATAGCTGTCCATATATATGTAAGATCAAATATGATACCTGGTACTATCTAGATAGTACCCCGTACCATCTATTTCTCTCCGTGTAGGGTTGCAAACCCATTTTTTTAAATCGATGCCATTTTCTTATTTTTTAAAATTTTTATCAAATGTCCAAATTTTGTTTGGTCTTGACTTCAGTGCCTTCTGGTGACCAAACCGATCCAATAAAAAATTTGTTGTTTATTTTTTCTTGAAGGTCTCTAATGTTAAGAAAAAAATTTCGTTCTTCTAAATAAAGTAAGTAATAAGCAACAAAATTTTTCTTTTTTGACACCGTTTTTTATTGCTTGAAAAGTGTAATACCACCCTGATACTATACCTACTAAACTAATAGCTAAAGTACTAATGATTTCTAATATCAGTGTTATATAAATTCGTTCGTGCAAATTGGAGGCGAGCATTACTTAACGAGTCCAAGTTTGCAAAAAAAGTATACCAGAATCTCTGAATAATTTGCTCAAATAATAAAAGTTTGTACATTATGTTTATCTTGTAAAAAATAAAATGTCAAAGAAAAAATTCGATTAATAAAGAAAGAAACACAGTTAAAAATAATATATGATAAAAAAAATATGAGTTTCAAAAATATTAAAAAATAAAAACAAAAATTAGGAAAAATTGCACTGTAAAAAATACAAAAATTTTACAATTTGAAATAGTAAAATTACATTTTAGAATTTATGTAATTTTACTATTTTCAGTGAGATATTTATACACTTTTTAAATTTAGAAATACAATCGAACTTGTAACTTTACAATTTTCGTAGTGGTAAAAGAACAGAACGTTGTAATAGTACAAGCTTAAATTGAGCCGCTGGATTCTAGAAGGGCACGTAAATTTTTTCGGCCGGAAAACGAAGTCCCCTGGACACTGAAAATTCATTTTTGGAATTTTAATGTTTTTCGAGCATATTTCTAATACAGAATTTGATTGCGCATCATTTTTTCTTAATAAGAAATTATCCATTTTTTTCCGTTTTCGAAATATAAAAGAAAAACTGTTTTTTTAAATAAGAAAATTTTCATTGTTTTTTTTTACTTCAACTCGCGACAGCTCAGACAATTTTACGAATTTCTTAATGAAACAAAAACGAAAATACGTGGTATTATATCCTACGAGTGACTAAAAAAGAAAAAAGTTGTTTTGATTAAAAATAAAAAAGTTATTAATTTTTTAATGAGACATTGCAAAATTCAAGAACTGCAATTTTCACCCTGTGAGGAATTTTCGTAAATTTTCACCAGCAACAAACTTCCAGTGAGAAAGTTGTTCATTAAGGTCCAAAGAAGTTTTCCGGAAAGTTACAATGCAATTGAACAATTACCCAATGGGAAACTGCCACGAGTAACCATTGGCGTATTAATTGGCCCAATGATGGGAGCCAATGAAAAAACCATTGGCACCCAATAATGGACCATTATTGGTAAAGTCATGGGCTGTCCACGCCGATGCCAATGATTGGCAACCATCATTGGCAAATTATTGACAACCAATAATTAGCCAATATTAAAAATTTTAATAATAATTTAAAAAATCAATAATTTAAAAATAAAATTTTTATTTTTATTATTTTTTAATAGTTATTATTATTAATATTTTATTTTTAATAATTAAATTAAAATAAAAAAATGGTCATCAAAGTATTAGTGAAACCATTTCTTCCAAAAAAGAGTTTGTCTCAAATCCAATTAATAGGAGAGACATCGGGTAGAAAAAAATTTCGACAAGAAAAAAATTTTCGATCACTGCTTATATACCAATCTAATGGCACCTCAACTGCGAGAAACAGTTATGATGTTCGCCCTCCCTGTGGCGTTGAGCGAACTAAAGTCTAGAGCTGAGCCATCAGCGCAGCGCGGGAACATTTAAAAAATTTGATTTTATTAGATATTTTATTTTATAATAATTAACGAATTATTAAGTATGACATTATGTTATTAATAATTATTAATGACATTAATTATTTATTAAGTTAATTATTTGTCATATTTAAAATAAAATAAGATATCTAATAAAATCAAATTTTTCAAATGTTCCCGCGCTGGGCTGATGGCTCAGCTCTGGACTTTAGTTTGCTCAACGCCACAGGGAGGGCGAACATCATAACTGTTTCTCGCAGTTGAGGTGCCATTAGATTGGTATATAAGCAGTGATCGAAAATTTTTTTCTTGTCGAAATTTTTTTCTACCCGATGTCTCTCCTATTAATTGGATTTGAGACAAACTCTTTTTTGGAAGAAATGGTTTCACTAATACTTTGATGACCATTTTTTTATTTTAATTTAATTATTAAAAATAAAATAATAATAATAATAACTATTAAAAAATAATAAAAATAAAAATTTTATTTTTAAATTATTGATTTTTAAAATTATTATTAAAATTTTTAATATTGGCTAATTATAGGTTGCCAATAATTTGCCAATGATGGTTGCCAATCATTGGCATCGTCGTGGACAGCCCATGACTTTACCAGTAATGGTCCATTATTGGGTGCGATTATTGAAATTATATTGGCATCCCTGGCTCCCATTATTGGGCCATTAATACGCCAATGGTATTTTTCCCATTGGGTAATAACAAAATGGTGAATGTTTAAACTTTGAAGTTGCGCGAGTGGCTGAACGTTTGGCCCTTCTACGTGCCCTTCTAGAATCCAGCGGCTCAATTGCTTTTGTGTGAATTTCCAAGTAGGTAAGAAAATAGACCCTCTTTGAAAGCGACAAAAGTACTCTATGATGTACAAGTACACAAAATTGTGATGTTATATTTTGTTGTGCAAATTTACATTTTTTAAAATTAAATAAACGCACTCAAAATAGTAAATTTAAAAAACCCAGTAATTTTTCAACTTTGAAAATGAAACAAATACAATTTTTCTCACTTTTGCATATAAAAGTATAAATATACCTCACTTGTCACTTTAAAAGTAATAGTTATGATAATATTTAGGTGTTGTGAATTACTTTTCGTTTTTTAATAATATTATTAATATAATATGTATATGTGTGTGACCCGATATGAAACGCAATGTAACCTAAAATTTTTTGCTCAATATATTTCTTTTTATTCATATCTCGTCACACACATATTAATATATTAATATTATATACTGTAACTCAAATAATAATAATTTGTTTCAAATAAATGTTTATATAAATTTGATTATTTGTATCACATATTTTTCATTGCAATGAAGAAAAGTAATAATTTTATAATATAAAAATAAATTCCAATTAAAATATTTTTAATACGATTGCACACACAAAAATAGCATTGGTAAAAATGACTGAAAATGTGTAGTTAAAAAAAAGCAGTTAAAAATACCATATTCAGAACCATTTAAACTAAACTCAGACAGTTGGTGGTACTAAATTTTAGTAGTCAATTTCAACTAGTTAAAATTACTAATATTTGTAGGTGAAATAACTGTCATGTGATTTTAAATGGCTTTACAACATTTCAATAGTTAAAACTACTGTTAGAAATCGTTATTTTTAGGATTTGTGCAGATGAAAGAAACATTTCTTATTAGTTGCAGAAAAAAATTTGATTTACTGTTTTCATGTAGTTAAAATAAGTGTTGAAAATAGTTATTTTTATGATTTACACTACCGTCCGAAATTGTGCGAACGCTTACACCGCGAGTCATTGAAAAACATACTCGCGTGAAAATAAAGATAACTCTGAGAGAAATTAACGTAGAGACTTTTCCCTTATAGCGTTGGAAAGCTTATTAAATTTCGAAAAAAATGATACCTATTTGAATGAGATTGCTTAAATAGGTTTAAATATATCATGTTACAAAGTTGAAAAAATAATTGTAATTTTTTGCTTATTTCCTACCTTGACTTTAACCTCTTGCATGGTCCAGGAAAATCGACGAAAAAAATTGTCCTTTAACACAATTATTCTTTGAAATCTAAGCTTTCCATTGATTCCAAGAACAATAAAAAATGTTGACGGGTTTGCCAGTAATTGAAAAAAAAGGACGAGCGTGCACGAAAAAAAATTCGACCGTCAATCGCTCGATTTTCCCGTCTCGCTGCCTCTTTCGTTCGTGCGCCAGGGCCGAAACAGAGGATTTTGATTAGGCGCTTTCCGGGCACCATTAATTTCATTATTTTTGCCTTTTTGTGAACATAAATTATTTGTATAACGCGAAAGATATCATAATTGTGTTATAAGTTAATTATACAGTTATTAAAATTAAATAAATGTAATAAAAATTATATATTTTATTATTAAAAAATTCAATTTGACCAACGAGGTTTTTGATTCTTAATAATAAATTGTTGAAGGATTATAAATATATTTTAATTTTTACAAAACTTTAATTGTATAATTATTTTATTTATGATTGATTAAAAAATTAATATCTCTATGTATGTGAAATATTTTAATAATGAAATATATAACTTTTATTACATTTATTTAATTTTAATAACTGTATAATTAACTTATAACACAATTATGATATCTTTCGCGTTATACAAATAATTTATGTTCACAAAAAGGCAAAAATAATGAAATTAATGGTGCCCGGAAAGCGCCTAATCAAAATCCTCTGTTTCGGCCCTGGCGCACGAACGAAAGAGGCAGCGAGACGGGAAAATCGAGCGATTGACGGTCGAATTTTTTTTCGTGCACGCTCGTCCTTTTTTTTCAATTACTGGCAAACCCGTCAACATTTTTTATTGTTCTTGGAATCAATGGAAAGCTTAGATTTCAAAGAATAATTGTGTTAAAGGACAATTTTTTTCGTCGATTTTCCTGGACCATGCAAGAGGTTAAAGTCAAGGTAGGAAATAAGCAAAAAATTACAATTATTTTTTCAACTTTGTAACATGATATATTTAAACCTATTTAAGCAATCTCATTCAAATAGGTATCATTTTTTTCGAAATTTAATAAGCTTTCCAACGCTATAAGGGAAAAGTCTCTACGTTAATTTCTCTCAGAGTTATCTTTATTTTTACGCGAGTATGTTTTTCAATGACTCGCGGTGTAAGCGTTCGCACAATTTCGGACGGTAGTGTATGTAGTTGAAGAAACCATTTCTTCCTAGATGCACTAAAACCATTAGACTTACTGTTGTATGTAATTAAAATAAGTATTAAAATTACGTTATTTTTATAATTTGTGTAGTTGAAAGAATGTCCTCAAATATCATGCAAGCCATCTTAGCATCTTAGTTAGATGGTTAAGTTGTCGGCTTGCGAATGCTAGGGTTGTGCGTTCAATCCCCAGCGTTTAGGGATTTTTCTCTGTTAGGTATACAAAAATTAAATAATATAAGGCATATATTAACAAAAGTAGTAGGGGAGAGGGTGAAAAAATAGATCTCAATACTAATATTAATAATAATAATTTTACTACTTTAAATAGTTTTTTTTACTAAATTTTTACAGTTGATTTAACCGTTTTCACATAGTTGCCTCAATTACTTTTTGTTAATAGGAGCCTCCTAGAACTACGAGAAAGAGTTAAAATTTAGTCAGATTTACCATGAATTTTTTTGAGTGTATAATCTTTAAAATTACCGTGTGGTGTACTTTTACACTACGAGATGTAAATTGACAAATTCTAAAAGTAAAATTCCCCATTCTAGATGCTGTTATACTGTTTTATGTACTTATGCCACTTTCATAGTAGGTAAGATTTTGGACCTACGTAGAAAGTGTTAATGTTGCAAGAAATATTTTTTACAGTGTGTGTGAAAATTTTTTTTCCATTATACCTTAAAACAATTTCTGTAAACTTGTAACCGTTTTTATGATGAAAGCATTTTTATTATTATCAGCGACTCATATATCGAAGCACAAGAAAACAGAAATAAACATTCTAATTTGTAAAACAAGAGATCTTAACTGTTATATGCGCATACATGGCAGCAACATAGTGCGATTTATCATCCAGTTGCAAGAAAATCTATCAGAGCGTCAAGAAGAATTAATTTCTATGTTATTAAAAGAGTTCGTTTGACGAAATTCAAAAATTTTGTTAATTGCATTATAAAAGTCTATTTTTTTCTCTCTCTTTAATATCATAAATAAATTATTTAAAAAGCACTATTTTAACCGTTATTTTTAATATTCAAAATATATTATAAATATTTATACAAAAAAAGGTACACAATTTTAATTGCTATATAAAGGACGATAATTTGCAGAGTGCGATTAGTCTCCGCGTAAACATAAATAGAAAAAAAAACTCACCGGAGGTAGGAAAGTATCTGTCAAACTTGCCACCGCGTTTAATAGCCGTTATTGTGTGAGACCGTGTGGCCGTTGTCACTGCCTGTATCGCCACCTCCAATTCTCTGGCTGACTACCAATAGCCGTCAAGCGAACCAATCAATGAACAGAACAAACAAAAAGAGGTACTAAACTATTGCAAAGGAATTTCCTCTACTTATAAAACACTATTTAAATTAATTTTTTTCGCATTTTTATATGATTCAAAAATCTGAGTTTGATATAATGACCTGATAAAATTACACATAACAAGCTCAGAGATCGAAATGAAGTAATGTTAAAATAATAATAATAATATATATATAGGTAAAATAGGATAAATTTAATTGTTTAGAGGGGGGCGACAATAAAGTGCGACGTGCGCTGTGTTATTTTCAATTCAAACATTTTTTTTTCTTTTTTTTTCAAAAAAGTGACCCAAAACTGAAATTTAATTAAAAAAATTTTTTTTTGAAATCTATTTTTCAACCGAATTTTTACTGAACAAAATTTCCATATTATAAAATTTCTCTTTATTCAACTGTTTATTTTTAGAGATTTTGAATTTATAATTTAATTAAAATATATAATACATTAAGCAACAAGAGACTAATGTACTAAAGTTTGAGCTCATAAATTTCCCATAAAAATTAATGGTTAAAATTTTCATTTTAAAGAATTTTATTAAATATAATAATTTTTTAGACAAATTTTTTTTCGAATAGGCATTTGGCAGAATTCCTTTTTAAACATATTTTGTACTTAACAAAATTTTTAGGTACCGAATTTTTATTTCACTTAATTTTCATTTAACAAAATTTCGATACCAGAGTGTGATATTGTACTGTCTTACAGTAAAGACTAACACCGTGCTAACTTCGGGTAATGCTAAGTACTGTTCTATCTTAAAGTAACGCTTTATACTATACTATCTCAAAATTTGCACATTTACGATAGACCTTTTCATGCACGGAGAGAAGAGATTTAGTCTATTCTACTAAACACGTTTAGTCCAGATTCTACTAAACAGCGTAGTCAGAGGGACTACTATAGTTCTGTCACACAAAAAAATTTACCGACAGAATAAAAATGCACAAATCTGATTGGTTGTCCACAACTAACCAGATTGCGGACAACCAATCAGATTTCTATATTTCGTTTCTGTCGGTAAATTTTTTTCTATCGATAATCGTGTAAATTTTTTTACTAAACAGTATCGTTTATTTAACTGAATGTTTAGTCCGTCCAAAATGAACGATACTGTTTAGTAGATTTAACTGAGATAGTAGTAAGATCTACTACGCCCTTCTCTCCGTGTGCTGATCATTCTGTCCTCTTCCAACTCATGCGTCATTGTATGAGCTAGATAATGACAGAACGATCAGCATGAAATTTGTAGTATTCTTCAAAACCGTTGAAAATATTATTTGAAGCATCGAAAATAATCTTATAATGATAATAATTTAACTTTACCCTGCAAATAGTTAACGTAACTGATTTATGTTTTTCTTTTGGTTTTATTTTATTTATTATTTTTTTTTTTATTTGACACACAACAAATTAATAGCTTATATTAGTTGACATTTTTTGCTATTTTTAGCTGCAGAGAATGATTTTTTTGCTCTAAAGGTTTCCCAGATAAAAAGATCGCGCTAGCTTGGGGTCAACTTAGCACGGTTTGCACTAAAACATATGGTTTTTTGGAAATTCAATTACACTATATTCTTTGCTTTCAAATGGGATATTATGAATCGATTTTCCAAAAGCAACTCTTCAAGGAAAATCATCTTTTAAAAATTATTTTTTTTTTTTAAATTGGTTTTTCACAAAAATAACTGCATCAAAATTTTTTGATTTTTATATGCTTTTAAATGACAAATAAGAATATTCACAAACACAACCCTTTAGCAGATATCAAAAATTGAAAATTTCCAAAATATTAAAATTATATACAAGACATTTTCTGTCCTCCTAGGAAGTACGGATATTTTTGCTCATCGAATTATTGTTTAACAAGACATATACTATGAGACAGACAGATTTCTTATTTAAATAAAATATATAAAAATTAAATAAATAAGATCTATACTCACTTGGCGCAGCTGGGTTAAAAACCGCCAAGGGTCAGAATTAATAATTTAATAAAAATAACGCGGGCGCCAGTCAACTGAAGGTCGACAAAAGTATATAATACAAAATAATTAAATTTTACATTAATTACCTTCAAACTAGAGCAAGAGAAATAATTACAGGGGGGGGGGTAAAATGGGAGAACCCAAAATAATTACATTAGCGAGTTCAATCAGTTCCCAGATAGCACCGAATTTTGCAGGAAGTTAACGACCATAAGTTCGGAAGTTAACACTGTTAACTTCCCGTTAACTTTCCATAAGTTTTAAATGTCCTCAGAGTTTAAGTTGCTGGAATTTATAGAGCTAAATTTGCCGAAAGTTTTTTTAGTAAGTTTGCATCCTCAAATAACAACTTTCGAGAAATTCCAAACTAATTAAATTTTTTTCGTCGTGGTATTAGATCCGCCATTTTTAATTATTAAAATCTAACATTACATTCATAATCAGCGTTCTCGAAAACTCCTGAGTAAAGTAATGAGATTCAAAATGCTCGGGTAAATTTGTTGAATTTCACCCGCCATTTTGAATTTGCAAAAACAGACATGTTATTTGTAATCAGCGACCCCTAAAACCCCTTTGGCAACTGTTTTAAACGAATCCGATGAATTTTTAAATTTTTGGGCCGCCATATTAAATCTGCCATTTTGGATTTTTAAAAACGGACATCATATTCGTAATCAGCATACCAAAAACTTTAAAAATGATATATGGTGAGGAATTATTATTACGATAGTTAATTTGCACCTTAATAAGTTAAATAAATTTTTCAATTCTAACATAAAAATTTTATTTTATTTTTTATTTCTTTACTTAGGTAATCATATGTTAATATAAAACTTAAAATGAAAATTTTTAGATCAACGTTTAAAAAATTCTAGAAAACAATGATGGTCGACACCCAAAAACTCACACGGAGAGAACTCTCTTACGAATATTGCACGACGGGCTGTTACTATTTTTCCAACAGAATATGTTTTGGAAATATCGCTTGAGACTGGAGTTATTTTTTCACGAATTTATGAGTTTATAGCAAAACGGTGCTGTGTGAAATATTAGTATAAGTCCATATACTAATTCTACAACAAGTGTATGCCACAAACGCTCCAGAAACATGACGAAAATGCACAACGCCTTTCTTTGCTGCATTTGCTCGAAATCCATGAAAAATCAGCATGGATTTCTTGCAAATCGAGCTGAAACGTAACGCGCAGGCGTCGTGAATTTCGTCAATGAAAGAAATCGAAACGCATAGGAATAGAAATTCGTCGCGCACGCGCGTTACGTTTTTCCTCAATTTGCAAGAAATCCATGCTGATTTTTCATGGATTTCGAGCAAATGCAGCACACAGAGGTGTGGAGCGTTTGTAGCAACAGTTGAGTGGAGAATTTATACGTGACTTTTACTATTCGCGCACTGAATATAGTGTTGCACTTAACGCATGAATCTGACCTAAATTAGCAAGGCGCTTCTGTTACGAAAAGCGAATGGCACCTACTTGTGCGTTATTAGTAACAGAGTTCTCTCCGTGCAGGTATTGCGGAACAATCACAAGTGGGGAAGCCGAAGTCTCTCTCTCATTACTCAGGTAGCGATAAATAGGATTGCCTACCTCACTCTATTTCAAGAAAAACAACATAAGATTCTCTGTCATCTAACGCAAAAATTTAACGCTTTTCTTTCTTCATCTATCGTAAATAGAAATAAATAAGAAATAACATAAGAATGTCTTTGTTTAAAATCTTTTTTCCTCTTCTGTCTAAAGAAAATAGCACAAGACCCTTTTCGTCTAAAAATATAACGCAATCATCTTCTCTCTTCTGCCCATGAAAATAACATAAGAATGTCTTGCTCTTGCCTAATTTGCATATCTACTCGTTTCATAATAAGGATAGCAAAAATTTATATAAATTTCCATAAATTACTGAAATAAAATTTTTAATTGTCGTTCGCGCTATATATGTTTTTGTAAATTACCAAAATAAAAATTTTTAATTGATATTAACGATCCATCCAAGAGTGCTATGTGCTCGACAAGCACGCAGTTTTACGGCGTCCCGTCAAACGCATGCGTTCCATTTCTCATGGATCTCCAGGATCGAATCGATAATAAAAGCACCCTAAATGTCCACATTTACCCCAACTGACCCTAATTGAATTTTCAAAAAAACCATGTTTTAGTGCAAACTGCGCTAAGTTGAGCCCAAGCTAGGGCGGTCCTTTTATCTAGGAAACCTTTAGAGCAAAAGAATCATTCTCTGCGGCTAAAAATAGCAAAAATATATGGATATAATAACTCGCGCCATGATCATAACTGCACGCGCTCAAGCCAATCAAACCTATACAAAAAGGGTAAGAAAATTGAAATTCAAAATTTCGATTCTTGAAAAGTACTACTTTGTAGGAAATAAAAAGGCGCATCTTCTTTTCCTTTCACATTTTTTTGAAAAACGAATATTTTAAATACTTAATAAACGCGTTTCTTTAAAACTTCAATATTTATCAAATTTTTGAATGAATCGGCCTAAAATTTGCCAAAAAACTTTCTTATTCAGTAATAAATAAATGACTCACTGAAAGTTCTTTCAATGATAAACTTCTTTGCAGACTTTTTGTCGCCGAATGTAAGAAAACGTGCTTTTCGATTGGTTACTATTTATATTAAAAAATTAATAAACAATTAATGATTTTTTAATTTTTCATTATATTGTCGCCATTTTATTTCTTACAGGGTAGTATTTTTCAAGAATCGAAATTTTGAATGTTATTCTTTTTGTAGGTATGACTGGCTTGAGAGGGTGCAGTCGAGCTTAATTTTTAAAATCGCGCTAAATTTATTTTTGTCGATTCTTTGTTAGCCATTTTCAGTTTTGAACAAAAGAAAATTCGTCATTTTAAAAACTCTATCAAATAACAATTCTTGTAAATCAAAATTTAGACAAATGAAGATACGATGAATTGGTAATTCTGTCATTTAAAAATTTGAAACACTTAAAATTTTGTTGAATGAGAATCCTGCTTAATTGAGGCTTCACTAAGAGAACAAAGTAGTTGAGGCAACGAATAAAATGGTTACGAATACCATTTTAGTTTGTTAACTATACTGCTGCTAATTCGATAGTCAAGAATACCATTTATAGTAGTAAAAAGTTAAATAGTTGTCGTTACCATTTTATTAGAAAGGAGAACTTTTTTTAGTTAGTACCAATAACTAATAAATATTGTAACAGATAACATTTAGTTAGTTAACCTTACTAATCAAATAGGTAATTCGATATAATATAATTCAGCCGCAATTATTTTATTTAATATTATTCACATTCAAAAAAATATGTTTATTATAAGGTTAATATAACTTTTTTGTTGTACTAAGTAAGATATAAATCTTATATTAAACATATTTTTTGTATGATGCGAATAATAATAAATAAATTTTATAGGTTAGGTTTCTTGGTTAAATTGTCACTTACATTCAAAACGATCTACATAAACTTCGAACCCCTTTGAGATTAATAACTCTCGCAAATCCACGGCACTTTTTTAACACTTAATAAAAGAATTTAGAAATTATATATAAAAAATGTATAAGAAAACAAACACAAATTACCACTTTTTCTCACGACATTGCTTCACGAACATGAGTGTGCTTCATAGTGTTGCCAACCGAATTGTTAACCGCGTTTACTAAAAAAAATGGTAAACCCAACTACTCTGTTAGTTAAACTTTTGCATGGAACTATTTTTGTAGGCGTGGTTATTATTTCTTGTTTACCAATTCTAAATAGTTGCGCTTGACATCGAAAATATTAAAATTCACTAAAAACGTTACTGAATTTTACTAACTAAACAGGCAGGAGAATAAATACCTCCTTTACTAATAAAAAAGTAGTAGCCCCAACCATTCATTTCTCTCAGTGTTCCAATTCAAGAACCGGTAGAAATCTTGGACGCATGCGTTAATACCAGGCAGTGAGCAGAGAGCGCCTCTGGGCCGCTCACTGCTACCCGACTGGTATTAGCGCGCGCGTCCGACCGGTTCTTGAATTGGAAGCCTCAATTAATATTCGGTTAAATTAAAATTTTAAATAAAAAGCTGATTAAAAAGAAATTCTGTAAAATAATAATTGTCTAATAAAAAATTCGGTTTCTAAAAGTTTTGTTAAGTAAAACTTTATTTAAAAAGGAATTCTGTTAAATGTTATTTTAAATAATAATGACATCTAATAAAATTTATTTGAAATGAAAATTTTAACAATTCATGCGAAATTCATACTCCTCTAAGGTTTTATTTATTTTCAAAAAAGTGTAATTAAAGAAAAACAAATAAAGAAAAACTTTTTTGGGGTCATTTTTTATAAGAAAACGATAAAAATTCGTAACCATTTTCATTATATAGATTTTTTTCAATATCATAAAAATGAGTTTTGTCTATGACATCAAATGTAACTGAATTGCTGAACATGGTTTTCAATTTAAAATTTTTCTTTAAATTTCATAATAATTTTTTTATTCTTTTCAAAAATAAAATCCATTGAAAGAAATCTATATCATTAAATGAGGGTGCAGTCCCATGACGGCGCGAATGCAGAATGCAAAGTTGAAAATCATGAGAGTGAAAAGGATAGCGATATCTTTTTATCTCTTTTGCACTCATGGTTTTCAACTTTGCATTCTGCATTCTCGCCGTCATGGGACTGCACCCTGAGGGGCTGACAGTAAAAACGAGTTAAAAAAATCTCGGGAGCAAAAGGAAGTCAAAATTGTTTTCATCTGGAAAAATGAAACAAAATATGCGCTACAGTCAAGAATGAAATGAAAGTTTGTCAGGGCAAAAACGGGATAAGTATTTATTAGGCGTAAAAATGACTTACAAGTAACACTACCCAAGTGCCAATCGCCGATTGACTTGAGTCTTTGCGCATTTTTTAGAGGAGCTAAAAATATTTGATACGTACATTTTTATATCGGCAATGAAGATGTTTTAAGGGTTGAAAAGTCATATTTTGAGTGGCAAAATATACATATCATGATCATTAAAGAAAGTTTAATTAAAATCATTATTTCATTATTTAAAAAATGTTTGACACTTCTTTCTTGATTTCCTAAAAGATACTGCTCGGTAGAAATTACCGTTATAAACCTTTTTGAATGGGGTGAGTGAAACCTTTAATCCTTTAAGAACCAAATATACAAAATTTTTGCATGATTTCACAACCAATTTTTCAAAGTGATTTGAATCGCTTGAAACTTTTTACTCGGGGGTTTTCGGGGTCGCTGATTACGAATTCGATGTCAGTTTTTCAAAATTCAAAATGGCGGATCCAATATGGCGGAAGACATTTTGAAAATCAACTGCAATTTGATTGAAACTTGTTACTCGGGGGTTTTCGGGGTCGCTGATTACGAATTCGATTAAAAATTGGAATATTGAAAATGTCGGATTTAATATGGTGGGCGAAAAATTGGGAAAGGGGTGATTAAAATTTCGTAACGAAACTCATGTAGAATAGATAAAAAATAAAGTATCTGTGGATTTTTAAGGTTCCTAATTAGGATTCTAAAACCAATTTTCAAAATTGCAAAATATTCGTAATCAGCGACCCCGAAAACCCCCGAGTAACAAGTTTCAATCAAATTGCAGTTGATTTTCAAAATGTCTTCCGCCATATTAGATCCGCCATTTTGAATTTTAAAAAACTGACATCGAATTCGTAATCAGCGACCCCGAATACCCCCGAAAGGACATGGAAAGTGAGGAAGAAGGAAAAGTGGAAAGTAGAAGAGGATGGTGGGACGAGGAATGTGAAAGGAGTAGAAAGGGATTAAGGGAATGTATAAAGAGGTGGAGGAACGGCAGAATGGAAAAGCAAGAATATAATAAGAGGCATAAAGAGCATGGAAAGTTAGTAAGAAGGAAAAGAGATGAAGGAAGGGAACGATATATTAAAGAAGTGGAAAAGGCAATAGAAGAAGGTAGGGAATGGGATGTGATTAATAGAGAGAGAAAGAGAGGAAAAGAAATTAATAAGGATATTGGAATGGAAGATTGGACAAATTATTTTAAAGGATTAAGTGGGGGGATGGAACACAGAATAAGAGGAGAGGGGAGAAAAAGAAATGTGGACATGGAACAGACGGAAATAAGGAGGGAAGAGGTAGTCGAGGCGATAGAAAAGCTGAAGAGGGGTAAGGCGGCGGGAGAGGACGGTATGGAGGGAGAAAGTTTGAAATTTGGGGGGGAAGTAGTAAGGGATGAAATGTGGAAGGTGGTGAATTTGGTTTGGAATGGGGAAGGATGGCCGGAAACATGGAAGACTGGTTTAATAGCGCCGATTATAAAAAAGGGAGAGGGAAAAAGGGTAGAGGATTATAGGGGGGTGACGTTGATGCCAGTGGGTTATAAGGTGTATGCAGAGGTAATAAGAAGAAGGCTAGAAAAGAAAGTGGAAGAACTAGGCTGCATACCGCATAACCAAACTGGCTTCAGAAGGGAAATGGGGACGATGGATAATATATATGTCCTGAATTTTTTGATAAATAGGAAATTAGGGGGGAACAATGGTAAATTGGTGGCTACATTTGTAGATCTGAAGGCAGCATTCCCATCGGTAAATAGGGGAATTTTATGGAGGGTTTTGAGAGAGAGAGGGATAGAGGATGGGTTAATAGAGAGGATAAAAGAATTATATGAGGACACGAAAGAAAGGGTTAAAATTGGGGATAGAAGGGGGGAGGAATTCGGTTGGGCAGAGGGCTAAGGCAGGGTTGCCCCCTGAGTCCAATATTGTTTAATTTATTGATTGCGGATTTGGAAGAGAGAATGTGTAAGAGAGGGAAAGGGGGAGTGATATTAAAGAATGGAAGGATATTTACGTTAGCATATGCGGATGATGTGGTTTTGATGGCTGAGGATGAGGGAGGAATGAAATTATTAATGAAAGAGTTTGAGAAATATGTGAGAGAAAAAGATTTGAGTGTGAATGTGGAGAAAACGAAAGTGATGAGATTTAGAAAGAAAAAAGATAAGGAAGAGGTGGATTGGAGGATGAATGGAAAATGTGTGGAAGAGGTGAATGAGTTTTGTTATTTAGGGTATTGGTTTATGTGTAATGGAAAACAAGATTTGAATGTGGCGCGGAGGATAGAAAAGGGGGGTAAAGCAATGGGGCAAGTATGGGGAATTGGTAAAAGGAGATTTAAGGATGATTGGAGAAAAAGAGTGTGGTTGTTTGATGCGTTAGTATGGTCGATAGTGAGTTATGGAGTGGAAGTTTGGGGGTGGAATGAAATAGGAAAGTTGGAAAGTATGCATGAGAGATTTTTGAGATGGACTATGGGGGTGGACTGGAACTGCCCGGGGTATATGTTGAGGGAGGAATTGGGTAGGGATAAAATGGTGACAAGGCAGAGAAAGAGAGCGAGGAATTTTGAAGAGAAGCTGGAGCAAGGAAGGGGAAGTGGTATAGCACAAATATGTTGGGGGCTAATTAAAGATGGAGAGAGAAGAGGCAAAAGATGGGAAAAAGATAGAAAGGCAGCGATGCAGGAAGGGAGAGAAAGTATGGGAAGGGGAAAGGATTTAGTGGAAGCATGGGGTAGGAGAGATGGAGAAAATAGGTGGAAAAAGATCATCGGATCGAGGTACAACAGATGGTACAAATTTGTAAAAGGGGAGGGAATGCCGAAGTATTTAGGGAGAAGAACGAAGTACGAAAGGTGGAGTAGAGTGTGTAGATTTAGAATGGGTGAAGGAGTGAGAGAATGTAAGTACTGATTGGATGACGAGGAAAAGGAATGTAGAATATGTGGGTATGAGCGAGAAGATTGGGAGCATGTGTTGGAAAGGTGTAATGGAAGAGTGGATGAAGAGAAAAGTGTTGTAGATAGAGTGATATGGATATTGGATGAGAATGGGCAGGGTGAGAGATGGATGAATGGTTTGGAAGTAGAAAGAGAGAAAAGGAAAGAGGGTTTAATTTAAAGACGTAATCGTGGGGTGGGGATAGTTTTAAAGTATTCAAAAAAGTCAAAAGGACATGAGAGAACTGGAAGCGGAAGCCCTGGCACTGGTTTTCGTTTGATATGAATTTTATTAATTGTAAGATAGGTAGTTTTTAAGGTTAGGTAGTTTTAAGTTGCGTTAGTGTATAAGAAATAATGTAACAATAGATTAAGGATTATATGTATTGTATGGAATCTCGAACCCTGTATAATGCAGGGAGAGTAAATAAAGTTATTATTATAATTAAACTTTCTTTAATGATCATGATATGTATATTTTGCCACTCAAAATATGACTTTTCAACCCCTGTTTTCAACCCTTACAACATCTTCATTGCCGATATAAAAATGTACGTATCAAATATTTTTAGCTCCTCTAAAAAATGCGCAAAGACTCAAGTCAATCGGCGATTGGCACTTGGGTAGTGTTACTTGTTAGATATTTTTGTCCCATTTTTGCTCGCATAAATATTTAATTTATTTTAGATTCCGCTTTAATTATCAATTGCTTTCTGTATAATAATAAAATTTTTAACTTAATCTGAATTACTAGATTAAAACAACTTACTAAAAAATTAATTAATAACTAATATTATATAAAATATAAAAAGAAAAGAACAGTTTTAATATTCTTTAAAAGTCTTGCAAAGAATATTTTTCCATATTAAGAAAAGTTTTTTACTACTGGAAGAAAATTTTATGTTGGACGACAAAAATTTCTATTGACATAACCAAAATTTAAATTATTTTATTTAACATTGAGACCATAAAACATATGCATTTTGTTTTAAATATTATATTATTAAAAGTAGGTTTATAATTAATTTATTTACTTATTTATATGTAAACGGGCTCAAAAAATAAAATGGTCTTTAGTTCTAATATTAAATATTCAAATATATATAATACAAAATCGTTTTATTGAACTTAAATTTTATTCTTTTCTTTCAAACTTTTAAAAAATAATATTTTGCACTATTAGTTATTAGTTTTAAAATTTCAAATCAGAAAATAATTTTAAATTATTTGTTAAAATTATTAAAAACGAAATTCGATATGGCAAGCATTTTCCTAACTTAAATAAAAGTAAATGGTTATTACGAGCAAAAGTGGTATAGAAGGATATCCCGTTTTTGCTCGTAACTTCAATCAATTCGACTTTCTTTGTAGTTCAATATTTTCCTTTTTTTCTCTGAAACATAGTTAATTCACTTTTGCTCGCATGATTTTTTAAAACCGTTTTTACTATCAGCCCCTCAAATATATTTTCAACGGTTCAGTTGTTATTCAAGATTATGATCGAAACACATTCGTCTAGATGTAAAAAAATTAAATAAAAAAAATAGTGCTTGATTTTTCTATGTCAGCATTCCTGGCAAGCGGCCTACCTAAAAATCTAAAATAACAAACGGTAAAAGTAAAAATAGGTAAACAAAATGTATAACTAGAAAATGCTTCATATCAAAACGTATAAAAATATAGGAAAACTGTTGAACATCGCAGTCCTCGGGTGTTGGCTGCTTTGCTTATAAATGTCAACATTCAGAGCCGTGTTAACAATTTAATTATACATTTATAAGTAATTATTGTCTGTATTTTATTTTAAATATATTAAACTGTTTGAATAAATAATAATTATTCCTTAAGATTAAATCATTTTTAGTTTGATTTTTTAAAATAAAGTTTTGGGTGTACACCCGAAGTAGGGTACCTTCGATTTTATTAAAACTTGGTGTACTAACGTATTTTGGTGCGCTGATTACGAAAATAATAGTGAAAATTGGCGCAAATTTGATTATGATGGTAAAAACCGTAAAAAACACCATAAAATCATGGGTTTTTGCGATTATATCGTAAAAAACCAAAATTTCAAAAAATGTTTTAGACAAAAGTTGTAGATCTCAAAAAACACATATTTAATGTTTAATACATTTTTTACCAAAAGTGATTATTTGTCAAGAAAAATCCAAAAAACCATAAAAATCAAAACTATAGAGAAATTTGGTACTTGTAAGTATACTAACGTATTTTGATGCGTTGATTACGAAAATAATAGTGAAAATTGGCGCAAATTTGATTATCATGGTAAAAATCATAAAAAACACCATAAAGTCATGGTTATTTGCGATTATCTCGTAAAAAAAAAAAAATTTCAAAAAATTTTTTAAACAAAAGTTGTAGGTCTCAAAAAAACACACATTTTATCTCTTATACATTTTGTACGAGTGAGTCAGTATCAAAACTACACAAGAATTTTCATAAAAAAGTTATATTGTACAAAACTTAAAAATTGTTATTTTTTACATTAAATTTTTTTAATCTTGTTTTTATTTTTTGTAAATTTTAACTTTTTTGTAAATGAAAAAATTTTTTTTTTAATTTGTTATTTTGTACATTGAATTTTTTTTTGTTTTTTCTCAACGTTATTTTTTACATAATTTTTTTAGTTATTTTTTACATAATTTTTTTGTTATATTTTACATATAGAAAAAAAATTTTTCCTTATTTTTTTGGGGCGGTTTGAGGTGCCCACAAACTAAATGCATACATTGAAACTGTATATAAGTTGCATTTACAAGTACAAATGAATTTTAACATTAATTCGTATGCAGTTTAAAGTTTGGGTCAGTTGGGGTAAATGGGGACAAAATCCGTATTTTTCACAAATTAATTAATTTTATGCATCAGAAATAAATTTAGATAAGCTTTAAACGCATGAAACTGACTGTCCTTATTTACAGTAAGATTAATGTTAAAATTCATTTGTACTTGTAAATGCAACTTATATACAGTTTCAATGTATGCATTTAGTTTGTGGGCACCTCAAACCGTCCCAAAAAAATAACGAAAAATTTTTTTTCTATATGTAAAAAAATAACAAAAAAAATTATGTAAAAAATAACTAAAAAAATTATGTAAAAAATAACGTTGAGAAAAAACAAAAAAAAATTCAATGTACAAAATAACAAATTAAAAAAAAAATTTTTTCATTTACAAAAAAGTTAAAATTTACAAAAAATAAAAACAAGATTAAAAAAATTTAATGTAAAAAATAACAATTTTTAAGTTTTGTACAATATAACTTTTTTATGAAAATTCTTGTGTAGTTTTGATACTGACTCTTTTGTACCAAGTGATAATTTTTTGAGAAAAATCCAAAAAACCATGAAATCTAATACATGATATACCAATCAGTCATTGTATGTGATCCCCGCCAAAGTTTCTCAATGGTTTAATAATGGTCCAACATTGGGAGCCAGTCGTTCCATTATTGGTGCAATGATGGCACCCAATATTGGACTGCGAATGGTAAAGTCTTGGGATGATCACGCCGTTGCTAATCATTGGTAGCCAATATTGTTCCATCATTGGCTACCAAGGCAAAAAACGGATTCTCAAAAGCTTGGTTATTAATTGGCCACAAAGATTGGGCCAGTATTGGAAGCCAATCATTTGTTATCAACAATGGACCAATCTTAGTAGCCAATTATTAACCAAGCATTTGAATATTCGTTATATGTCTTGGCAGTCAATGAAAAAACAATATTTGAGACCTAATGATGGCATAATATCATTCCAAAATTTAATAAAACGTGGTCCACTTTTGGCAGCCAATAGTTCGACAAGAAAAAGATACAAAAATTTCATTCAATTCATTTCACATATGAAGATAATTAAAATATCTCCTGCCACCAAAAAAAGGCAAAGTATGAAAAAATTGAATTCTGATTTCAACGACAAAGAAATCTGTTCTTATATAGTGTGAGGGTAACACCTTGTTTGAGAGTGGAAACGACTACCACACACCCTATACGCCACTTGTTTGAATTATTGTCGTACGCGCATCTTTCGACGCAGCGTGGGAATCTTCAAATGTGATTTCAAACATTGTGTGAAAGATTTAATAATTTTTTATTACAGTACATATTAAAAAAATTATTATAATTAAAAAAATATTAAAAATTTTTTTTTTTATTTTTAAAAAATATTTATTATAATAATAAAAAGTATTTTATTTAATATAATTGTTTTTAATTTTAAAAATAACTATTTTACAAAATAATTCCAGATTTTTTCAGGAATTAAATATTAAATATTATTAAATTAAATATTTTTATTTAACATATGAAATAAAACCAATTAAAAACTTACTGATTTCAGAATTTCAATCACAATACAGTTATTTTTAAATTGATCCATATATTGAAATTATATTTTTTTAAATATTTATTACATTAATAAAAATTATTTTATTTAATCAAATTGTTATTAATTTTGAAAATAATTATATACAATATAATTCAAAATTTTTTCAGAATTTTTTTCCAGAATCGATAATTTTTTAATTAAATATTTAATTATGAATTAAAAATACTAATTTTCACAAATAATTTTATTGAAAAATTGTAAAACAAGAAATTTGCTCTAAAATATTTTTGAATATACATATTTTGGGCTGAGAAAATCTTTCATTTCACAGAAAATTAAAAGGTATTAAAATAAGCTGCAACGCTTATTATTTTAATCCAATTTTGCTTATTTTAATCCATTTTGGTATTAAAATAAGCAAAATTGGATTAAAATAATAAGCGTTGCAGCTTATTTAAATACCTTATAACTTTCTGTGTTAACAAATGAAATATAACAAACTAAAAACTTACGGTTTTCAGAATTTCAATCACAATACAGTTATTTTAATATTGGTCCATATATTGAAATAATATTTTTAAAAAATATTGATAATATTAATAAAAATTAATTTATTCAATCGAATTGTTTTTAATTAATGAAAAATTACTAATTTTTATAAATAATTTTATTGAAAGAATCTGGAATTATTTTGTAAAATAGTTATTTTTAAAATTAAAAACAATTATATTAAATAAAATACTTTTTATTATTATAATAAATATTTTTTAAAAATAAAAAAAAAAATTTTTAATATTTTTTTAATTATAATAATTTTTTTAATATGTACTGTAATAAAAAATTATTAAATCTTTCACACAATGTTTGAAATCACATTTGAAGATTCCCACGCTGCGTCGAAAGATGCGCGTACGACAATAATTCAAACAAGTGGCGTATAGGGTGTGTGGTAGTCGTTTCCACTCTCAAACAAGGTGTTACCCTTACACTATATAAGAACAGATTTCTTTGTCGTTGAAATCAGAATTCAATTTTTTCACACTTTGCCTTTTTTTGGTGGCAGGAGATATTTTAATTATCTTCATATGTGAAATGAATTGAATGAAATTTTTGTATCCTTTTCTTGTCGAACTATTGGCTGACAATAGGTATTAGGTCTCAAATATTGTTTTTTCATTGGCTGCCAAGACATATAACAAATATTCAAATGCTTGGTTAATAATTGGCTACTAAGATTGGTCCATTGTTGATAACCAATGATTTGCTTCCAATACTGGCCCAATTTTTGTAGCCAATTAATAACCAAGCTTTTGAGAATCCGTTTTTTGCCTTGGTAGCCAATGATGGAACAATATTGGCTACCAATGATTGGAAACGGCGTGATCATCCCATGACTTTACCATTCGCGGTCCAATATTGGGTGCCAATAGTTTTACCAAGAAAAAAAGATTGTCTGTCAATCGTGGACCAATATTGAATCAGTTGTAAGCATTGGCAAATTTCCCATTGGGTATATGGCATTCGTTTGTCCACAATTAGTCCATGTTTGTCCAACAAAAAATTTTTTTTGTCCACCTTTTGTTTAATTCAAAAATGCAAAAAATTAAAAAAATTGCTTAAAAGCACTAAAATTGAAAAAAATTGGAAATCAAAAGTTTCAACGTTATAAATCATTTGTCCAAGGTAAGTTCACCTTCAATCAATCTATAACTTTTCAGTCTCTAATTTAAAAAAAGATTCTTTAAGTAATAAAACAAGTTCAATCATTTATAAGGCTGTCCAACTTGTGACATAGCGTGACGTCACTTTTCAAAATCGCGGCTTGTCGGAAGACATATCAATGTATTGAAGTCAATGGAGCGAATCAGTTTTTTTTATCATAACTTTTGAAAAATTAATTTTTGAACCCAAGTGTAATTGTAAAATATTTTCTATTTATCGAGATCTATTTTTTAAAATAATAAAATCAAAAAATTAATTTTTATTATTTTAAGAAATAGATCTCGATAAATAGAAAATATTTTACAATTACACATGGGTTCAAAAATTAATTTTTCAAATGTTTTGTTAAAAAAACTGATTCGCTCCATTGACTTCAATGCATTGCATGTCTTCCGACCAGCTACCATTTTGAAAAGTTACGTCACGCTACGTCACAAGTTGGACTGTCTTATTACATATAATGCATATAATCGAATAAAGGTAATGCTTGGACAATTAATTTTACCCCCTGAATAAACAAAATAATTACCAAAAATAGTTTTTTCAATGACTTCTTTAATCAATTCCCCGCGTTAAAATTTTATATTTTCCATTTTTTTACTTTTTTTTCTCTTTTCAATTTTAAACTGCTAGACGTTTAAATTCAAGGGTTGGATAATCGAATACAATTAATGGAGAATCAATTTTGTTATCTGTACAAACGAAATTAATTCCCAAGAAGGTTGAAAACCTACAGTACCCCCGTTGACGGTATATTTATACCGTTTTGCTTGTTTTATTAAAAATAAAATTTAACTTATGTGTCATTTCAGTATATTTTGCACAAAGTTGTCGCCAACTTTTGTCAAAATTTTTGTTATTTATTGTAAAATGTGAATCGAAAGTGTAAAAAGTTCTAGAAACTGTTCTTTCTTTAGCCAGAAAAAAATGTTTTTAAAAATTATATAATTTGCCCTAAAAGTGTAAAAAAATGATCCGTATAACTATGACAAAAGTTAATGGATTTTAATTTATCTACAATGAATTGTAATGCTTTTTTCACGTACTTTACAAAAATGTTTACGAAATTAAAAAAAAATTTCACCCCTTTTTTTCAAAATCAACCCTTATTTTTCAATTTTCACCCCTTCGGGTATTTTTTTTTTTTATTTTCATTGGAAAGCTGACGTATTTTCCCATGAGCTATGTAAATATGAAAGTGGGACAACAATAATTTTGTGAGAAACATAATATTAAAGTAGGCGGTGCCTATACCGGGTATACCTGGAGATCATCTTTGAGGATTTAGGTAGGCACCGCCTAATTTAATATTATGTTTCTCACAAAATTATTGTTGTCCCACTTTCATATTTACATAGCTCATGGGAAAATACGTCAGCTTTCCAATGAAAATAAAAAAAAAAAATACCCGAAGGGGTGAAAATTGAAAAATAAGGGTTGATTTTGAAAAAAAGGGGTGAAATTTTTTTTAATTTCCTATACATTTTTGAAAAGTACGTGAAAAATCCATTAAAATTCATTATAGATAAATGAAAATTCATTAACTTTTGTCATAGTTATACGGATTTGAAAATGACAATGTTACCCTTAACGTCAAAACTTCAACCCCCTCTACTTTCTACAAGTATTTTTTTAATGAGTTTATATTTTAGAGATTTATTACTATCATATAGGACAACAATTTACTAAAGTATGAAGCCAATCCCAGAACATTGACTTTTTGGGCTGGGGCGATTGAAAAAGAATCTCTTATATTGAAATTCTGTATAATAAAAATTCTAACTAATAAATTTGATGGGATATTCATGCACAACGATTTTCGCAATATTTGAACGTTAATAGACTAATATTTTCTACTTGACAAAAAACGAATGTTTCCAGTAAATTTTATATTTTAATTTCAAATTTTGCAATAAATAAAAAAAATTTAAGAAACTTTTTATAATTTTTTATAATTAGTCAGAGCCGACTTCGGTCGACGTATAATGAAATGACCCTAATATTTTGAAATTCATGTTTGCTCAATCTTTTCCAATAAGTATTGGTATAATAATAATTGAATCGAGAATATCAGAAAGGGCTCTTGAATTTTTTTTATAAACTTTTTAAGTATAAAAAATGATTTTCCTTTGAACCTAACGACTGCGTTGTTCATAAGTGCAAATTTCATATAGATTTGCCTGTAAATGGATATTGAAAAACTATAAAAAATATATGTCATGTGGGGTAAACGGTTTCTACCTGAGAGCGTCAGGTAAAGATCATATATCGTTCCTCGTCTTACAGGCGGTAAACGTTTACTGCGTTGGCTGTTCAAAGCCAGGGCAACATCGACTTCCAAGTATCGCCATTGCTACAATATTCTCTCAGTTATAAATTGTTTGATTTTACATTAATAGGAATAGTTAATTTTTCTTATTTTGTAAATTAATCTTTCATCTTGGATTTTTGACTTCAGAAACAAACAAAAAACTTATTTTGTCACTCGTATTAGTTCATTATTTTCTTTTAAAAATTACCTCGAATGTCAAGAGGGCCTCCTCGTCGTCGCGTTTGTAATATTCGATGTTGATGGTGATAAGACCCTCTGGATATCCTCTGATGGTGATTAAACTGCCTCTTGGTCCAGTATACAGAACAAGTAAACTTCCATCGACATAAGATTCTGTCAAGGGTTTTAACCCAACAAAATGTTCTTTCAAAACATTAGCAATATTTGACTTTAAATTGGAACGCTTCTCGGAATCTACGATTGCATTTGAAGAGACTGTGAAGTCCAAAAGCACTGTGTGAGCCACCATTGTGTCTAAAATCTAAAAAAAATAAACGTGATATTTGTCTCTGCAAATCTGTATTATTAGAAAATTTAATATGTTGACTTAGAAATATTAAACTAGTGCACTGTTGGTTCAATATGGTTATTTATTTAAAAAAAGTAAAAATCATTGTTTTACTTAATACCTAATCATATTTAAAAAATGGTGCACTTCTTTAAAAATCCCAGCAGTGAAGATATTAAGAATTATTTTCTCAAGAAAATAAACCATCATTTAATTAAATCTGATTATTTTTACAAAATTTTAAAGAAGCTATATGATACAAATTTTGATCATATAAAAATGTATAGATAATAAACCTATAGAGAACAATTTATCAAAGTATTAAACTAATTTAATAAATTTAAATTTTTTGTGGCATTTTTTATTAGAGAATGCCTTATATCTTTACTGTGAAATGTTAAGAAAATTTTATATAAAATTTTGTTCTATATTAAGCTTGATAATTAAATATTTTTAAATTAAGCTATATAGAATTGTTTCCATTTAATAATTCTCATGTAAAATGTAAAAGAATTAAGATTACATGCAAAAAGCAAAAATATTTTTTTAAAAAAAAAGTCAAAAATTTTGAGACTAAGACGTTATCATTTTTTATTCGTTTAAAAAAGTAATTTAAGACAAATTTATTTTTTGTTTACTTGAAACTGTAGTACACATTTCAATAAAAAATAATGATTACAATCAAAGAAAAGATTACTATGAAAATAACATCAAAATTCGTAAATTTCAATAAGTTGGCAAATTTTTATTCTAGTTCATAATTTGCATTATAATGTAATTGCATATTTTGTTTCTTTAGATAATTTTCCCAAAAAATAATTGTAATAAAATTTAAAATTAATCTAATTTTAAGGGGTTAGCAGATTCTATTTTATGATACACTGAAATAAAAATTAATAACAATTTATCGTATGCAAACAACACCTCTTACATAAACATATTTCAAAATACCAAAAAAATTAATTTTAAAATATCAATATTTAAGTGAAAAATAAGCATAAAAAATTTTTAATTCAAAAAACTGCAAGAGAAAGAAAAAAATATAAATAATCTTGTAGTATTACATAATTGATTATCATGTGAATGTGTGTCAAGGCTGATGTGTTTTAATTCAAAACACATATGACAACAATTTATATCTATTTCAGTAGTAATGAAATGAAAAAACAATACATTTTGTATAAGCCTTATGATTCAAATTAATCTTTACATACCAGGATAATTAATAAAATCTTCAATTATATATGTTATATATATATATATTTTTTTTTATAAATCCTATTGGAGCTTAGGCGTTTTCCAGATTCTCACTATGAGCGCTCAGTGAACACGAAAAGGTTCTCAACCTGTTTATAAAAGTATAGTTTAGTTCCTGTGACGGCTGCCGTCTGGCTCTAGTTACTTTTCGAGGGATATGTTGGGTGTTTTCGGGAGTTGCGTGAGTAGACTGTCAGTATGTTGTGATTGGCTAATCCATCAGCATGTTTATTCTGAATGGGTAATTTTTTTACTGTCAGCATACTGTCAGCCATACGGGAAAAAATTTTGCGCAATAGCTGTACTGCCTACTGCGCAGCTGCAGCTCTGTACTTTGTGGGTTTCCGCGAGCTAGTTTATGGGTAGGAGCTGACCATGACTTGACAGCAGCTAACCACAGCTGGGCATGGACTGTGCAGTCCTGGACAGCGCATGCACTAATCAAGGCCTGAGCAGAATAGAAACGTAACCGGAATCGTAATCGCAAACGCAACCGGAAGAATGAGTTAGAAAACGATAGACATATTGTTTGTCCTTCTCTAACTCATTCTTCCGGTTGCGTTTGCGATTACGATTCCGGTTACGTTTCTATTCTGCGTTGGCCTTCATGGATAGCACGTGTCCACAGATACGCAGGCAGCAGCTACTTTCACTTTTGTACAAAGCGTGACCACTAGTGGGCAGCTTATGCGCAAAATTTTTTCCCGTGCAGTGATGGGTACGTATAATACATGACGTATAATACGTGGTTTTCTACGTGTATAATACTACGTATATTACGTGCCAAGTTTTCTACACGATGTATATTACGTTTGATCACGTGATTTAAGAGCGGCAATTTTAAATTCTTCATTAAAACACATCATTCATTACTTTACACTATTGAAAGAGAAAGTTGTTTTCATAATGTTTTGACAAATTAAACATTTAGCAACATTTTTATCAGTGCCTAGCTCTTTTATCCGCTCAAATTCCATTTTGCCCAGGGCAAACCCTCTTTAAAAGATTTTCTTTTACTTTTTCTGACCATTTCTATTTTATTTTAAGACTTTAATTTAAATAGAATGATAAGAAAAATTCGTTATGGCAAAAATCAGAGGATCATAAATATAGATGTCAAAATGTCAGTGGTTTTCTACATGGTTTTATACATTTTATACGTATATTACGTCGAAAACGTATTATACGTACAAAACTTCGTGTGACGCGTCATAACCCATCACTGCTGTCAGCAACTCCCGAAAACACCCTTTAAATTATCAAGGTGGTTCCAGAATAGGTGCAAAAGCCAAGTCCAAGTGGCAATATCATGAGTGCGAAGGGGATAGGAAGTCTATATCTATCTCTCTTGCACTCATGGGATTTGCATTTGGACTTGCACGGCTTTTACACCTATTGTAGAACCTCCATTAGGGTCAAGTCCCATGTGGATGCAAAATGTAAAGGCTTGAGCAGAATAAGGCCTAAGCACAATAGCAACGTAACCGGAATCGTATCGCAATCGCAAACGGAAGAATTAGTAAGAGAAGAACAACAATATATGACTATCTCCATTCCTATCGAAAAGGTGTCTTTCGCTTTTAATATCCTTTTTTTATCTCTTTCAATATCCAGTCTACATCCTTCTATTGCTTTCTATTTCAATTCTTATCGACAAAATGTCTTTCGCTTTTAATAACTTTCACTGATCCTCTTAGCAAATGATGAATTTGGGTTATGATCACGAAGTAGTATAATGGAGCGGTCACACCTCGGCTGCAGGAGCAGTTGCCCATGGCAACCGTGTAAGAGTAAGAGAGATAAAAGATTTTCCATCTCTCTTACTCTTACACGGTTGCCATTGGCAACTGCTTTTGCAGGCGAGGTGTGACCGCTCCATAAGGAGACATATCGCTGTATACAAAAAATTGCCCCGTTTTCGGTATTCACGGTTCTCAAGGTGCTTTTATACCTCAAATTTCGATCAGATGAACATTATTTCTGGACCGTGAAAAGTCATTTTCACGGCGGGTATTTTTGAATTGTTTTAAACAAAAAATGTTTTTTTAAGAAATATAATATTAAATAATTGTTTAAATATGTAAGAACACTTTAAAATAGTGATAGAAAGATGATTTGATTGAAAAATTTAGCAAATTTTGCTTTAAAACGTTTCCTGCTACAAGAAAGTATAAAATGACGATGTTTGTGAAATGGTTTGTACAGTGCTTCTTTCTTGTGAGTGTCTCTCAGAGTTTTGTTTATGTTATGTCGGTTCTTTTTAACTTGTAATAAATAATGAGTGCTGAAAATAAATCGGTAAGTTGAAATGTTTATCAAATAAATTTAAATTCAACTAATTGTTTCGAATAACTGAAATTAAAACCGACATAACATAAACAAAACTCTGAGAGACACTCACAAGGAAGAAGCACTGTACAAACCATTTCACAAACATCGTCATTTTATACTTTCTTGTAGCAGGAAACGTTTTAAAGCAAAATTTGCTAAATTTTTCAATCAAATCATCTTTCTATCACTATTTTAAAGTGTTCTTACATATTAAATTAATTATTTAATATTATATTTCTTAAAAAAACATTTTTTGTATAAAACAATGCAAAAATACCCGCCGTGAAAATGAATTTTCACGCATTTTCACCATACACATATAGAAATGGACAGCTCACCACTGTGGAGAGACGGGATATGGATGAGTGAGAGAGAGAAAATATCAACTTATCCTATACTCTCTCTTTCTAGCAAAATTTGATTGGTTAAAGCATTTTGTGACGTCAGCGCTCCAGGGCTGCGCTTTGTAGCAATAGTACCTTGTACATGTATCTATGGTATCTTCCAAAGATACACGTATGAAAAATGTTCATTTAATTTTTGATTGTAAATAAGTTATTTTTAGAAATAATTGTGGTAAAGTTTTGTTATTGTCATTGGTCCTATAAATATAAAGCTTCCGAAGAAAACACTAGTACTACTAGAATTAGACAAAAATTTAGGAAATTAATTCTCTTTAAGAGCATTTGAACCTTCGTGACGTCACAAATCATGGCGCATGACACGCAAACTTCCCAGGTATGTGAAAAGCACAATTTTGAATATTTTTTAAAAAAAAACCTTTTGGAAAATGTTCAGAATAACATAGACTCTGTCTGTTATGTGCGGAAAATTCAAAATTTTGCGTTTAAAACGTTTTTTAAACAATGTTAAGGTCACAAATTATGGCGCATGACACGCAAACTTCTCAGGTATGTGAAAAGCACAATTTTGAATATTTTTTAAAAAAACCTTTTGGAAAATGTTCAGAGAAACATAGACTATGTCTGTTATGTGCGAAAAATTCAAAATTTTGCGTATAAAACGTTTTTTAAACAATGTTTAAGTTGGTTGTCACAAGTAAGGAAAAATACACGAATTGCTTATATGTAGGCATTGTTTAAAAAACGTTTTAAACGCAAAATTTTGAATTTTTCGCACATAACAGACAGAGTCTGTGTTATTCTGAATATTTTCCAAAAGGTTTTTTTAAAAAATATTCAAAATTGTGCTTTTCACATACCTGAGAAGTTTGCGTGTCATGCGCCATGATTTGTGACCTTAACATTGTTTAAAAAACGTTTTAAACGCAAAATTTTGAATTTTCCGCACATAACAGACAGAGTCTATGTTATTCTGAACATTTTCCAAAAGGTTTTTTTAAAAAATATTCAAAATTGTGCTTTTCACATACCTGAGAAGTTTGCGTGTCATGCGCCATGATTTGTGACCTTAACATTGTTTAAAAAACGTTTTAAACGCAAAATTTTGAATTTTCCGCACATAACAGACAGAGTCTATGTTATTCTGAACATTTTCCAAAAGGTTTTTTTAAAAAATATTCAAAATTGTGCTTTTCACATACCTGAGAAGTTTGCGTGTCATGCGCCATGATTTGTGACGTCACGAAGGTTCAAATGCTCTTAACAATCAATAGCTGGACTATTGTAAAGAAAGAAAAAATTTTGTTCTATGTAAATTTTCAAAATTTATAATTTGTTTATATAAATATAATTATACATTGTATAAAGTTTATAATAAATAATTATAGTACACTGAAAATTTATTCTTATTCAAATTTTTTATAAAAAATTAAAATTTTTTAAAAATTTAAAACTTTAATATTTGTACTTATTTAAATTCTGTAAGAAAAAATTTAAAATGAAAATAGTTTAAAAAATTTAATAATTTTAAATTTTAATATTTGTACCTATTTAAATTTCTTTTTATAAAATTACTTTTCACCGAAAAAATTCCATATTTCTTTTTCTACATTTACAAAATTCAACCATGGGTCCACTGATTCCTTCAAACGTCCTTGCTTTAGAAAGAGAGAGTGTGGGATAAGTCGTTTGTTTATCTCTCTTACTTTTTTCCTTCCCGTCTTTCCACAGTGGTGAGCGGTCCATTTCTATATGTCTATGATTTTCACAGTCCAGAAATAATGTTCATCTGATAGAAATTTAAGGTATAAAAGCACCTTCAAGTTTTCACCAATCTAATTACACTTACGCTAACCGCGGGAAATTGTGGTATTAAACTCTGTATTCTGTAAACACGTGATTTTAATACCGAGGTTTCCCTCTAGAGGCGCAAGTGTAATTAGATTGGTGAAAACTTGAGAACCGTGAATACCGAAAACGAGGCTACATATCGTCGTTTGATTTGAAGAACATGGCACGTCGAAAACGAAATTTTTCTTTTTAAATTTCTGTTGGTACCACTGATCGCGAAATTTAAGGGGGTAGTCTGGTGTTACGATGCCTTTTTGGGAGCTTATTTCAGGATTTTTTTTTATTATACCTAAAATAAAATATAATTACATTACAGTTTTTTTTTCTTTTTCATTAATAATTTAATTAATTTTTTAATAATTTTAAATTAATTTAATAATTTTTATTTAATTTTATAAATGAACTGTAAACGAACACGATTGGATAAAAATACTCCAAGTTATGAAGGTTTTACTAATTTTTGTCATTTTTTGAATTTTCAGAAATAAAATAAATTCCACTTCTTGTATCAGATCTTGTACCAGATCTTGTCCACGATCTTGTACAAGAAAATATATTTAATATTTGTATACAAGAAAAAGTACATGTTCTTGTACATATTCTTATGCAGGTTCATGTACATGTACTTACACATGAAACCGATCATATCCTTGTAAAATTTCATTTGGAAAAAACTTTTTTTTCAAAAAAATTTTAGATTTTATTAATCTAGAACCATTAAGGTGCTTATATACCTCAAATTTCGATCGGATGAACATTATTTCTGGACCGTGAAAATGCGTGAAAAGTAATTTTCACGGCGGGTATTTTTGAATTGTTTGAAACAAAAAATGTTTTTTTAAGAAATATAATATTACACGGAAAGACTTTGTGCATCACTTTCTGTCAAACTTGCCAAGAGATTTTAGTAAACTCGCGACCAAACTCGGAAAAAATGGAAAACTATCATTTTATATAAATGTTTTCAACAAAAAATGTTTTCTTTTTTATCAAAATTTAGTAGTCACGCTAAGAAATATTCGTTAACGCTGTAAGAAAAATTAAGATTAAGAAAAAATGAATATCAAAAGTATATTCTTTATATTTGTAAGAATGGCATTTTCATTGCGTCGTGTTTACAATTTAGTAGTCTCACGATGAAAACAGCACGCATACAAACAAGCGAAGCTTGTCCGTGTAGCGTCAGCAGTTGAATAGTTCCGGCATAGATAGAAAAATGTCTATACAACGAACACTTTTAATAATCCTGTTTGCATAAAAAATTAATTCTGACATTTCCTAAAATTGACCTTATTAATAATATTAAATAATTTATTTTTTTGAAATTTTTTTATTGCACTTGAAATAAGTTTAAACATAATAAAAATTTTCTCGTAAGTGGAAATGAAATGGTGAGATTAGTATATAAGAAAAATAAACTGCCCTCTTGATATCGTTGATATGAATTGTATTTGCGTTGCGTCGGTTAAAGCGATCGTTTACCCTATCTGTATTTTAGACGATTTTAGGTTAGATGTGATCTCTCGTTCATAGGTAAATTGGATTTCTACATAATAACAATAGTCAGACTAAGAATTATTAATATCTTTCCTTTTTTTCCGAGTTTGGTAAAAAGTTTACTAAAATCTCGTGGCGAGTTTAACACAAAGTGATGCACAAAGTCTTTCCGTGTAAATAATTGTTTTAATATGTAAGAACACTTTAAAATAGTGATAAAGAGATGATTTGATTAAAAAATTTAGCAAATTTTGCTTTAAAACGTTTTCTGCTACAAGAAAGTGTAAAATGACGATGTTTGTGAAATGGTTTGTACAGTGTACATGTGTACATGTTTCTTTCAGTTATTCGAAACAATTAGTTGAATTTAAATTTATTTGATAAACATTTCAACTTACCGATTTATTTTCAGCACTCATTATTTATTACAAGTTAAAAAGAACCGACATAACATAAACAAAACTCTGAGAGACACTCACAAGGAAGAAGCACTGTACAAACCATTTCACAAACATCGTCATTTTACACTTTCTTGTAGCAGAAATCGTTTTAAAGCAAAATTTGCTAAATTTTTTAATCAAATCATCTCTCTATCACTATTTTAAAGTGTTCTTACATATTAAAACAATTATTTAATATTATATTTCTTAAGAAAACATTTTTTGTATAAAACAATTCAAAAATACCCGCCGTGAAAATGACTTTTCACGCATTTTCACGGTCCAGAAATAATGTTCATCTGATCGAAATTTGAGGTATATAAGCACCTTTACAACTCTTTAATTATGTATGCTAAGAATTATTACGCAGCTGTAAAGTTGTAAGAAAACTACTGCGCAGTCTTTAAAGTTTTTTATTTTTACTAAACGAAGACATAAATAAACATGTACAAGAAGATGTATCAAATCTGGTGCAAAAAAAGTACATGAACCTGCACAAGCATATGTACAAGAACACATACAAATGTACATTTTTTGTACAAGTTTTTGTACAAAGATTTTAAATAGGGTATAAAATAACAATTTAGAAATATTTCTATTAAAACTATATGAGAAATCTCGAATTCCAATTTACTCTTTATATTATAGTAAAGAGAAAAACAACAATAATGCAGTTAATTTTTTACAAAATCTATTCAAATATAGGACTCGTTGGATGCAGAATTTAATATACTGTAAAAAATTTGGGAATTATTTCCGATAAAAGAAGAGGAAATTTTTCCGAAATCAGGAGGAAAAACATTTTTTCCGAATATTTAAAAGGAAATATTTCCAAAAAGATCAGGAAAAATAGTTTTTCCGCAAAAAGCGGAAATTATTCCTCAAATATCGGAAAAATTTCCGAAAATAATGGATATTTTACCACTATTAGTAGGAAATATTTCCGAAAATGTGAGGAAAAATAGTATTTCCAATGAAAATTGGAATTTATTCCTGAAACTTCGGAAAAATTTCCACAAACAATGGATACTCTACCAATATTAGTACGAAATATTTCCGAAATTGGGAGGATAAGTAATTTTTTTATTTAAAAAATGGAAATTACTATATTATTAAATAGGGAAAATATTATGTTTTTGAAATAAAATTAAATTTACTTAGATTTTATAATTTAATTGTAATCATATGCAGTTATAAATAAATTAATTAAAATAGTATTTGTTAATAAATTTAATTTATAAATAATGGTTCATATAAATGTATATAATTTTGCATTTTTTCCGACCGTTATAAATATTTATAAATATAATATCAATTTAGGAAATTATATGTTTATATTTAAAAAAACTTGCTCGACAATTATTTAAAATAAAACAATAAATTCTTTAAGGTCACTTGCACTATTAGAAACTCCCTACGCTACGCCTTAGAGTCTTTCAGTGTACAAACACAAAATTTTTTTATAGCCTCCCTTGGTCGAGCGCGATAACGCGGCAGTTCCCAATGGTTGTAGGCTGTATACACTGATACACACACAAACTATAAAACCCATGATTCGAGAGTTCAAGTCCTAACCAAATCGGTTCCTCTAGATCTGAAGATATAATTGCAAAATTATCATAAAAATATTTTTTTTTATTTAATTGATGCTTCTTACACCATGTTATTGCAAAATATTATATTTTATGAATTTATTACTTTAATTTTTAAATAAATTGTAGAATTTCGAACAAGTTCGGAAAAAATTCCTACTCAATAGTAGGAAAAATTTCCGGAATATGTCGGAGATTTTTCCCAATTTTTATTCGGAAAAATTCCCACCCCATGGGGTTCCGTGCTGTCCGTATTTTTTCGGAAATATTTCCGAAAAAATTTTTACAATGTACGCTTTAATAGCGCTAGAAGAGAAAAAATGTTTAAATTAAAATTAATGATGAAAACATCAGTTAAAGTTGAAAAATTGCGAGAAAAATGACAACTTCTGAACATTTTTGCAATTTTCCTCTTATAAATATTAATTTAAACAAAAAAATCGAATATGGGATAAAAAGCTCTGTTTCTCAGTTTCAAGATGAAAAAAATTTTTGAAATCGATGCATAAATAAGAAAGTTACAAAGGTTTTTATGCATAAACATTCGTAAAATTGGTTTTCTGGCTCTAAAATGAAAATTTAGGGGTGTATGGAGAATTTCATATACACCATTCTTCTTAGTTTTTTGTGACCTACAACCTCCAATAGGTTTCATCAGAAGTATATTAAAAAAAAAAATTTTGTAGCACCGTGTAATCAATTATAATTTTTTTCAACACTTCATAAGGAGAATAAAACGTTGTAAAAGATTTTGTGTGATTACATTTTATTTTATAATTAAAATAAATTCGGAAATAAGCTCCTAAAAAAAGGCCTAAACACCAGACTACCCCCTTAAAATGGTTTGTTATATATTACATTTTTTAAGAATATATGATGATATTAAAATAATAGAAGTAAAATCTTGCACTATACACATATAATTTTGAATATTTTACATGAAATTCGTTTTAAATCAACGGGATTACAATACTGTATTTAAATGGTCGTCTGTATTATTAATTACTTTTACAGCTGTATGAGGTAACGCCATGGGTGGTAAATCCTCCAGGAAATGAATAATTGGAGGGTTTACTAGAAAAAATTTACCTAAGTTAATTTAATTTATTTAATAATTGTGTTTTAAAAAATATACTTTACTTACTCTCCATGATTGACTCTTTAAACAAATATTTAAACAACACCAATTGTAACAGAATATTTACAATATAAATATTTATAATAAAATAGAATTATTTATAAAATCACAGATTTTATCAATCTAAATATAAACTTTATAAAAAGCTATTTATCCTAATTTTTCTTTGAACTGACATATTATGAAGCAAAATCATCTGTTTCATAAAACAGTTTCAAAGATTTGACACATTTTAAATTTCACGGTCAGTGGTACCAACAGAAATTTGAAAAAAATTTCGTTTTCGACGTTTCATGTTCTTCAAATCAAAGGACGATGTATCATGTTTTCCAACGCTAATCCGACGTATCATGTTTTTCAACGCCAATTCGATGTATCTTGTTTTTACACCCAGCCATCGAGGTGATATGTCTCCTTATACTACTTCGTGGTTATGATCAATGATTAAAATCCACTTCTGGTAATCTTATTAGGCCTAAGCAGAATAGTTTCGCGAAAGACGTTCGCGAACGTGAAACATGAGTTAGAAAAAGACAGAGATATATTCGTATCCTTTTCTATTTCATGCATCTCGTTCGCGAACGACTTTTGCGAACCAATTGTGCGTTGGCTAATTATCGTAAACAATATATGACTATCCTTCTCTAACACATTCTTCCGTCTACGATTGCGATTGCGATTAAGGCCTTTCTCCAATATGTTCCTAAATGTTTGCGTTGCGTGACTGACGCGTTGGTTTTTAAGCGCAGTGACGTCATCAAAGCATTGATACCAATCGCGAACGAAACTTTTGGTTTATGATTTTCAGACACTGAATTTTTTAATTATAAATATTAAATAATTAAAATTATTAAAAACCGTCGAGAAACATTTGCATTAAAAATTGTAAAGCTGGAAAACAGGGATAAAAGGAACATAAACCCAACTTTTTTTCGCGATTGGTATCAATGCTTTGATGACGTCACTGCGCTTGCGAACCAACGCGTCAGTCACGCGCAACACAAACATTTTGGAACATATTGGAGAAAGGCCTTTATGGTTACGTTTCTATTCTGCTCAGGCGTATAGTAACTGTTGTGGCCCACCTTTAGGTGAAGATCCGTTTCCATTAAAATTTGATGCTGATTGGAGCAGAACGTTACAGTTCGAAAAGCCTTTTTTATTCGTTGAGACGAATCGCTGGAACTTGCGGGAAACTCAAAAAAAATAATGTCACACTTGGAGAATAAAGTTATTGTTAAAATTGGGAAAAACACAATAAAACTCTTATTTTGGCAAAAAAAAACCCGCGAAGGGAAAAAACAATAAATTTATTCCACAGTTTATAGTTTACAGATTTTAAATTACAAACTTCAATAATTAATAATTCTTTAATTATTGCAAGATTTTAACACGATGGAAATGAAGAGTAAAGCTCTCACAATGTCTGAAAAATTCTGAAGTTCTATTTCTTTAGAAGGCCCTTATATAGGGTTCGTTTACGTTTTAAAAAGAGTCCCCATTTTCACATTTGACCTTTTATTCCTGCATGGGAAAACCGTTTATTGATTTAAATTACTATCCCTATTTTATTATTAAGCATAAAAAAAGTCCCTTTAACATTTAATGATTCATGTAATGTATATATATATATATATATATATATATATATATATATATATATATATATATATATATATATATTCCTGTAAATTACATTCTAAATTAAGAACATCTGTGGGTGCACTTGTGCAAATTAAAATAAGTCCCATACTTTAATAATAGGGGACTGAGATGTCTCATCTCTTATTTTAACAATATACGGCTTCCCCATTTACCCTTGATATTTCAAATCGCATTAATAATTTTAAGAATTCCTTGTTTTACCCTTCATATTTCAAATCTCATTAATAATTCTAAGAATTTCTTGTTTTCGCTGAATTTTCCCCCTTAAATTTACACCCAAAGAACAGATCTAAAATACGTTTTAGCAAATTAAGGTTTTTATTACTTAATCAATAATACATAAAAAAAGGAGAGAGAGAGAAAGAAAGAGAGTTAATTATTTCTTGACACATTAGATTTATTTGTTTTTTTGAATTGCTCATAAATTAGAATTAAACAAAAAAATAACCCTCGAATTATTTTTAAATCAGAATTAAATTTCCCTAGAAAAATTACTAGAACGTAGCGACAGCCATCACACCTCCCCCATTAAAATATTTAACTCTAAAAGAAATAAAAAGTAAGAATTGTGATAATTTTATTTATTTCTTATTTCAAAACCACGTACAAGAAAATAAAAGTTTATTTATTAAATTTTCAAAATTTTAAAATTATTAAAAAAACGAAGATATATATATGAGGCATTCTTCGTCAACGGAACCCTCCTGCTCTCCAAAAATGGTTTATGTTTAAATTATCGAGCATAGACTTAAAATTTAGCTAAAAAGGAATACTTTTAAATGCCGAATGGCACTTTTTGAAATTTCAAAATGGCGGCTGAAATATGGCGGGCTAATTTTCAAACATTAATTTAATTCGCTTGAAACTTGTTACTCGGGGGTTTTTGGGGTCGCTGATTACGAATATGAAGTCAGAATTTCAAAATTCAATATGGCGTATCCAATATGGCTGACAATTGAATTTGATTGAATTCAATAATCAACGAATGCAACAGTATGAAATTGTATTGAATTTTATGAAAGCGACATTAATAGCAGAATAATGTCTTGTGTAAATACCAGTTAAAGTTGATGCAAATTGATTAAAATACTCAATTTCTTCTAAAGATTTTGTTGAAGAATTATGTCATAAGCTTGCGAAATTAAAATCATATTCATTATTACAAAGCAGCAAATTTAGTATACGAAAAATCCGAAAAGTAATATTTGTGACATTCAATTCTATATAACAATATTCGCAAGAAACTTTACGAAAATTAAAGAAAATTTCTCAGGAATCCATCTTTCCGATACTAATCCGGGATTTTCTAGGTAATTTTCCGAGAATCAATACCTTGAGAATATTCAGGTATATTATTCAGTAGGAAAAATCAGTACATTTTTTTTTCTAGAAAATTATAATTTAGGACTAGTTGCTGATCAAATACTCATAGTACTAAGATTTCTCATTAGAAAGATATGACAGTGACAGACCTGTGTAACACAGAAACCTTTTTTTAAAATTTTTCAAGTTTACGAAAATCTCATAAAATTTAAAAATATCGTCCGATATATTTTACACAGTTAGAATTATTGAAAATTGCCCTGCTAAAAATAAAATCACAGAACGTCAAAAAATTAGTCAGGATCTCTGACGTTTTGAGACTGTTTTTGTTACGATTGCAGTCACAGAACACCACAATAAGTGAGGTTTAGTCAAAGAATCGTCAATAGTAGTCAGATTTTTTATGAGGGTCGGAGACCCTTTTTTTTGGCCATACCATAAATCATTAAACCCTGTGACTATTTGTGATGTTAAATGACATTTCTTTCTATAAAATAGTTTTGAAGATTCCTGACTTACTTCTCATGAATTCTGACTACAAATATTTAAAAATTAAAAAAAATCAATATTTTATCATTAAAAAAATAAATTATCGCACAACATTTTTTTATCTTTACGTTACACATACTTAATTATTATTTTTACAATTTATTATATTTATTTACTCCTATCGAAGAAAATCTCGCAAACGCAGGGAATCGAACTCACAACCTAACCAACGCAAACCGAATACCTAACCCCTGAGCTAAACTAACCTAACTGAGATCTTAAAAATAGAATACGGTTTTATGAAAATAGAAGATCTTATTACTTTTTTTCAATTTTATCAACATATTTTGTTGATGATTATTATTATTATTTTAAAAAAATTTTATAATTTGTAAAAATTAACAAGTAAAGTTAAAATAGGTATATTGTAATATTGATAAAAAAACATTTGTAGTCCAATTATCATATATTAATGTATTCAATTAATAAAATTTGCTTCAGCAAATATTTAATTAAACAAAAAATTCGTATGTAAATATTATTTGAATTCGAACTTAAAAGAATATGTGTAATATAGAAATAAAATATTCTAGAATAATAAGATACTGTCGGATTGTCTCAAGTAAACTCTGAGCGAATTTTATCAGGTTTTTCGCTCACGTTTTAGCACATTCATTACTATTATAATTAATTATAATGATAAGAATTAATTAATATGCATATATTAATTACTATATTATTAAAATTCAATTTAACATAATTCTTCCACAAATCAACTAAATAATTACTAATTTTAATTTCTCTTTTTAGCATACTGCACTATAATTAGATGCAATATTTGGTTCAAATCAAATTTATATTTAGTGAAAACTGGATCAAATTCGCTCAGAGAATGGTTGAGCGATCATTTCATATATTCTATTTTACAAGAGACCAGAATGTTTTTGCTCATCTAGTTGTAAAAAAATAAACTTTTATGTGAAATAGCCATCGATTTCTAATTTTTTTCAAATATATATATATATATATATAGTTAACACAGTGGTAAGAATAGGTTTTCAACATATGTTGCTTTCTTATAACTAAATGTAAGGAAACTAGCTTACTGTAAAATAAGAAGTACAAATTTGAAGTAGGGACCCTTTTCTGTCCTTGTCTTACAAACGTGATTCCATATATATTATATGTACGTTAGAAAAAGACAAAAAGAAAAGTATAGGCCAGAAGGATCTTTTATGGTTTTATGGCTTTTCATTGCAAAATTAAAAATTGTTGCATTTGAAAAAAATAATTTTTAAATATTATATTCGTAATGTACATGTTAATACAATTACATCGATATAAAATTTTTTGCAAATATTTTTAAATTATTGAGAATTAATTTTGGATAAACTTCCGAAAACCCCCCCCTTCCGATTTTAATGAAACTTGGTATACTTACGTAATTTCATGCGCTGATCACGAAAATGATAGTGAAAATTACCGCAAATTTCATTTTTATGGTGAAAACCATAAAAAACACCATAAAATTATGGTTTTTTGCGTTTAACTCGTAAAAAACGCAAAATTAAAAAAAATCGTTCTTACAAAAGTTGTAGAGCTTCTAAAAATGAACATTTTATGTCTTATACATTTTTTACCAAAAGTCATTACTTTTCGAGAAAAATGCAAAATATTTAAAAACGGTGAAAATCACCAACTTCTAGCTATTATCCACAAGAGGCAGATGTCTTATGTGACGGACAATATCTTTTAATAAAAAACCTTCTACTCTTTGCTGTGCAGGGCTATTTCCAAAAGAACTTTTAGGGGAAGAAATCTTGGAGGAGGGGGGTCGGGGTGGGTTCCGCACCTTCCAGTACCATTAAGAATGTGAATTTGACTGTCTGTTTTGAAAGAGAGCAACGATACTAGGGAAGGCGGGCTTCGCCCGCCTCTGCATTCTTTGCTGTGCAGGGCTACTTCCAGGGGGGGAGGGGGGGAAGACATCTTGGAGGAGGGGGGTCGGGGTGGGTTCCGTACCTTCCAGTACCATTAAGAATGTGAATTTGACTGTCTGTTTTGAAAGAGAGCAACGATACTAGGGAAGGCGGGCTTCGCCCGCCTCTGCATTCTTTGCTGTGCAGGGCTACTTCCAGGGGGGGAGGGGGGGAAGACATCTTGGAGGAGGGGGGTCGGGGTGGGTTCCGTACCTTTCAGTACCATTAAGAATGTGAATTTGACTGTCTGTTTTGAAAGAGAGCAACGATACTAGGGAAGGCGGGCTTCGCCCGCCTCTGCATTCTTTGCTGTGCAGGGCTACTTCCAGGGGGGAGGGGGGAAGACATCTTGGAGGAGGGGGGTCGGGGTGGGTTCCGTACCTTCCAGTACCATTAAGAATGTGAATTTGACTGTCTGTTTTGATAGAGAGCAACGATACTAGGGATGGCGCGCTTCGCCCGCCTCTGCATTCTTTGCTGTGCAGAGCTACTTCCAGGGGGGGAGGGGGGGAACACATCTTATATATTATATATACATAATATAAGTATAATATAATATAATATCATAATAATATAATATTCAAACGAATCAAATTTAATGTGCGATCTCTCAAAACTATCTTTATAGGAATTCCAGTTTCGTGGTATTAGTAATTTTTGTAGTGTGCTTTTCATGTTTCTGCATTTTTCTCGAAAACTAATGACTTTTGGTAAAAAATGTATAGGACATAAAATGTTCATTTTTAGAAGCTCTACAACTTTTGTAAGAACGATTTTTTTTAATTTTGCGTTTTTTACGAGTTAAACGCAAAAAACCATAATTTTATGGTGTCTTTTATGGTTTTCACCATAAAAATGAAATTTGCGGTAATTTTCACTATTATTTTCGTGATCAGCGCATGAAATTACGTAAGTATACCAAGTTTCATTAAAATCGGAAGGGGGGGGTTTTCGGAAGTGCACCCTTAATTTTAATTAATGGAGTATTTATTGTATAATCATTATGTAATTTTAGAGTTTTTACATAATGTTTTATATCATTGGAATCGTTAAAATCTATAAATTACAAATATAACATTTAAAAAAATATTTATTTAAATTTAAATAATTTTTTATTTTGCATTAAAAAGTCATAAAACCTGATGGACCCTCGAAAGGACCCTTCTATTGGAAAAAGGGAATATATAATATAATAGAGTTATATGGTGGGTTTGAGTGGCCTTGGTACCTCTCTTGGAACCCTTTTTACAAAAAAAAATAAAACGTAGTGAGAAATAGTCACTTTTTAGAAAACGTCAGGCCCATAAAAACTATTTAAGTCAGAATTAGTCAGCAGCATCACAAAACATCAAAATAGTCTCAAAACGTCAGGATTTCTGACGTTTTGAGACTGATTTCTGATTTTATTTTTAGCAGGGTGATCTTATATTTATGTAATCAGCTAACCTAAAAACCAGTAACTAACATTTATCATGTAAATCAATTACTCTAAAATATTCTTAGTAACAATTTTCATTAAAAAAATTACATTTAAATAAAATGGTCCGCCATACTGGATCCATAATATTGAATTTTTAAATTCTGACTTCAGATTCGTATTTAGCGACCCCAAAAACCTACGAGTAACATGTTTCAAGCAAATCCAATCAATTTTTAAAAAATTCGTCAGCCATATTGGATACGCCATAGTGAATTTTGAAATTCTGAAAAAGTGCCATTCGGCATTTAAAATTATTCCTTTTTAGCTAAATTTTAAGCCTATGCCCGATAATTTAAACATAAACCATTTTTGGAGAGCAGGGGGGTCCCGTTGACGAAGAATGCCTGATATATAAAAATATTATTTATTTATTAATTTTCGTGGTCGATATCATGATTGAGATCTCATTTCATTAAAGCCAAATTAGCTCCTGCGGGCATACCCATTAAAGGAGGAATTGGGTTAAATCTTACCCTGCCATCTCTGGTTCTCTCGAAATCAGTCCACAACAACTCAATAAGACGTGGGCGAGTTTCTGGACTAGGATAGCGCCATGCTACCAAAGGCCCACCTTGCACAGTGGACGGAAATAGAAAATCATTTGCCAAAAATCTAATTACATTAAAATCATATCTTTTTGTAGTAAATAATGTGAAAAATGAACATTAAACATTTTATTAATAAATAATTCGAACAAAAAATAATATTTAAGTGAAAAATGATAATAAAAAATAGAAAATTTTCGTAAATTATTAAAAATGATTAAACTTCCATAGAAATTATATTTCATTTGACCTTTTTTCAAGATTGGATACTTCTAAAGGCTTTAAAAGACTTAAAACATCTGGATGTAAATCACTATTCTTGCGTTTTGGAAGATGTCTTATTTCTGTGATCAATGGATCCGATGAAACTATCATTGAAGGAAAAACGTCTTCATTTGTGTTTTTTCTGGATGATTTTCTTGAATGATGCTCTCTGTTGGCCTTGAAAATTTTATTACATGCTTCCTGAGCTTCTTCGGAAAGTTGTCCAATAGGCAATATAGCGGTTTTAATAACTATGGAGCCATGAATTAATATTTTATGGTCTGCAGGAGGCATATAAAACCAAGGATATAATTTCACAAACAGTTTTGCAGTTTCTAAAGAATACTCATCAAAAGCTTGTTCATCAACGTCATGGCCACAAGAAATAGTACGTAATATCACAGAAAATCGATGTATAAGATTGCGATCAATTCCAGTGATATCTGACGACTTTTCTGGGTTTGAAAAAAATCTACGAGCAGTATTACCCTCATTCGTCGTCTCACTGCCACCAGGTTTTGGAAAATCAACTAGTAAACCCACTTCTTTCCTAAACAACTCTTGAATCTTCTTCTTTCTTTCTTCAACTTTTAACTTGTTCGCTTGCCCCCTTATTTGACATTTTTTAATTTCAAGTCTATAGGCCACGTGCAAAAGGCATTCGAAAAATCTTATCCATGCATGAAGTGTAGATAAGCCAAATGACAGAGATGTACAGTCAATTACTTTGGTGCGAACAATGTCAATCTTATTCATTTCAGTCGGAAGAGCACCACAGATGTAGCATTTCTGAGAAGAAGTTGACGTTATGGCATTACACACCTTTCCATCTATCATTGTAAACAAGAAATGATAAGCTAAGGCGATCTCTTCTCCATTAATATCATGCAAAGATGGTCGTAATTCGTGAATTTGTTGATCAATGAGTTCTTTTAATTTCAAAGTTTCTTCCGTAGTTTCTTTCCTAAAATAAAAAGCGATAGGTCTGCAATAACGAGTAGAAGATGGACGTGGATTCTGCCATAAAATTATTTTTTCTTTTGAATTTGGGTTACCTGATATTAATTGTAATGGTACACGAGAAGCTAAAAACATATTCGCGTCAGAAGGATCATGATTATCAAATTTCTGTTTATATTTACATTGACCAGAACTACCATCACAACCCCATTTGAAAATTATATTTAAATTTTCTAATTTTTTATCTGAAACAGTTTATAAAATCGAATTCTTACTTTGCATTAATCGCTGAGCAGTTTTGTCCAACAAACTTTGTAATTGTACTTCTACACTTGTGTCAGTTATTTTGACTTTTTTAGAATCTGGATAGCATTGCTTTTTTGCTTTTAAAACCTCGTCATACGATGGAAATATATTGATATTTTTAGACTTTACTTTTCTTCTCATGATTAGGTATTGTTCTTTTGATAATTTTGCACCAGTAATAATTGAAACAGCTTCTTCTGGAGTCAGTTTCACTTTTGATTCCTTTTGGGTTTCGTGTATTTTTGGGTTGCAAACGGATTCATTTAAATTTTCTTTGATAATTCTACTGGCGTCTTCATTTCCTCTTGACCTCAAAGTTACTTGAGCAGCAAGCAAAATCTGATTATCATCAATAGAAGAACGTAATTCTTCAACTTTTCTGTATTTAGTGCGAGTACTTGATTCACTAAAACTTAGTTTTGGACGACCTTTAGCTTGTCGTAATCCTTTTGACACTCTTACTGGAAGTATTGGATTAAAAAAATGAATTTCACGATCTAACCATTCAGTATTATTTTGTAAAAATCTTTCTATCGTTCTACTCGATTTTGCCACCTTTTATAATAATCCGAAATGAAACGCGAAAAACTCCTCTGATTTTCTGAGTATTCATTGAATTCTTTGTCGCTTCCGCAAAATTCCAGTGAATCTTTTATGTAAGTAATTAGAAATTGACGCTGAACGTTAAAATCATGAGAGGGTGAACTTCGTAGAACATCAACAAGTTATTTTCTTTTAAACGATTTAAATGTTTCTTTTTCGTCCATAACGAGATATTTTAATCTAAAATTGAATTTATAATAGTATTTAATTTTTTTGAATTATATTATTCTATTGATCATGTTTTTTTACAATTATTTGCTTTTATCACCCTACCGAAAGAGTGGTACTGGATTGGTACTGGGAAATTGGAACCAACTCAGTACTAATTTGGTGCATTTTGGTACTGAAATGGATTACAATTTTAACCCGAGTTTTATTTCTTAAAAAATTTGTAATTTTCATAACTCAACTTTAAAAAATATATATTAAGATTCGTTAATATTTCCAGATTATGAATATCTAAAATTTATCATAAAATAATTACATTTAAAAAAGTTATAATTTATCTCGTATACCTTAAGTTTGATAAAAAAATGGACATCATTTTTGAATTTAGCTGCCAAAGGAAATATCATATGCATAATAATGTATGAAAATAATATAAATCCATGAAAAACAAATATAAAGTTTTAGTTTAAACATATTGAAAAAGCTAGTCGCTTTTCACTTTTATGAGGGTTTTAACGGTAACTCGACCCTTTTCGCAGGTAAATTTCCCAGTACCCTTATAAAAATCCACCAAAACTTCGTTATAGCCAGTCTGCTGTTGACCGTTCTGACGAATAGGAATATTTAAATTAAATGTTGAGTTAAAAATTAAATTTGGAGTTTATTTATTTTGTTTATCCTCCCAAGAAATTCACTCCTTATTAGTTTAACGAGTGTGTGTTGTGAGTAAAAAATACATATATTATTTAAACTCATAGCACCAATACGATATTTAACAATATTTTAAAAGTATATTATTTAATAATTAAAAACTGAATTTGTTTAGTTATTTTATTAATTTTGAAACCTGATAATATAAATAAATATCAGAACATCTTTCCATTGTGTTCGCTCATATACTTTTAGAGATTAGAAAAAGTCCCGGTATGTCCCGGCAAAAAATTAAATATGTACATAATCTTGAAATTTTTAACATTAAATTAATTTTTGATTTAGCTGCCCCGATCTGCCCATTTACGAGAAAAAAATTTTTTTATTTCATTTTTACGTTTTTATAACCAAATATTTTGTATGAAACTTGCTCTGACTCGCAATTGTTTTATGCGACTAATAACCTGAAAACCTTGCAAAGTTTTTGCAAAAGTATATTTATTTACGTTTTCCAAAGTTTTCGTTCAGAGATGATTTTTTAAAATATTTTGAAAGTAAGTACAATATTTTTCGAGTTACCGTTAAAACCCTCATAAAAGTGAAAAGCGACTAGCTTTTTCAATATGTTTAAACTAAAACTTTATATTTGTTTTTCATGGATTTATATTATTTTCATACATTATTATGCATATGATATTTCCTTTGGCAGCTAAATTCAAAAATGATGTCCATTTTTTTATCAAACTTAAGGTATACGAGATAAATTATAACTTTTTTAAATGTAATTATTTTATGATAAATTTTAGATATTCATAATCTGGAAATATTAACGAATCTTAATATATATTTTTTAAAGTTGAGTTATGAAAATTACAAATTTTTTAAGAAATAAAACTCGGGTTAAAATTGTAATCCTTCAACAAAGGACCTTTGAGTTTATTGTTCAAGGAGGGATTGCAATATAATTTCCAAACTTAACTGAAATTTTCTACAAACTATTATGTTTTTTTTTGCTGCCCAGTAAAAAAAAAGTATAGACAGTAAGGAAAAAGTATAGACTCATAGCTTAGTGGCTATACCGTTCGGCATGTAATGACGGTATAGAGACGTTACGGTGTATACTTTTTTCTTACCGTGAATACGGTTCACCTGGATTGTTTGAATTGATGTGTATTAACGCGATTTGACATTGTCAATGAAAAAGCCGATTGTTTTGAAGTGTAATAATGCCGATTACGAGGAGGAGCGACGAAATTTTATCTAAAAGTTAAAAAGGTAAATGTGACAGGCACGAGACCTGCGAGAGTTGTTACCACTGGATTGAGGAAATGCATCATTACTGACAAAAAGTATTCGACAGAAACTTACCGACAGAAAGTTACTAGGAAGAGCGGCAAATTCAAATCGTCAAATTAAATTCGAATGAATATATACATAATTTAATGTAGTTTTTTTATTTTAAATCAAGTATAGTATTTTAAATAATTAAATACCGATATTAAATAATTAATGTTTATTATAAAAATTGACATATAGACATGAAAATTTTTTCATTTTTAGCATTTAAATCTGTGAAATAATGAAATATTGTAATTTTATTTTTTAATTACAAAAAATTATTATTTTTTATTAATTATTAATAATTAAATTTTTTTCATAAAAATAAAAATGTACTGCAAAGAATATGTTTTATGCATTGAAAAATAAAAATTTGTTAAAATATATTATTTCTATATTTTGTAAATAAAGTTATTTATTAAAATAATTTTTTTATTTATAAAATTGAAATAGATTAAAAAATTAATGTTTTAAATTAAAAATTTTTTATTTGAATTAATATATGTAATTAACTATTATGAAAATTAATTAGTCGTTAAATTTTTTTTTTTTTTTAATAATAACTAATCTTTTTTTACCTATAAACAAATTTAATTTTATTTTGAACAAAATTATATTTTTAATGATAAAAACTTTGTTATTTTACATAGAGACGAATAATATTATACTTTTTTTATTTGTGAGTGAGAAGTGACCAAAACCAAATAATTGTAAATCATCGTAAAAATATTTTAAAAGGGATAGAAACAAAACAATACATTTTAAAATTATACAACACAAGAATACTCGCAAGTCGCATATACGCGTATGAAACAAATTATAAGCATTAAAAATTATTGTAGGATAAAAGAATGCGTTTAAATATAAAAGAAATTCACAAATAAAAAAATATCGTTTAAGAGTGTCGAACGGTCTCTGAAATTCGTTGGCATTCAATAATCGCCCTATAAAAACGGCACTGAACGTGAAAATGATAAACATTGAGTTTAAAATACTTTTTTCTCAAAACGCGGACACTTTTTTCAAAATCGGAAAAAATACCAAGGATCCTTATCTTATAAATTTCTTAAATCCGAAAGATTGTGCAAATCTATACAAAAATGCGATTGTAAAACGAAAAGTACGAAAGTAATATAATGACAGCTGCGACATTGTGCTCCCTGCATGCTTCTGCCACCTAACGGCTGCAGGACGTAATAAACCTAAAATTATATTACTTTCGTACTTTTCGTTTTACAATCGCATTTGCGAGTATTCTTGTGTTGTATAATTTTAAAATGTATTGTTTTGTTTCTATCCCTTTTAAAATATTTTTACGATGATTTACAATTATTTGGTTTTGGTCACTTCTCACTCACAAATAAAAAAAGTATAATATTATTCGTCTCTATGTAAAATAACAAAGTTTTTATCATTAAAAATATAATTTTGTTCAAAATAAAATTAAATTTGTTTATAGGTAAAAAAAGATTAGTTATTATTAAAAAAAAAAAAAAATTTAACGACTAATTAATTTTCATAATAGTTAATTACATATATTAATTCAAATAAAAAATTTTTAATTTAAAACATTAATTTTTTAATCTATTTCAATTTTATAAATAAAAAAATTATTTTAATAAATAACTTTATTTACAAAATATAGAAATAATATATTTTAACAAATTTTTATTTTTCAATGCATAAAACATATTCTTTGCAGTACATTTTTATTTTTATGAAAAAAATTTAATTATTAATAATTAATAAAAAATAATAATTTTTTGTAATTAAAAAATAAAATTACAATATTTCATTATTTCACAGATTTAAATGCTAAAAATGAAAAAATTTTCATGTCTATATGTCAATTTTTATAATAAACATTAATTATTTAATATCGGTATTTAATTATTTAAAATACTATACTTGATTTAAAATAAAAAAACTACATTAAATTATGTATATATTCATTCGAATTTAATTTGACGATTTGAATTTGCCGCTCTTCCTAGTAACTTTCTGTCGGTAAGTTTCTGTCGAATACTTTTTGTCAGTAATGATGCATTTCCTCAATCCAGTGGTAACAACTCTCGCAGGTCTCGTGCCTGTCACATTTACCTTTTTAACTTTTAGATAAAATTTCGTCGCTCCTCCTCGTAATCGGCATTATTACACTTCAAAACAATCGGCTTTTTCATTGACAATGTCAAATCGCGTTAATACACATCAATTCAAACAATCCAGGTGAACCGTATTCACGGTAAGAAAAAAGTATACACCGTAACGTCTCTATACCGTCATTACATGCCGAACGGTATAGCCACTAAGCTATGAGTCTATACTTTTTCCTTACTGTCTATACTTTTTTTTTACTGGGCAGCAAAAAAAAACATAATAGTTTGTAGAAAATTTCAGTTAAGTTTGGAAATTATATTGCAATCCCTCCTTGAACAATAAACTCAAAGGTCCTTTGTTGAAGGATTACAATTTTAACCCGAGTTTTATTTCTTAAAAAATTTGTAATTTTCATAACTCAACTTTAAAAAATATATATTAAGATTCGTTAATATTTCCAGATTATGAATATCTAAAATTTATCATAAAATAATTACATTTAAAAAAGTTATAATTTATCTCGTATACCTTAAGTTTGATAAAAAAATGGACATCATTTTTGAATTTAGCTGCCAAAGGAAATATCATATGGGCAAATCTAAAAAACAGGTAACTTTCGTGTGACTTGGGCTTATTTTTAATGGTACACATTATATTAACCCAGTTGCTTGTGAATTACATATATTTACTGATACTTGAATGATACGAAACAGTTTTTAAGTGATTTAGTAAATAACTTAAATGTTATATGAATGTAAATGCCAGAAAACAACAAAAAATTAAAAATTTGTGTGTGACTTATCAGATATGTAAAATGAAATGTAGAATAACTTTTGAAGCACTCCATATAAATATTTGAAATTTTACATGCTATTTGTATTTATAATAACATTTCAATTATACTATGTAAGTAAATTGTGCAGTCAAAAATATCAAAATGATAAGGAATCGAAAAGATGTGACTTTACTTTCCATTATTTTGAAAAGTTTCAGCTTTTCGCTTGTAGTTTTTGAAGCACTTATTTAAAAAACATTTCGAAGTATGCATTGAATTCTTCAAATAATTACGAATAAATCGGTACATTAACAAAAGTTGTGCTTTTAAAATAAACTTACATTTAAAGGTAAAATAATCTGCTACATACAGCGTAAACCTTTTTCCAACGACACTTTAATTAAAGGCACACTTACAAAATAAGTCAAAACCGCCTAAATCTTTTTGTAATTATCATTTTACTTATTTTTACATATATATGTAAAATGCTTCAAAAAAATCTTTATTAGAAATGTATAAAAACGTGATTTACTGCATCGTGTGATTTTTCACATATGCAATTTGAAGTTTACGCAAGGTTATTTTTTAAAAATTAGTCAAATTCTATGTTTTTTTTTTAATAACGATGTTCAGACGAGTTGTCTATTGTAACCTGTTCACAAACGTCAAAAATCAAGAAAACACAATGTCTGCAGGTAATTTAATACTCTTTTTATATTTTTACAAAAATAGAGCTTTTCTAGAATAGTATTTACTTACTAAAATTTTTTAAAAAGAATCAAAATACACTTGAAGAAAATAGAGACAAAAAGAAGAATACGGGTGCAATAACTCGTAAGCATGGTTATAACACAAGGTAAAAAATTTGAGGTTAATTTTTATAAATGTTTGTTTATGTTTTTAGTTCATAATTTGTTAATAAATAATAATAATAATAATATAAATCAAATTTTGATGATTTTTTTATTTAATATAAGCAGTTTGTGATATCTCTTGATATCTCGAAATATATAGCCGTGACGTAACAAATGCAGAAGTTTATTTTCGGTCTAACTTTTGAAGCACTTTATGAAAATGAATTACATTTATATTTTCTGATTTATTGAACGATTATGAGTAAAATGATATAAAAACCACATGTGTGCTTACAAATTTAAAAATTTTACTTTTTTTTGTCGAAGTGTGCATGTTTTTTAGATTTGCCCATATGCATAATAATGTATGAAAATAATATAAATCCATGAAAAACAAATATAAAGTTTTAGTTTAAACATATTGAAAAAGCTAGTCGCTTTTCACTTTTATGAGGGTTTTAACGGTAACTCGAAAAATATTGTACTTACTTTCAAAATATTTTAAAAAATCATCTCTGAACGAAAACTTTGGAAAACGTAAATAAATATACTTTTGCAAAAACTTTGCAAGGTTTTCAGGTTATTAGTCGCATAAAACAATTGCGAGTCAGAGCAAGTTTCATACAAAATATTTGGTTATAAAAACGTAAAAATGAAATAAAAAAATTTTTTTCTCGTAAATGGGCAGATCGGGGCAGCTAAATCAAAAATTAATTTAATGTTAAAAATTTCAAGATTATGTACATATTTAATTTTTTGCCGGGACATACCGGGACTTTTTCTAATCTCTAAAAGTATATGAGCGAACACAATGGAAAGATGTTCTGATATTTATTTATATTATCAGGTTTCAAAATTAATAAAATAACTAAACAAATTCAGTTTTTAATTATTAAATAATATACTTTTAAAATATTGTTAAATATCGTATTGGTGCTATGAGTTTAAATAATATATGTATTTTTTACTCACAACACACACTCGTTAAACTAATAAGGAGTGAATTTCTTGGGAGGATAAACAAAATAAATAAACTCCAAATTTAATTTTTAACTCAACATTTAATTTAAATATTCCTATTCGTCAGAACGGTCAACAGCAGACTGGCTATAACGAAGTTTTGGTGGATTTTTATAAGGGTACTGGGAAATTTACCTGCGAAAAGGGTCGAGTTACCGTTAAAACCCTCATAAAAGTGAAAAGCGACTAGCTTTTTCAATATGTTTAAACTAAAACTTTATATTTGTTTTTCATGGATTTATATTATTTTCATACATTATTATGCATATGATATTTCCTTTGGCAGCTAAATTCAAAAATGATGTCCATTTTTTTATCAAACTTAAGGTATACGAGATAAATTATAACTTTTTTAAATGTAATTATTTTATGATAAATTTTAGATATTCATAATCTGGAAATATTAACGAATCTTAATATATATTTTTTAAAGTTGAGTTATGAAAATTACAAATTTTTTAAGAAATAAAACTCGGGTTAAAATTGTAATCCATTTCAGTACCAAAATGCACCAAATTAGTACTGAGTTGGTTCCAATTTCCCAGTACCAATCCAGTACCACTCTTTCGGTAGGGTGATAAAAGCAAATAATTGTAAAAAAACATGATCAATAGAATAATATAATTCAAAAAAATTAAATACTATTATAAATTCAATTTTAGATTAAAATATCTCGTTATGGACGAAAAAGAAACATTTAAATCGTTTAAAAGAAAATAACTTGTTGATGTTCTACGAAGTTCACCCTCTCATGATTTTAACGTTCAGCGTCAATTTCTAATTACTTACATAAAAGATTCACTGGAATTTTGCGGAAGCGACAAAGAATTCAATGAATACTCAGAAAATCAGAGGAGTTTTTCGCGTTTCATTTCGGATTATTATAAAAGGTGGCAAAATCGAGTAGAACGATAGAAAGATTTTTACAAAATAATACTGAATGGTTAGATCGTGAAATTCATTTTTTTAATCCAATACTTCCAGTAAGAGTGTCAAAAGGATTACCACAAGCTAAAGGTCGTCCAAAACAAGTTTTAGTGAATCAAGTACTCGCACTAAATACAGAAAAGTTGAAGAATTACGTTCTTCTATTGATGATAATCAGATTTTGCTTGCTGCTCAAGTAACTTTGAGGTCAAGAGGAAATGAAGACGCCAGTAGAATTATCAAAGAAAATTTAAATGAATCCGTTTGCAACCCAAAAATACACGAAACCCAAAAGGAATCAAAAGTGAAACTGACTCCAGAAGAAGCTGTTTCAATTATTACTGGTGCAAAATTATCAAAAGAACAATACCTAATCATGAGAAGAAAAGTAAAGTCTAAAAATATCAATATATTTCCATCGTATGACGAGGTTTTAAAAGCAAAAAAGCAATGCTATCCAGATTCTAAAAAAGTCAAAATAACTGACACAAGTGTAGAAGTACAATTACAAAGTTTGTTGGACAAAACTGCTCAGCGATTAATGCAAAGTAAGAATTCGATTTTATAAACTGTTTCAGCCCTACCGAAAGAGTGGTACTGGAATGGTACTGAATTGGACTTGGCTTGAGTTCCACTTCAGTACCACTACCTGATAACCCATAAGGAGACATTTTTAAAGTACTTTAACAATAGTTTTAAAGGTATATAAGATCAACAAACCGTCTCTCATGATATACGTGTAAAACAGCAAAAAAAAACATAATAGTTTGTAGAAAATTTCTGTTAAGTTTGGAAATTATATTGCAATCCCTCCTTGAACAATAGATCCCTAGGTCCTTTGTTGAAGGATTAAAATTTTAACCCGAGTTTTATTGCTTAAAAAATTTGTAATTTTAATAACTCAACTTTAAAAAATATATATTCAGATTCGTTAATATTTCCAGATTATGAATATCTAAAATTTATCATAAAATAATTACATTTAAAAAAGTTATAATTTATCTCGTATACCTTAAGTTTGATAAAAAAATGGACATCATTTTTGAATTTAGCTGACAAAGGAAATATCATATGCATAATAATGTATGAAAATAATATAAATCCATGAAAAACAAATATAATATTGAAAAAAATATAAAGTTTTAGTTTAAACATATTGAAAAAGCTAGTCGCTTTTCACTTTTATGAGGGTATTAACGGTAACTCGACCCTTTTCGCAGGTAAATTTCCCAGTTCCATTTCAGTACCAAAATGCACCAAATTAGTACTGAGTTGGTACTGAGATCTCAGTTCCAATTTCCCAGTACCAATCCAGTACCAGCCTTCCGGTAGGGAGATAAAAAATTAGAAAATTTAAATATAATTTTCAAATGGGGTTGTGATGGTAGTTCTTTGTCAGCTAAATTCAAAAATGATGTCCATTTTTTTTATCAAACTTAAGGTATACGAGATAAATTATAACTTTTTTAAATGTAATTATTTTATGATAAATTTTAGATATTCATAATCTGGAAATATTAACGAATCTGAATATATATTTTTTAAAGTTGAGTTATTAAAATTACAAATTTTTTAAGCAATAAAACTCGGGTTAAAATTTTAATCCTTCAACAAAGGACCTAGGGGTCTATTGTTCAAGGAGGGATTGCAATATAATTTTCAAACTTAACAGAAATTTTCTACAAACTATTATGTTTTTTTGCTGTTTTACACGTATATCGTGAGAGACGGTTTGTTGATCTTATATACCTTTAAAACTATTGTTAAAGTACTTTAAAAATGTCTTCTTATGGGTTATCAGGTAGTGGTACTGAAGTGGAACTCAAGCCAAGTCCAATTCAGTACCATTCCAGTACCACTCTTTCGGTAGGGAATAGATTTCATCATTATTTAAAAGAAAGATTTTTTTGTATTGTTTGACCCCCCTCCTCTTAACCTTTTTTTTTAATTTACAGCTGTAAATGTAACACTTAAAGGATGGTGAATGATTTCAGGCAGTTGATTAATTTGATTCGGATTTTCATTTCCCATGATAATAAAATTTGTTTCATTAAAAACAATTAAACAATCGATAAGTCCTTTTATTTATTTATTATTTTGACAAGGAAAAACACTATGACTCTACCTGTCAATTGTTGTCAATAAAGTGACTGAAAGCATAGACTGCAACTAGACTAGTGACAGAAATTTTCATGAAGGTGCTTTCACATCCTTTAAATGGAAACTGATGGAGCATTTACACCTTCGGCAAAAAATTTTCTTCACTTTGCATTTTCTGAAATACACTTACCTGATTGGTTGTCCACAATGAATGAGATTCTGGACAACCAATCAGGTAAGTGTATTTCGGAAAATGCAAAGGGAAAAAAATTTTTTGCCGAAGGTGTAAATGCTCCATCAATTGAAATCAAGTAACAGGGTTGGGTAGATGATAAGCTTTCATAAAGGTGCTTTCACATCATTGTTTTTTTTATTTAAGTAAGAAAACCTTTACATTTAGTACAATTAATTAATTTAAATAATATTAAATATTTGTAAATTGAAGTTGATCTTTATGAACTATTTTGGTTTCGTTTGTTTGCATTTTTTTAATTTTTACATTTAGTTCACCAATTAATTCTTCAATTATATATGGTCCTTCAAAAAAAGGATCAAATTTTTTATCATTTCTAACTGGAATTTTTAAATTAACAAGATCTCCTATTTGATAATTTACTGAATGAGAATTTTTATCATTATAAGTTTTTGATTTTCTTTTTGCTTTTAAAAGTTGTTCATGAGCTGAGACTCGGGCGGTATCTAATTTATGGAAAAGTTCTTGTAAATATTGAAGACAGGTTTTTTTCAACAGATTTTGAGAAAAACTGGATGGTATAATAGCTTATTTTCCGGATACAAGTGTATATGGGGCAAATCCAGTTGCCTCATGAACTTGTGTATTATATGAAAAGATGGCGTACCTTAACCATTCATCCCAAGTTTGGGCATCACCAAACTGACGAAGGTACTCAATTAATGATTGATGACTTCTTTCTAAAGAACCAAAAGATTGTGGATGATAGGCAGTAGATTCAATTTTTTCAATATTAAAATTTTGCAGAAAGCTTTCATAACTTGACTAGTAAAATTTCTGCCTTGATCACTGTGAATGACCCTGGGGTCATTGGCTCATTGTCTCATTGGCTGTCGAGTTCTTAATCTAGAAATTTTATTTCTTTGACAATTTTGACATTTATTTATAATATTTTGAATTTCGGTTTTCATCCCTAGCCAATAATAAAGAGCTTTAATTCGTGTATAAGTTTTTGATCTTCCTTTATGTCCACCTACAGTTGATTCATGAAATTCCTTAATAATTTTATTTCATTCAGTAATTTCAGGATTTTTAATTTCTCCAGAACAAATTTTAAATTTAAATGCAGAATCAGAAAATTGTTGACAAATCAATTTTTCAACAGAAAACCAAATAACTTCATCAATGCCATTTCCCTTGTTTAAAACTTTTACTTTTAAAACATTTAAGGATTCCATAGCCCTTTTGAGAGCAAGAATTGCATCTGATAAAATATTTAAATTGGTTTTATCTTGAAATCGTTTTTTAACTATGACATGAAAAATGTATCGATTATTTTGAGCGAAGACAACAACTTGTCCAACATTGTATTCATTCTTTTTAAATGTTTCTGGACTAAGTAAACTATTTCCAATTAATTCTTTGCTGATATTAGATTCAAAAATGCAATCATCCGACATAAAACCCTGCCAGAAGGGTCCCTGGCGGATTCGATTTGCGTAATGTCTACTTAACTAAGTGGACTTTAGGTAGACATTAGGTAAACATGTAAAAAAACGTATAGAAAAGCTATTAATCGACTTATTATGATAAAAAAAAGTTGATAAAAGGGTAAATGAATGTTTATAGAGTAAATTCGTACAAAATTTGTAATTAATAAAGCATTAAATAATTAATAATGAATGGAAATGTGCGCGAGGTACCTGATCAGTTCAGCTGTACAATTATTTTCGTGCTATTTTCATGAAAAGAATATAAATTAACGGCAAAAACAATTGATATTTATAAAAAAGTGTAAAATTGATTTAATTTGAGTGTTTGCAATACGAATTATTAAATAATAATTAAGTTTTAATCAAATGTGAATAGTGTTGTAAAAACCTGTGAAAACTAATGAGTTACTACATTACCGATCGCATATGATAATAAAAAGTTCTCGATGAGTGTAACAAAAAAGCTGCAATCATGTCCGTAATTTTGGACGAGAAACAATTATGAAATCAATAATTATTTGTATAACTTTATTCTGCATTTTAAAATTCACTTTTTATTTTCTTTCAAAGCAAAAGCTTGGAAGAAAACATGCTCGCACTGTATTGTAAAAACTGGTGACGCCATCTCTGGCAATCTCGGAAATTATGTACTTGGTTAAATTGGAGCTTTTTTATTACACTCATCGAGAACTTTTTATTATCATATGCGATCGGTAATGTAGTAACTCATTAGTTTTCACAGGTTTTCACAACACTATTCACATTTGATTAAAACTTAATTATTATTTAATAATTCGTATTGCAAACACTCAAATTAAATCAATTTTACTCTTTTTTATAAATATCAATTGTTTTTGCCGTTAATTTATATTCTTCCCTGCTAAAAATAAAATTAGAAATCAGTCTCAAAACGTCAGAAATCCTGACGTTTTGAGACTATTTTGATGTTCTGTGATGCTGCTGACTAATTCTGACTTAAATAGTTTTTATGGGCCTGACGTTTTCTAAAAAGTGACGATTTCTCACTACGTTTTATTTTTTTTGTAAAAAGGGTTCCAAGAGAGGTACCAAGGCCACTCAAACCCACCATATAACTCTATTATATTATATATTCCCTTTTTCCAACAGAAGGGTCCTTTCGAGGGTCCATCAGGTTTTATGACTTTTTAATGCAAAATAAAAAATTATTTAAATTTAAATAAATATTTTTCTAAATGTTATATTTGTAATTTATAGATTTTAACGATTCCAATGATATAAAACATTATGTAAAAACTCTAAAATTACATAATGATTATACAATAAATACTCCATTAATTAAAATTAATTCTCAATAATTTAAAAATATTTGCAAAAAATTTTATATCGTTGTAATTGTATTAACATGTACATTACGAATATAATATTTAAAAATTATTTTTTTCAAATGCAACAATTTTTAATTTTGCAATGAAAAGCCATAAAACCATAAAAGATCCTTCTGGCCTATACTTTTCTTTTTGTCCTTTTCTAACGTACATATAATATATATGGAATCACGTTTGTAAGACAAGGACAGAAAAGGGAAGGCGTCAATGACTACGACTATACTTTTAAAGTCCCTACTTCAAATTTGTATTTATTATTTTACAGTAAGCTAGTTTCCTTACATTTAGTTATAAGAAAGCAACATATGTTGAAAACCTATTCTTACCATTGCACAGTGGCCGATTTCCCGAAAAACCTGGCCAAAAGTCAAAAAATTTTTTTTAGAAATTTATACTTTTTATTGTTGAATATTATAAAGGAGGGTTCACTGCATAATTTTGCGAAAAAAAATTACACTTTTTTTATCACCAATTTATTATGTGAACAAGTAAAAGTGATCTTTGCCAGAGATTTACTCAGAACGTTTCATAACTATAAATTTTCGTCACAGTTAAAATAGTGAAAATATACTAATATACAGCAGATTTTTGAATATCTTTTTTTGGGAATTATTAACAAAGGTGTATGAAATATGTTGAATGTATTTATAATCACATTTAAAACGTACAGTTTTTAAAAAATGACATTAAACATCGCTATTCATGGCGACGATTTTTGTATTGTTTTATCAACGTAAATCAAGAAAATAGTTGTGAAATCCACCGATATCCGCGCTCTACCTGGTATTATCATAAACTAGAATATATTTTTAATTCATTTTAATTGAAATCAGTTGCCCCAAGCTGCCCCTGCAGTTTTGGTATCACTTTTTATTTCACTAAGCGCGGTTTACCGACGCCGCGTTGCACCGGCCGGCGGTGCAACTGAACGTGAAAGACTGACTTTTTCTTCATTCGCATTCGCTTTAAACTAAAATTTAAGCACTGTCTGTAATTTAAAAAAAATAAGCTCTAACACATTTACGCAATTTTATAATACCAGCAAATATTTTGGATCCGCCATATTGAATTTGATAAAACAAATGTAAAATTTGATTTCAGAAACCAAGTAAACGTAAGTATACTAAGTTTGGTTAAAATCGTACCATTTTTTAATTTTTAGCAAAGTTTTTTAAAATCTAAACGGCCATTTTGGATCCGCCATTTTGAATTTGACACAACCAATGTAAAATTTGAATTCAGAAGCCCAAAAAACATAGGTATACCAATTTTGGTTGAAATCGTATCATTTTTCGATTTTCAGCAAAGTTTTTTAAAATCTAAACGGCCATTTTGGATCCGCCATTTTGAATTTGACACAACCAATGTAAAATTTGAATTCAGAAGCCCAAAAAACATGGATATACCAATTTTGATTGAAATCGTATCATTTTTCGATTTTCAGCAAAGTTTTTTAAAATCTAAACGGCCATTTTGGATCCGCCATTTTGAATTTGACACAACCAATGTAAAATTTGAATTCAGAAGCCCAAAAAACATAGGTATACCAATTTTGGTTGAAATCGTATCATTTTTCGATTTTCAGCAAAGTTTTTTAAAATCTAAACGGCCATTTTGGATCCGCCATTTTGAATTTGACACAACCAATGTAAAATTTGAATTCAGAAGCCCAAAAAACATAGGTATACCAATTTTGGTTGAAATCGTATCATTTTTCGATTTTCAGCAAAGTTTTTTAAAATCTAAACGGCCATTTTGGATCCGCCATTTTGAATTTGACACAACCAATGTAAAATTTGAATTCAGAAGCCCAAAAAACATGAGTATACCAATTTTGGTTGAAATCATATCATTTTTCGATTTTTGGCCAGGTTTTTAGAGAAATCGGCCACTGTGCATTGTGTTAACTCTATATATATATATATATATATATATGTGCCATTCCAGGAGTTTTTTTAGCACTTTTCGGAGTAACCTTTCCAAATTAAATGAAACATTTTCTTAATAATATTGATTAATATAAAGGTCCAAAAAAATCACTTTTTAAGTAAAAACAATTGTTTATTTAAAAAATACAACAATAAATAATGCAAAAAATTCACTTTTTTCCTGCAACTCCAAATAAATTGGTTTAAAGATCAAAATTTTCCTTATTTTTCAAGCTTTAATACCGCACAAGAAACATAGAGTCCGAGAAAATATTCAACTCACAATTTTTTAAACAATGTTTGTTTACTTTTTTGTATTTTATTTACTGTGAAACGTCTGCTAAAGCTGCGCGCGACGTTTGGAAGTTGTCACTTTCCTTATTGAGCAGAAGCTCATTACACTAACGTAGTAAAAAACATGTTGTGTGAAAAGTGAGGTTTTTCATCCTTCAAAAATGTTTTTTATGATTTTTTACTGCAAAGTAGATAATTAAAAACCATTCAATGTGATGACCAGAAATTTTTACGTTTCGTTTAATGACAACATAACGTCACTTTTCGCACAACATGCTTTCTACTACGCTAGTGTAATGAGCTTCTGCTCAATAAGGAAAGCGACAACTTCTAAACGTCGCGCGCAGCTTTAGCAGACGTTTCACAGTAAATAAAATACAAAAAAGTAAACAAACATTGTTTAAAAAATTGTGAGTTGAATATTTTCTCGGACTCTATGTTTCTTGTGCGGTATTAAAGCTTGAAAAATAAGGAAAATTTTGATCTTTAAACCAATTTATTTGGAGTTGCAGGAAAAAAGTGAATTTTTTGCATTATTTATTGTTGTATTTTTTAAATAAACAATTGTTTTTACTTAAAAAGTGATTTTTTTGGACCTTTATATTAATAAATATTATTAAAAAAATGTTTCATTTAATTTGGAAAGGTTACTCCGAAAAGTGCTAAAAAACTCCTGGAATGGCACACACATATATATATATATATATATATATATATATATATATTTGAAAAAATTAGAAATCGCTGGCTATTTCACATAAAAGTTTATTTTTTTACAACTAGATGAGCAAAAACATTCTGGTCTCTTGTAAAATAGAATATATGAATTGATCGCTCAATCAATCTCTGAGCGAATTTGATCCAGTTTTCACTAAATATAAATTTGATTTGAACCAAATATTACATCTAATTATAGTGCAGTATGCTAAAAAGAGAAATTAAAATTAGTAATTATTTAGTTGATTTGTGGAAGAATTATGTTCAATTGAATTTTAATAATATAGTAATTAATATATGCATATTAATTAATTCTTATCATTATAATTAATTATAATAGTAATGAATGTGCTAAAACGTGAGCGAAAAACCTGATAAAATTCGCTCAGAGTTTACTTGAGACAATCCGATAGTATCTTATTATTCTAGACTATTTTATTTGTATATTACACATATTCTTTTAAGTTCGAATTCAAATAATATTTACATACGAATTTTTTGTTTAATTAAATATTTGCTGAAGCAAATTTTATTAATTGAATACATTAATATATGATAATTGGACTACAAATGTTTTTTGATCAATATAACAATATACCTATTTTAACTTTACTTGTTAATTTTTAAAAATTATAAAATTTTTTTAAAATAATAATAATAATTATCAACAAAATATGTTGATAAAATTGAAAAAAAGTAATAAGATCTTCTATTTTCATAAAACCGTATTCTTTTTTTAAGATCTCAGTTAGGTTAGTTTAGCTCAGGGGTTAGGTATTCGGTTTGCGTTCGTTAGGTTGTGAGTTCGATTCCCTGCGTTTGCGAGATTTTCTTCGATAGGAGTAAATAAATATAATAAATTGTAAAAATAATAATTATGAATGTGTAACGTAAAGATAAAAAAATGTTGTACGATAATTTATTTTTTTAATGATAAAATATTGATTTTTTTAAATTTTTAAATATTTGTAGTCAGAATTCATGAGAAGTAAGTCAGGAATCTTCAAAACTATTTTATAGAAAGAAATGTCATTTAACATCACAAATAGTCACAGGGTTTAATGATTTATGGTATGGCAAAAAAAAGGGTCTCCGACCCTCATAAAAAATCTGACTACTATTGACGATTCTTTGACTAAACCTCACTTATTGTGGTGTTCTGTGACTGCAATCGTAACAAAAACAGTCTCAAAACGCGAGTCAAAACGTCAGAGATCCTGACTAATTTTTTTACGTTTTGTGATTTTATTTTTAGCAGGGTTTTCATGAAAATAGCACGAAAATAATTGTACAGCTGAACTGATCAGGTACCTCGCGCACATTTCCATTCATTATTAATTATTTAATGCTTTATTAATTACAAATTTTGCACGAATTTACTCTATAAACATTCATTTACCCTTTTATCAACTTTTTTTTATCATAATAAGTCGATTAATAGCTTTTCTATACGTTTTTTACATGTTTACCTAATGTCTACCTAAAGTCCACTTAGTTAAGTAGACATTACGCAAATCGAATCCGCCAGGGGTGGTACTGGATTGGTACTGGAAAATTGGAACTGAGGACTCAGTACCAACTCAGTACTAATTTGGTACATTTTGGTACTGAAATGGAACTAGGAAATTTACCTGCCAAAAGGATCGAGTTACCGTTAATACCCTCATAAAAGTGAAAAGCGACCAGCTTTTTCAATATGTTTAAACTAATACTTTATATTTATTTCAATGTTATATTTGTTTTTCCTGGATTTATATTATTTTCATACATTATTATGCATATGATATGTCCTTCGGCAGCTAAATTCAAAAATGATGTCCATTTTTTTGTCAAACTTAAGGTAAACGAGATAAATTATAACTTTTTTAAATGTAATTATTTTTTGATAAATTTTAGATATTCATAATCTGGAAATATTAACGAATCTCAATATATATTTTTTAAAGTTGAGTTATTAAAATTATAAATTTTTTAAGCAAAAAAACTCGGGTTAAAATTTTAATCCTTTAATAAAGAACTTAGGGGTCTATTGCTCAAGGAGGGATTGCAATATAATTTCCAAACTTAACTGAAATTTTCTACAAACTATTATGTTTTTTTTGCTGTTTTACACGTATATCGTGAGAGACGGTTTGTTAATCTTATATACCTTTACAACTATTGTTAAAGTACTTTAAAAATGTCTTCTTATGGGTTATCAGGTAGTAGGGAATGTACCACATGACCTTGACCCATAGATACTTTATCATTGCTGTACAACAAACAAGCATTTTCAATTCTAAAGATGTTACACAATTGCTTATCAAGGTTAAAACATCTTTAAAGAGACACAGACAAACCTTGGCCAAGGAATTTTTCAGAAATCAAAACATCAGTTTCATCAGAAACTACACAGCCAGAAGTAGATCCAGAATCCTGACCATCCACATTCTCATGACTAGCATCCCCAATGCCTAAGCCGGGTGTAGTAGATGCGTCCTGAATTTGAAGACCAGGAAATTTCTGATATCTATCTAACTGATCAAAATTTTGAATATAACACAATAATTCAGAGAACTGTGCACCGGACTCTGAATTTCTCTTCCTAAAACAACCAAAAATATACTCAATAAGATTATTAGGGTCAATATTTAGACTTTCAATCAAGCAAACTCTTTGTTTAACATCCATGATTGGATTTCTAGATAACGCATCTGCATTAAAATTTATTTTCCCAGGTTTATAAATAATTTTGTACTTGTATTCGCTCAATTTAATACGCCACCTAGCAAGCCTAGAAATAGGATCTTTTAGACCATCTAACCATACTAACGGTCTATGATCAGTAATTAAAAAAAACTCTCTTCCATATAAGTGAGGGCGAAATTGTTTTGTACAATAGATAATAGCAAGAAGCTCCTTTTCTATTGTGCAATAGTTAATTTCTGCATCATGCAAAATACGGGAAGTATAAGCAATTGGAAGATCTTGTCCAATTTCGCCTTGACTTAAGATGCCTCCAATCGCATAATTTGAAGCATCAGTAGTTACTAAAAATGGCTTTGAAAAATCAGGATATTGAAGAATAGGGTTTTCGCAAATTTTGTCTCTAAGTAGTTCGAAAGCTTTTTGATGAAGTAAAGTCCAATTAAAAATTGCATTATCTTTTAACAATAAGGTCAATGGTTTCGCTATTTTGGAAAAATCTGGGATAAATCTACGATAATAACCAGTTAGACCAAGAAATTGTTTAATATTTTTTTTTGATTTTGGAATAGGAAATTTTCTTACAGCTATTGTTTTTTCGGGATTTGGTCTTACAGCGTTTTCAGCGATAAAATGTCCTAGGTATGTAATTTCTTTTCTCAAAAACATACATTTTTCAGGTTGCAAAGTGAGTCCTGCAGTTTTTAAACGTCCTAACAACTTTCTCAATTTTTGGGTATGTTCCTTTAAGGAGGAACCATAAATGACTATATCGTCCATATAAATAAACATATCTATCCCTTGACATCCGGTCAAAACAATATTCATTAGTCGCTGAAAGGCAGTAGGAACTGCTTTAAGACCAAAGGGCATTCTATTATATTCGTAATGCCCGTATGGTGTCGAAAAACCGGTCTTATGTTTGGAAGCTTCATCTAAGGGTATTTGATGAAAACCAAAAGCTAAATCGAGTATTGAAAAATATTTTGAACCGCCAAGTTGATCAAGAATGTCTACTATACTAGGAATAGGATAAGAGTCTCCTACAGTTTTTTCGTTTAATTTTCGGTAGTCAATAACTAATCTCCAACGTTTTTGGCCCTGAGGATCAGATTTTTTGGTACTATCCAAAGAGGTGAATTGTAATCAGAAATAGAAGGTTTGATTATTTTTGCTTCTAATAATTTGTCTATTTGACTGGAAATTTCTTTTTTATGAATAGCTGGGTATCTATATTGTTTAATATTAACAGGTTTTTCATCAGTAGTAAAAATTTTATGTTGATATATTTTTGACATTCCTAATTTATCTCCTAGTAAGAAAAATTAATTGGGTAATCATTAAATACTTCCAAAGGTTCTGCAATTTCTTCATTATTTAATCCTTCTAAGTTTAAATTTCTTAATAATAATGCTAATCTCTTAGCATGAGGGGTTTTTCATCATTAGGAAAATTTAAAATTGTTTCAGATAAAGAAAACATACGTAAAGCAAAATTTTCAACTTCAACTGCAGGTAGAAAAATATTAACTTCTCTATCATTAGAGTTTATAACAAATAATTTAGCTTTATTTTCTTTAATTGAAACCAATGCTCGGCCCGCAAATACACCAGGACCACAGCGTATTCTAGGAATGTATCCTTCATTTAAATTATTCTCATTTGTGACTTGTAAAGTAATTAATATTTTTGAACGTGGCTGTAAATGGATCGTTTGATTAATTTTAAATGGAATATCAATATCATTGATTTTAATATAATTATCAATATTTAAAACTGTTTTATGTTGCTGTAAAAAATTGATTCCAAGAATTCCCTGTTGTTTAATATGAAAATTGACACTAACTATTTGAAAGTTTGTCTCATGATCATGAATTAAAATTTTAACTTCACCCAAAGGGGGCGGTTCAAATACTACACAATTAAATTCTACATCGTTAAAACCCTACACGTCAAACTCTACACAGTTAAATTGCACACCGTTAAACCTTATACAATTTATTTTTTAAATTCTACACACTTAATGTGTACAATGTTAAACTCTACACAAATTTATTTTGTAGTGAAAAATTAATTTCTTTAAATTCAACACGGTTAAATACCACAACGTTAAACTCTACATATATTTCTTTTGTAATAAAAAATTAATTTTCTTAAATTTAACACAGTTAAATTCCACATTGTTAAATTCTACACATATTTATTTTGTAATGAAAAATTAATTGCATAAAATTCTACACAGTTAAATTGTTCACCGTTAAACTCTCAATAAATTTATTTTGTATTATAAAATAAAATTTGTTTAACTCTACACAGTTAAGTTGCATATTGTTAAACTCTACAAAAACTAATATTATAACATAAAATTAATTTTAATAAATTCTACACCTTTAAATTGCACACCGCCAAACTCTTCACATAATGATTTTATAATAGAAAATAAAAATGATTAAATTCTACACAGTTAAATTGCTCACTGTTAAATACTAAACAATTTATTTTTTAAATTCTGCACAGTTAAATTCCACATCGTTAAATTCTACACAGATTTATTTTCTAATTAAAAATTAATTGCATAAAATTCTACACATTTAAATTGTTCACCGTTAAACTGTCCACAAATTTATTTTATAATAGAAAATAAAATTTGTTGAACTCTTCACAGTTAAATTAAACACACTTAAACTCTACACACACTAATCTTATAATATAAAATTAATTTTATTAAATTCTACAGAATTAAATTACACACCGTTAAACTCTTCACAAAATTTAATTTAAAAAAAATAAAAATTTATTAAACTGTACCCCGTTAAATTGCACATTGCTAAACTCTAAACGATTTAGTTTTTAAATTCTACACAATTAAATGCTACAATGTAAAATTCTACACAAATATATTTCGCAATTAAAAATTAATTTCGTTAAATTCTACATAGTTAATTTCCACACTGTTAAACCATACACAAATTATTTTTTAATTGTACACAATTAAATTGTACAATGTTAAACTCTACGCAAATTTATTTTATAACAAAAAATAAGTTTTGTTTAATTCTGCACAGTTAAATTGCACACCGTTAAACCATATACAATGTATTTTTTAAATTCTATACATTTCAATCGTACAATGTTAAACTCTGCACCAATTTATTCTTTAGTGAAAAATTAATTTTGTTAAATTCTACTCTGTTTAACTCTATACTGTTAAATTCTACACAAATTTATTTTGTAAATGAAAAATTAATTTTGTTGAATTCTACACAGATAAATTCCACACCTTTAAACTCTTCACAAAATTTAATTTTAAAAAAATATAAAATTTATTGAACTCTACACAGCTAAATTGCACATTGTTAAACTCTAAACAATTTAGTTTTTAAATTCTACATAATTAAATGCTACAATGTAAAATTCTACACAAATTTATTTCGCAATTAAAAATTAATTTTGTTAAATTCTACATAGTTAATATCCACGCAACGTTAAACATCAGACAAATTATTTCTTAAATTGTACACAATTAAATTGTACAATGTTAAACTCTACGCAAATTTATTTTTAAAAAAAAAATATGGCGGACGACTTTTTTGAAAATAGATCCAATTTTCTTGAAAATTGTTACTCGGGGGTTTTTGGGGTCGCTGATTACGAATCTGATATCAGATTTTCAATATTTAAAATGGCGGATCCAATATGGCGGATGATTATTTAAAAATTTGGTTGCATTTTCTTGCAACCTGATTATTGGGAGGTTTTCGGGGTTGCTGATTACGAATCTAATGTTAGTTTTTCAAAATTCGAAATGGCGGATCCAATATGGCGGACGACTTTTTTGAAAATTGATCCAAGTTGCCTGAAAATTGTTACTTGTGGATTTTCCGGGTCGGTAATTACAAATCCGATGTCAGATTTTTCGAATCTTCAAAATTCAAAATGACGGATGTTTATTTAAAAATATGGAAAAAACACAAATCTCAACAAGCGGACTACATCTTTTAGCATTCTAGAAAGATATTTTTTCTACTTTCATTTATCTACATTCATTTATTAGATCCGCCATTTTAAATTTTGAAAAACTGACATCGGATTTGTAATTAGCGACCCGGAAAATCCACAAGTAACAATTTTCAGGCAACTTGGATCAATTTTCAAAAAAGTCGTCCGCCATATTGGATCCGCCATTTCGAATTTTGAAAAACTAACATTAGATTCGTAATCAGCAACCCCGAAAACCTCCCAATAATCAGGTTGCAAGAAAATGCAACCAAATAATTTGTCTGATGTTTAACGTTGCGTGGATATTAACTATGTAGAATTTAACAAAATTAATTTTTAATTGCGAAATAAATTTGTGTAGAATTTTACATTGTAGCATTTAATTATGTAGAATTTAAAAACTAAATTGTTTAGAGTTTAACAATGTGCAATTTAGCTGTGTAGAGTTCAATAAATTTTATATTTTTTTAAAATTAAATTTTGTGAAGAGTTTAAAGGTGTGGAATTTATCTGTGTAGAATTCAACAAAATTAATTTTTCATTTACAAAATAAATTTGTGTAGAATTTAACAGTATAGAGTTAAACAGAGTAGAATTTAACAAAATTAATTTTTCACTAAAGAATAAATTGGTGCAGAGTTTAACATTGTACGATTGAAATGTATAGAATTTAAAAAATACATTGTATATGGTTTAACGGTGTGCAATTTAACTGTGCAGAATTAAACAAAACTTATTTTTTGTTATAAAATAAATTTGCGTAGAGTTTAACATTGTACAATTTAATTGTGTACAATTAAAAAATAATTTGTGTATGGTTTAACAGTGTGGAAATTAACTATGTAGAATTTAACGAAATTAATTTTTAATTGCGAAATATATTTGTGTAGAATTTTACATTGTAGCATTTAATTGTGTAGAATTTAAAAACTAAATCGTTTAGAGTTTAGCAATGTGCAATTTAACGGGGTACAGTTTAATAAATTTTTATTTTTTTTAAATTAAATTTTGTGAAGAGTTTAACGGTGTGTAATTTAATTCTGTAGAATTTAATAAAATTAATTTTATATTATAAGATTAGTGTGTGTAGAGTTTAAGTGTGTTTAATTTAACTGTGAAGAGTTCAACAAATTTTATTTTCTATTATAAAATAAATTTGTGGACAGTTTAACGGTGAACAATTTAAATGTGTAGAATTTTATGCAATTAATTTTTAATTAGAAAATAAATCTGTGTAGAATTTAACGATGTGGAATTTAACTGTGCAGAATTTAAAAAATAAATTGTTTAGTATTTAACAGTGAGCAATTTAACTGTGTAGAATTTAATCATTTTTATTTTCTATTATAAAATCATTATGTGAAGAGTTTGGCGGTGTGCAATTTAAAGGTGTAGAATTTATTAAAATTAATTTTATGTTATAATATTAGTTTTTGTAGAGTTTAACAATATGCAACTTAACTGTGTAGAGTTAAACAAATTTTATTTTATAATACAAAATAAATTTATTGAGAGTTTAACGGTGAACAATTTAACTGTGTAGAATTTTATGCAATTAATTTTTCATTACAAAATAAATATGTGTAGAATTTAACAATGTGGAATTTAACTGTGTTAAATTTAAGAAAATTAATTTTTTATTACAAAAGAAATATATGTAGAGTTTAACGTTGTGGTATTTAACCGTGTTGAATTTAAAGAAATTAATTTTTCACTACAAAATAAATTTGTGTAGAGTTTAACATTGTACACATTAAGTGTGTAGAATTTAAAAAATAAATTGTATAAGGTTTAACGGTGTGCAATTTAACTGTGTAGAGTTTGACGTGTAGGGTTTTAACGATGTAGAATTTAATTGTGTAGTATTTGAACCGCCCCCACCCAAAGTACGTGTCATTGATGGGTTAATTCCCACTAATCTAAAGATTTTGTCTTCATTAATTTTAACTTTTTTGTTTAAAACTGTTGTTCTAATTAAATTAACAGCGTATCCAGTATCTACCATAAATTCAAGTTTTTCAGAGTAAAAAGCAGTATTCTTATCGAAAAGGTGTCTTTCGCTTTTAATATCCTTTTCTTTATCTCTTTCAATATCCAGTCTACACCCTTGTATTGCTTTCTATTTCAATTCTTATCGACTAAATGTCTTTCGCTTTTAATAACCTTTTCTCTATCTTTTTCAATTTCTAGTCTATACAATGTATCTTAATTCAAATTGCTTAGAAATTACTTTAGAAAACTCTACCAAAATCTAAATATAAGTGAGTTCTTATTTATACCCAATACATTCAAAATTTAAGTCACGGTGATTGATTAGTTCAAAATACTTTACTGTCAAATTTAATTTTTATTTATTTATTATGATTAATTTAATACGTGACAATTTTATATTATAAAATTAAGCTTAATTCTTTAAGGGGAGGCACCAGCTTTATTTTGACCCCCTTAAATTTACATTATCAAAAAAGTTTATATTCTTCATTTTGCATCATTTTTCACCTAAAAACATATAGGGTGGTCAAAAAAAAATTTTCTTATTTTTGAGCAGTTTGGAATTTTTATTTTTTTGAAATTTCAATATTTTTTCAAATCCATACGAGAAGTTGTTTGAAATTGGAAAATAAGCATAGAAAAAAATTGGCGTTAAAAAAAATTGAAATTCAAAAAACTAGATCCATTTTTTCGACTAAAATTTTTGAATTTTTACATTAAGAAGTCTCTAAATTGGTCAAAAAATTTTTATTATCAACCATAGTGCGAAAAGTTGTTTGAAATTGTAAAATGAGCATAGAAAAAAATTGGTATCAAAAAAGATTGAAATTTGAAAAACTAGATCCATTTTTTCGACTAAAATTTTTGAATTTTTATATTAAAAAGTCTTTGAATTGGTCAGAAAAATTTATTGATTAGATAAAATTCAATTTTACAACAAACATTATTACAACAAACAAACATTATTCACAACAAACATAAATTACACAGGCACACAAAAAAAAAAAAGTTGTCTGTTTCTTGAACTACACATATATTTCCTATAGTATTTTGGCCCGCTGAAACCGAATCTGAGGTCAGAATTGCTCCATCACCCTCAGTTTTTTTTTAAATCGACCAAAACCACCCTTAAACGGACAAATTCACACTTCGGAGATAAAAAATAAATCAACTTATTTTTTAAAAAAACCAAATTTTACATCTACGAAACTTTGCTCCACTAACTCAAAAACAAAGCCAGCATTGATCCAGCACCCCCTGAATTTTTTTAATCGAAAAAACTACCCCTAATCTGAAGAATCAAATTCAGGAGGTAAAACAATAAAATAACTGATTAAAAAATTTTATAACCAGGTATTTTTACTCCAGCAAGGCAGAAACAAATCCAGAAATGCTCCCTCACCCTCTAAATTTTTTTTAAATCGAAAAAACCACCCTTAAATAGAAAAATTCAAATTTAAGAAGTAAAAAAAAATACTTTACCGGCTTTTTTTAAAAACAGAACCTTACATGTTTGTAGTTTTGCTCTACTAACTCAAAAAAACAAAGCCAGCATTGATCCAGCACCCCCTGAATTTTTTTAATCGAAAAAACTACCCCTAATCTGAAGAATCAAATTCAAGAGGTAAAACAATAAAATAACTGATTAAAAAATTTTATAACCAGGTATTTTTACTCCAGCAAGGCAGAAACAAATCCAGAAATGCTCCCTCACCCTCTAAATTTTTTTTAAATCAAAAAAACCACCCTTAAATAGAAAAATTCAAATTTAAGAAGTAAAAAAATAATAAATTACCGTCTTTTTTTAAAAACAGAACCTTACATGTTTGTAGTTTTGCTCTACTAACTCAAAAAAACAAAGCCAGCATTGATCTAGCACCCCCTGAATTTTTTTAATCGAAAAAACTACCCCTAATCTAAATAATCAAATTCAGGAGGTAAAACAATAAAATAACTGATTAAAAAATTTTATAACCAGGTATTTTTACTCCAGCAAGGCAGAAATAAATCCAGAAATGCTCCCTCACCCTCTAAATTTTTTTTAAATCAAAAAAACCACCCTTAAATAGAAAAATTTAAATTTAAGAAGTAAAAAAATAATAAATTACCGGCTTTTTTTAAAAACAGAACCTTACATGTTTGTAGTTTTGCTCTACTAACTCAAAAAAACAAAGCCAGCATTGATCCAGCACCCCCTGAATTTTTTTAATCGAAAAAACTACCCCTAATCTGAAGAATCAAATTCAAGAGGTAAAACAATAAAATAACTGATTAAAAAATTTTATAACCAGGTATTTTTACTCCAGCAAGGCAGAAACAAATCCAGAAATGCTCCCTTACCCTCTAAATTTTTTTTAAATCACTAAAACCACCCTTAAATAGAAAAATTCAAATTTAAGAAGTAAAAAAATAATAAATTACCGGCTTTTTTTAAAAACAGAACCTTACATGTTTGTAGTTTTGCTCTACTAACTCAAAAAAACAAAGCCAGCATTGATCCAGCACCCCCTGAATTTTTTTAATCGAAAAAACTACCCCTAATCTAAATAATCAAATTCAGGAGGTAAAACAATAAAATAACTGATTAAAAAATTTCATGACCAGATATTTTTACTCCAGCAAGGCAGAAACAAATCCAGAAATGCTCCCTCACCCTCTAAATTTTTTTTAAATCAAAAAAACCACCCTTAAATAGAAAAATTCAAATTTAAGAAGTAAAAAAATAATAAATTACCGTCTTTTTTTAAAAACAGAACCTTACATGTTTGTAGTTTTGCTCTACTAACTCAAAAAAACAAAGCCAGCATTGATCTAGCACCCCCTGAATTTTTTTAATCGAAAAAACTACCCCTAATCTAAATAATCAAATTCAGGAGGTAAAACAATAAAATAACTGATTAAAAAATTTTATAACCAGGTATTTTTACTCCAGCAAGGCAGAAATAAATCCAGAAATGCTCCCTCACCCTCTAAATTTTTTTTAAATCAAAAAAACCACCCTTAAATAGAAAAATTTAAATTTAAGAAGTAAAAAAATAATAAATTACCGGCTTTTTTTAAAAACAGAACCTTACATGTTTGTAGTTTTGCTCTACTAACTCAAAAAAACAAAGCCAGCATTGATCCAGCACCCCCTGAATTTTTTTAATCGAAAAAACTACCCCTAATCTGAAGAATCAAATTCAAGAGGTAAAACAATAAAATAACTGATTAAAAAATTTTATAACCAGGTATTTTTACTCCAGCAAGGCAGAAACAAATCCAGAAATGCTCCCTTACCCTCTAAATTTTTTTTAAATCAAAAAAACCACCCTTAAATAGAAAAATTCAAATTTAAGAAGTAAAAAAATAATAAATTACCGGCTTTTTTTAAAAACAGAACCTTACATGTTTGTAGTTTTGCTCTACTAACTCAAAAAAACAAAGCCAGCATTGATCCAGCACCCCCTGAATTTTTTTAATCGAAAAAACTACCCCTAATCTAAATAATCAAATTCAGGAGGTAAAACAATAAAATAACTGATTAAAAAATTTCATGACCAGATATTTTTACTCCAGCAATGCAGAAACAAAGCCAGGAATGCTCCCTCACTCTCTAAAAATTTTTTAAATCGATAAAACCACCCTTAAATAGAAAAATTCAAATTTAAGAAGTAAAAAAATATTAAATTACCGGCTTTTTTTAAAAACAGAACCTTACATGTTTGTAGTTTTGCTCTACTAACTCAAAAAAACAAAGCCAGCATTGATCCAGCACCCCCTGAATTTTTTTAATCGAAAAAACTACCCCTAATCTAAATAATCAAATTCAGGAGGTAAAACAATAAAATAACTGATTAAAAAATTTCATGACCAGATATTTTTACTCCAGCAATGCAGAAACAAAGCCAGGAATGCTCCCTCACTCTCTAAAAATTTTTTAAATCGAAAAAACCACCCTTAAATAGAAAAATTCAAATTTAAGAAGTAAAAAAATATTAAATTACCGGCTTTTTTTAAAAACAGAACCTTACATGTATGTAGTTTTGCTTTACTAACTCAAAAAAATAAAGCCAGCATTGATCCATCACCCTCTGAATTTTTTTAATTAAAAAAAACTATCCTTAATCTGAAGAACCAAACTTAGGAGGTAAAACAAAAAAATAACTGATTAAAAAAGTTTATATCCAGGTATTTTTACTCCAGCAATGCGGAAACATACCTGGCTGTAAAATTTTTAATCAGTTATTATATTGTATTACCGCCTGAATTTGATTCTTCAGATTAGGGGTAGTTTTTTCGATTAAACAAATTCAGAGATTGATGAATCAATGGTGGCTTTGTTTTTGAGTTAGAGGAGCGAAAAAACATAGATGTAGTAAGGTTCTGTTTTAAAAAAGTCAGTTATTTAATTTTTAATCTCCTAAATTTGAATTTTTCTATTTAAGGGTGGTTTTTTCGATTTAAAAAAATTTTAGAGGGTGAGGGAGCATTTCTGGCTTTGTTTGTGCATTGCTGGAGTAAAAATATCTGGTTATAAAATTTTTTTAACAGTTATTTTATTGTTTTACCTCCTAAGTTTGATTCTTCAGATTAAGGGTAGTTTTTTTTATTTAAAAAAATTCAGAGGGTGATGGATCAATGCTGGCTTTATTTTTTTTAATTAGTAGAGCAAAACTGCATTCATGTAAGGTTCTGTCTTTAAAAAAAGCCGGTAATTTAATATTTTTTTACTTCTTAAATTTGAATTTTTCTATTTAAGGGTGGTTTTTTCGATTTAAAAAAATTTTAGAGGGTGAGGGAGCATTTCTGGCTTTGTTTCTGCCTTGCTGGAGTAAAAATACCTGGTTATAAAATTTTTGAATCAGTTATTTTATTGTTTTACCTCTTGAATTTGATTCTTCAGATTAGGGGTAGTTTTTTCGATTAAAAAAATTCAGGGGGTGCTGGATCAATGCTGGCTTTGTTTTTTTGAGTTAGTAGAGCAAAACTACAAACATGTAAGGTTCTGTTTTTAAAAAAAGCCGGTAAAGTATTTTTTTTTACTTCTTAAATTTGAATTTTTCTATTTAAGGGTGGTTTTTTCGATTTAAAAAAAATTTAGAGGGTGAGGGAGCATTTCTGGATTTGTTTCTGCCTTGCTGGAGTAAAAATACCTGGTTATAAAATTTTTTAATCAGTTATTTTATTGTTTTACCTCCTGAATTTGATTCTTCAGATTGGGGGTAGTTTTTTCGATTAAAAAAATTCAGGGGGTGCTGGATCAATGCTGGCTTTGTTTTTGAGTTAGTGGAGCAAAGTTTCGTAGATGTAAAATTTAGTTTTTCTAAAAAATAAGTTGATTTATTTTTTATCTCCGAAGTGTGAATTTGTCCGTTTAAGGGTGGTTTTGGTCGATTTAAAAAAAAACTGAGGGTGATGGAGCAATTCTGACCTCAGATTCGGTTTCAGCGGGCCAAAATACTATAGGAAATATATGTGTAGTTCAAGAAACAGACAACTTTTTTTTTTTGTGTGCCTGTGTTATGTATTTATTACTATTGTCAATATTCACTGGCTTAGACATTTTATCAATTTTATTTTCAATACGTAAACTTTGTTTTGGCATTTCATCACAATTTTCACCTGCTTCTAGAGGATCTTTATTTTCCTCTGGAACATCTTCCTTCCATCGTTTATCCACCAAATTTTGGAAATGTACTGATTTCTTATTACGCTTAGGCATTTTGATTTTCCGATAGATTTTATAAAAATCGGATATACCAACACTTACTGAAAGAATAAAATGTCAATAATGTATATATATAAAGTTCAAAAAAGAATACGTCAATATTTCATTCCTCAATAATAATAGAATGTATTTAGAATCAGTGGACACACGAAGTATAAATGAATTTTTTGAAATCTTTTCACACCTGCTGTTGACGATCACGAAATGTATCCGAATAATTTTCTTCTGAATATGATAATGACTTTCTTCAAGAAGCAACAGCAACATGGGAAGTCACTTTTTAGAACAGTGCCCAAAGTAATTTATTTACTGCACTGAAATTTACTTCTCACACTGCTGGCAATGCGTAAAGTGCTAATTTTGCGCACTGACATTTACTTCTATCAATGCGAAAAGTGACAATTTTGCGCACTGAAATTTTTTTCGCACTACTATCAATGCGGAAAGTAGCAACTTTTCTCACTGAAATTTACTTTTCGCACTACTATCAAGGAGTAAAGTTACAACTTTCCGCACTGAAGTTTACTTCCCAAGTTGCTGTTGTTTCTTGAAGAAAGTTATTATCATATTGAGAAGAAAATTATTCGGATACATTTCGTGATCGTCAACAGCAGGTGTGAAAAGATTTCAAAAAATTCATTTATACTTCGTGTGTCCACTGATTCTAAATACATTCTATTATTATTGAGGAATGAAATATTGACGTATTCTTTTTTGAACTTTATATATATACATTATTGACATTTTATTCTTTCAGTAAGTGTTGGTATATCCGATTTTTATAAAATCTATCGGAAAATCAAAATGCCTAAGCGTAATAAGAAATCAGTACATTTCCAAAATTTGGTGGATAAACGATGGAAGGAAGATGTTCCAGAGGAAAATAAAGATCCTCTAGAAGCAGGTGAAAATTGTGTTGAAATTTAAAATGAACCTGATGAAATGCCAAAACAAAGTTTACGTATTGAAAATAAAATTGTTGAAATGTCTAAGCCAGTGAATATTGACAATAGTAACAAATACATAATTTATGTTTGTTGTGAATAATGTTTGTTTGTTGTAATAATGTTTGTTGTAAAATTAAATTTTAGCTAATCAATAAATTTTTCTGACCAATTCAAAGACTTTTTAATATAAAAATTCAAAAATTTTAGTCGAAAAAATGGATCTAGTTTTTCAAATTTCAATCTTTTTTGATACCAATTTTTTTCTATGCTCATTTTACAATTTCAAACAACTTTTCGCACTATGGTTGATAATAAAAATTTTTTGACCAATTTAGAGACTTCTTAATGTAAAAATTCAAAAATTTTAGTCGAAAAAATGGATCTAGTTTTTTGAATTTCAATTTTTTTTAACGCCAATTTTTTTCTATGCTTATTTTCCAATTTCAAACAACTTCTCGTATGGATTTGAAAAAATATTGAAATTTCAAAAAAATAAAAATTCCAAACTGCTCAAAAATAAGAAAATTTTTTTTTGACCACCCTATATGTTTTTAGGTGAAAAATGATGCAAAATGAAGAATATAAACTTTTTTGATAATGTAAATTTAAGGGGGTCAAAATAAAGCTGGTGCCTCCCCTTAAGCCTTTCTCAAAAACTTGTTTTTAATAACTGCCCTAAATATAAATTAAGCTTATTTTTATTTCAAGTTTTGTAAATGTCTGAATTCAAAAATAATTTATTTCACAATTTTCTATGTATGATAAACAAATATAAGAATTGTAACAATTATTATTATAAATATAATAATTATACTATAATATTGTGGAGGGTACAAATATAAACTTTATAACCTATCTTATCAATATTATGACAAGTTTTTTAATAAAAAAAAATAATAAAGATACAAGTCAAAATTTAAATTTTGATAATATAATAGAAATTCAAAAGTATAAGTTAAAAGAATTAATATTTTCTAAACTTGTACTCAGAATTATATTTTATTAGAAGAACGGAATAAGCACCATTTTTTTAGTGGAGGCATTGATATATATAGTATGTATGGCTTCCGTTTCCGGTACTGATTTGATGTACACGCGATTTTTGGTAGTGCTAAGAATTTTTATTATTTTCAGTGATTATTGAGGGTAGGGCGGTTAAATTTGTTGTGAAAGGGTGAGTTGAAGTGCAAGGTGTAAGTGGGAACATAGTGTGTGTGTGTGCTTGGTGGTGGAGTCGTGAAAAAGGTAAAAAAGAGTGGCTGTGCGGTAGTGTGGAGGTTAGGATACGTGTGTGACGTGCGAGAGAGAAAGTGTGAGGTGAGAAAAGGAAAGTAGCCGAAGGCGAGAATTTAAGTTAGGGTCGACTATGATGAGAACGCCGGAAAAGAGAGCCAGTGGGTGGGGGGGAAGGAGGGACGAAGCTGCGGATAGGGAGGGAGTGGAGAGTGAAAATGTAGATATCATTGAGACGGAGAAGGTAGAGACAGGGGCGGACAATGAGTGCGGTGAAGAGGAGGTTTTTGGAACCCCGACTCTGATGAGAAGCGACTCACTGCTCTCTTTGCCGGATTACGTAAACTTCGCAGAAAGAAGAAGGGGGAGGCCATTGAAAAAAGAATTAGAGTTAAAGTCAAGATGGATAAATGACAAAAGGTGGGCAGCTATGTTGCAGCAGAAAGTAAGGGAAAGGAAAGAGGAAGGAAAGTTTGGAGTTGGATGATGAAACGGAGAAGGGAAATAATGAAGCAGGAGGAATAACAGAAAATTTAGGGGAGTTAGTGAAGACGTTGGTGAAGATGGGGGAGGAGACAAATAAAAGGATAGAGGATCTGAGTAGTGAACTGAAAGATGGAAGAATTGAAGATAGAGAAAAGGAAAAAAAAGAGATGAGAAGATAGAGCGATTAAGTAGGGAAGTGAAGGAAAGTAGAGAGGAAGAAAGGGAGAGAGAAAAGATAAGAGACAAGAAGACCGAAGAAATCAGAGGAGAGATAGGGGGGATAAGAGATATGTGGGAAGATTGGGAAAAGGAATGGAAAAGAGAGAAAGAAGTATTAATGGAGCGATTAGCGGATTTGGAGAAGAAGCAGTTGAGAACGGAAGAAGAGAAAAGAAAAGATGTGCTAAAGAGAGGAATAGGAAGAGAGGATAAGAGGAAGAGAAGAAGAAAAGGTCGATGAAAGAATAGAACGAGTAAGGAAGAATATTGAAAAGCTAAAGAAGGATATGGGAAAGGAGGTAGAAAGGGAAGAAAGAAGGAAAGGTTGGAGGGATGAGGAGTGCGCTGCGAGTAGGAATCGGATGAAGATAAACATTAAAGAGTGGAGGAAAGGTAGAATCAGCAGGGAAGAGTACAAGAGGAGACAGAGAGAGCATGGGAAGATGCTGCAGTATAAGAAAGAGGAGGAGAGAAAAAGATTTATGGAAGAGGTGGAAAAGGCGGTTAGAGAGGGGAGGGAGTGGGAAGTGATAAACAGGGAAAGAAAAAGGAGAGAAATGGTAGATAGGAGCATTGGAATGGGGGAATGGACGAAATATTTTAAAGGATTAAGTGGTGGAGTGGACAACAGAGTGGTGGGTGAGAGAAGGAAAGTGACGCAAGAGGATGGGATTACTGAGATAAGCATGGAGGAGGTGGAAGCAGCGATATCTGGGTTGAAAAGAAACAAGGCTGCTGGTCAGGATGAAATTGAAGCAGAGAGTATGAAATACGAGGGGGAGGTGGTAAGAAGAGAAATGCTGGATATTTTAAATAAGGTGTGGAAAGGAGAGGGGTGGCCAAAGGATTGGAATTTGGGGTTAATAGTACCGTTGGTAAAAAAGGGAGAAGGGAAGAAAGTGGAAGATTTGTGTTGCTGGCTGAAAGTGAAAGTGGGATGCGATTGTTAATGAAAGAATTTGAGAGCTATGTGAGAGCGAAAGATTTGTGGATAAATGTGGAAAAAACGAAAATGGTGAGATTCAGGAACAGAAAGAGTGGGGTGGCGGAGGTATGGAAGTTGAATGGTAGAGAGGTAGAAGAAGTGGATGAATTTTGTTATTTAGGTTTTTGGTTCAGATGTAATGGTGCGCATGACTTGCAGGTGAGCAGTAGGGTGGAGAAAGCGGAAAAGATAGTGGGACAAGTGTGGGCAATAGGGAAGAGGAGATTTACGAATGATTGGAAAAAGAGAATATGGTTGTTTGACGCGCTAGTATGGTCGGTGTTGTGTTATGGTGTGGAAGTATGGGGTTGGAAGGAGTGGAAAGTATGAATGAGAGGTATTTGAGATGGACGTTGGGTGGGAGTGCGAGCTGTCCGGGGTATATGTTGAGAGAGCAAGTGGGCAGAGAAAGGATGGTGGTGAGACAAAGGAGAAGGGCATGGGGGTTTGAAGAAAAGTTGAGGCAGGGTAAAGGAAATGAATGGACTCAGCGGTGTAGGAGATATGTTGAGGAGAGAGAGCAAGGGAGACCGAGATAAATCGAAGTGGGAAAAGGCGAGGGAATGGGCCATTAAGGAGGGAAACAAATATGGTAAGGGGTGGTATGGGTTAGAGGAGGGTTGGAAGGAGAAGGAGAGAAGAGAGAGATGGGCAAAAATATGGGACTCACGATTTAACCGATGGTACAAGATGGTAAAAGGAATGGGGGTACCAAAGTATTTGGGAAAGATGAGGAGAGAGACAAAATGGCAAAGGATGGTGAGATATCGAATTGTAGAGGGAATGAGAGAATGCAGGTACAGGATGGAAAGAGAAGAGAGATTGTGCAGAGTATGCGGGTATGAAGTGGAGGATTGGGAGCATGTGTTAGAAAGGTGTGAAAGGAGAGAATGTGAAGTGTATGATAGGTATGGAGTGGATGCTAAGGTGAGATGGATTTTGGATGAAAATGGGCAGGGTGAAAGATGGATGAAAGAGTTGGATGAAAGGAGAAGAGTGAAAAGGATGTAAGGAGTAATGGATGGAGTTTGGATGAGGTATAGTATATAGGGTGGGCGTTAAGGGTGACGAAGCCATGTATGGGCACAAAGAACTGAAAACGGAAGCCCTGGCACTGGCGGATGCGTAGTAATTAAGATAGTTTGTAAGATTTGCGTTAGGATAAGGAGATATTTTTGTTTTAGTATTAGGATAAGATATTGTATTTAGGTTTAAGAGATTGTACTTGGATCCTCGAACCCTGCGCTTGGCAGGGAGAGTAAATAAACTATATATGGTATGTAATAAACATGTTCTTTATGAATGACACTTTTCAAGAAATCTTCATAGCCTCCTTTAGTTGAGAGCGTTTAGGCGCACTCCCAGTAATATGCAAGATATTTGTAATTAAACAATTTTGTCACTTTTTTTCAAGAATTTTTTTCTTTCCGACTATTGATTGGAAAAAACAAGCTTCTAATTAAAAAAAATTTTCGAAAACTTTTTTTTTAAATATTTTATTGGAACACCCTATTGGCGCGGTTTTCTCAGCAGTGTCAAGAGATTACTCAAGTCAACAATACAAACCAATTATACCTTGAAAATTGTAAATGTACATCACTATTTATGTCTTCTTGTGCAATAATTTCATCAATATTGCTTAAATTAATTAAAATAATAATTAAAAACACCAACAATTTTTTTTCAAATTTAATTAAATTTTTAAACATTAATCGTTGTTTTGAAGTCAAAAGTTAATGAATTAACTTGAAATTTTTTATACAAGTTCATTTGGGTCTGCTGAAACCGAAAAAATCATAAAAACTTTAAAAATTGTTTATTGTTTAATTATTTTTTATTGTAAACAATGACCTGTCAGTAATATATTTTTCTTACTTTCGATGAGGAAAACTCTGTGGTGAAGTTTTGAATTGATCAAACTTCCAGTGAGAAAGTTGTTCCTCGATATTCAAGGAAGTTTTCTGGTTATAGCACCTTTATAGTCACCTTTATGTTATTAATTTATTTTTTCTATTATTAATATTTTTATTAAATTGTTATTGTGCGATTCCAGGTGAGATTTTGACTTTTTCGGAATAGGTTAACCGATTGCAATAAAACTTTTGAATTTTGTTATATATAGTAAGACTAATCTTTAACGTAAATTTCAGCTTAAAATATTTGTTAGTTTACGAGATTTGCAATAATAACAAAAAATTTTGTACTTTAAATCTTACGTTCTAATAATCGGATTGAGGTCTACTTTTTTTTAAAATGTCAAGGAAAATGAGAGGAATAAATCTCTTTCAGAACAATTTTTTATAATAATTTTATTATTGCAAATCTCGTAAACTAACAAATATTTTAAGCTGAAATTTACGTTAAAGATTAGTCTTACTATACAGGGTGTCCCATTTTAATCTATCAGGCGAAATAACTTTTAATCAGTTGATTTTACAAAAAAATGTATTAGACAAAAGTTATTGTGCTCAGAGGGGGACATCCAGTGGTAAACTTGAATTTGTCCTAAATGACCTAATTTAGGTCATTTGAAGGTTAACTAATTTTTTTAAATGGAACCACCTACTTTGGGGAAATAACTTTAAACTAATTAATTTTACAAAGACATGTTTCAGTCAAAAGTTGTTGTGCTTAAAGGGTAATATTCAGTGATGACCCTAAATTTGTCCTAAATGACCTGAATTAGGTCATTTCAATTTCAACTCATTTTTTTTAATGGTACCATCTACTTTTCATGTTACAAATTGGAAGAGCAGGAAATTCCACTTTGAAATCGTCTAAGTACTTTTTTCGACAGGTCGACCTATTCAGGTCAAATAGGTCATAATCAATTTCACCTACAAGGTCTTGGTTGGGTCTAGTGTTTTTTACATAAAAATTCTTGCCCTGACGATTCCTTGCATAAAAACTTGATCTTTCTTCATGAAAAATTATTTGACATAGACTAGATCTAACCAAGGCCTTGAAGGTGAAATTAATTATGACCTATTTGACCTGAATAGGTCGATCTGTCGAGAAAAGTACTTGGACGATTTCAACGTGGAATTTCCTGCTCTTCCGATTTGTAACATGAAAAGTAGATGGTACCATTAAAAAAAATGAGTTGAAATTAAAATGACCTAATTCAGGTCATTTAGGACAAATTTAAGGTCATCACTGAATATTCCCCTTTAAGCACAACAACTTTTGACTGAAACATGTTTTTGTAAAATTAATTAGTTTAAAGTTATTTCCCCAAATAATACAATAATAATAATTAATAATTAAAAGTCAAAATCTTACCTGGAATCGCACTATTATTATTAAATTGTTATTAATTATTATTCCTTCGCAAAAAATTATTATTATTATTATGGTTAATAATTCCACATGTTTTTTTCTTGTTTATACATGTGTATTTATTTCACAAATATTTTTATTTGCACAAATTTTTAATGGCGCACATTTTTTAATAATAATAACAATAAAATATTTGCATTTTCTACACTAATTAAAAACTTTTAATTTCAACTAAATTTTTAAAATAAAAAATTTTATTCTTATCTAATAAACTTTTATACCTTTTTTAAATGTTTTTTAGGTTTCTTAATAATTGGTTTTAAAGTTCTACTTTTTTCCATAATTTTTTTCACGTATAAAATCACAGAAATTTACATTTTAATACAATTAAACAGTGAAGAGTATTAATGATTTTATTATAACTAACTAATGATACTTTATTTTATTTTATTATTTTAATAATAAATTGTTTATTTCATTATTGTTATTAACTATTTTAATAATAATTGTGACATTTCATTATTTTATTAATATCTTGACATATTAACCATAAAAATATTAATAATAAATATAATAAATAATTATTAATAATTAATTATTAACAAATAATTATTACTAAATAGTTATCATTATTAATTGTTAAATAATAATATTAATAACATGAAGGTGCTATAAAGGTGACACCTTTGTAGCACTGTACTGTCTGTTGGAGCGAATGTCTCACGCGGCGCGTATTCTTTAAAAATTGCATAACTTTTTTATTTTTTAATAAATTTTGTTGAAATTTTCCAGAAAACTTCCTTGAATACCGAGGAACAACTTTCTCACTGGAAGTTTGATCAATTCAAAACTTCACCAGACTTTTCCTTATCGAAGGTAAGAAAAATATATTACTGACAGGTCATTGTTTACAATAAATAATAATTAAACAATAAATAATTTTTAAAGTTTTTATGATTTTTTCGGTTTCAGCAGACCCAAATGAACTTGTATAAAAAATTTCAAGTTAATTCATTAACTTTTGATTTCAAAACAACGATTAATGTTTAAAAATTAAATTAAATTTCAAAAAAAAATTTTTTGTGTTTTTAATTTAATTAATATTGGTTCTACCAAAAAAATTATTACGGAAAAAAGTTGTTTTTTTATTCCCTACAAGATAGTGTTTTCAAAAAATTAACATTTTGAATTTTAATTTTTCACTATTTTTGATGCGTTGAAATACCGTAAGGGCGATGTTTCGGGTAGTATGACGTTTTGCCTAAGTTCTTTTTGTCCAAAGTTGGTTTTGGCCACTGTTATTAAACTTCAGAGAGCTCGACTTATGGCAACGTAAACAAAATATGTGACGCTCCACGAGAAAAGGGACCTATCGCGACAAAAAATTAATTTCAAGCTGTATATGCGAATCGATAGTATTTGAGTTGCTCTTTCATATAGAAATGTCAAAAATAATATTTTTCTAATTACTTTTTTTGTAATAAAGCTTTAAACATGACCATGTCAATCGCGTTCCAGCACGGACTACGGAAACCATCTCCACCACCACTGCTACTAGTATACTTGGTGTATCCGTGAGACGTAGGAACGATGTAGTAGTAAAGTAGTGGGGTTGATTTTCGCTGGTGCGTCTCATTGTCAGCCAATCAGAACGTTCAACTTTAAACGCCTTTCCTGTATAATTCTGTTTTGTCGCGATAGGTCCCTTTTCTCGTGGAGCGTCACATATATAGAACACCGAGCACCATGCGCCCTCGGAAAAATGGAAATGTCGGTAAATATAGTAGTAAATGATGAAAGAGGTTGACCAAGAGATGGAGCAATTAGTGTTATTAGTGGTTATTGAAATGTCAAAACAAATAATTTTTGACAGAATGTAAACAAAGAAATTGCTAAATGGAAGACTGTGAGACAGTTTTAATGAATAAAGAAATTAAGGTAAGTAAAAACTATTTCCCTTTTAATAATTTGTATTGTAAATATAAGTATTGTTATTTTGAAAATTTGTAACAGTATTTTTAATCATTTTGTCTAACCTCAAATTAAAAATAGTAGAAAATAATTTCCAATTATTTTTTTGTGCAATAAATAATAAATAAAGAGTAGAATTTATTATTTTTAATCGAAAAATTATTGGAAACTTTTAATCTATTTATTATTAACATATTTAATGAATTTTATTTTGTGAATTAAATATGTATTTTATTTTTTTATTTAATTTATTATTATTATTATTTATTTAATTTATTTTTTTTTCAGTCAAAAAAAGACGTTATTAAGTATACAAAAAACAAATTTTATTGCTCAATGTTCCTTCAACGTTGCCAAGCTACCTGGAAACGTGGAAAATCTGGAATTGTCAGCGAATTTTTTGAAACTTGAGAAAATCTGTAAGTCAGGGAATTAATTTTTAAAATATAACCTGGAAAATAGCAAAGTTTTAACGAATTTGCATCGAAGACTGACTTTATTCTATGTTTTTTGTATTTAAAAAATTCTATTTTTAATTTGTTGATTTTTACAATATCTTTTTAGGTAGTTTCCGTTTCCCATTTTTCTAAATCTCCATTCTTTTTATATTCATTTGCATTCCAAGTTTTCTGAATTTATATTTTGCCGAATCTTAACTGAAATTTTTCTGAAATTTATTTCTCCAAGTTTCAATTCATCCAAATTTAGTTCTTTAAATTTCAATTGATTGAGGATTTCAATTTTTTTAATTTCCGGTATTTAAAAATCTCCCCTTATTTTTTTATTTTTCACAATTTTTATTATCTTATTTTTATTTTTTCGAAATTGACATTTTTAAATTCATTTAAGAAAGATTCTTTTTCAATCGCCCCAGCCCAAAAAGTCAATGTTCTGGGATTGGCTTCATACTTTGGTAAATTGTTGTCCTATATGATAGTAATAAATCCCTAAAATATAAACTCATTAAAAAAATATTTGTAGAAAGTAGAGGGGGTTGAAGTTTTGACGTTAAGGGTAACATTGTCATTTTCAAATCCGTATAACTATGACAAAAGTTAATGGATTTTAATTTATCTATAATGAATTTTATTGCATTTTTCACGTACTTTTCAAAAATGTATACGAAATTTAAAAAAAAAAATTTTAACCCCTTTTTTTCAAAATAAACCCTTATTTGTCGATTTTCACCCCTTCGGGTATTTTTTTTTTTTTTTTATTTTCATTGGAAAGCTGATGTTTTTTCCGATGAGCTATGTAAATATGAAAATGGGACAACAATAATTTTGTGAGAAACATAATATTAAATTAGGCGGTGCCTATCTAAATCCTCAAAGATGATCTCCAGGTATACCCGGTATAGGCACCGCCTACTTTAATATTATGTTTCTCACAAAATTATTGTTGTCCCATTTTCATATTTACATAGCTCATGGGAAAAACCTCAGCTTTACAATGAAAATAAAAAAAAAACAAAAAAAAATTCCCGAAGGGGTGAAAATCGAAAAATAAGGGTTGATTTTGAAAAAAAGGGGTCAAAAAATTTTTTTTTTAAATTTTGTATACATTTTTGAAAAGTACGTGAAAAATTCAATAAAATTCATTATAGATAAATTAAAATCCATTAATTTTTGTCATAGTTATACGGATTTGAAAATGACAATGTTACCCTTAACGTCAAAACTTCAACCCCCTCTACTTTCTACAAATATTTTTTTAATGAGTTTATATTTTAGGGATTTATTACTATCATATAGGACAACAATTTACCAAAGTATGAAGCCAATCCCAGAACATTGACTTTTTGGGCTGGGGCGATTGAAAAAGAATCTCTCATATTTAAAAAAAAATTAAAATTTAAAGATTTCGTTTAATTATGTATTTTGGTGCGCTATTTACAAAAAACATTATGACAATACCCTCAAATTTGATTTTTATGTTGAAAACCATAAAAAAAACTAAAAAACCGCTGCAATTTTGAAGTATGAACTTTTTTTGTTCATAAAATGAATACTTTGCTTCCCCATGGAGATTTTTTGTGACCAATTTATGGTAACTTATTTGGCATTATAATAATTTTAAAAAGATGTTAAGTTGTATTTTTGGGTATTTGCAGAGACAGATTTTTAACACCAATAACTTCGTAATATTTCACAATAAAAGGTTCAATAATAGGTCTATTGATTCGTTTTTAAGTATTCTGCAAATTGTTGATAATACTTTTCAAGATTTTTTAATAAATAAAGCAAGAAAGGCAGGTTTTTCAAAATGTTCATAACTCTGGATAAGATGACAGTAGGATCGCTAATACGTCAAAAGATACGTCTGGAAAAACTCTACAAAATTTTAGATAAATATCTATTGGTGTCAATACATTTTTTAAGTCATGGGCAAAAAACCTTTTTTTGTAATTTTTAAACAGGTGTCCCAACATTTTTTTAAAGTAATGGGTAGAAAGGAGTTTTAAAAAAATTTTAAATGCAAAAAAATAATAGTGAATCTTTATTAGTATGACTCAAATTACTCTCATTATTTGTTCGCTAGTGAGACCTACAATAGTTCTTTCAAATACACAATTCATAAAAATAACTATTTTTAACACTTATTTTAACTGCGTAAAAATATTTAGATTAGTTGTTTTTCTGCAACTATGAAAAATTGGTTTTTTTAACTACATAAATCATAAAAATAACAATTTTCAACAGTAGTTTTAACTATTAAAGTGTTGTAAAACCATTTAAAATCACATGACAGTTATTTCAACTACAAATATTAGTAATTTTAACTAAGTGACATTGACTACTAAAATTTAGTACTACCAACGGTCCAAGTTTAGTTAAAATGGTTATGAATATAATACTTTAAACTGCTTTTTTTTAACTAAACATTTTTAGTCATTTTTACCAATGTCATTTTTTTGTGCACACACACACAGGGAATGACATTTTTTAAAAATGTGATTTTTGGATTCTTGAGGTCGAAAAAAATAAAGATACACTGAAAAAAGTGTTGCCTCTACAATTTTTTAATTGAAAAATTATTTTTAATATTATAATTGAAAAACTAATTTTTCAATTGTATAAATTTTAATCACTTTTTAAAACATAAATCGCTGCCAATTGGCCATTTCTTATCAAAATGAGCCGTAATTTTGCATAAATACAAAGTATACGCTAACGATGCTCATAAAATAAAAAAAAATTTATAAACTGCATTTTGTTAATTAATATGTAATATTAAATATATTAGAGTCAGAATTCGCGTTTGTAAACATCACAGATAAAAAATCTGTGTGGAACTTTAGAGTTCGATAAACTTCCAGTGAGACATTTGTTCCTTATGTATAAAAGAAGTTTTCTGGAAATTTTGAGATCGATTCGTTGAAAATTGACTGAAATAAATAACTTTTTTGTTTAAACGGGCGTCGAGCTTCAACAAACGTGGCATTTGGCAGTGGCGTGGGGAGACAAGCAGCCGACGAGTCACGAGCAGACGCCACTGCCACATTATTGCCATATTTTGAATTTTCAATTGTAGAAAATGTAAAAACGGCGAAATGCAAAATATGTTTTGAAAAAAATCAAAAATGGATTTCAATTAAAATGACCGCAGGAAATACTACTGGAGTAAAACGTCACTTGGAAAAAAACCATCAAGAAGAGTATGAAAAAATTTACCTGATTCTTCCAAGTTCATCACACTCCCAAGTAATATTGAACTTCAACGTATATTTTGATTTAAATCATATTAAAAAAACAGTTTTTTAAAATAATTTTTTATTTAATTAGAAGTGCAATAGATAGGTAAAAATGTATTTAAATAAAGAAGTTCTTAATTTCATTTACCAAAATATAACAAGTTCTACTTAAAAAGAGTTTATATGATTTTTTCTTAAGTTTTTTTTCATTCTAACTATAACCTAACTTGTAAATGTTTTCATTCTAAATAATAATACGCAAAATTACCGAGAAGGAATGAACTGAAATCTTTGATAACTGCTCGCTTTGACAAAATGCAAGAAGCTGTGATGTCAATTGTCCAAAATAATAAATCAAAAATATCCTTTACAGTCGATAGCTGGACGTCAGTTGCAGGTAGATCTTACCATGTCATTACTATTCATTTCATTAATGATGATTGGAGTCTACAGTCACTCCTGATTGACTTTTGCCCTGCAAACGGTGAGCACTCGGGTCGAGATATTGCATCAGTTTTCAATAAAGTTATTCGAAATTATTGGTTAGAGGATAAGATTCAAGGGATCACAGTTGATAATGCGTCATCGAACACTACATTTATGAAGGAATTATCGTCTTTGATTAATTTTGATTATAAGAATCAGCACTTCCAGTGTTATGCTCACATCCTGAATTTAGCAGCCCAAAATTTGTTAAAGGAACTTAAGCTAGAAGATAATTGCGTTGAGTATGAAAATGAAAATTATGAAGAGATGGAAATTGTCGGAACTGATAATGGTAGCTGTAATGAAAGTAACAAAGGCAATGATAATAAAGCAACTGAAACTGAAGATGACCTTGAAAATGAGAAACTAAACTGCAGAACTCCATTTGCAAAATTAAGAAGACTTTTCTCCAAGTTGAAAAATTCTGAGCAGTGGAGAATTAAACTAAGAAGTTGTTGCGAATCTTGCAATGTAAAGTATAGGACTCCAAATATAGATATCAGCACGAGATGGAATTCTAGTGTTGAAATGATTAAAATAGGACTTGGAATGCAGAAACCTTTAGTATTGTTATGTGAAAATAACGAAATTTTAAAGCATTTGCTTTTACAAGAAGAAGAATGGTTAATTCTGCAAGAAGTGTGCAAGCACTTAAGGCATTTCCAAGTATTATCCAAGCTTTTGTCTGGAGATAAATATGTGACGCTACCTTACGTTATCATTGGATTTAATATGCTCATTGACAAACTGGATGAAGAAATTGAAAAATTGCAAGAAAATTTTGATGGCGTATCCCAACAAATTTTAACAGCTCTTCAAGCAGCTCGTAAGAAGCGGTTTTAATTTTGGACCCACGACACAAAATTGAAATGTTTAAGAAAACAACTTGGGGAAAGGAATTATTAAAATATTCTGTATCCGTTTTTGAGTCAATGTATAAGACTAATTACTACGTTCCTAACTCAAAGGAGGTAAAATTTCAATATATAATATAATTTTAATATAATAGCAAATAAAAAATAATTTAAAACAAAAATTTTAATATATAGTAAGAATTTTTAACTATGAATCAACCCCTATATGCTTTTGAAGACTCTAGTATATGTCACTTTAAATGGATGCAACCCGCTCTACTCCTGAGATTGAAAAAGATATCAATCAGGAACCATTTTTAAATTTGCCGCTTAAATTTTGTGCGCGCGACGCTTTACAAGATATCAGACAACCATGATGGCAGACATGTGACTTAAATGAAAACAAAAACTTAACCTAAATGTTCATCATATTTTGCGGAAATAATTATCGAATAGAAAAAATATAACAAGATAAGTGATAAAGAATTGTGAGAAGTGATTAAAAACATAAATCTTGATTATTATGTGCAAATTTCTTTGATGATAATATTAAAGTGTCAAACAACGCGTAAGATGAGAAATGTGCGTTCAGAGCAGCGAACGTGTCAAGAATTTATGTTATTTAAAAAGTTATGGAAAATAGAAAAATAAAAAGCAAAAAATATTCAATTTGTGACAAGAAGAAGCATGCAGAAAGTTTCAAAAATAAGATAATAATATTGTGGAAGATGACAACGTTAAACAATGAAATTCTGAAGGAAAAAAAGCAAGATCATGAAATGCCTCTTAACACCGGTAAGTAATAATAAATTATTTATTTACACTTTTTTTGAATAATTGAGAATGTTTATCTTAAAATCAGTGGTCGGGAACAGACATATTTTAATAATTTATAAAAATTAAGCTTCTTTAAATGCAGTGATTATTTATCAAATTTTGATTTGAACTGAAAATTGGATATTAATTTCAAAAGCTTACAAAAAGCGTAAATTGTTGTCATTGTAAATCAGAGTTTAAAGCAAAAGGGATTTTAGTTCAAGTTTTTAGTAATGATAAATCCTTTTTTACAAATATCCAAAAATTATTAACGTCCTATTTATTTTAAAAATAAAAGTTCTGGATTTTAAACTCGGAAAGAGAAACTTAATTCGCATGATTTTTAAAAATCAAATCACTCAGTTTGCTTGTTGAAATTCGAAATTATGGAAAAAAAACATTATTCCGAAATAAATAGACAATAAGTGAAAGTAATTCGAAATTTATTGCGAATACATTTATTAAGAAATGTGACTTTAAAACGAAAAGTTGGTAAAGTATGTTATCATGACAAGCAGAATGACAGCTGCGATCAAGCGCAGTGACACCTATTGGTGATTATGCGTATTGGTTACATGCGCGCAGGGGTATCTGTTACCGACGCAGGTGAAAGTGAAGTTTCTATACACATGAGAGAGTGCAGCACTGTGAAAAATTGTGAAACCTGAAAAGGTGAAACGGTGAAATAGAAATAAGCCGGTGGAGTTTTTTCAACGTTTGAAGAATCTTTGACGATGTCTTCTGGTGAGTAGAAATTTAAATTTATTTATTTATTGCAATATTTATGTAAGTATATATATATATGGGACGTTTCACGTCAACCGGCCCAAGGCTATGTCCAAAATTCTATGCAATACAAATAAACATGTAATAGATGAAAATACTCGTAAGCTCATTCCCTTTCAATTGCAAAGTGGCAGAATTGAAAATTCAAAATGGCGTCCTTACTACGTCAAGTGGAAGCGGCTAACTTCAGAAATAAGTAAATATATTTATTAATTTCTTTTAGAAAATAATGCAAAAATTTTAGGTCACCACATATTTTAATGTTTTTGGGGTCGCTGATTACGAATCTGAAGTCAGTTTTTCAAAATTTAAAATGGCGGATCCAATATGGCTTAGCCCATTGGTAAAGAGTCTCTGCATTTAAAATGGCTTTGTCTGGTGAGGTTTGCAAGCTAGCACGAGTGGCTTCTCTCTTTAAAATAGCTCCTATGTCATCACATGATCCTTTACAGTTGACACACTGAGGGTTTAATAAAAACATTTGAACATCGTGAAAAAAATGACAATCGCTAAAACATATCTTACGAAGTCTGAATAATCTCTTTTATAATTTAGATATCGTCCATGTTTTTACGATGCTCAAATGTTGTTACTACTTACATGAACATTCATAAAAATAAATTATTATTACAGCCGCATTTAAAAAGTTACTAAAACTCAGTTAATCAGTTAATAATGAAATGTACTGAATCAGCCACATTATTTGATTATTCGTTTTCTTCCTTTCGATTTATACAGTTTCTTTGACTCGCAACAAGGTAAATAATTTTATCTACAAATATTGTACCTTATTTCCTTCTAAATCATAGCAGAGAGTAAAGAAAAATTAAGGAAAAGTTGTGTTTGAGGAAGACCTCAGGCATCTCAGAACGCTAGGACTTCAGATTCATAATCAGCGACCTCCAAAACACCCAAGTAAAAAGTTTCAAGCAGATTCAATCAATTTTTAAAAATTCGTCCGTCATATTAAATCCGCCATTCTGAATTTCGAAAAACTGACTTCAGATTTGTAATCAGCGACCTCGAAAATCCCTGAGTAACAAGTTTCAAGCAAATTCAATAAATTAAAAAAACCGCCATATTGGATCCGCCATTTTGAATTTTGAAAAACTGACTTCAGATTCGTAATCAGCGACCTCGAAAACCCCCGAGTACCAAGTTTCAAGCAAATTCAATGAATTTTTAAAAAATAATCCACCATTTTAAATTTTGAAAAAGTGATTTCAGATTCGTAATCAGCGACCCCAAAAACATTAAAATATGCGGTGACCTAAAATTTTTGCATAATTTTTTAAAAGAAATTAATAAACATAATTACTTATATCTGAAGTTAGCTGCTTTCACTTGACATAGTAAGGACGCCATTTTGAATTTTCAATTCTGCCACTTTGCAATTGAAAGGGGATGAGTTTACGAGTATTTTCATCTTTTACATGTTTATTTTTATTGCATAGAATTTTGGACATAGCTTTGGGCCGGTTGACGTGAAACGTCCCATACATATATATATAGAGTTAAATAATAAATTTTTAAATGTTTTTGTTTTTATAATTTATTATTTTTATTAACATGTAGTGCATGAATCGTAACAATTACTTTTCTTAGGTTAGATTTTTCATGTCAATATATTTTGACGTATTTAATCTAACGAATAAATAATAATAATTATATTTATATTTTATAAATAAATAAAAAAAAATTTTATTTGAAAATGTTAGCTTTTTTATTATAAAAGTTTTATTAATAATTTTTAAATAGAACATAGACGACGAAGCAAAAATGGTGGCCGGAGTAGACGGGAGAGAGCCGAAGCCTTCTCGCTGGCTCTTGAAGAAGAAAAAAGTAAATTTATTTAAATATATTGCATTAGTATATAATAATATATAAATACATTTTTTTTGTTCTTAGTTATTAAAATTTTTAATTATTTATAAACTTTTGAAAAAATATATGCTCGTAATTGCGACTGTAAATGTGGATGTTAATTTAAAACTGATTTTATTCGTGTAATACACGCTTAATAATATTCATTTTATATTTTAGATAAGATTAAATATCTACGTAAAAGGGCTAAGTCCCTTCCTAATATCGAAAAGAGCAGCAATGAGACAAGAGAGGAAGGAAATACGAAGAGCACAGAAAGAGGTAAATTAAAAACATCATTTTTAAATGATTTATATTATGTATTTAGGAAAATGAAACAAATTAACTTTTTAGATACTTTCGTTGTAGTTGTGTTATTTTTAACTACATATTTGAAATATGTATGAAGAATCAAATAAATTTCATATATAATTTAACGGTTTCTTTGCCTTCAAACAAAATTTTGTTTAGATTTTTATTATTTTCTATATCAAAATTTTGTCAAAAAAAATCATTTTAATGATCTGTCATTGAAATTTTCAATAGTTTTTGAAAAATATTTTAAAAAATTGAGTGAATAATTTTTTTTTGTTATTTTCAGATACAGTTCAATTGGATGGTAAAAGTGCTGAGTCCCTTCCAGGTTCAAAAAGGAGCAGTCCTGCTTCAAAAAGAAGCACTCAAGAGGCAGTGGACAATTTAAAAAATAATAGGGAGATTGCCGCAAGGAAAGGTAAATTTAAAACATTGTATTTGAATTTATTAGAATATAAACATGCGTTTGATTTAACAAATTTTATCGATTTTTGCAATAAAAAATAATGTTTTTGATTTCTTTTAATAAAATTTGAATTTTTGAATTTTAAACAAATTTCTTTTTAACTTAATATTTTTTTAGTATAAAGTGAACATTTTTCAACATTAAATTATTTTAAATAAATATTAACTGCAATTCTTCTAAAAAATTAATTATTTTTAATAAATGTAATCAAGTTCTTTAAAAAATTCATTATTTAAAACATTTTTCAACTGAAAATTCTTAAAAACTCAATTATTAAAAACATTTATGAATTTAAAATACTCAAAAATTTAATTATTGTCTGATGCTTATTAAAAACATAATCAGAAATTATAATTTACGACAATTTCAATTAAAAATCTCGTAAAAATAAAATTACTTTTAAAAATCTTAACTTTAGCTCTTTTCAAAATTAAATTATTTTTCAAATTTTTAATCTGAATTTGCTGTTGAATTTATTTTTTCTAATAACGTTAATCGAATTCTTTGAAATTTTCATTATTTAAAACACTTCTTAATTTTCTATAATTCAATTATTTTTTGAAATTTTGTTAAGAATTTTCAGCAATTTAAATTTAAAATGATTTCAATAATGTTTTAACCCAAATCCTTAAAAATTTTATTATTTTAAATATTTCCCGTAGTTATTGAATTCGAGTAGTTATCATAAATTAGACTTCAAAAATTTGATTAAAAATTGTAAATTACAATTTTTTTTTGAAAATGTTTCTGAGTTTAATGCTAAAGTTTTAATTTTTTTAAAATAAAATTTCTTCAAAATATTTCTATGAAACTTTCTTATTAAGGAATTGATAAAATTTATTTAATAATCTAATAACAATTGTTAATGAAAATAGAAATAAGTATCTATATTAATTAGGAACGTTCACGGAAGCCGAAATTTTTTTGGCTTTCTTGATTTTGATGTTTCAAAAATCAATACTAAAGAAAATTGACATTTGATTCCGATATACGAATCAAAACTAAACAAAATTGAATTTTGATTCAGATATCCGAATCAAAACTAAACAAAGCTGACTTTTTATTCCGTAACTTTACCCGAAACAAAACAAAAGTATTTCTAAATTTTGTTTTCATTCTGTGACGGTCTCTGATTATAATTATTATTAATAATAATTAAATTTATTTTTAAAAAATTACTTTTTTTAATCTATCTTCGTAATTTAAATCGACAAAAACTATTTTCCCCTCCATAATATCGATTTGTGGCATGTGTACATACGTAAAATAGTCGCATTTATTGAAAAAAATCAAAAAATTTGTACAATTCAGGGCATAAAATTAAATTATAATTTTTTAAATATAATTGTGTGAAAATTAATTTATCGAAACGTTGCTTAGCAATAAATTAAAAAATGACATAAAACTTGTGTTATTTAAAATACCTTCCGTGGATCAAAATTTTCACATTCTAATAATTTAATTTTTATTTTTTCAGATGAAAGTGTTGTTAAAAATCCTCTTTCAAGAGAGAACAAACGCGAGAGGCGAAAAGAACAACAGTAAGGATGCTTTCTTTGTACTTATGTCTATTTTTTTAGTTTTATTGAAATATGATCGATTCCACAAGAAGTGACAGAGGTTTAAAAAAAATTTTCTCCAATCACGCTTAAACTTGGGGCATTTATAGTACTCATAGATGTTAATTTTTGGTAAAAATATTTTTCCATTTAGTCAAATATTTATTAAGGGGGAGGACCCTGGCGGATTCGATTTGCGTAATGTCTACTTAACTAAGCGGACTTTAGGTAGACATTAGGTAGACATGTAAAAAAACGTATAAAAAAGCTATTAATCGACTTATTATGATAAAAAAAAGTTGATAAAAGGGTAAATGAATGTTTATAGAGTAAATTTGTACAAAATTTGTAATTAATAAAGCAATAAATAATTAATAATGAATGGAAATGTGCGCGAGGTACCTGATCAGTTCAGCTGTACAATTATTTTCGTGCTATTTTCATGAAAAGAATATAAATTAACTCCAAAAACAATTGATATTTATAAAAAAGTGTAAAATTGATTTAATTTGAGTGTTTGCAATACGAATTATTAAATAATAATTAAGTTTTTATCAAATGTGAATAGTGTTGTGAAAACCTGTGAAAACTAATGAGTTACTACATTACCGATCGCATATGACAATAAAAAGTTCTCGATGAGTGTAACAAAAAAGCTCCAATTTAACCAAGTACATAATTTCCGAGATTGCCAGAGATGGCGCCACCAGTTTTTACAATACAGTGCGAGCATGTTTTCTTCCAAGCTTATGCTTTGAAAGAAAATAAAAAGTGAATTTTAAAATGCAGAATAAAGTTATACAAATAATTATTGATTTCATAATTGTTTCTCGTCCAAAATTACGGACATGATTGCAGCTTTTTTGTTACACTCATCGAGAACTTTTTATTATCATATGCGATCGGTAATGTAGTAACTCATTAGGTTTCACAGGTTTTCACAACACTATTCACATTTGATAAAAACTTAATTATTATTTAATAATTCGTATTGCAAACACTCAAATTAAATCAATTTTACACTTTTTTATAAATATCAATTGTTTTTGGAGTTAATTTATATTCTTTTCATGAAAATAGCACGAAAATAATTGTACAGCTGAACTGATCAGGTACCTCGCGCACATTTCCATTCATTATTAATTATTTATTGCTTTATTAATTACAAATTTTGTACGAATTTACTCTATAAACATTCATTTACCCTTTTATCAACTTTTTTTTATCATAATAAGTCGATTAATAGCTTTTTTATACGTTTTTTTACATGTCTACCTAATGTCTACCTAAAGTCCGCTTAGTTAAGTAGACATTACGCAAATCGAATCCGCCAGGGGAGGTTGAAATTTTAGGCATTTAAGGTACACCGTATTTTTTAATAATTTTTTTTTGTTAAATATTGAAATAAAATTTTTTTTATTAATATAAGTTTCGATAGATTTTTTGATGTTCTATCAATTGGTAAAATGCATTAAAAAAAAAATTTTGACAAAAAAAATCGGTATGGCACCGATTCTTGTGTACAAATTATCTCCAACAATTGTTAACGGATCGCTATAAAATTTTGCATGCTTATACTACTCACTGTTACTAAAAATTGGACACAAGGATTTTCGAAAATATCCACACAATTTTTTTTGCCATTTTTTCAAAAAGGCAAAAATTTATTTTTTGTAAAAATTTAACTTTATTTCCTCTAAAAACGTATTCTTTGCGTTAAGACGAATTTTTCGACCTATATTAAATTCATATTTTACCAAAATTTATAAATAAAATCATTGTTTTAAGTTTTTTAAAAAATTTTAATTTTTGGTTTTTGTTAAAAAAGTTTTTTCTTTTTTTCTAAATAAAAATTTTACTCAAAATTTATTCCTTACATGGAAACGAATTAATTGATCTATATAAAGTATATATTTTATCTAAATTTATCAAATAAATCGTTTTTTTTTCTTTTTTTTTGCCGCTAGGTGGCAGCTACTAAACACGTGTTCACATGTGTCTCGGTTGATTTTGTTTAAATAAAACGGTTTAAGTTTGGTCTGTTCTTTTGCAACCTTATAGTTTTAAACATTATTTTGTGCTGGTTTTTAGTGAAAGTTTTTTATTATCTGCACCATTTGCCTTAACTTGGCTCACTGATTTGAATTTTTTCTAACCTAACATTGGACTGATATACTTATGTGAAGTTTTTTGTTTATGTAACTTAAATTGGAACTGCTTTCGCTCAATTTACTTTTTATTTTTATTTGAATGATTATTCGTGTGCAAAAATGGCCTCTAGTGTTGAAAATTGTGCAAAATGTGGTAAAGATATTACACGTGCTATTCCTACTTTGTGTAGGAAGTGTAATCTTCCTTATCATCCCAGCTGTGCATTACAGCTGTCTACTTTGCCTGATGGGTCGTTCACCAAATGTTGTAAACCTAGGTCATTGTCTCCTTCAAATAATTCTCAATCTTCACAAACCTCTGTTAACTTGGATAGTATTTTGAGAGCTATTAAGGTTTTATCAACAACAGTTTCTGATAATTTTGCCAATATGACTGAAAACATGTCAGATATCAACAAAAAACTCGATGACACACTGTGTAGGTTAAGTAATATGGAAAGCAGAGTTGTTGATTTGACAGAGCGTCTTAATATTGTCGAAGAGAGACTTGATAAATCTGAGGCAAATGGTTCTACAAATATTGATTCTAATTCAGTAACTAATGTCTGTATAAATGAACTTGTTGATCGAAATGAAAGAAAGAACAATCTTGTTTTATTTAATCTTCCAGAATTTGACACTTTGTCAAATAATAGTTGTTCTTTGAAATCTGTGGTTACGACTAAATTAAAAAAATTCATTCAAACAGATGATCTTGAAAATATACGCACATTTAGAATTGGTTCTAATGCGCAGGTTTCTCGTAAGCCTCGCCCTGTTAAGATTGTATGTGAGACGGAAGAGAAGGCACAAGTAATTCTAAAAAAATTTGTAAGTGTCAAAAGAGACTCAACACGTTCAAGGGAGTTAGAAGATCTTTGGATGTCGAATGACAGGACGGTTATGCAGAGGGAGGAGATTAAGAGAGTGAGGGAGGAACTATAGACCCGTCGATTAGACGGAGAAATGAATGTGTCAATGGTCTACCGGCGTGGAATCCCTACCATAATTAAAATCCCCCCTAGAAATCGCACATCCACTCTTACAGTCCAAATAGATGCGTGTAAGGAGAATCTGTAGTGATTTCCCCACTTGGTGCCCAAGGTAGTGTCCGTTCCTAGAGAAACTTATTTTATTTCTATCTATAAAAGTGATTTAAGGAAATACATACAGAACTAAATGTAGACATTGTGATTTAGAGAAAATCAGTATTATTGAACAATAACAACAACAAAAAAAAAACAAAATCTACAAACGTTGTTTTTAAATTTTAAATAATTAAAATGTTGTAAATTAAATTAAATGTTTTCTGTGAGGAAGCATAATGTTCGTGAAATGAACATCAAGTTCTTTTATAGAGAAGAATACACTACTTGTTTTTACTATTTTCATTGTTTTTTTAGGGAGAAAACTAAAAAATTTAAAAAGAAAGAATGGCAGGTCAGAAGGAGAAAGAGGTTATGAAAGAGATGGAAAAAGAGGAAGAGGATATGAAAGAGGAGGACAAAGGGGAAGAGGATATGAAAGAGAAGGACAAAGAAGAAGAGGATATGAAAGAGAAGGACAAAGGGGAAGAGGATATGAAAGAGGAGGACAAAGGGGAAGAGGATATGAAAGAGAAGGACAAAGAAGAAGAGGATATGAAAGAGAAGGACAAAGGGGAAGAGGATATGAAAGAGAAGGACAAAGGGGAAGAGGATGTGATAGAGAAGGACAAAGGGGAAGAGGGTTTGCATATGGATACGGACAAGGAAGAGATGGACAAAGGGGAAGAGGATTTAATTATGGAAGAGAAGTTAGACAAAGGGGGGGAGGAAATTTGTATGGAAGAAAAGATGGACAGAGAAGAAGAGGATTTGAATATGGGTATGGAAGAGGGAGAGGGTTTGGATATAGAAGAGAAGATGGACAAATAGGGAGAGGAGGTGGAAGTAGCACAGGTCGTGAAATTATAAATTATATTACTTGCCAAAACGTCTTTTACTAATAAAATACTTTTCATACAAGATATACTATGAATTGTCATATTATTTCCTCGTAATTCTTTCCTTATAATTATTTCCTCAAATATCAATAATTCGATGCATTTTATAAAAGTTCTATATAAAGATATCCGCTTGAATAAGGACTACTTTGTCGATTTTATTTTAAAAAATAATCGCAACTCTTTAAAATCGTTCAGAATGTGCGAATGTTTTGTCACCTTTAAACATACACACACGATCATTTTGTCAAATTACTTTTGAATCTTGAGGTCTAGTTGAATCGAAATATGTCAAAAAATCGGAATTAAAATTTCCCATTAATATATATTTTTTTAATAAAAAAAATAATTAAAAATTTAATCTTGATTATTTAGGACACCCTATACATATATGTCTGTTCCAAGATTAGAGGCATACGCCGGCACGCGTCACTTTGTACAGATGGTTTGTATGCTTCTATAAACGGTCCTACCAAGGGTCTACGACTTTTTAGCACGTGTCATAAATTCTGACCTGCACAATAAGACAGGTGTTTGGTTCATAATGCAGGATTCTAGAAAAGTCAATGACCCCTATTCTAAATTCTATACTGTAAATTTCTTATAATGAACGTCAGAATTATGATAATAAACTCCATGTAAAAATTGTTAATGTTAATAACTTGTTTAGTAATAAATTACGAAATTATTAACAACAACAATAATAATAATAACAATAAAAAAATTTATTATAAAGAAATTTTTTTATGAGTTTCTTTCGATTTATTTATATAAAAAATAATTACTCAGCAATAATTTACTTATGATTATCAATTCACTTTTTACCATATGTAATTACTTTTTTTCTTTTAACAACTATAACAAATTTTAATAATAATTAATTATTTACTTGGCATCAATTTTTTTGTGTTTCACGTGTAATAATATAAATTTTGGAAGAAAAGTTACATTATTAGGTAATTTTTAAATATGTTAATGTCAAATAAAAATTAACAATTACTTAGCACTTCTCCTATTAAAACAAGATTCTCAATTAAATTTTTTATTTATTTTTCAAACTATTACAAATTGAGGCTTTGCAATAAAATGGTTTATTTTAAATAAAAGCATTTTTTAAAATTTACGTTTTTCATATCAGAAATATTTCGAATTAGTTACTAAATATTTATCTTGTTGAATTATAAATTACATGTTTTTAAGAAACCTCTTGTATTCATATTCAATACTAATACAAAATTGCATTTGAAATAATAACAAAGGTGTAATTTTAAAATAAAAAATCTAAAGCAATATTTCGAAAATAAGAATGTAGGTAAAGTAGATCACCTTTTTAAAAAAAACTATTATTCTAAACACCAGGGGGTAATTTTTTTACTATAGTGTAGCAATCAGTTCGATCGAAAAAAGTTATTAGAGATCTATTTATTGCAATATTATTGAAAATGGAAAATCAAAAAAATAAACAATCTACTTCAGAGGTGCATTTTTACCCCTCGACCAAACGGAAGTCTAGAAGACAAGTAATGAAAAAAATTGCGTAAGTAGTTTATAATGTTTATAAAAAAACGTTATGAGAGGTTAGAGAACGGAATCTGTTATTCATTATATTTACTTCTTTAAGACTTATATATTTCATATAAAAATAATCAGAAAGACAAAATTGCCAAAAACATAATTTTTTTTGGGGTTTTTTTCATTTTTATTTTTCATTAGTTTTAGTAAAGATTTTGGTAGCTGATTTTAATGTTGACCATGCTGTGACTGTTTAACATGTCCTGCATGAAACAAAGATTTCATATTTTGAAAAATATTAACATTTTAAAAATAATAAAAGTGATAATATTTTTTCAAATTTTTAATCATAAAATATAAAATATGAAAAAATTGATAAAAATACACTATTGGGTTTAATTTTGCAAACGCTTGTTTTTTTATCTGCGCAAAAAATCGTTTATTTTCTAAAATATATTAAATAAATATTTTTCTCTTCAAAACATTAAAACTTACTACAATTATGTAAACCAAGTATTGTATTCTTTTCTATAAAAGAACTTGATGTTCATTTCACGAACATTATGCTTCCTCACAAAAAAGATTTAATTTAATTTACAACATTTAAATTTATTTATTTACTCTAGTATTTAACACAAATAAAATAAAATTATTTACATATTCAACTTCAGCAAGTAAATTAATTACTTAAAATTTTATATCAACGTTTGAAGATTTTGCTGACATAAAAAATAACGATTAATTTTATAAATTTAGATAAAATGTATACTTTATATAGATCAATCAATTCGTTTCTATGTAAGCAATGAAATTTTTATTAAAACTTTTATTAAGAAAAAAATAAAAAATTTAAATTTTTTTAAAAAACTAAAAACAATGATTTCATCTGTAAATTTTGGTAAAATATAAACTAAATATAGGTCAAAAAATTCGTCTTAACGCAAAGAATACGTTTTTTGAGGAAATAAAGTAAAATTTTGACAAAAAAATGCTTTTTTGTAAAAAAAAAAAAATTCTTAACATTAAGCTTGGTAACTATACTTAATTTAACTAATAATATGGAAAAATAAGCATAAAAAACAAAAAGTACACTTCTTCACAAGTCACAAATATTAACAGATTGACTATATCAGACGCACGGACGTTGAAGACTTGGCGGGAGGTAAAATCGTGCGATTGGACGGTAAAAACGGGAAAGGGAATTCTGGCTTGACTTGGTCACTCAGTGGGGGTAATCTTTTTACCAGGTGCCCCTACCATGCGGCAGAGTCAGACCAAAGTTCCCCTTCTCAAATGTGACAGTCTAATCCCTCGACTCTGTTTCCCGCTAAGTCTTCACCGTCCGTGCGTCTGATATAGTCAAACTGATAAAATTTCGTGACTTGTGAAGAAGTGTACTTTTTATTTTGTAATTATTATGCTTATATTTTCGTATTATTAGTTAAACTAGGTATAGTTACCAAGTTTAATACTTCAACTTACAATTTTTACAGAGAAAACGTGAACATTATGTTTTTTATTCAAATGAGAACGTCCAAAAAATGTATATGGTTTGTTTACATTTTACAACTTGGACATAGTCTTAACATGGTAACAGTTTTTAGTATCGCTACCTCTATCGAATGTTTTTATTATCATTTGTTTTGTTTATCCCTACAATATACTAGTTTTTGAAAAATATTTATAGAGTAGTTTTCCAGAAATTAATTAACCACTTGAGCGTCATGGCGTTCCAACTGGCGTCGTGCGTGGCAGTGACAGAAGCGTCAAAAATGCATAAATGGCGTTCCTACTTAAATTCAATTTGTAAAGTCTGTAGACATAATTAACTAACTATAACTTTCTTTTTATATTTTTTGAGATTAAGCAAGACGTATGTGACACGAAAAAATTATTTTTTTAAACATTCAAACAGTTTTTTCGAAATTTAAAGTCGACAATTTTTGGTACTTTTTTGCGAATGGCGTTCTAACATTTACTCAATAAAATTATATTCCTGCTTCCAAAAACTGTGCAAAACACCCAAATCTTGTTACTCGGGGATTTTCGGGATCGCTGAACATGAATTTGATGCCAAATTGACAATTTGACAGTTGACAGCTGTCAATTCGACTGTCAACTTCTATAAAAAAACAATTATTTTTTATGAAAATAACTATATAAGGGTTTTCGGGGTCGCTGATTTCGAATATGAGATCAAATTGACAATTTGACAGTTGACAGCTGTCAATTCAACTGTCAACTTCTATAACAAACAATTATTTTTTATGAAAATAACTATATAAGGGTTTTCGGGGTCGCTGATTACGAATATGAGATCAAATTGACAATTTGACAGTTGACAGCTGTCAATTAAACTGTCAACTTCTATAAAAGACAATTATTTTTTATGAAAATAACTGTATTAGGGTTTTTGGGGTCACTGATTACAAATATGAGATCAAATTGACAATTTGACAGTTGACAGCTGTCAATTCAACTGTCAACTTCTATAAAAGAGAATTATTTTTTATGAAAATAACTGTATAAAGGTTTTTGGGGTCGCTGATTACGAATATGAGATCAAATTGACAATTCGACAGCTGTCAAATCAACTGTCAAATTTATAAAAAGTGATTAATTTTAATGAAAATAATAGTATAAGGGTTTTCGAGGTCGCTGAATACGAATATGTGGTCAAATTGAAAATTTGATAATTGACAGCTGTCAATTAAACTGTCAACTGTCAAATTGTCAATTTGATCTGATATTCGTAATCAGCGACCCCAAAAACCTTTATACAGTTATTTTCATAATAAATAATTGTCTTTTATAGAAGTTGACAGTTGAATTGACAGCTGTCAACTGTCAAATTGTCAATTTGATCTCATATTCGTAATCAGTGACCCCAAAAACCCTTATACAGTTATTTTCATAAAAAATAATTGTCTTTTATAGAAGTTGACAGTTTAATTGACAGCTGTCAACTGTCAAATTGTCAATTTGATCTCATATTCGTAATCAGCGACCCCGAAAACCCTTATATAGTTATTTTCATAAAAAATAATTGTTTTTTATAGAAGTTGACAGTTGAATTGACAGCTGTCAACTGTCAAATTGTCAATTAGGCATCAAATTCATGTTCAGCGATCCCGAAAATCCCCGAGTAACAAGATTTGGGTGTTTTGCACAGTTTTTGGAAGCAGAAATATAATTTTATTGAGTAAATGTTAGAACGCCATTCGCAAAAAAGTACCAAAAATTGTCGACTTTAAATTTCGAAAAAACTGTTTGAATGTTTAAAAAAATAATTTTTTCGTGTCACATACGTCTTGCTTAATCTCAAAAAATATAAAAAGTAAGTTATAGTTAGTTAATTATGTCTACAGACTTTACAAATTGAATTCAAGTAGGAACGCCATTTATGCATTTTTGACGCTTCTGTCACTGCCACGCACGACGCCAGTTGGAACGCCATGACGCTCAAGTGGTTAAAATGTGACAGTTTGTTCATCCCACCCCCTAAAGTAAACTCCCCCCCCCTGGGGCAAACCTGTCACTTTACTTTTTGTGTTTGTATAGTGAATTTAAATGAATCATAACAACACCAAACATAAAGAAATAAATAATCAGTGTTCCTAGTAAGAAAATTATAATAAAGGATTGAATTTCAATTAAATAAATATTTTACTAATTATAAAACAAATAGTTTCGACTATTCTCGAAAAAACGTCTTTTGGAGATCTTCGCATAACTCAGTTGGGTGAAAAGTAGATCGGAAATCGTGGTGCACCTCTTTTGAAAGGGAAACTGACATTGTCAAGTTCACTGAAAATTTTTTAGATTGCCCCATAGGCCCATTTTGACAATGAAGATCTACATACGAAAAAAGGTCCGAGAAATCATTAAATACACCAAAAAAAAGGGTCGTGCGCGGCAAACCAGACTAGTCATTTCCTATGTATTTTGAAGCGCTGAACACGAATCCGAAGTCCGTTTTGCTCCATCACGTCAGGATTTTTTTCTAACCTCCAAAAACCTGTCGGATTTTGAGAGGTAGGCTATTTTTTTTTAAAATTGATGGATTTACTTCAAACTTGGTATCTAGGGGTTTTTTGGGTCGCTGATGACGAATTTGAAGTTAGATTTTCAAAATTCAGGAAAGCAGCTCCAATATGGCGGACGAATTTTGTAAAAATTGATGGATTTACTTCAAACTTTGTATTCTAGGGGTTTTTTGGGTCACTGATTACGAATCTAAAGTTAGATTTTCAAAATTTAAAATAGCGGCTCCAATATGGCGGACGATATCGACCCTTCAAAGGTGATAATTCCGCCCTTACACACGAAACTAGGAGCAATTAAACAGTTTGTCAAAGCCTTAGATAAAAAAGGAAACTGTTTCAAATACCTGGAACAAAAGTTTCCAGAAATCTCTGATGCGAAACTAAAAGAAGGGGTTTTCGACGGACCACGTATTCGCAAATTGTTAAAAGATGAGCAGTTTATCACCAAGATGAATAAAAAGGAGAAAGCCGCATGGCTTAGTTTTAAAGCAGTTGTCGAAAATTTTCTGGGTAATCACAAGAGTGAAAATTGGGAGCAAATAGTTAGTGATATGATTAAAAACTTTGGTAAGTTAGGATGCTTAATAATCATAAAGTTGCATTACTTAGACTCGCATCGGGATCAATTCCCTGAAAATTTGGGAGATTACAGTGAAGAACAAGAAGAACGATTCCATCAAGATCTGAAAGAATTTGAGCGTCGTTATCAAGGAAGATGGGATGTAAATTTGATGGCCGACTACTGTTGGATGCTGAAAAGGGATATTGTACCTGGAGGCACCAATTTGAAAAGAAAACCATTACACAGATCCTTTGAGGACAAAAGAGTGCGCTACCATAAAAAGACGTGAATACCTTACTTATGTATATAAGAATTTCCATTTCTAGTTTTGAAAATCTAACTTCAGATTCGTAATCAGCGACCCAAAAATCCCCTAGATACCAAGTTTGAAGTAAATCCATCAATTTTTACAAAATTCGTCCGCCATATTGGAGCCGCCATTTTAAATTTTGAAAATCTAACTTTAGATTCTTAATCAACGACCCAAAAAACCCCTAGATAACAAGTTTGAAGTAAATCCATCAATTTAAAAAAAAAATAGCCTACCTCTCAAAATCCGACAGGTTTTTGGAGGTTAGAAAAAAATCCTGACGTGATGGAGCAAAACGGACTTCGGATTCGTGTTCAGCGCTTCAAAATACATAGGAAATGACTAGTCTGGTCTGCCGCGCACGACACTTTTTTTTGTGGGGCTGTGATATTATATCGATAAATGCAGATAGATGCATGCAGCTTTCAAACCTAAGAAAGAATTTTTAAAAATATTATACGTTTTTCTCAGAAATTATTTATGAATAATTTCGCAAAAGTTTCTAGCGTAATTGAAAAAACAAACTTTTGTTAATAGAATTGCATAAACACAATTTAAAATTGTCAAACTGAGGAAATAAGCTATGCTTAACAAGGTCTTTTCAAATTTGAAGTGATACTTCTTAAAGTTTACGCAGTTTAGAGAAATTCATACCTGGCAAGTTAATCAACATGGCAAGGTTGCACAACTCTCCACTAAATTATATTTTGAGCAAATATATGCAAATAAAAAATTTCTTTGAGTGTCATAAATTTAATTTTGTGATACATTTTCTAGTATTCAAGAACATAGTTTTAAATGATGTAATTTTCGTCTGAAATAATTTAAAAATATTCTTTTTTATACCGCAAGTACTAAAATTTAAGAAAAAACAATATTTATATTGCATTGTACTTGCAATATAAAAGATGTCGCCTACTGATTCAACCGTCAACACTTATGTTGTCGGTTGAATTAGCTGCAGACTTTTTTTTTTAAATTGTTGTTAAAAACTTAATAATTCTGAAACCCTAATTGTGTAGGCATTTGTAGACAGTTAACAATTCTTTCATTTCATGTCTTTGCTTTAGCTTAGCCGGTCTCACCTAATACCAATGTGTGAATAGTAAATATTGTTATTTAATTAATTTTTCATTGTTTATAAAAATTTATGTTTAAATAAATTAATGTTTTGAGTTTGCTATAAATGTATTATGAATTAATTACTTAATAATCAATACTTTTAAATACAAACTTTTAATTTTTTTTTATTTTGTTAATACTGGGCCACTAATGACAGCCGAAAATTGGCTGTCGACGTCGAACCGTGGTAAACAGCCCAACAATCGGCCCAGTATTGTCTCTTAAAACTTAGCGCCAGAATTGACAATACTGGGACAATATTAGGTCGTGTTGGTTTTCGCACTTGGGTTTATTAATTATCTTTGGTTCAGATAAGGTTGAAATTAGTGACTGGTTTGTCGACTTTAATTTCAGAAAATGATTCAGTACATATTCTCTGAAAAAATGGATCGTCTATCGCCGCTGGGTAATGAACCCTAACCTTCCTATTACCGTTAAAATGCTTTACCAATTGAATTATCTCTGTATCTTAAATCTATACTTTTTCCGGACCAAGGATAGTTGATGAATTATTAATATGTTCGTTAGGTGTAACTTTTTTTAAATGAAATGTAATTTATTAAGAAAAATTTTTTTTTATTACACAGGCACAAAGATGGAGATTTAAATCGCAAATATCAGGGAGTAAAGTCATTCATTTGTGCGACCTTATGAAATTCATTTTCATTTTTTTCTATGTGACTTTTTTTCCGTGTGAAAATGTGAAAGCTATTTTTATACAAGTCGAACAAATGAACGACTATTTTTCCTGTTGTCTGTTATCTATCGTTGTTGCTTGATAAACTATTTGAAAGTAAGGTAATTTGTACCAAAACTGACGAGATTTAGACCAGTTTTTTTCTAAGTAAGTCATTAATTCGAAAAAGAATAACATGTTTTTATTAGGCGTGGAACAGGTTTTATGACCAGAATCACACTAAAGATAGGAAAACCTGTTTAGTACCCCCAGGCCTCTATTTCAATTTTTGCTAATGTTTGTTGTCTATCAGTTTGCTGTGATAAACAATATCAATAAGCAAACTTTTTGTTCTTGACAGTTAAGTTCGCTGTCACAATTTTAGCTATCACAATTTGCTGTGGCAGCAAATAATTCGCTATCACAGCAAACTTTTTCAATGCGTGTAGGTATACATCTAATTGTCTAGTTGTTAACTCATTCCATATTATGAATAATAAACATTAGGTTAATTAATATCTACATAGGGTGTTTTCGGCATTCACTCAGAGTTAACTCTAGAGTTAACAGTGGTGCTCAATGATATTATCTTTTGAAAATTTATTTACCTAAATAAAATAATTGATTTTCTATTTTCATCACCCTGAGTTTGAAGTTAGTTGTCCTTGTTTGCTTACTTTTTTTAATTTATACGTATTTTTTGTTTTTCATTTAAAAATGGAACATATTTTTGCTACCCATAAACGTGTTATTTTTTTAAAGTTTATAGTTTTCAAATTTTTCATTATTTCCCTAACTTTAATTAATCTGAATTGTTTAAGGAACTAGATTATTTATTTTAATTAAAGTTGTTTTTTATAAATAAAAAGTTAAAATAATTTTTAATAAAAATAAATTATTATGTTTCAATTTACACTTTTCAAAACAAACAATCCGTTCACAAATTTAAGGTTAGGACTGACCCTTTTTCTTTACTCTCGCAAGAAAACAGAGTTAACTCTGGGTCATCTTGTAATAAATTTTTGGGGACTTTTATGAAATCTAGAAACAAAAAATTTTATTTTAACATTGCATTACTAGAATAAAAGGCCCGTTTCACATGTTGTTACAATTGCAAACCCTGCGCCAATCAAAATGAATCGTCTATGTCAAATTGCCAATCAACAACGTTCACAACCAACAGACGAACTGAAAATCAAAATTTACATTTGAGCACCACTGCTAACTCTAGAGTTAACTCTGAGTGAATGCCGAAAACACCCATAATCGTACTGAAATTCTTAAAAACAAATATTATTTCGTTTGTCAATTTTGTCGATCTGTATTATATGTTTATGTGAATCCTTTTATATTTTATATCATTATTTTTTAATTTTTATTATTTAGCGCTGAAAGAAAAGAAAAAAAAATCTCTTCAATAGGGGCAGATAATCAGAAAGAGATTAATGAACAAGTGGTACAGCTGAACAACAGTTTTTCAACAGCAAATGATTGTTGCGAAACTGATGATAAGGCAGTGCTGTTTGTCGATGAATGGAGTGAAAGAAGTAAGAGAGTGGAGTTAAATTGCGATTTAATAAAATCGTATGCTAGTGAAAAAAGTCTCTGTGGAGAGTTTGAAAATTTGAAAATGAAAGATGATAAAAGAAAAAATAATGAAGAAGAATATCAGAAATTAGATGAAGAGGATAAAGAAAGAGTAGAAAAAAATGAGAAAGAAGAGTTAAAGAATTTAATTATGGAAGTGAAGATAGATAAAGACAAGATTATCATGGATGATAAAAGAGAAAAAGTTAACGAAAAAGATTCGTCATCAAAAAAAGAGAATAAAAGGAAAGAAGTGATAAAAAATGTTGATACTGAAGTAATTAGAGAAGAAAACAAAACAGAGATAAAAAATAAAACTTTTAGAATTATTAGAGGATCTTTTCATCAAGCTAATGTTGAAAAATTCCCAGAATATAGTAATGGGAGACAGTGTACAGCTAATGCAGCTGTAGCAATAGTCAAGTGTAGCATCAAAGATCCAGAATTATGGATAGGGGATGATGTCGATAATGTGTTGATGATTGGAGACGAAATTTACAAGGAGAGTATAGAAACAAGACCAGAAGTGAGCATGGGTGAAAAGAATCGAATGTACCTTAATGCTCAAGAAGTGCAAAAGAAAATTACTATCAGAGCGTCGACAAGATACATTCAATTAGAACCAGCTGAACTTGGGCATTCTATGAAAACTATGTATGACTGCATGAATTTGGAAGATAGACTGCAAGATTTCTTAAAATATGATGGATCAGCTATACTTACATCAAACAGCATTTCAATAGCTATAGGAAAAAAAAATAATAAAATATGGATGTTTGATTCCCACGCAAGAGACAAATTCGGTAAATTAAATAGAGGTCAGTATTATGATGATGTTGAAGATTATGATGCAGCATGCTTGACTCTATTTCCAGATGTGCATTCACTACTTGAAGTTATCAGACATAATATTACATATATACATACAAATGAAGATGAAAATAATTGGTTTGAACTTCATCCAGTGAAAGTCTTTATTTTGTTTCGCAGAGATATTATAAAGATGAGTAACGTTAGTGCCCAGGATATTATTCAACATCAAAATAGGAAAATTCTAGTTACTGACAATGATTCGACAATAAATAACTACACAAATTTACAAAATAAAAGTTTTCAAAATTCGGAAATATTTTCTAAGTCAAGTAAAACAGACATATGCAAAGATGAAGATGATGATTGGAAAACTACTGTTAGAAAACAAGCAATCAAAGGAATAGGAAAGGTTAAAAATGGAGAGGTAATGCGTCAAAATAAGGAAATGGAAAATGGTTTCAATGTTCTGTGCGATAAGGATTCTTTTGATGACACTTTTAAGAATGACAGTGTTAATGATTATGATAATGAATCAAGTGATGATGAATATACTCACGCTTATGAATCTGAGAGAAATGGCAAGTTTGAGGAAAAAGATAATGATGATTGCAAGAACAATTTATTAAACGAAGAACAAGAAGAAAGTTCAAAAAAGAACGGTTTCAAAAGAATTGAAGAAATTGATGAAACAGAAGTGCTGCTTTACAACATGCCTACAATGTGGGATAAACTGACTGTTCGGTTAGCTACTCATACAACTCCAGGTTGCTCAATTACTGATATAAAATTACGTAATCAAAGACGGGAAGGCAACCGAGTATGTGTTTCTTATGGGTGCGAGAAATGTCCATGGATTGCAAAAATTTGGACCACTGATAAAAGTGAAGAAAAGTTAAATATCAATGAAGCGTTAGTATTAGGTTCAATTAATAGTGGAACAGGTTATACTCAAATGAAAAAGTTATTTGCTGCAGCTGGTATTAAGTGTATGAACAACGAAACGTACAGAAACTACCGAAATCATGCATATAAAATATTAATGGCTGCAATGACAGAAAATATGAAAAATGCTGGTAAAGAAGAGTTACGAATAGCTACTGAGAAAGGAAACGTCATAAATGAAAAAGGTTTAATTTTTGTAATGGCTGATGGCAGTTGGATGAAGCGATCTTATAGAACAAGAAGCTATAATTTTCCGTCTGGATTAGTACACATAATTGGCTATGAAACTGGTAAAATATTATGGTTGGAAGTAAAGAATATGTACTGTTCAATTTGTGACACGGCAATGAGAGCAAACAAAGAACCAAGAGAATACGAATGTTATAAAAATTGGAATCGTAGTGATAGTTCTACTAGTATGGAAAGTATTGCTATTGGAGAAGGCTTCCTACAAAGTGAAGAGGAACACAATTTAATTTACAGTACGCTTATTTCGGATGGAGATAGCAGTGTTTATAACAGAATACGACAACTGGATCCCTATGCTGAATATCAGATTGTCGTAGAGAAACTGGAATGTGTGAAACACTTGCGACGAGCATTTCAGAACACAATAAAAACAAAGGCAAAGAGTAAACCTGGTTACATTGGTAAATCAAGAAAATTTTTTGAGGAAAGTGGACCAAAATGTATTGATGAATTAAATCGACTTTTAAAACATTATTGGGACGATGATAGGGAATATGACCATTATATGTGTGAAGAGGTGGGTAAAGCCATTGAAATTTTACCAAGACATGTTCTTGGGGATCATAGTGAATGTGCTGGAAAGTACCCACTGTGTGACGGTGTTCCCAAAAAAATGAACAAAATCATATTCCTAGTTTGAGACAATGGTGATTTCTTCAAATGCTTGACAGTGCTACAATGAGATTGAGTAATAACACATATAGTTTGCTTATGAATTATGATACGAATCTAGTAGAATCTGCTAATTCAATTGTAGCAGAAAAAATAGGAGGAAAACGAATTAATTACGCCTATCGTGAAGAGTATTATACTCGTGTACTAGCTGCAGCGTTGCAATTTAATAATCGTGAGGTTACAACTACCTATTACAAAGAAGCTAATAAACAAATTCCAAAAATAACAGATTCTTTTGACAAACAAAATAAATTAGCTCATGAAAAAAGGAAAAAAAATAAGGGAAACAGCCACGAAAAACAAGGGCTAAAAGATATACTGATAAGGATTATGGGTTAAAATGTTTAAAACCAAGCATAAAAGATATGGATACTAATATTTACGCTATAAAATTGGAGCAACACAACGAAAAAATGAGAGTATTTATGTCAAATCGAGATGAAATTGAAAAAGAAACACGTAGTCAAGCTAACAGTGAGAAATGGTAGAAGTATAGACAAAATTTTGTAACAGCTTCTTTGAGCCGTAGAATATGTCGTAAAAGAGATTATACTTCTTGTGGTAACATTGTATGAGATATTACAATTCCAAAATTAGTAAGAACACCTGCGGTTGAATGGGGTTTGACTAAAGAACCTATAGCAAAATTGCAACTGGAAAAGGTATTAAAAGAAAAAATTTTAAATATTGGCTTAATTATTCATCCTTTTATTCCTGGTCTAGCAGCAAGTCCGGATGGCGTGTTAGAGAAAAGTGGAGATCTTGTAGAAATAAAATGCCCCTTTTCTGCTGTACCCTACAAAACACTTCGACAGGCTTACTTAAGCAAAGAAAGAGCAATTTGTTCGTTATTTGTCAATGACAAATGCATGGAAATACATTTCTCATGATTACTATTATCAAGTTCAAATGCAGTTACAAGTGTCTGAAAGAAATAAATGTTATTTCATGGTTTGGACTTCAACTAATTATAAAATTATTCAGATAGAAAGAAATGATACTTTTTGGAATTCCAAAATGTTACCATATTTAACAACATTTTTTAAAACATGCTTACAACCAGAATTGGTTGACAGTCGATTAAGACGAGATATGCCTGTTAGAGAACCAAAACATATTTTAGAAGCAAAGACGAGACGTGATACATTGAAATTTCAAAAACATATGACATCAGAAAATGTTGATACATCTCAAGAAAGTCAAGAAGTATACAATCAGGTAAGTACTGAGGACCTTCAAATGCCAGAAGGTAGATATTCAGAAAATTCTACACACTGTGCGTTTGAAGGCGAGAAGAACAATGACCTTGCACGTCATCTAAATAGAAAACGCAAGGGAGCAAGAGAATTCAATGATAATAATAAAAAATTAAAAGAAGGTAATGAAAATAAGTTATGGAATAAAGAAAATCCTGTGTTAGAAAATAATTCTAAAACAGATGTCGATATACCAATGAGAAGTAGATTGAATCGTTTGAGAAAGAAGCCTTATTGGTTTAAAGATTACATTGATTAAATAGAATGAGTATTTATTTATGTTTAAAGGCTTTTTTAAAAAAATGATAAGGTGCTGAACTTTTTGTAGTGATACCAAAGTTGTAAATCTTGCGTTGAAAAAAGCACAAAAAAATTTGTCAAGAAAAATGGCACATAATGATGACTTGCTTCAGAAAAAAATTAAAAATAAGTTTTATTTAACTAAAATTAAAGAGAATATCTTGCGTTGAGATAAGCGCAAAAAGTATTTTTTTCGAGCAATATGGTGTCCAGTAAGGCCTCTGGGTTAAAAGAAAGCACAAAAGTTAGTCAAAAAAATGGTACAGAATGATACCTTGTTTTAGAAAAGACTAAAAAATAATTTTTTCAGCTAGAATTAAAAAGAATATCTTGCGTTGGAATAAGCGCAAAATAGAATTTTTTAAGCAATATGGCGTACATTAAGGTCTCTGGGTTGAAAGAAAGCATAAAAATGAGCTCACTGTTTCCTAAAAAGTATCAAATTGCAAAAAAATTAATTCCAATATTTATATAAGAAAATGCTTTAATCCCAAAATTGGTATCAATTTGCCCTTACAATATTAAATTATTAAGGATATCTCACGGACGTCTTATGTATATCATTTGTTTAAAAAAAGGATATTCGTAGGATGTCCGATTCATGTCCTATGAGGGGGATATTCTAGGGATATTCTAGTATATCCTGGGATCAAATTATATTCTTATGACGTACGTAAGATATCATTAATATCCAAATGCTGTAAGTCTAACGCCTTGAAGAAAATAGTACTTTCTTAGTGATACTAAAGATGTAGATCATGCGTTAAAAACAGTTAAATAAAGTATGGCAAGAAAAATGACATTTAATTATTGCTTGCTTTGAAAAAAATTCGAAAATGAATTTCTATATTCAAAAATGAAAAGAATATCTTGCGTTGAGAATAGCGCAAAATGGCATACAATGAGGTCTAGTATTCATAGAAAACAAAAATGTGAACTTTTTTAGTATTAACAAATATGTTGCGTTGAAAATAGCACAGAAAGTTTATAAAGGAAAATAGCACATAATGATTGTTCACTAATTGCAAAACAAAAAAAATGGGGTGTAATGTAGATCGCCTCCTCGTTGGTGCATCCCGGGTTATGCTGAATGATCTGCGATTCATTTATGTATCACAATTAAGAAAACTATGTTTTAAGTCTATCATTCCTAACTAACGACTGGCTGTCAACATTGGATTTTTAATGAAGCAATTGTTTATTTCCGATTAAGAAGTTAGTTAAACTTATTTTTAGGTTTTTTTAAAATAAGTGCAATTTTATAAAAATTCTGCTATTTTAATTAGTAAAATTTGACTGCTTTTCAGTAATTTTTAAATTAAAAATTGCTGATCTTCATTAATTACTTTCAACTAACTAATTTAGAAAGTCCAACATTTCTAGCAGCAAGTTTACAACCCAAGCAGTACGCAAAATAACGTTCTATTACAGGAATATTAAAATGTTTGCCTCAAGGTAATATTACCAAGTAATGTTACAGTAATATTACAGTAATGTTATCCGGTAATGTATTATTATTGTAACATTACAGAAATATAACCTTAGTAATATTAACTTGAGGCGGAAATTTAAATATTTCTGTAATATTACTACTATTGTAATATTGCGTGCTGCCCTATTGAAAATCCCTGTACAAGATGTTGTATAAGAAAATGTACATGTTCAGCAGCTGAACTTGTACCAATTCTGGTGAGAACATGTACAAGAAAATGTACAATTTTGGCACTAGAAATTGGAGCAAGTTCTTCTATCAGAACTTGTAGAACATCTCTAAAAAACATAAACCTATAAACAAATAAACAAGTTCTCAGCTGATAGTCTAATCATAAAGGGATATAGAGAGTAAGAAACAAATTTATAAATATTATTATTAACTGAATAAACACGTATTAACTGAATTTTAATAATGAAAATAAAATCGCGAAAAACAGTTTTTTTCATGAAACAAATAGACAACAAAGTATAATCGCTTATCGACTTTTCTGACTAGAAGCTGTCATGGTGGCTCTAGGTTATGCCCCCATTTCCCCTATTTGTACAAATAATTTAATTTTTAACATTTTTGAATGATATCATTTGTATAGTTGGCCTAACCATGGCAGATGAAGGTGGCCCGAGCATTGATTGCAAAGTTGGGTAAACTTTAAAAATTATGGTTGGCACAATATATACATTTCAAGTTGGGCCAAAATTGGCGTCAGTTGTCGGGCCAATTTATGACGCCAATGATTATATAGGCCTTATTCACTTATTTTTTTACATGGACGAGTTTTAACATATTCAGATTTAGAGAGTACTGATGAAATAAACAAAACTCGTTAATTGACTCATTCAGTACCGATTTTCAATGGTAATTAGTAAAATTTTACTGATTGTCAATAGAATTTCACTGAGAATCAATCAATTTAATTTATTGAAAGCTTATAAAACAAGTTGTGATTTTACTTTATATTAAACTAGCAACTTTGTCGTCCGCAAGCGGCCGACTACGTTGCTAGTATGCATTAACCATATTTTTTATTCATTTTTTTTCAAAAAAATTTAATATTAGAAATGTAAAAAAAAATTTCTTTATATTGGATCTACCACCCAAGTAGGACGGAATATCCCTTGAATGTGAAGCTGATATCAACCGGGAATATTCTTGTGACATTCAGGCGATATCATGTTGAAAAAGATGCAATTTAGTATTTTGTCATTTGTTTGAATCAGTTTCCTGAACAGCCAATGGCGCTGTCGTCGCTAAGTAGTTTCTGTACTACGATTGTTTTATCTATAAAACTGTTTTGTCTCGTGACGAGTGCGCACGGAGAGTATTTTTTTGCTTTTGTACTATTTTTAATGTTTCTAATAATAAACAAGTTTCTTTTCATTTCATTAAAGTGTTTTAATATCTTTTATCAGAATCGCGCTGTCATTATTGGCTCAGATAATTAACATATCATAATGTCCTTTTCACGGGGACATTCCTCCGTGATGTATCTATGTTACGGTCTTTCACACAAAAAATGTAACGCGTTACAAAACTTACATTCTACATTTATTAAACCTAAATAATTCTGTGGTACTTTACTTTCATCTAAATCTTCAAAAGACATTATTGCAACTCCTGCACTTTTTTTATTCCGATTATCGTTTTTACATGTCAAATTTTTTTCTTCACACATTCTTTTCATCTTCCGTTGCCGTAGAAAATTTTTTCTTCTTACATGACAAATTATTTTCTTGACGCACTTTCTTTTCATCTTGAGTTTCCATTGATATTTTTCTTTTCCTACATGCCAAATTTTTATCCTTGCGTATTTTCTTTCCATCTTCAGTTTTTATAGATAATTTCTTTTTTTTGCATGTCAAATTTTTTTTGCGCTCTTTCTTTTTTATTTCTGTTTTATTACGATTACGTTTTCTCAATCTCTCATTCTCCTCTCTTATTATTTACTGCTCATATGTAACTTCGCGCCTTGCCTTCCTTTTTCTTCCCTTCTCTTTAATTGCTCGATTTATCTTTTTATCATTTTCTTTACTCAGAAAAGTTTTCATTGTTAAATATTCATGTGATAAAATTTTGTTCACAGTATTATAAGTTGTACGAATTATTTTCTTTTCACTAGTGTCATTTAAAGAATGTTTAATTTTTAACTCTTGTGTTAATAGAACTCTGTTAATATTATTACTGAGAAAAGTATTAAAAACAGAACAATAGTTTAAAATATAATTTTTATGTTCCTGAGTTCAATTTATGAAAAGACGGATCTAATCATTCTCTATTATCGAATTCCTATTGTGAGACGTTCTTACTGTCGGAAAATAATTTAAGCAATTATTTTCAAACATTGACTTAAAATGGTTTCTCATTTTGTTATTATCAGTTTCATAATTTACACGGTTTGGCATTACGTTAAATAATATAGATGTTGCAAATGCTATTGCATGTACTCCACACTCAACACTACCAAAAGGTTGTTGATCAACAGCTTCAAAAACTACTGTTGGTTTAAAAGGGAACAATCTAATTAAATATTTTATTTGCTGCACATTTAAACACCCCTTATTAAGGCTATCAAAAATATAAAGCCTTACTCTATAGTAATAGACATAAATTCAGTGACCATAATTGTTATTACCGCTAAAAAGTATTTTAATATGTTTATCACCGTCTCTAATTGGGACAATAAAATCAAGAATTTGTACATACAAAGCACTTTGCATATTAAAAAAAGAATTGGAATCTTTTCTTAATAAATCTTCAAATTTGTACATATGCATGTAATTTAACAATTTATTTCTATTTTCAATAATTTTTAAATCTTTATCACTTAAAATAACATACTCTTTTATGTTGGCCATATTATACTTTGTTTAATTTTATTTTTGATGCATGAAAATCTAAATATCTTTAACCGTTTTGCTCACTTTCTCTAATATAACCAATTTTGCCTTTTATTAAATATAACCAATTTTTTCTTTAATTCAATACAACTAATTTTACCTTTTACTAAATATAACTAATTTTTCCTTTAATTCAATATAACCAATTTTTACTTTAATCCAATATAATTAATTTTGCCTTTTATCCAATAAAACTACCAAATATCCAAAAGAATGAGAGAACTATGAGTAACTATGAATCAGTAACTACTGATCAGCCACTAAGTGCAAAAAGGACACTCTTATATGAGTAATCAGTAGTTCATTATAAATGACATATATACGTATTTATACCTGTATTAAAACCCCGGAACAAATACCACAAAAGAACCAACCATTGGACAATAGAACCTTTGTTAATGAGGATTAACTCTGAGGACCCAGGTAATAATTTCTTTTTTCACATTTATTATATACAAAAATAAAGATGTACCAACCCTTGGCCAATAGAACCTTTGTTAATGAAGATTAACTCGGAGTACATAATGAAATGAAATAAAAAATTATAAAAATTTAAAATATTATTAAATTATGAGTGTTTTGAAACATTTGTTAACGTTATTTAATGCAAAACATATATATGTATTTACAAAGTATGAAGCAGAATATTATTATTGAAACAATTATTCATTATTTAATAATTAATAATAGGTGTCCCACTGTTTAACACAAACCTTAAAAACAAGAAAAATGTATCAAGTTCCAAAAACTTGAAATTTTATGGTAGTACCAAAAAGTGTCCAAAAATATATAAAATTGACATATTAATATCTCTTTGAAAAAAAGTGTTCCACTGTTTGTCACTCTCCCCTACATACATATATACATATAAATGAATATTTTTTTTTATTTTTAAAACAAAAATGGAAGAAGATTAAGATTTTAGACGATGATGTTCTTATGCCATTTTCAATCGTCTAGATAGAGAAACGCAATGTTAAACAAAGAAGTACTTATGTTATATTTCTTGGTGTAAGAAAGAAAGGTATGCGTTACCTATTCAGTTTTACACTTTCTTTATAGCTTTTTCACGTGATAAAGGGAGAAAGAAATAATTACCTGGGTCCTCAGAGTTATTAATTAATCCTTCTTAACAGATTGCAGGTCAAGCTAACCCTCATTTGCAAAATAAAGATATACCTTTTTCTCTCCATAACTTGTTCTTTTCTCTCTGTCACCGAAAACCCAGCAGGGGTCCGGACGGAATGAATGAATGAATGAATGAATGAATACCAAGATTATTATAGTTAATTAAATTGTGCAAATAAAAAAAATTTTTGATTAAAATCGAAAATTTTGAAAAAAGACTATAAAAATTTTTTTATGGGTATTTTCTAAAATTCTTGTATCAGTTTTGAAATATTATTGTGACAAATAATTAATCCTACCAAATTTTACCAAACTCGGTTAAAACATATTTAAGTTATCGTTTTCACAAAAAACTGGATCCTCATACACACACACATCCGGACATTTGATCGGGGACTCATATAACATTTATATATTTGTTTTATGCATTTTTAAAAATTTTATATTTTCAAGGACTACATAGCTTTCTCCACGAGGAAACAAAAAAGAATAACTAATTCTTTCAGTAAAAAAAGTTACAGACAATCAGTGAAATTTTACTGCATGATTAATTAATATTCAGTCAGTCGGTAATATTTTATTGATTAAAGTTAAGAAAACTCCTCAACTAAGAATAATTGATTCTTAGTTAAGGGGACGCCTAAATCGAAACATACGAAAAACAACAATATTTTTTTATTTGATAATCTGAAAGAAGACTTCTTTCGGTTTAAAATAAGAGTATTTAGAACCTTTTCTAAGAATTAGAAGTGACTTAAAATAGTTTTTAAACTCAGATAGTTTTTTAAACAGCAAGAGAATTTAAACGATTTTTTATATTTGTTTCTTCCACATTGCATCAGCCACATTGAATTTTTGAAATATGACATTAAATTAGTAATCAGTGACCCCGAAAAACTCCAAGTAAGATGTATCAATTGAAAATCGGTAAGATTCTGAAAATCATGAGTTTTTTTTTATTTTCAGTAATTTTGCTCTCCTGTAAAACTTGGTTTTTTAATATTTTGGTACATGTTTCTTAAAAACTACTGAACCAATTTGAAAGTTTTTTAAAAATTTTTTTTAGTAGAGTTTCAAGATACCAATCAAATAGTTGGAGACTATTTTGGCTTAAGGAAACAGAACAGGGTTGCCACAGTATTTTGATTTCGAAATTCCCTGACTTTTCCCGGTTTTCCAGGTAAAAAATTAACTTTTTCCCTGACCAAAAGAATATTAAATTCCAGATAAAAAAAAACAGAAGTAAAACATTTAGGCTTGTCAAACGTTGTAGCAAAAATTAATTTCTTTTCTTTTTCTTTATTCCATTTTTTTGATGAGGGAATTTTCAAAAAAATTTACCCTCCGATGCATAGATAATGTCCTTAACTATACAAAGTATATGCAGTCAGATTGTTTTTCAGTAACATCTAAAACTTTAAGGGCGCTTTTTAGGAGGAATGTTTTTTTGACATAACAAAATTTGTATCAATGAGTGGACAAATAGCTAAAATTCTCTAAAAATGCCTGAAAATAAAAAAAAACATGGCATAATATGAATATTAATGGAATATTTATTTATTACAAATACTTTTTCAGCGTAAATGGGGAAAATACTTATCTTTTTAGGGTTCCGTACCCGAAGGGGGAACCCTATTAATGAGACTAGTGAAGCAAGGCATGTACCCCCCCCCCCTAGCGGCCACACGAATTTATCTAGAGGGCTGAAATTTGGTATACATATGTATTTTGGCGTGTAGATTACAGGAAAAATATAGCGAATCTCATAGGAATTGATTATCATAGCGTTGTCAAGGAAAAACCATGAATTTTTACGAAAAATCCCTGAAAATGACTATGTACCCCCCTCTGGTTGCCACATCTTTTTACATAGAGAGCTCAAATTTGGTACACTTATGTATTTTTACGTGAAAATTACAGGAAAAATATAGCGAACATGATTCGGATCAATTTTCATAGCGTTGTCAAGGAAAAATCAAAAATTTTGAAAAAAAGCGTTTAATCCACCTAGCGCACACACTATTTGACCAAGACAGTTCATATTTGGTATACTTAGGTATTTTTGCATGTAGATTACAGGAAAAATATAGCGAGCACGATTGGAGTTGATGATCATATTGTTTTTAAGGAAAACTCATATTTTTAGAAAAAATCATGGATTTTTCGAATAAAAAAAGAAGAAAATTTTATCTTAAGGAATTCAAATTTATACATTTTTACGTATTTTTACGTGTAGATTACAAAAAAAATATAGCGAAAACGATTAGAGTTGATTATCATAGAGTTTTTAAGAAAAAACTGATAATTTTTTATAAAAATCATGAATTTTCTTCAAAAAACAAAGAAAATATTATCTAATGGGCTTCAAACTTATACATTTTTATGTATTTTTACGTATAGATTACAAAAAAAATATAGTGAGCATGATTGGAGTTGATAATCATAGCGTTTTTAAGGAAAAACTGATAATTTTCGTTATATGCGACTATGTGTCTATCTATGTGTTTTTATGCTCACATTACAGGAAAAATTAAGCAAAATTGGAATTTTTCCACATGCCTTCACACTTTAACCCCTTAAATTTTAGGTTTAAGGGTACGGAACCCTCGGTTTTAATGCGAGTGTAATTCGCACTTGTCCGATTTTTTTAATATTATCGACTTTAAAGTTATAATTTGTACACACGGAGAAAAGAGGGTAATAAGAAAATAGTAAAAAATGATAAGAAGATTGGTATAATTCTTTTTTAGCATGGGAAAAACATTAGAATTCTATGCAAAAAGGATATTTTGTGTAGAAAAAGAGTTAGAAATTATATATACAAAATAATAATAACCATTCTTACATGGTAAAAATTCTAATGTTTAAAAGTTACTAGTAGCGATATTACAATTTGCTTCGCACACGGAGCACTACAAAAACAGGTGTCTTGATTTGAGACACTTTTGCCCTCACTTTTAAAACGTTTTCCGGTGTCTTATAGGAAGATGTTAAAAATGTCTTTATTTGAGACACTATAAGTGTCTCCATCGCAGACATTCTGTAACGCTCGATACATAACCTACTCTCTAAATTTGAATTAGTTAAAAATAACTAATTATTAGTAAAATCGCGGCTCACTTTTTCCTTTGGCAATTAGTAAAAAATAACTAATAATTAGTAAAATATAACTTATTATTAGTTAAAAACATCACTAAAAAATAGTCAATTTTTACTAATTGAATTAGTAAACAGAATTTCGACTAAAATTTCAGTTTTTTTGACATAACCTAAAAATGACTTTAACTAATGATTAGTTTTTTTTAACTAAAATATTAGTAGAAACATTACTAATTGAATCAGTGACTCACTTTTTGCTTTCGAATTAGTTACTTTTAACTAATTCAAATTTAGAGAGTAAAAGCGCTACCATTACGCAATGCTGACGTATAAATATAAATACAAAATTGAATTGATAAGTTGCCAACCGTCGGGTCAACTATCATCCAGAGTTTAGCCAACCAAAAATTGTAAGTCGGTTGTACTACGTTCCCTCAAGTTTTGCCAACCGTAGAGCCAACCATCGCCCAGAGTTTGTCCAACCAAAAATTTTAAGTCATTTAAACTACTTCCACAAAGTTTTGCCAACTGTTGGGCCAACTTTAGTCCGATGGTTGGCGAAATCCGTTTGCCATGGTTGGCTTGTGAAGTCGAGCCAACTATGGCCACTTGTAATTGCCAAAGTTGAGCAAACTTTGGCAACCGTAACTCCGGAAGCCAAAGTTAGGCCAACTTTGGGCAAACATTCAAATTCTGGCGGCCAACCTAAATTCGCAACTGGGTTAATTCCTCTGCTATTCCCTTCATTCACTTTCTATCTCCATTCTAATCTGAATATACACTTATCTTTATCTATCCTCTTTTCATTCACTTTAATCCCATTCTATCTCTTCTTCATCCATACTTCTTTTAATTCCCTTTGTCTCTATTTTATTTAAACACTTTTTTTTCCTGTCCGGAGACAACTGTTAAGTCATTCCTCTAAGTATGGTTGTTCTATACACCCTTTGTATTAACAATACAAGTGAACTTCTAAAAAAACTAACATTCCACGATTTTTGTAGATTGTCTTTCATTATTTATCAACAATTAAATTGTTGCTATTTTTTCCTGTTCACAAACAACTATTAGGAAAACAAACTATTAATTATTATTAACTACCCTTTAAGTATGGTCGATTTCTACCCCACCCTATTATTTACATTACAATTGATTTTTTGAAAAAATACCAAAATTCTTGGATTTTCGTCTACTGCTGTTCATTATTTATAAACAATTTAATTGTTGACTATTTTTCCTGCTCAGGGACAAGTATTTAGTCACCCCTCTAAGTATGGTTGTTTTTTACCCCCCTAGTATTTACATTAGAATTAATTTTTTGAAAAAATATTAAAATTCTTGGATTTTTGTACACTGTTGTTCATTATTTTTTAACAATTAAATTGTTGATAACTTTTTTTTTGCTTAGGGACAACAACTAATTGAGTTGGTAGTATTTTGACATAATTGTAACTTTTGATTTGTTAAGAAAGTGCTTTTTATTATAGGAAGCCCCGCAGAAAGTGAATCTTTACTGCACTCATTTTAGTACAATAATAATCAATATTAAACAAGAATGAAAAAAACATTTTAATATTCTGTAACCTTTTCCTTTTAGAAAAAAATTTTGAAGTGAATAAAATAAATTTTGTAAAATAAAATGTTTGTTGAATTTTACTAAGATGTGGTACTATCCCCTTAAACTAAATGTCAACCAATATTTAATATAATGCTTTTAAATGTTCAAAATTCTGACTGCCTTTATTTAACATGACAGACTTCACCCTATTTAACGGTATTTTGTATCATTTTAATCTAAAACATATTTTCTTTATAAATCATTGTTAATTTTGTAAGCATTAGTAAAAAATTGTAAATCACTTTTAACCCTCTGCCTGGCCAGTTGACCGTTATCGACAAAAAGCGACAATTCGGTCGCCAGGTGGGGACTATGGGAAATACATTCTATAGCGTTAGAGTGGGGATAACCCAGGACAGGGAGAGGGTTAAATGAATTGGGTAAGAAAAAATTAATTTTATAGTAATACATTTTTTATTTATTTTGTGTTTTCTTTCTCGATGGCAATCTAAGTAGGTGAGCCAATCCGATAAAGAAAATTCTTTAAAACAAGTTGTAAATTCAGATATTCATTACATGAACAAGTTGTATCGAAAAAGGGTCCCACACAAACCGGACAATGGATCAGGAACTCATTTAAAATATTTTTATATAAAAGAAAATTTGTTTCAACTATTATCAAAAATTTTATAAATGAAATGACTACAAAGCAAAAATGACTAACTAAAACAACAATAGAAGCTTTTGTGATAGAACACTAAAACCGTAAAACTAAAGCCAAAACTTTGTTCTAACTTTTAATAAAAAATATTCAAAAAGGTGGAAACTGAAACCAAGAACATTTTATATGTTATGCCTGAAAGAAATTTATAATTTAAAAAGATACCTTAGTCACCTTTTGATTCTGCAACCTATTTCTCACCGATTGAGCCAGTGTCAGTTTCGATATTCGGTTTTAGAGAGCATAATCAATACAATATACAATATTACCGCTTATAAACAGTATAATATATTTTAATAGTATTTATTTAAAATTTATTTTTTTACAAATTTTGCTTTTTTTATTTTTTTAAAACCATAACCATTTAAATTTTTTTTTATCTTAATTTTTTAAAAATTTTTTTACTCCATTCGTGTTCTCTTCCTCCCTAAAAGAGAAAACAATAACTTTCCATTAAAATTGTTCTAGTGACATAAAAATGATAACACTGAGGGAAATGGATAATGGTATGGTATAGTTATATTACTCAGTACAATCTAGATGGTAACTTTAACAATCAGGATAGTTGTTCCTATTTGTAACATTAAATATTATCACCGGTACAATCATTATGTTACCCAGTACCATCCTTTTCTCTCAGTGAAAATAAATTTATTTACAATTATAAATAAGTCAAAAGATTTTCAAACAGACATTTAAATTTTTTTTGTTTTGGATTCTTAAGTTATCTATTTTTTTATTATAGACATATGCCTTTAATTGTTTCGAGCACTTTTTTAATAAAATTTCTAAACGTTTTTTTTTGCAAAACTGCTCAAAACAATTGGATTCGCTTCTTACGTCATGGTGTCATTCACACTTCCTGCCTTAAATAAAAAGGTCTATTACTAATTTTTTCAACAGCAGAAATTTAAAATATGTCCTGAACGTTGTTTAAAACTTTTGAAGCGCAAAACTGCCTATACTTCGACAGAAGAAATGCACAATCATCTAAAGAATAAAATGTAATTTTTAAACGACATTGAGAATATATTTTAAATTGCAGTTGTTTAAAAAATTGTCAACAAAGATTAAAAATTTCAATTTTTAAACAATTTTTTTTATTGGGTTGTAAAATGCAGACCCCAAGCTTTAATTATAAAAATATTGACTAAATTATCTTATTTTGACCCTAATAAAATAACTATTTTCCTAAATTCCAAAAAATTAACGATATTTTATGACTTTTCTAAGCAAATATTAGTTCAATGACTTTTTCCTTACTGTTAGGCACAGTGAACATTGAAAAATGTTATTTTCCAGAATAAATTAAAGGAATAGATTTAGCGAAGAATTTTAGATAAATTTTGTAAAACTAATTGAGTTTTGGAGAAATTACAGTTAAGGTTTTATTTATAATTCAAATTCAAGAGATACTCAATAGGAATTTTTATTCAAATTTGTTAGAACTAATTGAATTTTAGGATATTTGAAATTAAAATTTTCTGCAAAATTTAATTGCCAAAGATTTTAGCAAAATCTAGCAAAGAATTTTAGTTAAAAGTTTAAAAAATTAGATTCTGGAAAAACACCAGTTACGATCGTTATAAATAATTGAATTTCAGGAGGTTTTAAATTGAAATTTTCGTAGATTTTAATTGCTGAAACTTTATTTAAAACTTTAAACAACAATTTAATTTTTGGTGATTTTTAAATTGAAAAATATTTTAAATAACTTTGACAAGGGTAATTATGAAACAACATCAGAGGTAAATGTAGAATGCGCAATTCTTTCTTTTGTAAAATTTTTGAAGTAATTTGTTTCAGTTTGGTCCTTGTTTTAAATAATAGTTTAATATTTTGCATACATAGTAACCCTGATGATTTATTTTTATTGTCACTGACAAGAAAAAAAAATTGTGAAACTTCAAAAAAGTGTAAAGGTTATTTCCAATAAGTGCAAAAATTTACGAGAAAAATTTGTGAAACTTTAAAAAAGTGAAAAGGTTATTTAAAAAAGTGCAAAAATCTACGAATGTTTTTGAATTCAATAAAAGTTCTTAAAATATACTGTTAATAATATTTCTGTTTGTTTTCATTTATTATCATAACTAGCTAAAAGAAACGCGCGTAAACGCGCGCGATATCTACAATTTTTTATGAAAAATTAAAAATTTATTTTTATTTGACTGACACTTATTGGAATTTTGATCTCACAAAAATAATAACATTATTTTTCTAATCGTTACTGTATTACTATTTTAACATTATGGTGTTATAATAATATAATACCTATTATTGCCCAGTCAATATGACCTTCAAATTTTGTACTCAAATAAAGATTATATGCTATGGTCGTCGAATTGTCAGCAATACATTTAAATGACCCATCTCAGGATCTATGCAGGGTGAATTCCTATTTTATTTACCACAAGGCCCATGAACTTAAAATCGCTTTACAATGTTAAAAAGTTCTGGATTCTTTATTTCGTCTGTGATTTCAGCAAATATCATTTTATTTAAAGTTTCTGAATCGCAAAGGACCCCGCACGTTTTGCATGGAAAATGGCTTTCAGCCAATTTTTCTGAAACTGTGTAGTTTTGTAGTTTAAGGCCTCCTGAACAAAAAATGTTAATGACAAAACTTAAAATAATGGACAGTTTTTTTGCTACAATGGCTCAAAGTTAAAAAACAATAGCATTATGGGCATAGACTTTTGTGAATTTAAAACTTTTAAAACTTAATTAAATCTGCTTAAAACTCGTTACTCGGGGGTTTTCGGGGTCGCTGATTACGAATCCGAGGTTTGTTTTTTAAAATTCAAAATGGCGGATCCAATATGGCGGACGACTTTCCTAAAATCTGATTGAATTCGCATGAAACTCATCACTCGGGGGTTTTGGGGGTCGCTGATTACGAATCTGAGGTTTGTTTTTTAAAATTCAAAATGGCGGATCCAATATGGTTGACGACTTTCCTAAAATCTGATTGAATTCGCATGAAACTTATCACTCGGGGGTTTTCGGGGTCGCTGATTACGAATCTGAGGGCTGGTTTTCAAAACTCAAAATGACGGATCGATTAATGTTGTTTTGAATGTCACAAGATTTTATCATCTTGGCAACTTCCTTCTTGATTTTCAGAAGAAACTTAGCTTCCTTTTTCCGAAATATAACGCATTTAACGCTGTTTTCGTTAATGATCTTGTTGTCCAAATCAGACGGAATCAGGCTTTAAGCGCTTTTTTCGCTGTTTACATTGAGAAGGCTTGACGTACTGACTCTTTTGCTGTCACTATGATCTGTGGAAGATTCACAGTTTTACTTTCCCTACATTTCAGTGTCACCGGTTACCGCCCCCTCGCTAAGCGCTTATTCGTTTTATTACCCTGCAAGTATTTCTTAGAATTTTTAACACCGTTCATCTCGTTGTCTTAATCCGTGTCAAGGGTAATTAGGAAATAATTGGGTATTAGCACCTCGCCAGCTTGGACCCAGGATTCCCTTCGTTAGATACTCAGACGTTATTGCATTGTCCGATGTCCTTGCTTCCATGTCTTATGATACCCAATATCAGGTGAACTAAAAGTGCGGATCTCGAAGGACGATGCATCCCTTCTACAGTCAAAGTTAGAACTCAAGGCCCTATTCGCAAGATAGACACCAATAAACAATGTATTGCACGTTGTACTACAAATATTAACGCATAAAAAGAGTAATCCCTGTTAAATGGGAACGCGTCTTCTGTATGTATCATATAATGTATCAGAGTGTAGTTTGGGAAATAAAATAGGACTTCTTGGTTCTTGATATCAAATTCTTTTACCTCAAAAACAATTTTTATTAAATGGCGACTTAGATTTTTTAAATAAGGAATAGAAAATAACATTTCTCACAGTAAATCGGTGAGGGGTATAGTCCTATTAGGTATTCGAGATCTTCAAATGAAGCAATATAGCAAAAGAAACAGACAATGCTTATAATATGTTCATTGCCATTTATTAACAAAATGTGAATCGTAAAAATAACTCAAAGAAACGTAATCTGTATGAACTGAAATAATTTCTTTTTTATGAAAGTAAAATTGTGTATCAAATAAACGGTAACCTTATTTATTTAGGAAACTGAAAAAAATCCTGTCTTATTCAGAACACCAGCGAAAAATTCTGTTATTTTTGTACTATATGATCTGTACAAGCCAGAGGACATACGATGAATCAGGAACACCAGCGACTCAGAAGTCACATCACATAAACTCTCCTCTTTTCCTTTTGCCCCTTTCCTTGCCGCACAAGCCAACCCCTACACCCATACACTGGTCTTCTGCCGCCGGCAGCGAGATAAAGACAGGAAACGAAGGACCCCGAAAACCCCCGAGTGATGAGTTTCATGCGAATTCAATCAGATTCTAGGAAAGTCGTCCGCCATATTGGATCCGGCATTTTGAATTTTAAAAAACAAAACTCGGTTTCGTAATCAGCGACCCCAAAAACCCCCGAGTAACGAGTTTTAAGCAGATTTAATTAAGTTTTAAAAGTTTTAAATTCACAAAAGTCTATGCCCATAATGCTATTGTTTTTTAACTTTGAGCCATTGTAGCAAAAAAACTGTCCATTATTTTAAGTTTTGCCATTAACATTTTTTGTTCAGGAGGCCTTAAACTACAAAACTACACAGTTTCAGAAAAATTGGCTGAAAGCCATTTTCCATGCAAAACGTGCGGGGTCCTTTGTGTACGTAAACATATAGTTAAACGCACATGTGGCAATCCACGCTTTTTTCTTCTCTGTGAAAGACGATACATATAAAATTGTAAATGAATAAAATTACAAATACCTTGAGTATGCTTAAGGTTAACAGTCCATCCAGGATCACCATAAGGAAACATTGTAGGATATGTCATGGGATCAAAATTTTCCCTAACAATAAGACTAGAAATTATTTTCTTATTATTTTCTGTTGTGCATACTGAATTTACATCAACATGTAAATCCCTCTTCAATTTCTGTAGATAATTTCTTCATCTTACAGGACAAATTTTTTTCTTTGGGTATTTTCTTTTCATTCTCAGTTTCAATAGACAGAACTCTGTTGTTATTTTTACTGGGAAAAGTCTTTAAAAAATATGAAAGGTTTAGTTCACCATTTTGAAGTTCTTTAGCTCGATTTATGAAAAGACAATTCAAATCATTCTCTACAAATCGAAATCCTAATATTATACATTCTAACTGCCGGAAAATGATTTAATTAATTGTTTTCAAAAAATGATATCAAATGCTTGCTCATTATATTATCAGTTTCATAAATTAAACTTTTAATTTACACTGCTAACCAATACAGATGTTGCAAATGCTATTGCATTATACTTGACACTTAACTGTACCAATCGGTTGTTCATCAATACCCACAAAAAATTCTGTTGGTTTAAAAGGGAACAATCTAATTAAATATTCTACTTGATGAATATTCAAACACCCTGCATTAAGGCTATCAAAAATATAAAGTCTTACTACATCGTAATAAACACAAATCCAATGACCAGAATTGTTATTACCGCTAAAAACTATTTGAATATGTTTATCTCTTTCTCTAATGGGAACAATTAAATCAAGCGTTTGTAAATACAAAGTACTTTCCATAATGAAAAAAGAATTTGAATCATTTTTTAATAATTTATTCTAGAAATTTATACATATGCATATCACTTAACATTTCATTTACATTTTTAATAATTTTAAAATCTTCATTACTTAAAATAAAATACTCTTCTATGTTCGTCAAGGTATCCTTCTTCAACTTTTAAACTGTTGATAAAGCCAATTTTCAAAACAAATCGTTTATTTTAGTTTATTGCTTTAAAAAATTTACTTACATTTGTTTCACCTATAAAATATTTCATTAACTATAATTCAGCTAACTAATGCAACAATGATAGTCTTACATGAACGTGAATTAGCGTTGTTTAATCTTTTTCCATATTATATTATTTTCGATAAAGATTATTTATCTTATTTTCCTCTGCACTTTTTATTAATATTCAAATCAATATTCAACTCACAAACTATTACACAGCCCCACAAAAAAAAAGTGTCATGTACTTTTGACCGGAATACCCTAACCCTATGTATTTTGACGCGCTGAACACGAATCCGAAGTCCGTTTTGCTCCATCACGTCAGGGTTTTTTTCTAACCTCAAAAAACATGTCGGATTTTGAGAAGTAGGCGATTTTTTTAAAAATTGATGTATTAACTTCAAACTTGGTATCTGGAAGTTTTTTGTGTCGCTGAATACGAATCTGAAGTTAGATTTTCAAAATTCAAAATGGCGGATCCAATATGGCGGACGAATTTTGAAAAAATTTTAAGATTTACTTCAAACTTGGTATCTGGGGGTTTTTTGGGTCGCTGATTACGAATATGATGTCAGATTTGAAAAATTCAAAATGGCATTTTTAAAAAATTTTGTAAAATAATGTTCCCCTACCAAAAAAAATTCAAGAGGTAGTTCCCCCCATAAATCAGCTTTTGGGGAAAAACAAAACATACGTGTCAAATTGTTTTTAAAAAACTACAAAACTGCCAAGTTTCAGAAAAATCGTCGTATGGCACTTCCCTAGTGTTACTTGTCAGCAACTTAGAAAACCTGTAGATACCAAATTTCATAATAATCTGACAATTTTTTAAAAATAATTCCTTAATATTGAATCAGACATGTCGAATTTCGGAAATCTGACATCAGATTCGTAATCAGCGACCCAAAAAACCCCTAGATACCAAGTTTGAAGTAAATCTTAAAATTTTTTCAAAATTCGTCCGCCATATTGGATCCGCCATTTTGGATTTTGAAAATCTAACTTCAGATTCGTAATCAGCGACACAAAAAACCCCCAGATACCAAGTTTGAAGTTAATACATCAATTTTTAAAAAAATCGCCTACTTCACAAAATCCGACATGTTTTTTGAGATTAGAAAAAAATCCTGACGTGATGGAGCAAAACGGACTTCGGATTCGTGTTCAGCGCGTCAAAATACATAGGGTTAGGGTATTCCGGTCAAAAGTACATGACACTTTTTTTTGTGGGGCTTTGTTATTTAACTCATGAAACAACTTCAACCCTTAAAACAATATTCAAACCTCTTTCCATCTATTTAAATACTTTTCCAAAAGCCAGCATCCTCTATTATCAAACAGTCAATATTTTTTTTCAATATCGAAATATATTCAATACTAACGTTATCCAATATCATATTTTATTATCCTTGCAATCAAAATATCTTTAATGCCAAAATTATCCAATACCAAAAATTTTTTCAAAAAGCCAGCTTCCACTATTATCAAACAATCAATATTTTTTTCTAATATCAAAATATATTGAATACTAATGTTCTGTAATATCATTTTTTATCCTTAAAATCAAAATATCTTTAATGCCAAAATTATCCAATACCAAAAATTTTTTCCAAAAGCCAGCTTCCACTATTATCAAACAATCAATATTTTTGTTGCATTATCAAAATATATTCAATACTAATGTTATCTAATATCTTTCTTTATCCTCAAAATCGTAATATCTTTAATGCCAATGTTATCAAATACCAAAAATCTAAATGGATTGAAGTATTTTTTATATGAAACATTTAAGATAACCAAAAGAAACAAATATCTTCTATACCAATATTATGCAATATCCATATTTTATGCTTAAAAAAATTATTCAATAATCAATGTTTTATATTGAAAATACATATATAATTATTAATACTATACTGAAATAGGAATATATTTTTTGAGCCCAATACAAAAATGAAAAAGACAAATATAATATAAGAAGATTCAACACATGCAGTAAGTTATAGATCGACAAATTGCAGAAAAATATTATAAACTATATAATAATCAAGTTAAGTTAACTGAGACTATTAGGAGCTTTTTTAGCGACACTACTACAATGTTGTTGCAACGGTAGACTTACATCAGCATCTTAAATCAGCAGTAGCCGTTTCACTCCATTGAGGAGAAGTGTTATACATCCACTCTACCAATCCGGGCCTATGTTAAGTTCTCGCGTGAGGCAGATATTACGGTAGGCCTGAGTGGCGTCCTCGCGGATAGATATTGGTAAGTTAAGTATGGATACACTACTTCCACTCACGGGGATTAAACGGTTATCATCTATATCGCATATACAATATTAAAAACAATTTCCCTCAACCCAAGGCTGTTAGGACGAATCGAGCGATCACGGATTGGATCCTGAAAAGGGAAGTGGTATATCCTCACTCTATCGGCCTGTCCCGGGCTCAGACCTCGAGTAATTCAATTACAGCGGGAGCCTGTGTAGCGTTTTCGAGCTTAATGACAATATTATTTTAGGACGCTTAATGAGTTTTTCAAAAAAATTATAAAATTTTTAAATATAAACATTGTTTAATTTATTTTGACATATTCGTTTTCCTCAGAAGTTCACGATTACGAGCATATATTACTCCAATAATAATAAATGTTAATATTGAAAAGATTTATAATTTTAATTCAATTAAATAAACCTACATGATGTATTTTAAACCGATTTAACACAAAGGTGCTGGCACCAAAAATTTTCTTCTTGCTTTTTATTCTCCAGTACATATAAGCACATGGTGATTGTTCGGGCCGGGCTGGTAAAGTGGGGGACACAACTTCGCCTTACAGGACAGTATTAAAAAGGTCATCGACCATCTTATGAACCTTCAACCGAAAGCTGTTTTGACAAAACAAATTACAGGTAGAAACCTTCGAGAACCCTAATTATCAAAGTAAAGATATATATGTATATATAATCTAATAATACTGAGAAAATTCAAGTACTAAGAAAATGTGAATGAATGAAGGAATGAATACAAAGATTATTATTCTATAATAATAATAATTTGAAGTACTAAATAAAACGTATTCTTAATAGGCAGGCAAAGAACAAAATTGAAATAACAATTTGTTCTATTATTGCTCCAAATGCATTTACCGCCGCAATTCACAAAATTACCGAATTTTTTTTCTTCATATATTATAGCATTAATTTTTTAAATTCTCATAAAGAGGCCTGTATTATAATGAATTTCACGGGTATTAAAAATTTAATACTTATAAATATTAAAATTTGAATACGTGTGAAAGTTTTAAAAATTCAAATTTTTAATTTACATAAAAAACTAGCATACATAATCTCATTTTTTTTAAATCCCGATAAAAGTAAAAAAAAAACCAGTATATTCCCGTACAATTCCCGCTTTTCACGCATTTCCCGGACGCTGGACACCCAGACTTAATGAAACTTGAAGGAAATCTTGAGAAGAGAGTTTACAATATATTAGAATAAATTAAAAAAAACTTACATAATTAACATTTTTAGGGACAAAAAAACTGAAAAATTATGTTTTTGTTTTTATAAATTCCCCGGTTGACGATAATTGAATTATCAATTAAAATTATTTAAAATAATTAATTTGGCAAAGAATTTGTGCCAAAAAACTTTTTAAATAATTTAATTAGGAAGGAGCTAAATTTTGTATTAAAAATATTTTGGATAATAATGACAAAAATGTCATAAATTTTAATTCCCAAAATTCATTGAATTTTTAAACATAAATTGTCGTATCTTCGACAAAAATTGGAGAATTCTCTTGATATTTGGTATACAAATGCATTTGGGTCTATAGAAGGCGAAAATATTATGAGAATGTTAAAATTAATTATTTGTTTAACAATTTTTTATTGTTAATATTGACCCTGTCGGAAAATATGTTTCCTATCTTTGGCTGCAAAAAGTATGCGGGGAAGTTTCAAATTTTAACAACTTCCAGTGAGACATTTGTTCATTATAATGTAAAGAAGTTTTCTGTAAAGTTGCAGAAAGATTGCTTTTTTATTTACAGAAATACAATAGTTTTTAACAAGTTGCGCGCGCCGTCAACGATCGCAAACGTGGAGTCTTTAAAGACACTTGTAATGTATTATATACAATGTATTAGAATTTTCTATATATGCTGTAACAACATTTAATGCTATTTTAAATTATATTAAATCTGGTAAAAACCTTATAATAACTATTAAAATATAATTATTTTAAAAATTACAATTTTTAAAAAATAGTTAAAAACAAAATATTTCCAGATTTCTAAGCAATAATTTTCACGTCTAAAAACGTTTTAAACTTATTTGTAATATTTCAATTTGCACATATATCACATTTTATACTATTATTAAAAAATTATAAATGTTGTATATTATATAATAATATTATATAATAATAAAATTATAATAATAAAATTATATAATATTATATATATAAAACTTTGCCAAGCAAGTGTCTTTAAAGACTCCACGTTTGCGATCGTTGACAGCGCGCGCAACTTGTTAAAAACTATTGTATTTCTGTAAATAAAAAAGCAATCTTTCTGCAACTTTACAGAAAACTTCTTTACATTATAATGAACAAATGTCTCACTGGAAGTTGTTAAAATTTGAAACTTCCCCGCATACTTTTTGCAGCCAAAGATAGGAAACATATTTTCCGACAGGGTCAATATTAACAATAAAAAATTGTTAAACAAATAATTAATTTTAACATTCTCATAATATTGTCGCCTTCTATAGACCCAAATGCATTTGTATACCAAATATCAAGAGAATTCTCCAATTTTTGTCGAAGATACGACAATTTATGTTTAAAAATTCAATGAATTATGGGAATTAAAATTTATGACATTTTTGTCATTATTATCCAAAATATTCATTATGCAAAAAAATCTTAAAGGAAAAAAAGATGCGCATTTTTATTCACTATAAGGTGGTATTTTTCAAAATTTTAAATTTGGAATTTTCATTTTTCCCTATTGAAAAAAAACACGTATAATTGTACGTATAATAATACGTATTATTATACGTATAATTATACGTATAATTATACGCATAATTATACGTACAATTATACGTATTATTATACGTATTATTATACGTATAATTATACGTATAATAAGACATACGAATTTGAAACAAGAATTATACGTATAATTATACGTATAATAATACGTATAATTAATTATACGTATAATAATACGTATAATAATACGTATAATTATACGTATTATTATACGTATAATTATAATTCTATTAAAAATAGAATAATAGAATAGAATAATAATAGAATAATTAGTAGCAAAATTGCGCTGAAAATTTTTAGAAATTTTAAAATGCAAATTAAATTTCACGAAAAAAAATATCGTCTAATGTCAATTCAAGCAGTCACCCATCCAAGTACTAACCGCGTCCAACGTTGCTTAACTTCCGTGATCTGATGAGAACTTGTTCCTTCGCCTTGGTGTTTCCGCTGTCTTGTCTTGATTAATAACTTTGTCGTATAAGTATCACTAAAAGTGAGGTGCGATACAATACTTATACGACAAAGTTATTAATCAAGACAAGACAGCGGAAACACCAAGGCGAAAGAACAAGTTCTCATCAGATCACGGAAGTTAAGCAACGTTGGACGCGGTTAGTACTTGGATGGGTGACTGCTTGAATTGACATTCGACGATATTTTTTTTCGTGAAATTTAATTTGCATTTTAAAATTTCTAAAAATTTCCAGCGCAATTTTGCTACTAATTATTCTATTCTATTATTCTATTTTTAATAGAATTATAATTATACGTATAATAATACGTATAATTATGCGTATAATTATACGTATAATTATACGTATAATAATACGTATAATTATACGTATTATTATACGTACAATTATACGTGTTTTTTTTCAATAGGGTTTACACTTTTTGGTACCTCTGACTGGCTTTCAAGTGACTCGCCGAGCGTACGTCCCCTTATTGTATCCAAGCACTCAATTAGACTTCAAAATTTGACAAATAATTTAAATATTGTTAACTTATTATACTAAAAAAGTTTTCCTAACAAAATAATATTCTCTGTCCTTTTATATAAAAATAAACATTTATTTATACATACCACAACTGAAAAAAACTTCGTCGTCCGTCTCACATTTATCATCTGAAAATTAAAAAATTTTTAAACCTCATTTTTCAAATAAATTATTTTTAATTAAAAAAAATTTGATTTTTTAATACATACCACAACTAAGGTATTCTTCCTCCTCTTCCTCATCCGTGCAACTAAATTTATTTTTTTTTCTGTCAACAAAAATAAAAATATTTTAATAAAATTGAAAAATAGTTATTATATTTAAGTAATATATTTTAAATTAAATAATAAATGTTATGTGTTATATTATGTATTATTACAAATTTAATAATGTTTCACAGAAATATTTTTTAGAAATTTTATTTAAAATAATTCAAAATTAAAATGAGAAAAAATGTTCAAGATTTCAATACAGTAGGAAAAATTTAAAAACAAATTACTAATTACTAAGCAAATTACTTAGATTCAAAATTTTGGACAATGTTTTAAATAATTAAATTTTTCGAAAATCTTGCTTAAAGTATTATTGAAAAAAAATTATTTTGGCAAAGAATTTCAGAAATAATTTTAAATATTAAAAATATTAAAATTGAAATAATATTTAAAATTTCTATAATTATTAAAATTATAGATTTCATTTAAATTTTAGAAATATTTTATTTAAATTGTACCTAATAAAATTGAATTGTTCAAAGTATTTTTACAAAATTCAAAAGATAATTGAATTTTAGATAATTTTTAATTGGAAAATATTTTAAATAACTGAATTTTCGGCTTCCGTTTCCGGTACCGGTATAGTGTACACGCGGTTTTGACGGGATCTTAAAGCTTTATAAATAAAGTAAAGTTAATAAGTGAAGGGAGGGCTGAGTGAATATAAAAGTGGTTAAGTGAAGTGTATGGTTGTTTTTGGATATATTGAGAGTGAGTGAAATTGGAGTGAACAGGGCGAAAAAGGGCAGTGTGAAAGCGTGAGTGTTTGGAGGTTAGGCGAAAGTGGGTGATAGTGTGGGGGTGTTTGTCGAGTGAAAGAGGGAGTGTTAGGGTGAGAAGTGCTGAGGATATTTAAGTAAGGGTTGTTTAGGCATAAGTGTTAAAAAGATAAGAAAAGTTAAAGTGAAATTGAATAAGGAAATTGTGTGCATGATATTTAGGTTACGAGTTGCATGTGATTAGAGTAGTGAGTGGATAAAGTAGGAATGGCTTTTGTGGGGAGATCGCCAAATGAAAAACAGAGTGGGCTTGGTAGGCGTGATCGGCCGAGTGACAGTGTGATGACGGGGGGAGTAGTCGCGGAGCAAGAGGACAGTGGGCAGCAGTTGACAGGCGAACGTAAGAGAGACGAAGAGAAGGAGGAAAAGAGAGAGAGAGAGCAGTCAGGGGCGGACGATGACAGCGAGGAGGAGTGCTTTGGAACCCCGAAAGCCGGTAGAAGTCAGTCTTTGACTGACTGCGCGGATTTTAGTGCTCGGAGAAGGGTTGGAAGGCGGTCAAATGCAGAGAAAGAGTTAGAAAGATTGAAGCAGAAAAAGGAAAAGCCGTTTATGGCTTCATGGCAAGATACAGTAAGAAGGGCGAAAGAGGAAAAAAGGGGGAAGAGGAAGAGATGACGTTGGACGGGTTGGCACAGCTCATGATTGGTCTCGGAGAAGAAACTAATAAAAAGTTAATAAGTATGAGCCAAGAATTAAATGAGTTGAGAGAAGAAGGAAATAGAAAGGAGGGGGCAAGGGACAGAAAGTTGGATGAAATAAGAGGAGAGGTGGGAGAAATAAAGAATAGGTGGGAACAGTGGGAAGAGTCATGGAGAGGTGAAAAAGAAAGGATGATGTTGAGACTCGAAACATTAGAGATCAAACACGGACAGGTAGAAAGAGAGGAGAAGGAAAGGGAAGAGAGTTATGTGAGGTTAGAGAGGAGATTAGAAAAATTGGAGAAGAAGGAAAGGGATGAAAGGAATAGTGCTGAGCAGATAGTGGGAACGGAAAAAGAAAGGGAAATGGAGAGAAAAGTGGCGGTGTTAACGAGGCAGGTTGAGCAATGGGAAAAGGAGAAGAGAAAATGCGGAATAGTTATTAGAGGGTTAAAGGCAGGGAAGGAAGAGGGTAGGGTAAAGGTCGAGAAACTGCTATCAGACATAGGGGCTAAGGTGATTATTAGAAACGTAAGAGGTATAGAGGGAAGAGATAAGGAGAAGCCAATGACGTGGGTGGTACAGTTGAGCAGTGAGGAAGAGAGAAGAGAGGTAATGCGGTTAAAAAGCAAATTAAAGGTCAAACAGAAAGGATAGACGAAGACAAAACGTGGGAGGAAAGAAAAAAGGAGTGGATGTTAAGAAGTAAAGCTTGGCAGGAGAGAAGTAGGGGCAATGTTGTGAATTTAAGGAGAGACTGTGTTTGGATAAATGGAGTGAAATGGTGGATAGAAGGGGATGAGTGGATACAGGCTGGGGTAGGTAGGGATGAGGGGTTTGGAGAAATAAGACAGGAGAAAGAACAGGAAGAGATAGACAAAGAAAAGGAAGAGTAGGAGGGATAAGGAGAGGAGACAAAGAGGAAGAAGAAAAAAGGTCAATAAAAATAGGATATTGGAATATTGGAGGTTGGAAAAATAAAGATGAAAGATTTTGGAAGACGCTAGAGAAATGGGAAGTTATATTTCTAATGGAAACGTGGGTAGAAAGTAAGGATTGGAAAAGAATGAAAGGAAAGTTACCAAGAGGATATAAGTGGAAAATGCAAGGGGCAAAAAGGACGTATGATATTGGAAGAAGCGCGGGGGGAATGATCTCTGGGGTGAAGATGGGGATTAACGAGGGTAGGGGAATTGTTGGTATGAATGAAACAGATGGTTGTATGGTGAGAACTTTGAAAATTGGAAGAGAGAAAGTCGACGTGGTGGGGGTATATAGAAGAAGAGGAGAAGATGAAGGCTGGGCGAACGTAGAAGAATGGATGGATATAGGTAGGGATAGAATGGTGCTAATTGGAGGGGATCTGAATGCATGGACGGGGGAATTAGGAGGAGGAGAATGGAATGAGGAAACGAAAAAGTATGAAAGGGTATCTAAACATAAGGAAGTGGATGCAGATGGAAGAAGATTGATTGAGATGTTAGAGGAGAGAGGATGGATGATATGCAACGGTAATACAAAGGGAGACGAGGGAGGGGAGTTCACGTTTGGTAAAAAGGGGGATACGGTGATCGACTACGTATTGGCTGAAGAAAAGATGAGAGAAAGGATAAGAAGAATGGAAGTAAGGAGAGAGACTGGGGCAGATCATTTCCCGGTAATAGTGGAAGTAGAAGGGATAAGTAGAAGGAAAAATGTCAGGGAGTGAAAGGAAAAAGAGGAAAAAATAAAAATGGGGAAGTGGAAAAACTAATGGAGTTCGAAAGAAGAGTGCAGGAAGAATGGACGAGTGGTAGTGAGAGTGAAAGTATAGATGAGAGAATTGCGAGAATGAAGAATAATATAGAAAGGTTAAGGAATGAATTGGGTCAAGAAGGTAAAGAAAAAACAAAAAGAAAGGGATGGTGGGATGAAGAGTGTGAACGGAGTAAAGAGTGGATGAGAGAGAATATCAAGGAATGGAGAGAAGGACGGATTAATAGATTGGAATATAAGACGCGGCAGAAGGAACACGAACATCTGATTGGAAAGAAAAAAGAGGAAGAGAAGAAGAGGTTCATAGAGGAAGTAGAGAAAGCGGTGAGAGAAGGAAGAGAGTGGGAGGTAATTAATAGAGAGAAGAAGAGAAGAGAGATGATAAATAGAAATATTAGCATGCAAGAATGGACGAGTTACTTTAAAGGCCTAAGTGTGGGGGGGGGTGGAGTATAGAGTAGTGGGGGAGCAAAGAAGTGAAATTGAGAATGAAGAAGTGAACGAGATAAGTAGGGAAGAAGTGGAAGGTGCAATTAAGAGACTAAAAAGGAATAAGGCGGCGGGGCATGACGGGATCGAGGCGGAAAGTATGATTTATGGAGGAGATGTGGTGAAGTATGAGATGTGGGTGATTATTAATAAGGTATGGAGAGGAGAAGGATGGCCAGAAGACTGGAAAACGGGGTTGATTGTTCCTTTGACAAAGAAAGGAGAAGCAAAGAAGGTAGATGAGCATAGAGAGATCACTTTAATGCCGGTAGGTTATAAGATTTATGCAGAAGTGATAAGGAAAAGGTTGGAAGAGAATGTGGAGAGAGTGGGAGGAATCCCACATAATCAAGCTGGATTTCGGAAAGGAATGGGAACAATGGACCACATTTACACCTTGAATTACCTGATAAATAGGAATTTAAGTAGGAAAGCGGGTAAATTGGTAGGATTGTTCGTAGATTTTAAGGCTGCTTTTCCATCTGTAAATAGAGGAATACTGTGGAGAACCTTAAAGGAGAGAGGAATAGAGGACGGGCTAGTGGAGAGAATTAAAGAGCTTTACGTCGATATGAGAGCCAGGGTGAGAGTAGGAGAACAATTAGGGAATTTTATATGGATGGGTAGAGGTCTAATGCAAGGGTGCCCACTTAGCCCACTCTTATTCAGTTTATTAATGGCGGATATGGAAGAAAAAATGGAGAAGAGAGGAAAAGGAGGGGTAGTGCTGGGAAAAGGGAGATTGTATTCTTTAGCATATGCGGATGATGTGGTTTTGTTAGCAGAGAGTGAAAGTGGGATGAGGTTGTTAATGAGAGAGTTTGAGTTGTACGCGAAAGAAAAGGATTTGTGGGTGAATGTGGGGAAAACGAAAATGGTGAGATTCAGGAATAGAAAGAGTGGGGATGAGGAAGTGTGGAAATTGAATGGGAGTGTGGTTGAGGAAGTAGATGAGTTTTGTTATTTAGGATTTTGGTTAAAGTATAATGGGGGTCACGAGTTGCATGTGAGTAAGAGAATTGAGAATGCGGGGAGGATAATGGGGCAAGTGTGGGGAATTGGAAAGAGAAGGTTTAAGAATGAATGGAAAGAGAGAATGTGGTTGTTTGATGCGTTAGTATAGGCAGTGTTGTGTTATGGGGTAGAGATATGGGGATGGAAGGAGAGAGGAAGAGTAGAAAGAATGAATGAAAGGTATATGAGATGGACAATGGGAGTAAGCGCAAGTTGTCCTGGGTACATGTTGAGAGAGGAAATAGAGAGGGAGAAAATGGTAGTACGGCAGAGAGGGAGAGCATGGGGGTTTGAGGAGAGATTGAAACAAGGAAAAGGGAATGAATGGGCTCAATTGTGTAGAGAATGTATTAGAGAGAGAGAGAATAGGAAAGAATGTACAATCGAAGTGGGAAAAAGAAAGGACGGATGCTTTGGAATGTTAGGGAAAGAATGACAGGGGTTGGTATGGTGTAAAAGAGACATGGAAAGAAAGAGATGGGAAGGATAGATGGGAAAAAATTGGAGTGTCTAGGTATAATGGATGGTATAAAATGGTGAAGAATGTGGGACAGCCGAGATATTTAGAGAAACTGAGGAAAGAAGCAAAATGGCAAAGAATGGTGAGATATAGGATGGGGGAGGGTATGAGAGAATGCAGGTATTGGATGGGGAAAGAGGAGAAGCTGTGTAGAGTGTGCGAGTTTGATGTAGAGGACTGGGAACATGTATTAGAGAGGTGTGTGAAAGAACGAGTGGGATGAATGAGGATTGGGGTAAAGAGGCTAAGGTGCGATGGATATTGGATGAGAATGGGCAAGGGGAGGAATGGATGAGAAAGTTGGATGAAAGGAGGGGAGACAAGATGAGAGGAAGAGGAATGAATGAGAGGTGAGAATGAAAATATAAGGGAAGGGCGTAATAGGGGACGAAGCCAGTATGGGCAAAAAGAACTGGAAACGGAAGCCCGGGCACTGGCGGATAGACTTAGTTAAGTTAAGATAAGTTAGTTAAGATAAGGAAAATTGTATTAGTATTTAAGGATTGTTTGTAACTAGGTTAAGAAAATTGTATTTGGTTCCTCGAACCTTGCCGTTGGCAAGGAGAGTAAAATAAAATTGAATTGAATCGAATAACTGAATTTTCGAAAGAATTTGATTAAAAATAATAAAATAATCAATTTAGGAAAGAATAACAGATAAAACTTTAAGAAATAATTAAATTTTGGAAAAGTTGCTGTTATTATTTTAGTAAATAATTTACGTTTTTGAGATTTTTAATAAAAATTGTTGTAAATTTAAATAATTGACAATTATTAACAAAATTTCAAACAATAATTAAATGTTAAAGAATTTTAAAATGAAAAATAATTTTAATTATTGAATTATTGAGAAGTTAAAAAAATTTATTTAAATAATTGATTTAGCGAAGAATTTTATACAACAATTGAAGGATAGAATGACAAAAGGGGTCAAGCGCCAATTCACTGTTTTTACAGGAAGTAAAAAATACATTTTTAAAAATTTTGCAGGTCATTTAAAAAAAACTGAGAAAACCGTTTCGATATATTAGTATGTTTTAATAAATAAACAACAATTTGTTGAAATAAACCTACATATTAACGATAAAATTAAAAAAAACTGTGGTGCCTTGAGGTTATATCAACTGCGCACATTTTCTTTAAGCATTAATTATAAAAAAAATATACAGTTTAAAGGAAAACTGGAAAATTAGTTTCTTTCTATGGAATCGACGAAATGAATAGAAAAAAAATTCCTTTAAAAAATTGTTTGTTTTCAAGAAAATTACGAATTAATTGCTTGCTTTGGAATTGAGCAATACTTTCATCTTTAAATTCAATTGTTCACTTAGTATAAGCATAAAAATATTTAAAAATTTATAACAAAATAATTTTAAAATTGTTTAAAATTGAAAATATATTATTATTATTATTAATTTTATTAATTAAAATAAAATAATTTAATTTTTAAAAAATTTCGAATTAAAAAAATGTTTTAAATAGTTGAATTTTTGCTAGAACTTGATTTAAGTTATTAGAGATAATTAATTTATCAAAGAATTTTAAATAAAAAATTTACAAAACATTTACTTTTGAAATTTTTACAAATAATTGAATTTTTGAAAATTGATTTTGATTTGTGGAAATTAATAAATTAAAGAGAAAGTGAATTTTACCTCTTTTTTTAGCTGCAACCTGCCCCTTGGCCTCATCTGTTTCGCGATTATCTCGTGGCATATCGCCGCTTCTTTTCAGAATATGTCCTATTCATGAATAAAAAATTATTTTTAAAAATTGTATAATTATAATCTTTTAATAGCAAAGATTATAATTAATAAAAATTATCTATCGTGGAAGATAGATCTCAAAAAAGTAAAAGAAATCCATCAGAAAGGGAAGAAAATATACGAAATTGTAAGGTGATCTATCACTTAGATCGCTCTTCCAATGCAAGAAAAATATTCCTCTTTTTTTTATAAATTGTAAAAAATATCAAAGCAAAATATTATGAAATTGTTTTTTATTTATAAAATAAAAATATAATAAGTATTATTATTTATTGGTTAGATTAAATACGTCAAAATATATTGACATGAAAAATCTAACCTAAGAAAAGTAATTGTTACGATTCATGCACTACATGTTAATAAAAATAATAAATTATAAAAACAAAAACATTTAAAAATTTATTATTTAACTCTATATATATATATATATATACTTACATAAATATTGCAATAAATAAATAAATTTAATTTTCTACTCACTAGAAGACATCGTCAAAGATTCTTCAAACGTTGAAAAAAGTCCACCGGCTTATTTCTATTTCACCGTTTCACCTATTCAGGTTTCACAATTTTTCACAGTGCTGCACTCTCTCATGTGTATTAGAGCGTTTCACGAAAACCTTTTCTTTCGATTTTCTAAAAGCTTAACCCGGAATTATACTCCTTTTGACCCAAAAAATATGTCAGATTTTTTTCAGATTTTTTGAAGGTCATTTAGAGGTCGCTATTTTGATTTTTCTGCAAAATTTGTGCTTTTTATTAAAAAAAATTTATTATTTTTATTTCTACATGTCCAGGTTCGTTAAAACTATGCAAATTACTAGTTCAGGTTACCGAATTAGTAAAAAAAATTATTCCGAGAAAAAAAAATAATTTGAAGCTTATTTTTTTGACATTAAATGAAAAAAAGTCTATCTGCTGCAGGTTAAAAGTTACTTTTTTTAAATTTAAAGCCTCTTAAAATACATAATTCTTTTTTAGAATGATTAAATGAATAATGTAGTTATTATCGTGAAAAATATATATATATATATATATATATATATATATATAGATTGCAGTAAAATAATTTTTGAATTAGAAGTGTAAAATAAAAATTATTTAAATTTACTGTTACTAAGGGAACGTTAAAAAAACTTATGATCAGTACACTTCATCCATAACAAATAAAAAAAAAACAAAATGAAGTATAGGTTAATAAATTTTATTTCAATCGTTTCGTTTAAAGATAAAATTATCTACTACTTGCAGTAATCATTACAAATCAGGTAAGCATATATGACATTGATTATACGTAAACAAAATTTTCCAAATATTAATTATAAGTCATTATTATGATTAACTAAATATTTTGTTTGAAAGGTATGGAATGCACAAATACTCATTTTGAAAATTGTACAAAACTTTGGCTTCTGGGTAAATCCATTGGTAGAACTCTTGAGAGCGAATTACCGTCACAGAATACCATTCTACGAAGATTTTTACATTTTCATCAAATCGAAAATATAAATGTTAGTGCTTCCGAAGTGACAGAAGAGATTGAAAAAATTTGGGCTGAAAATAAGATTCCAAGTATACAAAAACAAAATATTATAAATAAAGTAAAGAAATTGCATTTAGAATGGGTTAAATTGAAAAAAAATATAAATTTGACTTCAGAAACTGAGAATAAGAAGAGAGAAATTTTTATAGATAAAATAAATTTGCTTTTTGATGTTGGATATGCTGATACAATTGAAAGAGTAAATGATGATGAAGCTTTGAAACTATATTTATCTGTAAAACACGGAATGCGTAACAACACAGTTAATTTATCTGATTTTAAATCATCTTCAGAAGGGAACAGCTCAGCACATATCAAGATAAAAGTTAACCAAGTGATGAAAAATTCTAAAAAGATTGTGGAGAATGAACGAAAAGAGGAAGAGATTGATCTTTCCGATAGTCAATCAGAAATAGACGATTCTTCAGATGATTTATATGTCCCTGAAAGAAGAAAGCTAAAATTAAGGAATAGTGATTCCAATCCGAAAGTAAATATTAATTCCAAAGAAATTTGCGCAGCTTTTGATCGAGCAGGTACAAGTTGCGGAAGCGCGTCTCTTATTATTCAATCTACTCTTCACACATTAGGGTACAATGTAAAAAATATCGCTTGTTCTAAAAGTACTATTTGGAGATGCCGAAAACAGATTCGTGAAAAAAATGCTAATGAAGAGAAGGAATCGTTCCTATTTGATGATTGTTTGACAATTCATTGGGATGGAAAATTATTACCCGATTTAAATTCCAAGAAAAAAATTGATTGATTATCCGTCGACGTCACTGGTGAAACTACTGCAAAATGTCTTGGTGTTCCGAAAATTACAGCATCTACGGAGGAAGCTCAAGCAGAAGCAGTATTTCAATTATTAAATGAATGGAAACTGACGGAAAAAGTAATTTCTATGTGCACCGATACAACAGCTAGTAATACGGGAAAACATAAAGGAGCAATCATGTTGTTGCAACAGAAATTGAATAAATTTCTTTTTTATCTGGCATGTAGACACCATATGCTTGAGTTACTTGCTGGAGCAGCATTTAATGCACTTTTTGAAAGTTCAACTGGACCGGACATTCAGTTATTTCGCAGATTTCAAGATAGTTGGGAAACAATAGATCAAGGAAAATTCGAAAGTTGTCTTAAAGATAAGAAGGTTACTGTTTTCCTTACTTCGGCTATTCGTTCAAACGCTATCACATTCATAAAAGATCAATTGAAGAATTTTCATCCAAGAGACGACTACAAGGAGTTGCTAGAATTAAGTTTGCTCTTTTTGGGAACCAATCTTACACCAAACATTACAATCAAAACTCCAGGTGCTTTCCACAGAGCACGATGGATGGCAAAATTAATTTATAATTTAAAAATTTATCTTTTTCGAAAACAATTTAAGCTTACTGAATCTGAAGTATCTGGACTTCAAAAATTTAATTCTTTTGTTGTCAAAACATACTTGCAGCACTGGTTTACCTGTCGATCGGCTATTTCTGCCCCATTAAATGATTTGAATCTGCTTAAAGAATTGGCCTATTATAAGAAAACTATTCCATCTATTGCTGAGCCAACTATTAAGACCTTCTCTTCGCACTTGTGGTATCTCAGTGAACATCTTGTAGGACTTGCCTTTTTTGATCCTCGCATTTCATCTGATGAAAAAAAATTGATGGTTGACGCTTTGGAAAAAAAGGCTTTGATATTCCACTTATTGCAGCTGATGTTCCAACAAAAGAGATTTCAAAAATGAGAATTCATGATTTTGTGACTTCGAACACTAAAAGGCTTTTTGATATAATATAAAATGAAAATTCTTCAATTGATCTTTTATGAATGTGATAGCGTTTGAACGAATAGCCGAAGTAAGGAAAACAGTAACCTTCTTATCTTTAAGACAACTTTCGAATTTTCCTTGATCTATTGTTTCCCAACTATCTTGAAATCTGCGAAATAACTGAATGTCCGGTCCAGTTGAACTTTCAAAAAGTGCATATAAATTATCGACTGAGTTTTTGAAAAAAGAACCAAGTTCGTGGGAACAAGATGAAAACTTTATTAAATCAAGAGAAAAAATGAAGAAAATAAGCGTTGTGAATGATATATTGGAAAGAGGTGTAGCTTCAGCAACAATTTACAATAAAAAGCTCACGAAAAATGAAGAGGACTTTCAGAACTTACTGCAAATCGTTGAAAAACACAGAAAAAATATACCTAATGTACACAAAAGTGTTGTTGAAACAGCTTTTAAAAATGCAAGATGAAAAGGTATTAATTTATATACTTTGACTTTAGATATATTATATGTTATAATATAATATAGTCTTTTATATTTATAGTCAAAGTTATTCTTTCGATTGTACTTGCTTTATACGTCCATAATGTATTGTTCCTAAAAATGATTGAATCATTTTGATTTTTTATTGTGAAAAATAATTATTTTGGAAAAGTTTGGATAGTTTAAACAAATAAAATATGTCTCACATAATTTTTTTTAAACAAAATGAGGTAAATTCTTCATTTAATCATTCTAAAAATGAATTACATATTTTAAGCGGCTTTAAATTTAAAAAAGTAACTTTTAACCTGCAGCAGATAGACTTTTTTTCATTTAATGTCAAAAAAATAAGCTTCAAATTTTTTTTTTTTCTCGGAATAATTTTTTTTACTAATTCGGTAACCTGAACTAGTAATTTGCATAGTTTTAACGAACCTGGACATGTAGAAATAAAAATAATAAATTTTTTTTAATAAAAAGCACAAATTTTGCAGAAAAATCAAAATAGCGACCTCTAAATGACCTTCAAAAAATCTGAAAAAAATCTGACATATTTTTTGGGTCAAAAGGAGTATAATTCCGGGTTAAGCTTTTAGAAAATCGAAAGAAAAGGTTTTCGTGAAACGCCCTAATGTGTATAGAAACTTCACTTTCACCCGCGTCGGTAACAGATACCCCTGCGCGCATGTAACCAATACGCATAATCACCAATAGGTGTCACTGCATTTGATCGCAGCTGTCATTCTGCTTGTCATGATAACATACTTTTCCAACTTTTCGTTTTAAAGTCACATTTCTTAATAAATGTATTCCATTTTTTTTGTACGGATACTTTCATTAGCTCCGCACCATTGTATTTTCTTTATTTTTATAATAATACTCTACATTTTTTACAAAATTAATCTAAAATGTGGACAAGCGCAGGATACTGTATTTCAACAAGTGCCGTCAATTTTTGGTATTATTCTGAGGTGCCCCTCACACGTATTTAATGTGAAAGTGTGTTAGTGAGAAATTATCGAGACCGTTCGACACTCTTAAGGGATAATTAATGTCTGATTGAACAATTCTGTATTAAAATTTAAAAAGAGTTCAAGTTCCTCAATTGTCGACGTTTTTTAAAATAAAAAATCCATATCTACAAACAGTAGATAATAATAGTTGACGTAGATAATAAAAATTGTGCTTTTAATTGAATATTCCAAAAAATTAATATTACATTTTCCGATTTTCTATTTTATTTGTTTGCGATTTCTTGTATAGTTTAATTTTTTTTTTTTTTTTTCGTTAAGGAAAGTTTATAATTTTTATGAGCATAAAATTTTATTTTTAAGAGACCTAGAAAATTAAAGACCTATAAAAAATTGAGAAAATGCATTAGAAAACCGTTCATCCATGTCTTTTTTCGCTTTTGGGTATTACGGTTTTTCTTCATTAAAAACATGAAAATTAGAAAAACTATTAAAATGGCAAAAATGATAATCGTTAAGTCTTTTATTAATTTCTTCGCTAATCAATTGACATGAAATTTAAGTTTTTTCGTTACGTGTAAACGAAAAAGTATTTAAAACAACCAAATTCTCATTTTCCAACATTCAAAAAATACTTAATTTTTAAGTTGAGAGGAACATCATGAAAATGATCAATTAAAAAATTAACCAAATATCAAGCGACCGGAAATGAATCACAATTTAACGACGATGGCAAAAAGAAGCTGTGATAGCAACTGCTTAAATGATTAATAGCGAAACAGATAAGTAAAAAAACTTTTAACAAATTTAATAAGTCTAATTATTTATTATGAAAGTACTAATGAAAATGAAAAATTTTCAGATAAGGGCAGAAAGTTCGTAAAGAAGAGATAGGTGTACTACAGCGACTTTCGACCAAGATCAGAAGAAAAGAAGAAATACGGCTGACTGTTTTGAATCAGCAGATGAACAAATTCATAAATCCAAACAAGGGAGAATTGCAGTGGATTTTGATAGTTGGAAACGTGATTTTCATTAAATGTGAAAAATATTAATGTCAGGAATTACGTTTTGGAAGAAAAATTTTCAAATTTTTTTTTTACTTTCATTATTGGATGCCGTTTGAAAATGCAAATTAAAAACTGTTAACAAAAGCGCTACACTATTAAGTAGGAAATATGGTTTTAATAACGAATGGAGCTTTTGGACGTTTAAAGTGAACTGCTATTCTCCATTGTAAGAAGTCACCAATAATTATTAAAAACAAAAATTTATTATTCTTAAAAAAAGTTTTAAAATAAACAAATAAGAAAATGACAAATAAGTTGGCCACCTTAAAAAGCAGTAGAACAAAATTTTTTTTAATTACAAAAAAATTAGGCTTCTTTATAGTGATACTGAAAATGTTTAGTAAGAAACAGATTCTTTCTACCTCATATGGTTTTGCTGCTATTCGAAATTCAAAAGTGTTCGACTACTGTCTGGTTTACGCGTAGTTTTAAGGAATATTGAAAAATCAAACAATTACCGAATCACTACTTGGAAATTTTTTAACGGTAGCGATATTCAAAAATATCACCCTCGTCTGCAATGCAAACGCGTAATCGTTCCTCCATTTCAGAAGTCACCACTTTGTGCAGGACTTCCGGTCTTATGTTGGCGATAATTTCTTCAATTTTTGCTCTAAGCTCTTGTAACGTTTCTATCCGGATAGATTCGTAAAGTTTCGTTTTAACATAGCCCCATAAAAAAAAGTCGCATGGGGTTAAGCATGGTGATCGGGCAGCCCATTCAAGAAATTCACTAAACCTCCCTATCCATTCATGAAACGTATCATTTAGGAAGATTCGCACCAGACGAGCTGTGTGGGGACCAGCTCCATCTTGTTGACAAATCACGTGCTGAAAATAAATTTTAAAATTTTGAATATTTAAAATAATTAATTTTATTAACTGCTTGATAAAATATTTTAAAATCCGAATCTCTTTTTCTCTAAACTTTTATTAGCATAATGAAATTCTAAACCAAAAAATTTTTGACTATTTATTATTGAGTCAGTACACGCCAACAAAACATATCATTGACTTTAATATTTTCAAAATAGCCCAAATTCTTTTATTTTTGTACTCTTTGAAAAAGAGCTTTCCGATCTTTTAGAATTTTTTTCAGCCATTAACTTGACATAAATTTTTTTAAATTTTACATTTTTTAAAGATTTTTTGCGGAAGTGTGTGTTTTTAAATCAATTTTCTAATGATTTGATGCTAAAAATTCCAAAAAATTATGTAGAATTTTGTTTTTAATTTAAAGATTAAAATCTTATTTTTAAAATTGCTTGTACCCGTCGATTTTTTTATTACAAAATTACTTCCATTAACATAAATTTTAAGCCTGGTACCGTTTAGGGGAAAGGATTTTTCCACTTTCTTCGCAGCTTTTTAAAATTAACATAACGGAAAATACCACCAATTTTTTTTATTTTACACATATTTATGTATTACGATGCACAGATTCCAAAAATAATGATAAAAATTGTCGCAAATTTTATAATCATATTTGTAACTATAAGAAAAGACTCAAAATGATTGATTTTTTACTATTATCTCATAAAATACACAAAAATTTAGAAAAATATTTTAGACAGAAGTTTTAGGCCTATTATTAAACTACAAATTTTATTTTTCATACATTTTTTTGAAAAAGGAAAAAATTTGAAAAAAATATTTAAAAAACGACATAACATTTTCACGGTGTTAAAATTGTTTTGAAAAATAATTTTTTATGGAAAAATTTTATATCATAGAACAAAAAATGTGTAGAATAATGAGGCTTAAACTTTTGTCTAAAATTTTTTTTAAATTTGTGTATTTTATGCTATAATTGCAAAAGACCATGAATGTTGGTTATTTTTTATAGTCTTGTTCATAAGAATGAAATTTGCGCCATTTTTCATCATTATTTTCAGAATCAGCAGATTGAAATACAGAAATATTTGTAATATCAAAAGAATTAGAGGTATTTTTGAGCAAATTCTAAATTCATTAACTATAAAAAAATTCTAATACAAATTGACAAATTCGTTTTCCCATGACGGCACCAGGCTTAAAAGTTGCGTAAATAACGTAGTTTTTTGAAAAATTTTACAAAAAAATCGAACGATATAAACAATTTTAAAAATATGATTTTAATCTTTACATTTAAAAAAAATTCTAAATAATTTTTTGGATTTTTTATTTACTCGAACCTAGGACATCGAAGTTACGAAGCTTCAGACTTACCAATGTGCTACGTAACCATATACTGTAGCGGTGGCTGAAGACATATCTAACTACCATGTTATTAGGTCGTTACGGGATTCAATGTACAGCATTAAAAGAATTACTAATTTAAATATGTTAAAATATTATTTTAACTTTAAATTTTTGCAACCCTGTTAATTAAAAAATTATTAAGATTTTTATTTGCTTCAATTACTACAAGAAACGTGACGATTATATACACGTTATTTAAGACGCCGTAGTTAGTGCGCAAAAACTAAATAAAGCCTACAGTGATAGGCGCTCTGAATAACATTTTCAATCGCTTACATTTATTTAAATAATCTATTTTTTGGTAGTTTTAATTTTTGAATCAGCAGCTTAATCAAAAAGTTATCAATCTAATAATCTACATGTTCACTACATGTTCACTTATTTCTAAAGAAAATGGCAAATTTTATATTCAAATGAATACCAGATTGAAGCCACGCAGTAATTGGTATCACCTTAAAAAAATTTCAATTTGATAAGAATTAAAAGATAAGTATAGTCACACTTAATCAATAATAAAATAAATTTTAAATAAAGTAAAATGAAAGTAAGTATAGTCACAATGAATCAAGAATAAGGTAAATTTTAAATGAAGTGAAAGGAAAGTAAAGTGAGAGCAAAGTGAAAATCAAGTGAAAGTGGATTAAAAGTGAATTAAAAATCGAGTGAAAGTGAAGTGAAAGTGAAGTGAATGTGAAGTGAAAGTGAAGTGAATGTGAAGTGAAAGTGAAGTGAAAGTGAAGTGAAAGTGAAGTGAAAGTGAAGTGAAAGTGAAGTGAAAGTGAAAGTGAAGTGAAAGTGAAGTGAAAGTGAAGTGAAGTGAAGTGAAGTGAAGTGAAGTGAAGTGAAGTGAAAGTGAAGTAAAAGTGAAGTAAAAGTGAAGTGAAAGTGAAGTGAAAGTGAAGTGAAAGTGAAGTGAAAGTGAAGTGAAAGTGAAGTGAAAGTGAAGTGAAAGTGAAGTGAAAGTGAAGTGAAAGTGAAGTGAAAGTGAAGTGAAAGTGAAGTGAAAGTGAAGTGAAAGTGAAGTGAACATCAAGTGAAAGTGAACTTCGATTGAAAATGAATACTTACCCGAGGTGCTTCATTATGTCCATTAATAGATCCTCTATCATTGAATGATAGGATTACTCTTTGTATTGTAGTAAGTGATGGAATTGGCCTCTCAGGAAAATCCGCAGCGAAATGGTCGCGAGTTTGCCTGCCACTAAGTCCATCAGACACTTGTCTCATAAACATATACTTTTTTTCTTCTAGTGTATATATTGTAGCCATTTTATACAGAAGACTAATTAAATAAGAAATGAATTCATTCTTTTACACCCAGTTATAGAAAATGAACAAGTATGATCATCGATAATGCGTAAGATTCGGATAAATTTTAAACTTCTTGCTACGATTGTTTTAAGTTTCAAAATGTAAACAAGAAAACCTCATTTCAAAAACAAAGAGAGATTAAATTAATGAAATAGCAAAAAAATGATGCTGAAGAAAAGTGCGCTATACTTTATGGAGCACGGAAAATAAAAATGGCAGCTGTCAACACGAACATTGTTTTAACATGTCAATTTGAAAGCTTGGCAACGTTGCATTAAAGTCATTACAGAATTCATCTGTGTAAATTAATTTTATTTATCAAATTAATTTAAAATATTAACGTATAACAACTATTATTTATTTAAAACTAAATTTTTTTACAATTATTGTTATTTCTTTTTATGCACTATTATAATCCTTAAACCTATTCAATACTATTTTAAGCTGACATTAACAATTTGCACTGTTGCAAATCATCGTCAAAGCTACAAGAAAAGCTGTGAAAAATTACAATATAAGAAAGAATTATTTCTTTATTCGTTTTTCTATTGGTCAACTAGAACGCTCCTAATTTGTTGAGCTTTTGAATATTTTTAAAACTTTAAAAATACTAAATTATATTTTGTAAATATAATTTTAAATATAAATCAAAAAAGGGTAAAATAATAAAAGGTTCAGCACACGGAGAAATAACGTATTGATGACAAAAAAATAGGAATAAATTTTTTAGCTCCATTGTTTTATTGACTGTTACATTTATTTAGGCTTTTTAAAATTACTTGTTGTTAAAGTCATAAAATAATGAAATGCATTCTTCAAAATATTTTTAAAAATATAGGTGCAAACAAAGGGAAGAACCCGTTCTACATTCAGATTTATTAGAAAAAATGGAAAATTACTATTTTTCGCATAGATTTATGATGCAATTTAACAAGTAATTTTTTCTTTACAATAATCCCTGTAGCTGAACAAACTAGTCCACACATTTTAAAAAGAACGAATCAGGTAAAGAGTACAGATTGTAATTACAATTCAAAAACAGATAGTAGAGGTGTGCAAATAGGTTCAAAAGTCGTGTGGTGCCAATACAACCTTTTTTTGAGTCAAGTCGGGTGAAGCTCAAACTTCCTTGAAGTAATGAGAACTTTATATTTTCAAGCACCAAAATTCTTTCGAGTTCTTTATTTTACTCGAGAACTTGAAATATTTTAGAACTTAAAAAATGTGTACTCGATAATTTTCAGGACTTAAATTTTTTCCAGTTCTCTAACGCAGTAAAGTACTAGAAAACTTCAAAAACTTGAACACTTTTGAGTTATCGATTGCATTCAATAATTCAAAAATATCAAGAATTTGATCTCAAGCTTTAAGAATTTACTAGTTCGTGATTCGATATAAAAATTAGGAAAAAATAAAGTTTTTCCATCCATTTTTCCTTCTGATCCTAGTTTAAAGTCACTATAGTACACTTGCTTCTTCTTTACTAATTTCCTGCCCTTATCCTGAAAATTTTTAATTTTTAATAGCATTTTTATAATTAATAATTACAGTTATTAAATTTGTTATAAGTTATCTGTTTCGTTATTAATCCTCTTAGGCAGTTTTTATTGCAGCTTCTTCTTTCTCATCGTCGTTGAATTATAATTCTTTTCCAGTCGCTTGACATTTGCTTGTTTTATTTAGTTGACCATTGTTACGGATTTCCTTCCCATTTAAAAAGGTAGTATTTCTTGAATGTTGTAAATCTATGAGAATTTGTTTGTTATAAGTAATTATCTTTTTTTACGTAAAAATGAATCAAGTTTAAATTTTTCATATTTTAGATTGTTTTTTTACAAATTCATTGTAAACAAAATACTTTTTTCCTTGTAGAAAGTTCACTTAGTTTATTATTTCCTTCAATTTTTAGAAGTGAAATATGCTTTTATGTTCTAAACAATGCCAAAACAGAAGGTTAATTAAATAATAGAAAATTGTGATTAAAATTTTTAATACATTTGTTTATTCAAATAGATTTCTACTGTTTATTTGTAAAATGGAGTGATTATTTTAAAACATCGCCGAACTTAAAATAATGATGAATTTCGAGAAACTAAAATAGATATTATTTCAGATCGCTTTTTATCAAAACGCAAAGAAGACAATTATTTCCATAAATCGCATCGTTTGAATGAAAAAATGGAAAAATACAAATAGATTATTTTCGATTCGTCTTTCGAATAGCAGTTTTTTTTTAAATTTTAATTATTTCACTATTAAAATTAAAATCGGAACAAATTATCCTTAAAATAGGGTTATTAATTGTATTTAAAATTTGCATAAGTCGTTTCGCAATAAATTTCGAATTACTTTCACTTATTGTCTATTTATTTCGGAATAATGTTTTTTTTCCATAATTTCGAATTTCGACAAGCAAACTGAATGATTTGATTTTTAAAAATCATGCGAATTAAGTTTCTCTTTCCGAGTTAAAAATCCAGAACTTTTATTTTTAAAATAAATAGGACGTTAATAATTTTTGGATATTTGTAAAAAAGGATTTATCATTACTAAAAACTTGAACTAAAATCCTTTTTGCTTTAAACTCTGATTTACAATGACAATAATTTACGCTTTTTGTAAGCTTTTGAAATTAATATCCAATTTTCAGTTCAAATCAAAATTTGATAAATAATCACTGCATTTAAAAAAGCTTAATTTTTATAAATTATTAAAATACTAGCGATGTATTCCTCGCACGCTAACGCACGCTCGGTTAAAATTGTACTTATTGTTGTTTACTTATTGTAGTTTATGTATATTATATATATAATTTATATTTTAAATTAATATCTTATTAATATTGTATAAAATTTATCTTAATTTTGATCAGTTTCATTGAAGGATGAAATGACAATTGTTAAATATTAGATTTTTTTTATTATAATTATGACAACAATATTAATTATATTATATTATAATATATTTTTTTTATCTTAAATTATATTATATTATATTATATTGATGTAAATTGTCCCACAAACACATGTAGATTTTGTAAATTTTTGAGAAAAATATTCGTAATAAATCGAAATACTTTTTAAAATATCGGTTTTTATTTTTATTATCTATAGTAAACCGTTATAAAGAGATTCTTGTTTGATTTTACATATATTACTAGTTCTCCGGAATAATGATGTATTTGAATTAAATAATGATGTTGTTAAACGAATGACAGGTGAACCTAGAGAATATTTAAGTAAAGATTCATCTGAAGAAGATGAAAAGTGTGACACAATAACTAACTTAATACCAATTGAAGTATTAAATAGTTTAACTCCAAATGGACTTCCTCCTCACAAATTAATATTAAAGATTGGTGCAATTGTGATACTTTTAAGGAATATTAATTTAGAAAGAGGTCTTTGTAATGGAACAAGACTAAAAGTTATTAAAATGGGTAGTTTTTCTATTCATGCACAAGTAATAACGCGAAATTATAAAAATGAGATTGTAATTTTGCCACGAATTACATTGTCACCGTCTAACGAAGAAATACCATTTCAAATGTCAAGAAAGCAATTTCAAATAAGGCTTGGATTTGCTTTAACAAAAAAGATAGGCAATGAAAAAGAAATTTATGTAAGAAACCTTGTTTACCAAGAAGTATTACAATAATATTTAACACATGTTTTAAAAAAATTCGACTACGAAGAAATCTACTAACTCTACTTTATAAATAAATTAATTCATTGAATTGGAAATGGCTGCGCTGAACAGTAACGGCAGCGCCATAAAAAAATATTATAATTATTATTATACTGATCATATCGCATAGAAAGGATTAAAAAACCATTTAAAAGAAAAAAATATATAAAATATGCTCCCTCATTAACAAAAATATATAAAATATAATCAAGTAATAACAAAAACTGTAAACTGGCTGCGCTGAATAGTAACGGCTGCGTAACATAAAGAAAATAATATAATAAATTATAATAATTTATTAATAACATCACTCATATAAAACTAAATTATAAAAAATTAATTTAAAAATTAATAAGAAATAAAACAACTTACGAAAATTGCACAATGGATGCCATAAATAAGTTAAAACATATTATAACTTTACATTATTGTAAATGAAAATTAAGTATTAAAAATAAAAAATCAATATTTTTCTAAGTCCCTAATTTTTTTGGACTTATAAAAAAAAATAGTTTGTAAGATTTTCTAACAGCATATATGCAAAGTATGGTATTTCGAAATTTGTTAACTTAATATAATAGAAGATGTTTCATTTTAAATTAAGAAATGATAAAATTATTAAGTTAAAAACATTTGATTTTAATGACACTTAAAATTAGACACAATATTATAGGTTACTAACTAAAAATTGAAAAAACAACAATAAATAAAAAAAAATAATAATAAAAAATTGAAAAAATCAAAAAATTCTTAAAAAATTGCAAAATAACCTTTTTTCGGGTTAAAATTGAAAAAAGATGTTACATAAAAATAGTTTGTAAGATTTTCTAACAGCATATATGCAAAGTATTTTGATTTATTTGAAAATAATTGAAAATAGATTTTTCAAGGACGGTGTCGAGGTCACGGGGTCGGTGTCGTTTTTCAAAATTTGTTAACTTAATATAATAGAAGATGTTTCGTTTTAAATTAAGAAATGTTAAAATTATTAAGTTAAAAACATTTGATTTTCATGACACTTAAAATTAGACACAATATTATAGGTTACTAACTAAAATTTGAAAAAACAACAATAAATAATAAAAAATTGAAAAAATTAAAAAATTCTTCAAAAATTGCAAAATAACCCTTTTTCGGGTTAAAATTGCAAAAAGATGTTACATAAAAATAGTTTGTAAGATTTTCTAACAGCATATATGCAAAGTATTTTGATTTATTTGAAAATAATTAAAAATAGATTTTTAAAGGACGGTGTCGAGGTCACGGGGTCGGTGTCGTTTTTCGAAATTTGTTAACTTAATATAATAGAAGATGTTTCATTTTAAATTAAGAAATGATAAAATTATTAAGTTAAAAACATTTGATTTTAATGACACTTAAAATTAGACACAATATTATAGGTTACTAACTAAAAATTGAAAAAACAACAATAAATAATAAAAAATAATAATAAAAAATTGAAAAAATCAAAAAATTCTTAAAAAAATGCAAAATAACCCTTTTTCGGGTTAAAATTGAAAAAAGATGTTACATAAAAATAGTTTGTAAGATTTTCTAACAGCATATATGCAAAGTATTTTGATTTATTTGAAAATAATTGAAAATAGATTTTTCAAGGACGGTGTCGAGGTCACGGGGTCGGTGTCGTTTTTCAAAATTTGTTAACTTAATATAATAGAAGATGTTTCGTTTTAAATTAAGAAATGTTAAAATTATTAAGTTAAAAACATTTGATTTTCATGACACTTAAAATTAGACACAATATTATAGGTTACTAACTAAAATTTGAAAAAACAACAATAAATAATAAAAAATTGAAAAAATTAAAAAATTCTTAAAAAATTGCAAAATAACCCTTTTTCGGGTTAAAATTGCAAAAAGATGTTACATAAAAATAGTTTGTAAGATTTTCTAACAGCATATATGCAAAGTATTTTGATTTATTTGAAAATAATTAAAAATAGATTTTTCAAGGACGGTGTCGAGGTCACGGGGTCGGTGTCGTTTTTCGAAATTTGTTAACTTAATATAATAGAAGATGTTTCATTTTAAATTAAGAAATGATAAAATTATTAAGTTAAAAACATTTGATTTTAATGACACTTAAAATTAGACACAATATTATAGGTTACTAACTAAAAATTGAAAAAACAACAATAAATAATAAAAAATAATAATAAAAAATTGAAAAAATCAAAAAATTCTTAAAAAATTGCAAAATAAGCTTTTTTCGGGTTAAAATTGCAAAAAGATGTTACATAAAAATAGTTTGTAAGATTTTCTAACAGCATATATGCAAAGTATTTTGATTTATTTGAAAATAATTGAAAATAGATTTTTCAAGGACGGTGTCGAGGTCACGGGGTCGGTGTCGTTTTTCGAAATTTGTTAACTTAATAAAATAGAAGATGTTTCTTTTTTAATTAAGGAATGTTAAAATTATTAAGTTATAAACATTTGATTTTAATGACACTTAAAATTAGACACAATATTATAGGTTACTAACTAAAAATTGAAAAAACAACAATAAATAATAAAAAATAATAATAAAAAATTGAAAAAATCAAAAAATTCTTAAAAAAATGCAAAATAACCCTTTTTCGGGTTAAAATTGAAAAAAGATGTTACATAAAAATAGTTTGTAATATTTTCTAACAGCATATATGCAAAGTATTTTGATTTATTTGAAAATAATTGAAAATAGATTTTTCAAGGACGGTGTCGAGGTCACGGGGTCGGTGTCGTTTTTCGAAATTTGTTAACTTAATATAATAGAAGATGTTTCGTTTTAAATTAAGAAATGTTAAAATTATTAAGTTAAAAACATTTGATTTTCATGACACTTAAAATTAGACACAATATTATAGGTTACTAACTAAAATTTGAAAAAACAACAATAAATAATAAAAAATTGAAAAAATTAAAAAATTCTTCAAAAATTGCAAAATAACCCTTTTTCGGGTTAAAATTGCAAAAAGATGTTACATAAAAATAGTTTGTAAGATTTTCTAACAGCATATATGCAAAGTATTTTGATTTATTTGAAAATAATTGAAAATAGATTTTTCAAGGACGTTGTCGAGGTCACAGGGTCGGTGTCGTTTTTCGAAATTTGTTAACTTAATATAATAGAAGATGTTTCGTTTTAAATTAAGAAATGTTAAAATTATTAAGTTAAAAACATTTGATTTTCATGACACTTAAAATTAGACACAATATTATAGGTTACTAACTAAAATTTGAAAAAACAACAATAAATAATAAAAAATTGAAAAAATTAAAAAATTCTTCAAAAATTGCAAAATAACCCTTTTTCGGGTTAAAATTGCAAAAAGATGTTACATAAAAATAGTTTGTAAGATTTTCTAACAGCATATATGCAAAGTATTTTGATTTATTTGAAAATAATTGAAAATAGATTTTTCAAGGACGGTGTCGAGGTCACGGGGTCGGTGTCGTTTTTCGAAATTTGTTAACTTAATAAAATAGAAGATGTTTCTTTTTTAATTAAGAAATGTTAAAATTATTAAGTTATAAACATTTGATTTTAATGACACTTAAAATTAGACACAATATTATAGGTTACTAACTAAAAATTGAAAAAACAACAATAAATAATAAAAAATAATAATAAAAAATTGAAAAAATCAAAAAATTCTTAAAAAAATGCAAAATAACCCTTTTTCGGGTTAAAATTGAAAAAAGATGTTACATAAAAATAGTTTGTAATATTTTCTAACAGCATATATGCAAAGTATTTTGATTTATTTGAAAATAATTGAAAATAGATTTTTCAAGGACGGTGTCGAGGTCACGGGGTCGGTGTCGTTTTTCGAAATTTGTTAACTTAATATAATAGAAGATGTTTCGTTTTAAATTAAGAAATGTTAAAATTATTAAGTTAAAAACATTTGATTTTAATGACACTTAAAATTAGACACAATATTATAGGTTACTAACTAAAATTTGAAAAAACAACAATAAATAATAAAAAATTGAAAAAATTAAAAAATTCTTAAAAAATTGCAAAATAACCCTTTTTCGGGTTAAAATTGAAAAAAGATGTTACATAAAAAAAGTTTGTAAGATTTTCTAACAGCATATATGCAAAGTATTTTGATTTATTTGAAAATAATTGAAAATAGATTTTTCAAGGACGGTGTCGAGGTCACGGGGTCGGTGTCGTTTTTCGAAATTTGTTAACTTAATATAATAGAAGATGTTTCATTTTAAATTAAGAAATGATAAAATTATTAAGTTAAAAACATTTGATTTTAATGACACTTAAAATTAGACACAATATTATAGGTTACTAACTAAAAATTGAAAAAACAACAATAAATAATAAAAAATAATAATAAAAAATTGAAAAAATCAAAAAATTCTTAAAAAATTGCAAAATAAGCTTTTTTCGGGTTAAAATTGAAAAAAGATGTTACATAAAAATAGTTTGTAAGATTTTCTAACAGCATATATGCAAAGTATTTTGATTTATTTGAAAATAGATTTTTCAAGGACGGTGTCGAGGTCACGGGGTCGGTGTCGTTTTTCGAAATTTGTTAACTTAATATAATAGAAGATGTTTCGTTTTAAATTAAGAAATGTTAAAATTATTAAGTTAAAAACATTTGATTTTCATGACACTTAAAATTAGACACAATATTATAGGTTACTAACTAAAATTTGAAAAAACAACAATAAATAATAAAAAATTGAAAAAATTAAAAAATTCTTAAAAAATTGCAAAATAACCCTTTTTCGGGTTAAAATTGCAAAAAGATGTTACATAAAAATAGTTTGTAAGATTTTCTAACAGCATATATGCAAAGTATTTTGATTTATTTGAAAATAATTGAAAATAGATTTTTCAAGGACGTTGTCGAGGTCACAGGGTCGGTGTCGTTTTTCGAAATTTGTTAACTTAATATAATAGAAGATGTTTCGTTTTAAATTAAGAAATGTTAAAATTATTAAGTTAAAAACATTTGATTTTCATGACACTTAAAATTAGACACAATATTATAGGTTACTAACTAAAATTTGAAAAAACAACAATAAATAATAAAAAATTGAAAAAATTAAAAAATTCTTCAAAAATTGCAAAATAACCCTTTTTCGGGTTAAAATTGCAAAAAGATGTTACATAAAAATAGTTTGTAAGATTTTCTAACAGCATATATGCAAAGTATTTTGATTTATTTGAAAATAATTGAAAATAGATTTTTCAAGGACGGTGTCGAGGTCACGGGGTCGGTGTCGTTTTTCGAAATTTGTTAACTTAATATAATAGAAGATGTTTCTTTTTTAATTAAGAAATGTTAAAATTATTAAGTTATAAACATTTGATTTTAATGACACTTAAAATTAGACACAATATTATAGGTTACTAACTAAAAATTGAAAAAACAACAATAAATAATAAAAAATAATAATAAAAAATTGAAAAAATCAAAAAATTCTTAAAAAAATGCAAAATAACCCTTTTTCGGGTTAAAATTGAAAAAAGATGTTACATAAAAATAGTTTGTAAGATTTTCTAACAGCATATATGCAAAGTATTTTGATTTATTTGAAAATAATTGAAAATAGATTTTTCAAGGACGGTGTCGAGGTCACGGGGTCGGTGTCGTTTTTCGAAATTTGTTAACTTAATATAATAGAAGATGTTTCGTTTTAAATTAAGAAATGTTAAAATTATTAAGTTAAAAACATTTGATTTTAATGACACTTAAAATTAGACACAATATTATAGGTTACTAACTAAAATTTGAAAAAACAACAATAAATAATAAAAAATAATAATAAAAAATTGAAAAAATCAAAAAATTCTTAAAAAAATGCAAAATAACCCTTTTTCGGGTTAAAATTGAAAAAAGATGTTACATAAAAATAGTTTGTAAGATTTTCTAACAGCATATATGCAAAGTATTTTGATTTATTTAAAAATAATTGAAAATAGATTTTTCAAGGACGGTGTCGAGGTCACGGGGTCGGTGTCGTTTTTTGAAATTTGTTAATTTAATATAATAGAAGATGTTTCGTTTTTAATTAAGAAATGTTAAAATTATTAAGTTAAAAACATTTGATTTTAATGACACTTAAAATTAGACACAATATTATAGGTTACTAACTAAAAATTGAAAAAACAACAATAAATAATAAAAAATAATAATAAAAAATTGAAAAAATCAAAAAATTCTTAAAAAATTGCAAAATAACCCTTTTTCGGGTTAAAATTGAAAAAAGATGTTACATAAAAATAGTTTGTAAGATTTTCTAACAGCATATATGCAAAGTATTTTGATTTATTTAAAAATAATTGAAAATAGATTTTTCAAGGACGGTGTCGAGGTCACGGGGTCGGTGTCGTTTTTCGAAATTTGTTAATTTAATATAATAGAAGATGTTTCGTTTTTAATTAAGAAATGTTAAAATTATTAAGTTAAAAACATTTGATTTTAATGACACTTAAAATTAGACACAATATTATAGGTTACTAACTAAAAATTGAAAAAACAACAATAAATAATAAAAAATAATAATAAAAAATTGAAAAAATCAAAAAATTCTTAAAAAATTGCAAAATAACCCTTTTTCGGGTTAAAATTGAAAAAAGATGTTACATAAAAATAGTTTGTATGATTTTCTAACAGCATATATGCAAAGTATTTTGATTTATTTAAAAATAATTGAAAATAGATTTTTCAAGGACGGTGTCGAGGTCACGGGGTCGGTGTCGTTTTTCGAAATTTGTTAATTTAATATAATAGAAGATGTTTCGTTTTTAATTAAGAAATGTTAAAATTATTAAGTTAAAAACATTTGATTTTAATGACACTTAAAATTAGACACAATATTATAGGTTACTAACTAAAAATTGAAAAAACAACAATAAATAATAAAAAATTGAAAAAATCAAAAAATTCTTAAAAAATTGCAAAATAACCCTTTTTAGGGTTAAAATTGCAAAAAGATGTTACATCAAAATAGTTTGTAAGATTTTCTAACAGCATATATGCAAAGTATTTTGATTTATTTGAAAATAATTGAAAATAGATTTTTCAAGGACGGTGTCGAGGTCACGGGGTCGGTGTCGTTTTTCGAAATTTGTTAACTTAATATAATAGAAGATGTTTCTTTTTTAATTAAGAAATGTTAAAATTATCGAAAATTATTAAGTTATAAACATTTGATTTTAATGACACTTAAAATTAGACACAATATTATAGGTTACTAACTAAAAATTGAAAAACAACAATAAATAATAAAAAATAATAATAAAAAATTGAAAAAATCAAAAAATTCTTAAAAAATTGCAAAATAACCCTTTTTCGGGTTAAAATTTAAAAAAGATGTTACATAAAAATAGTTTGCAAGATTTTCTAACAGCATATATGCAAAGTATTTTGATTTATTTGAAAATAATTGAAAATAGATTTTTCAAGGACGGTGTCAAGGTCACGGGGTCGGTGTCGATTTTCGAAATTTGTTAACTTAATATACCTAATAGAAGATGTTTCGTTTTAAATTAAGAAATGTTAAAATTATTAAGTTAAAAACATTTGGTTTTAATGACACTTAAAATTAGACACAATATTATAGGTTACTAACTAAAAATTGAAAAAACAACAATAAATAATAAAAAATCAAAAAATTATTAAAAAATTGCAAAATAACCCTTTTTAGGGTTAAAATTGCAAAAAGATGTTACATCAAAATAGTTTGTAAGATTTTCTAACAGCATATATGCAAAGTATTTTGATTTATTTGAAAATAATTGAAAATAGATTTTTCAAGGACGGTGTCGAGGTCACGGGGTCGGTGTCGTTTTTCAAAATTTGTTAACTTAATATAATAGAAGATGTTTCATTTTTAATTAAGAAATGTTAAAATTATTAAGTTATAAACATTTGATTTTAATGACACTTAAAATTAGACACAATATTATAGGTTACTAACTAAAAATTGAAAAAACAACAATAAATAATAAAAAATAATAATAAAAAATTGAAAAAATCAAAAAATTCTTAAAAAATTGCAAAATAACCCTTTTTCGGGTTAAAATTTAAAAAAGATGTTACATAAAAATAGTTTGTAAGATTTTCTAACAGCATATATGCAAAGTATTTTGATTTATTTGAAAATAATTGAAAATAGATTTTTCAAGGACGGTGTCGAGGTCACGGGGTCGGTGTCGATTTTCGAAATTTGTTAACTTAATATACCTAATAGAAGATGTTTCGTTTTAAATTAAGAAATGTTAAAATTATTAAGTTAAAAACATTTGGTTTTAATGACACTTAAAATTAGACACAATATTATAGGTTACTAACTAAAAATTGAAAAAACAACAATAAATAATAAAAAATCAAAAAATTATTAAAAAATTGCAAAATAACCCTTTTTAGGGTTAAAATTGCAAAAAGATGTTACATCAAAATAGTTTGTAAGATTTTCTAACAGCATATATGCAAAGTATTTTGATTTATTTGAAAATAATTGAAAATAGATTTTTCAAGGACGGTGTCGAGGTCACGGGGTCGGTGTCGTTTTTCGAAATTTGTTAATTTAATATAATAGAAGATGTTTCGTTTTTAATTAAGAAATGTTAAAATTATTAAGTTAAAAACATTTGATTTTAATGACACTTAAAATTAGACACAATATTATAGGTTACTAACTAAAAATTGAAAAAACAACAATAAATAATAAAAAATTGAAAAAATCAAAAAATTCTTAAAAAATTGCAAAATAACTTTTTTTAGGGTTAAAATTGCAAAAAGATGTTACATCAAAATAGTTTGTAAGATTTTCTAACAGCATATATGCAAAGTATTTTGATTTATTTGAAAATAATTGAAAATAGATTTTTCAAGGACGGTGTCGAGGTCACGGGGTCGGTGTCGTTTTTCGAAATTTGTTAATTTAATATAATAGAAGATGTTTCGTTTTTAATTAAGAAATGTTAAAATTATTAAGTTAAAAACATTTGATTTTAATGACACTTAAAATTAGACACAATATTATAGGTTACTAACTAAAAATTGAAAAAACAACAATAAATAATAAAAAATTGAAAAAATCAAAAAATTCTTAAAAAATTGCAAAATAATTTTTTTAGGGTTAAAATTGCAAAAAGATGTTACATCAAAATAGTTTGTAAGATTTTCTAACAGCATATATGCAAAGTATTTTGATTTATTTGAAAATAATTGAAAATAGATTTTTCAAGGACGGTGTCGAGGTCACGGGGTCGGTGTCGTTTTTCAAAATTTGTTAACTTAATATAATAGAAGATGTTTCATTTTTAATTAAGAAATGTTAAAATTATTAAGTTATAAACATTTGATTTTAATGACACTTAAAATTAGACACAATATTATAGGTTACTAACTAAAAATTGAAAAAACAACAATAAATAATAAAAAATTGAAAAAATCAAAAAATTCTTAAAAAATTGCAAAATAATTTTTTTAGGGTTAAAATTGCAAAAAGATGTTACATCAAAATAGTTTGTAAGATTTTCTAACAGCATATATGCAAAGTATTTTGATTTATTTGAAAATAATTGAAAATAGATTTTTCAAGGACGGTGTCGAGGTCACGGGGTCGGTGTCGTTTTTCAAAATTTGTTAACTTAATATAATAGAAGATGTTTCATTTTTAATTAAGAAATGTTAAAATTATTAAGTTATAAACATTTGATTTTAATGACACTTAAAATTAGACACAATATTATAGGTTACTAACTAAAAATTGAAAAAACAACAATAAATAATAAAAAATAATAATAAAAAATTGAAAAAATCAAAAAATTCTTAAAAAATTGCAAAATAACCCTTTTTCGGGTTAAAATTTAAAAAAGATGTTACATAAAAATAGTTTGTAAGATTTTCTAACAGCATATATGCAAAGTATTTTGATTTATTTGAAAATAATTGAAAATAGATTTTTCAAGGACGGTGTCGAGGTCACGGGGTCGGTGTCGATTTTCGAAATTTGTTAACTTAATATACCTAATAGAAGATGTTTCGTTTTAAATTAAGAAATGTTAAAATTATTAAGTTAAAAACATTTGGTTTTAATGACACTTAAAATTAGACACAATATTATAGGTTACTAACTAAAAATTGAAAAAACAACAATAAATAATAAAAAATCAAAAAATTATTAAAAAATTGCAAAATAACCCTTTTTAGGGTTAAAATTGCAAAAAGATGTTACATCAAAATAGTTTGTAAGATTTTCTAACAGCATATATGCAAAGTATTTTGATTTATTTGAAAATAGATTTTTCAAGGACGGTGTCGAGGTCACGGGGTCGGTGTCGTTTTTCGAAATTTGTTAACTTAATATAATAGAAGATGTTTCTTTTTTAATTAAGAAATGTTAAAATTATTAAGTTATAAACATTTGATTTTAATGACACTTAAAATTAGACACAATATTATAGGTTACTAACTAAAAATTGAAAAAACAACAATAAATAATAAAAAATAATAATAAAAAATTGAAAAAATCAAAAAATTCTTAAAAAATTGCAAAATAACCCTTTTTCGGGTTAAAATTTAAAAAAGATGTTACATATAAATAGTTTGTAAGATTTTCTAACAGCATATATGCAAAGTATTTTGATTTATTTGAAAATAATTGAAAATAGATTTTTCAAGGACGGTGTCGAGGTCACGGGGTCGGTGTCGTTTTTCGAAATTTGTTAATTTAATATAATAGAAGATGTTTCGTTTTTAATTAAGAAATGTTAAAATTATTAAGTTAAAAACATTTGATTTTAATGACACTTAAAATTAGACACAATATTATAGGTTACTAACTAAAAATTGAAAAAACAACAATAAATAATAAAAAATTGAAAAAATCAAAAAATTCTTAAAAAATTGCAAAATAACTTTTTTTAGGGTTAAAATTGCAAAAAGATGTTACATCAAAATAGTTTGTAAGATTTTCTAACAGCATATATGCAAAGTATTTTGATTTATTTGAAAATAATTGAAAATAGATTTTTCAAGGACGGTGTCGAGGTCACGGGGTCGGTGTCGTTTTTCGAAATTTGTTAATTTAATATAATAGAAGATGTTTCGTTTTTAATTAAGAAATGTTAAAATTATTAAGTTAAAAACATTTGATTTTAATGACACTTAAAATTAGACACAATATTATAGGTTACTAACTAAAAATTGAAAAAACAACAATAAATAATAAAAAATTGAAAAAATCAAAAAATTCTTAAAAAATTGCAAAATAACTTTTTTTAGGGTTAAAATTGCAAAAAGATGTTACATCAAAATAGTTTGTAAGATTTTCTAACAGCATATATGCAAAGTATTTTGATTTATTTGAAAATAATTGAAAATAGATTTTTCAAGGACGGTGTCGAGGTCACGGGGTCGGTGTCGTTTTTCGAAATTTGTTAATTTAATATAATAGAAGATGTTTCGTTTTTAATTAAGAAATGTTAAAATTATTAAGTTAAAAACATTTGATTTTAATGACACTTAAAATTAGACACAATATTATAGGTTACTAACTAAAAATTGAAAAAACAACAATAAATAATAAAAAATTGAAAAAATCAAAAAATTCTTAAAAAATTGCAAAATAACCCTTTTTAGGGTTAAAATTGCAAAAAGATGTTACATCAAAATAGTTTGTAAGATTTTCTAACAGCATATATGCAAAGTATTTTGATTTATTTGAAAATAATTGAAAATAGATTTTTCAAGGACGGTGTCGAGGTCACGGGGTCGGTGTCGTTTTTCGAAATTTGTTAACTTAATATAATAGAAGATGTTTCTTTTTTAATTAAGAAATGTTAAAATTATTAAGTTATAAACATTTGATTTTAATGACACTTAAAATTAGACACAATATTATAGGTTACTAACTAAAAATTGAAAAAACAACAATAAATAATAAAAAATAATAATAAAAAATTGAAAAAATCAAAAAATTCTTAAAAAAATGCAAAATAACCCTTTTTCGGGTTAAAATTTAAAAAAGATGTTACATAAAAATAGTTTGTAAGATTTTCTAACAGCATATATGCAAAGTATTTTGATTTATTTGAAAATAATTGAAAATAGATTTTTCAAGGACGGTGTCGAGGTCACGGGGTCGGTGTAGATTTTCGAAATTTGTTAACTTAATATACCTAATAGAAGATGTTTCGTTTTAAATTAGGAAATGTTAAAATTATTAAGTTAAAAACATTTGATTTTAATGACACTTAAAATTAGACACAATATTATAGGTTACTAACTAAAAATTGAAAAAACAACAATAAATAATAAAAAATTGAAAAAATCAAAAAATTCTTAAAAAATTGCAAAATAACCCTTTTTCGGGTTAAAATTTAAAAAAGATGTTACATAAAAATAGTTTGTAAGATTTTCTAACAGCATATATGCAAAGTATTTTGACTTATTTGAAAATAATTGAAAATAGATTTTTCAAGGACGGTGTCGAGGTCACGGGGTCGGTGTCGTTTTTCGAAATTTGTTAATTTAATATAATAGAAGATGTTTCGTTTTTAATTAAGAAATGTTAAAATTATTAAGTTAAAAACATTTGATTTTAATGACACTTAAAATTAGACACAATATTATAGGTTACTAACTAAAAATTGAAAAAACAACAATAAATAATAAAAAATTGAAAAAATCAAAAAATTCTTAAAAAATTGCAAAATAACCCTTTTTAGGGTTAAAATTGCAAAAAGATGTTACATCAAAATAGTTTGTAAGATTTTCTAACAGCATATATGCAAAGTATTTTAATTTATTTGAAAATAATTGAAAATAGATTTTTCAAGGACGGTGTCGAGGTCACGGGGTCGGTGTCGTTTTTCGAAATTTGTTAACTTAATATAATAGAAGATGTTTCGTTTTAAATTAAGAAATGTTAAAATTATTAAGTTAAAAACATTTGATTTTAATGACACTTAAAATTAGACACAATATTATAGGTTACTAACTAAAAATTGAAAAAACAACAATAAATAATAAAAAATAATAATAAAAAATTGAAAAAATCAAAAAATTCTTAAAAAATTGCAAAATAACCCTTTTTCGGGTTAAAATTTAAAAAAGATGTTACATAAAAATAGTTTGTAAGATTTTCTAACAGCATATATGCAAAGTATTTTGACTTATTTGAAAATAATTGAAAATAGATTTTTCAAGGACGGTGTCGAGGTCACGGGGTCGGTTTCGTTTTTCGAAATTTGTTAATTTAATATAATAGAAGATGTTTCGTTTTTAATTAAGAAATGTTAAAATTATTAAGTTAAAAACATTTGATTTTAATGACACTTAAAATTAGACACAATATTATAGGTTACTAACTAAAAATTGAAAAAACAACAATAAATAATAAAAAATTGAAAAAATCAAAAAATTCTTAAAAAATTGCAAAATAACCCTTTTTAGGGTTAAAATTGCAAAAAGATGTTACATCAAAATAGTTTGTAAGATTTTCTAACAGCATATATGCAAAGTATTTTGATTTATTTGAAAATAATTGAAAATAGATTTTTCAAGGACGGTGTCGAGGTCACGGGGTCGGTGTCGTTTTTCGAAATTTGTTAACTTAATATAATAGAAGATGTCTGACCACTGATTTTAAGATAAACATTCTCAATTATTCAAAAAAAGTGTAAATAAATAATTTATTATTACTTACCGGTGTTAAGAGGCATTTCATGATCTTGCTTTTTTTCCTTCATAATTTCATTGTTTAACGTTGTCATCTTCCACAATATTATTATCTTATTTTTGAAATTTTCTGCATGCTTCTTCTTGTCACAAATTGAATATTTTTTGCTTTTTATTTTTCTATTTTCCATAACTTTTTAAATAACATAAATTCTTGACACGTTCGCTGCTCTGAACGCACATTTCTCATCTTACGCGTTGTTTGGCACTTTAATATTATCATCAAAGAAATTTGCACATAATAATCAAGATTTATGTTTTTAATCACTTCTCACAATTCTTTATCACTTATCTTGTTATATTTTTTCTATTCGATAATTATTTCTGCGAAATATGATGAACATTTAGGTTAAGTTTTTGTTTTCATTTAAGTCACATGTCTGCCATCATGGTTTTCTGATATCTTGTAAAGCGTCGCGCGCACAAAATTTAAGTAGTTTTTGAAGCTGATAATCAACAACCTTTTGGTAGTGTTGAGTGTGGAGTATATGCAATAGCATTTGCAACATCTATATTATTTAACGTAATGACAAACCGTGTAAATTACACAGGCCAACACTGATTTTGGTGCGGCAAATGTCAGACCTGTTTTTGATATGTTTTTTCATGCTGAACACAAATCCGTAAACAAAAAGTTCCTATCAGCTCTAGTTTTTGAGAAAAACGGGTTTTAAATGTTCAAAAATCGCGTTTTTGGCTAACTTTGAGTACCTTTAGCACTGAAATATAAGGTCGTAGAACCTTCCACTTGGGCTTAAATTGAGGCTTAATGTTTCAACTATTATCCCCAAAAATGACCTATGTTGCACCATAATTTCAAAGTCATTTGTTATCATTTTTGATTCGCAAATATTAATTTTGTAAAAGTTTGAGCGCGTACCGCTAGCAAAGAAAAAAGGTTCATAGAACCTTTTATTTGAACTTAAAATAAAGTTTGAATTTTAGACTACAAGCCCTAAAAATTATATTATTCAGTAATAACCTCAAAATTGTTGGTAACTAGTATTTAGCTACAGAACTTATTTGATAATATTTAAATAATTCTAGTCAATAAAATCAAAGGTGAGTGAACCTTCTTGTTGAGCTTCAATTCAATTTATCCCTTGATTGTAGTTCATAAAAATTACATTGCTGCACCTTAACCTCAAGGACTAGATGTACGCGCACAAACTTTTACAAAATTAATATTTGGGAATCAAAAATGGATAACAAATGACTTTGAGGTTATGGTGCAAAATAGGTCATTTTTGGGGATAATAGTTAAAACATTAAGCTTCAAATTAAGCCCAAGTGGAAGGTTCTAAGACCTTTTGTTTCAGTGTTAGAGGTACTCAAAGTTAGCCAAAAATGCGATTTTTGAACATTTTAAACCCGTTTTTCTCAAAAACTAGAGCTGATAGGAGATTTTCGTTTACGAATTCGTGTTCGGCACGAAAAAACCTATCAGAAACGGGTCTGACATTTTCCGCACCAAAAAAGTTTGCTAATTTTGTTGGCCTGTGTTATGAAACTGATAATAACAAAATGAGAAACCGTTTTAAGTCAATGTTTGAAAATAATCGCTTAAATCATTTTCCGGCAGTAAGAACGTCGCACAATAGGAATTCGATAATAGAGAATGATTAGAACCGTCTTTTCATAAATTGAACTTAGGAACATAAAAATTATATTTTTAGTAATTATATTCCCAGTAATAATATTAACAGAGTTCTATTAACACAAGATTTAAAAATTAAACATTCTCTAAATGACACTAGTGAAAAGAAAATAATTCGTACAACTGATAATAATGTGAACAAAATTTCACCACATGAATATTTAATAATGAAAAATTTTGAGTAAAGAAAATGATAAAAAGATAAATCGAGCAATTAAAGAAAAGGGAAGAAAAAGGATGGCAAGGCGCGAAGTTACATAAGAGCAGAAATTAATAAGACAGGAGAATGAGAGATTGAAAAAACGTAATCGTAATAAAACAGAAATAAAAAAGAAAGAGTGCAAAAAAAATTTGACATACAAAAAAAGAAATTATCTAAGTAGATATACTGTGCCGGTTCTGGACCAATTAGTATTGAGTCGGTGTGAGTCAATGTGTGTAGGTGCGTGTCCGTGTGATAGGCCAGGGCTGTGCCATTTTGTGTCCGAAAGAGTGGGAGAAGGTGGGGGTCCGTTGTTATAAAAAGCGTGATTTTTGCGTTAATTTTTTAGTTCTAATCTGAATTTCAAGTGTGAAAGAAATAAAATCAGAAAAAGAAGTTATTGAATTAAAATAGTTTTTTAAATAAAAGTTGATAAAATTTTTTTGATTCTCCTTATTAAAAAAAAGATGGATTTTAAACAATTTAATCAAGTTGCAAATATTGTTTTACCAATAAAACCAATGAAAATGCTGAAAGTTGGTGAATTGTATCATGTGTCGGATTTGAAATACATAAATACAAGATTTGGTCCAAAAATACTTATTGAAATTGATAATGAATGCAGAGTATTTTTACCAGAACGAATAGTGAAACTTTTTCTCGATGGTGAAAAGCATCTTGAACTTTTTGATAAATTAAAAGAAGAAATTCAATAGGGATCAGTCTATTTCAAATATTTGGGTGGAGATTATAATAATTTTGAATTACAATCAGCTAATGAAACCAATTCTGAATAATGGCATATATACCAAGAGATACATTAATTCTCCATACGGCATATAACCTAACTCCATCGTTCAATAAACAGATTGTTGTTGGATTTGCAGTCAACGATTTCAAAAATTTAATTGTGCAAGTAAATTTATGTAGCAGCCATCCACGAACAACCTTATCTTTATATTCATATGAATGGGATTGTGTTTGCAGTTATTTTACGGAAATTTCTAGTTTTTTTTCAAAAGCAAATGAACCCACGTATTTTCAAATGTGGTAATTTAGAATTAAAATTTGTCATCTACATGGGTCAGCGTCTTATGATGATTAAACGCTTAGACAAAAGTTCTGTACATCCATTTTATTTTAATGCAACAACGTTTGAAATTTTAAAAATCTTAAGTGACCTTATTGATCAAAATATTTTTGATTTAGAAGAGTTATTTGTGCAAAATAATGTAAATATTATTATTCAAACTATTGGACATATTATGTTTAATAGAAATAGAGTTACAGATGTAGAAAGCATTGAAAAATTTGTGAAAAGAGAATTTAGTTTACTTAAAATGATTTTAATGAATAGAGATAATGTACCTGTTTATATTGCACGATTATTTTGTGAATTGTGTACATTTCATTTAAAAAAATTATGTGCTGAAATTTTCGAATATTTAGAAATTTTACGAATTATTGAAGATAATAATTTTTTGTAAAAAAAATACGATGCAATATATTAATATTTTTTATAAAGTGATTCAATTTGTTTTATTAACCTTAAAATTTAATTTCTTTTTTAAAAGGAGAAGAAAAAAAACACTTTTAAAAAAAAAATAAATAAAAAATCTTTATTTCTTATATATAAATAAAAATTACATATTTTCTATCCAACTATTGTGAGAATTATCGAAACCTAACCATTTTACATAAATCTTATTACCACGTTTTTTTATTACTTTTTCAACTAAATAAATATCAGGATTATTAGCTGGAGCGAGTTCTTGTTGATAAAAATTTCCAGCAACTGGATTATTTTGATAATCTTTTAGTAAGTAAGTCGTTGGTTCAGTATTATTTACAACATCAATGGTGAAGATTTCTGTTGTCCAATTTGGTGTATATCCTTTCTCAAAAACATGTTTTAATTTACTTATTCGTATTTTATCACCAATTTTAAATTTCAATTTTTTTTTCAATGATTTTACACTAAATTTTTTATATATACTAAATAAGATTTTTCGTTCATTCATTCTGTTTACATCGTTTGGTTTTATTTTAATTGTTCGATGTATAGTATTATTGTAGGATAAAATTAATTCTTGTAAAATATCTAACCACCTGTAATTACCGTGTAAACTAAGTTGCATCCACATTTTATTTTTTAATGTACGATTAAATCGTTCACAAATTACAGCTTTTAAATTACTAAATGTAGAATACATATTTGTTTTATATTGTTTCATGAGATTCTTAAAGTGCGTATTGTAGAATTCTTTTCCTTGATCAACGTGTAAATTTTTTGGCACACGACCTTGATGCAGTACTGATTTCATAGCAGCAGTAACGTCTTCACCAGTTTTATTCTTTACAGGAACAGCCCAGGCAAATTTTGAGAAAATATCGATGACAGTCAAAATGTATTTGTAACCTTTATTTTCTTTTGCATATGTCGTTATTTCCACAAGATCGGCTAGCAAAGTTTCATCGATTCCTCGAATGTCAAATTTTCGTCTTGAATAATTTCTTCTCGCAGGCTTGTGTAACTCTTTAATGAGAGCTAATTTTTCTTGATTCATTTTTTTCTCAAGTGCTCTTAGTCTGTATTCAAATTGAGAAATAAATTCAGAGTTTAGAAACACTCGTTTATTTAATGCATCATATTCTGTTTTGAAATTTTCAAAAAATTCTTTTTGTCCTACCTGCCCGAAAAGTATGTCATTTTGGGCACTTAAAGCGGGCCCAAAGTATCTCATTGTCGCTCGGGGTTAGACAAGCGGGCGTAAAAGTACTTTTACGCCCGCTCCTTTTGGTCAAGAAGGACTAATGGAATTTTACTGTTTATAATATATTACAGTATTATATTCACACACATACATACATATACACACACACTTATGCAACTTATACTTTTTGTCTAGTAATTTAATTTTTCTTGTATTTTTATCTGTACTTTTCAGAACAGTCGTGCCCTCAAACGACATACTTTTCGTCCAGGCAGGACAAAAAATTACGTTCGTATCAAGGGCACAAAAGGTGATTGTGACTTAGGCGAGATTTAGCAAACCTCGGCGATTCGAAGCGCCCGAGGCGAAGCCAATATCGAAGCCAATACCCAATCTTGCCTACGCCACAATTACCTATTTTGCGCCCTTGATACGAAAATAACTATTATCCAGATCAAACGTTAATTTTGTGATGGCAGAAGTAGCGTCATTAAGTTGTCTTAATACTGCAATACTATTGTAGAATTCTTCTGCATCTTTTTCTAATAAATTTTGCACCAATTTTAAATTTACTGCATCATTGTTTTCTAAAGCTTCAGCTACATTGCGTAATTTTTTATTTTCAATATCAAAGTGTCCTTCAGTGGTGACCTTAACACCAGGAGGTCCACGAATTGAATTTTCACTTTTTCTAAAGGAACGTCCAAATACGTCGAGAGACATTGTTCAACTAATGTTTCTTACAATTAACATTCATTAATAAATAATGTTAGCTTCTCGTAATTCTTCAATAAGAGATAAAATTTCGTTTGTATGACTTGAATTTCCTGCTGCTTGTGCTGCTAACAGTAAACGTAATCGATCAACCAATTCATTTGTATCATCCCAATAGATATAATCCAAATTATTTCCATCTTTAGCAGTCATTTATTGTAGAATAATACCTCTAACTAAAGAATTCTTATCGCTACCACTTTTTCTAGAAGTTGATAAGAATTTTTCAATAAAATGATTAAATTTAAAGGCTTTACTCGCACAAATATCACCATCAGCGGTGTAGTGTTTTTTATGAGCGTTAGTTGTTAAAATAATTGTTTTAAAGTTTTCTAGATCCTCTAAACTCACAACAGATTCGCTAGAATTTTTTTTAAAAAGAAGCTCAAGTAACCCTTTACTACTGCGAAATGTCATGTTACCAACATGAATATAGTTTTGACTGAAATTTATTGCAGAATTACCAATTATTATCAATCTGTCTTTTGTTAATTTTCTTACACCATATACAGTATCGACATCTTTCTTCCTTTGATTTAAAAGTGTAAGCTATTCTCTTGTATTTTCATCAGTTGATGGTAAGAAGACGCTATTGTCATTTCTTGATCGGATAATTCTAAAGGTTGTAACTGTTCTTCAAATGTTGCTGATTTAAATGATTCATCATTTAAATTATTATCGTTGAAACTGTCAAATTCTATTTCCAATTCTTCATTTTTAAAAATTTTTTTCTCTTTCTTTATACCATCAACTGCTTTAAGTATTTCAATATCACCAACTAGCTTTTCCAGAGGATTAACAATAGGTTTAAAAGTGTCCCCTAATTTTAGCTCAAAGGACTCTTTACCTAATTTCAATAATTTATGTTTTGTGCGAGACCTTTTTGTTTATAAATATGATCAATTCTTGTAGAAGACATCTTGATTAACAATGTTTCTAGTATAACTAAATCTAAAAACTAAGGGAAAATCTTTTTTATACTTCACAAACTATTATAAAACAATCAAAACCCTTTCTATATCTACCACAATTGAGTTCACTGTTTTTTTTCAATGACAACAAAGCCATATTTATCATTATTCCAACAAGATGAACAAAAATCTCTAAATTGTGTATATGACATATCTGTATTGACATGGTCGTTATATATATGTTTAAGGTTTAATTCGTCTTGTCTGAAAATTACTAAAAAATTAACGTTATCGCGAATTGAATGCTTAGGAATTCGTGTATAAGTTTGACATAAATAGAAACAATCAATAAGTCTATGACGACCCATTGAAAAAAATGCTCTAATTCTATCCTGCTTATCACATGCTACATCGTCAAAGACAATTGTTGAATTTGGTACAGCTTCATTAGGTTGAATAACATTTTCATGCTCTTTAAATGGAAAATACTCAACACCTTCAACTAGTTGAACCTGTTTTCTCTAAGAATTTATACTTTGGTTGATTTAAAGATTTAGAGAAGATGTAGATATTTTCAAAACGTAGTCCATTTGGATGTAAGAGTAGTGTGAGTAGGGCATTTGTTTTTTCACAATTTGAAGGCCCACAAAAAATAGCTCGCACCGTATTGGGTAATTAACTTCCATGACGTTTTTTTCCGTCTTTTGTTGCGTCATTTTGTCAAAATTTGTAACTGGTAATTTTATTGATTGCTCTTTGAACTCCATCTTCATGCGTACTGAGATAAAAACTATAAATACAAGGTTATTATTTGTTTATGCGTCAGTTCATTAAGATCCTTTCATTAGTGAAGAGCGTCGATTGAGGGCAGAAACACGCCAATTCAGGCGAATGTTGAGAAACATGACAATCTAAAAAATATTAGGGAAACCTGCCATTCCAGTGAAGATTTCAAAAACATGCCATCTCAGATGTCAAATTTTTGTTGATTGTTTTAGGTTGATAACACTGTAAACGAAAAATTGATGAGTCAAAATAATTAATATTTTGTTGAATATTGATGGCTAAGTCGGAAGAACCTTTAATAATTTTATTATTAATAATTATACTTTTCTTAATTTTTAATATTGATTTCAAGAATAAAATTTTGTTAACTATAATATAACATTCTCATGAAAGTGTTACCAACCTAAAACAATCAACAAAAATTTGACATCTAAGATGGCATATTTTTGAAATCTTCACTGGAAAGCTTCCCTAATATTTTTAGATTGTCATGTTTTTCAACATTCGCCTGAATTGGCGTGTTTCTGCCCTCAATCGACGAGACGTATCCACATTTTGTACTTTTTGATTGTCAGGAATTTTGTATCTCGATTTCGATTTTGTACTTTTTAATTGCCAGGAGTTTTGAATCTCGAATTGAATCTTCAATTTGCGGTTGTGGTGGGAGTTCAAAGCACTTAGTATCCTCAAATGATTATAAAATTGACTGCATAATTGACTATTGCTGTTAAAGGTTTTTAGAAATTTTCAAATTCAGCAAGAAACGCTGGATCTGAGTAAAATTAACCTTCAAGGTTGAAATTGTACCTTGAACTAACACAAAAACCTATAAATACCTCGCTTTTATACCTTTTCACTTTAGTCCTTAAAAAAATATCAAATGAATATCAACATGCGTGTAAAGAAAAAAGCAATCAGTCGTCGAAAACCTGTCAAACGAAATACATATTCCTGGTTATCAATATTGTGGATCTGGAACAAAATTAGCAAAACGATCATAACAAAACAATGGAATCTATAGCTTTGGGAAAAGGTCTCTATCTCAAGCCATACAAGCAGGGATTAGGATTAGAATGTACTGTAAAAGAAAAAAAAACAAAAAAGTAAAGATGAAAAAAATTGTTAAATTACCACATCGAGCGTTAACAAATTCTGATTTACTTAAATATGCTAAAATTTTGAAAATTTCTCACTTTCGAGGTGTTTTTATGCGTGATGAATTTCCAGCTAAAGGACCACATAAATTTGAATCAGCTATAATTAATTTCGATAGTAAAAATAGTATTGGTACACACTGGGTTGCATATAAAAAGAAAAAAAATGATGTTATATATTTTGATAGTTATGAAAATCTTCAACCACCAAGAGATTTTGTAAAATATCTTAATGTAAAAACAATAAAATACATACAATCACAAAAGATATCAAAATTACAATACTTTTGTGTGCGGTCATTTATGTTTAAAATTCTTGTGCAATCAATTGGATGTAAAAAATTTCTATTCTCTCTCTTTTGGTATAAATAAAGACTATAAACCATTTTTTTCTTCAGTTTACATTGAAGCAGCAAAATGAACGATTCATTAACGTTAACCTTGTCTAGAAATACATTTATTTTAGAGACACAATACTTTCCACCAATTGAATTATCACCCAATAAACATTACGCTCTTGGACTCGTTGAATTTTTAACCTTTAATTCAATTCCCAATATAGATATTGGACAAAATAAATTTTATGTCGATGAAGAAGATATCACAATACCGACTAGTAGCTATGAAATAAGTGATATTCAACGTTATTTACAGACAATTTTAACACTTAAAGGAATTAAACTCAACATTAAACCAAACAATAATACTTTACGTAGCGAGATTAAGTCTAATTTTGAGATAAATTTTAAAAAATCTGATACAATAGCAAAATTGTTGGGCTTTAGACCACAGATACTTGAAGCCGGCTTCACCAGTTCACTATTCACCAGTTTCTATTATAAAGGTTAATTCATTGAGAATCGAGTGTAACATTACAACAGGTGCGTATATAAATAATCATAAAGTGCACACTATTCATGAATTTTTTCCCAGTGTACGACCAGGATATAAGATAGTTGAAGTCCCATCTCATGTTATTTATTTACTAGTCGCTGTGAAGACAATTGATCACATTGAATTACGAATAGTCGATGAAGACGGAGATATTGTAAATTTTCGTGGTGAAACAATAACTATTCGATGACACATCAAATCATTATAGAAAAAAAATCATGGGAATTGTATTCAATAGAAAAATAACTGATTACGGTTATAACAAGAGTGAAGGATGCCAAAAAAGATTCAGTTACAAATCTACAATCAAGGTGTTAACACCAAAAAAACAAACTATTGAAGAGTCTAGGATTGAAAGTGATCAAACAACAGAAGAGAAGAAGAAATAAAAAAAATAAAAAAAAAACAAAATAAAAATGGATGACGAAGTGTTGAGTATTGGAATACCAATTGTTTTTGATGGAATCCATTTGTAATCTTAATGTACTTAATGTTGAAATGGATAAAAAGCACTATGCTGTACTCTATGAAATGTATATAAATTTTCAAGCTAGTTACTATTCTGATAGAGAATCACAACCATATTTGACAAAAGCAGAATTTTTTAATTATGCTCCACTAATAGTAATTGATTGCTCAAAGCAAAATGAATCTTTAAAATATGGTCCTGTTGACATTCGACTTGAATTTGAAGCTAAAGAAAATTTTTCCGCTCAAACTGCAGCTTATTGTCTCATTTTACACGACAGAGTAGTGGAATATAAACCTATAAGTGGGGGAGTAAAAAAAATTATATAAATTGACAAAATTTTTTGTTTTATTAGTCATTTGTCAACAGAATGGAGTACGTTGTAGATGTTCAGGGCTTTAAAATGCCTAAAAATAAATTTATTGTAAAAGAACTCGCTATTTTACCGTTAAATGAAAAAAAAGAAAAAAAGCACAACGACCGTATAATTTTTTATTTCAACCACCATGTGAATGGATAGAAATTAATTCACAATATAAAAAATTGAATTCTTGGTTAGAGCAAAATTTACATTGTTTAAGATGGTCAAATGGTGACATTCCATATACATTATTAGCCGTTATATTAGAAAACATATTTAAAAAAGCGAGGAAAATCTATGTGAAAGGCTTGGAAAAGAAAAATTGGCTATTCTTGTAATAAGAAACCGTGTCACAATCATCAATATCAAGAAACAGCAATAAAATTAGAATTTGTAAAGTGCGCTTTACCAAATGTACATGTGTTAAAAAAATGGCTATTAACTGAATATATTATTAAATATCAATAATAATAATATTTTTGTAAAATTAAAAAAAATTGTATAAGAAGCTTCTTTGTAATTAAATTAAAATTTAAAAAAAATGAATTCAATTATTTGCGTATATATATCCTGAAACCTTTATTAAAGTACATATTATATTATATATTATAAGTACATATTATATAACATGATGTATTTGTTTTTTACTAAAAAAATCTCTATTTCCTATTATTATTTAAAAAAAATTTTTTTTATGTCTATATATTTATAAATATTAATTTAAATTTAAGAAAGTAAATTAATTTATCTAAAAACAAAAAAAATAATCATATCGCTTTTATATGTGTTGTAATATAATATCACCTCTATATATATATATATATATATATATTCTTATTATAAAAAAAGTTTCAAAAAATTAAGAATATAATACAATTTTTTCTATAAAAATTGATTTCAAATATTTTTTATAAAAATTTAAGAGAGAACGAAATACTAAGTTATGTCAATGAAAAATTAAAAATAAAAGAATGATTCCGTCGGTTCACGAAATAAAAATAATTTTTTTTTCTTATCAGCCTGCATTTATTTTATTAAACGTATATTGGTAATATGATACCAATTTTAGTATAGTAGTAAGATTTTTTCTTTAAAAAATATATTTATTTGGTGTAAAAAATGAGAAGAATATTTAATGAATTTATAGTTGACCGTCGCTAAAGTAAAATGTGAAAAATTTACTATTTTTTAAAGATAAAGTTTAATAAAAATTCATCAATTAATATGTATTACTATTTCTATTGTAATAATCAAAAAGAAAAAATTTTTAAATGTAAAAAGAAATGCGATATTTTTGAGTTATTTTAAACTCTCAATAGAGTTTGTAGGTATCTCAAGTGGTGCATGGAGGACGGCGTGACTAAAGGGGATCATGAAGCGGGGGACGGACGCATAGAGCGAAGCATTGCCTCGAGAGGACAGCGGAGCAAACGGGGAGACCAACGAAGCTGAGGAAGCGGAGGACAGACGAAGAAGTCCAAGCGATGCCTTGCGACTACACACAACTTTCAATGTGTGCGAGTGCTATAGCAGTTATGCGTGCTATAGCACTACTACGTGCCGATATAGATGTGTGTGTCTACTGTATGAAATAAAAATCATGCAGTTGACAACTTTCTTTCTTTTTTTTTAAAATTAATTATTTTTATTATAAAATTTTAAATTAAAATATATTACTAAAATTATAAATATTGAAAGTTTATATTAGAAACTTTAATAAATTTATTTTTTTCTTTAATAATATAAAGATCTATTATTTTATTTGTAATTATTAAAATTTTTTTAATAAAAAATTTATTATAAAAATCGAAATATTTAATATTTGAAAAATTTTTTTCTTATTTTAAGATAAAAGAAAAAAACACAAGTTTCTTTGTGCTTCAGCAGTTCCTCGTTTTTCCTGGCTGGATGTGTGCGTGTCCCCATATCGGTGTTATGATGTCGCTTTTTTTTCTTTTTTAAATATAAAAAATTTTAATTTATTTTTTTTTAAATTCAATTAATTTTTTTTTAAATTTAATTAATTTTATTATAAAAATTAAAATCTTTTGTAAAAATTCAATTACTTATTTTATTTATAAAAATTAAAAATATTTTTTAAAAGAATACTTATAAAATTAAAATTTTTTTTTTTAAGGATTAAATGAAAAAAATTATTGTTACTTTTTAGACATATATATAATTTTAAACAGTTTTTTTTACTACATATTTGTATATATTAAAAAGGAGTTCCTTTTTTTTTAAATAAAATATTGATAGAAGTAATATATAATTTAAAAAAAAAATTTACACTTTAATAAAATGGTATTGCTGGTTATAGTATTCCAGCTTAGCTGCAACTCCGTCTACAACTGTTACGATGTGGATGAAGAAAACATCGTTTTCTCCTGCTAAGTTATAAGCAGCAATAGCATTTTGGCAGACCTCTAGGATTGTATTATATGGAGTGCTTAATATCCACTCCACTGGTACTGTTATGTCAGGTGTCAATAGCACATAATCCATGCTGGAAAAAAGTAAAATTATATATAATATTTACAATTAAAAAAAAATTTTAATACAAAAATGTGTCTATTTAAAAAGAGTTAAAAAATTTCAATAATAAAAAACTCTTGCAGCGTAGAGATCAAAAATTTCTTTTTTTTTTATTTCAACACTGTAAGAGTTTTTTATTTTTAATGAAAATTTTTAACCCTTTTTTAAAATAGGCATTTTTTAAAAATTAAAAACAAATATTAAAAATATTATGAAATTTAGTATATATACTTGGACCTATTTTTAGAATATTTTATACTTAAAATTCAGTATGTAATATTTTTAAAATAAGAATATTACATACTGAATTTAAGTATAAAACATTCTAAAATAGATCTCAAGTACATATACTAAATTTCATAATATTTAAAAATATTATTACATTTTTAATTAACAACATCGAAGAAAAAATATTCTGAAATTTAGAATATATACTTCGACCTATTTTAGAATATTTTATACTTAAATTCAGTATGTAAGTATTATTTTTAAAATTAGAACATTACTTACTGAATTTAAGTATAAAATATTCTAAAATAGGTCTCAAGTATATATACTAAATTTCAGAATATTTTTATTTCGGTGAACACTTTATTAAAATATTATTATTATTATTATTATTACAGAAAAAACTTACTTAACATCTGCAAAAGGATCATGCTCTTGATTGTCTGACATGTTTTTTTTGTTTGTTGTTTTTTTAAAATTCTAAAAACAAAAAAATTAATTAAAATACACTCTTATTGTATATACATCTATATTGCGCAATATAGACGTATATGTAATAAGAGTGTATTTTAATTAATTTTTTTTTTAATATATTTTTATTTATTGCACTAAAAAAACACTTTTTTCAAAAAACACTACTTTTTAAAATTTTTATTTATTTTTTTTTTTTAATTAAGCAACTTACTTCTTCCGGGTATTATGAAGAACTGGGGCACAAAGTGTGATACATTTGCATAAGTGGGGTGATATCCCCCAATATGCCTTCCACTTTGTTTATATTTTTTAACGAATGATGAACAAGGCTAAGATTTTGCTGCGACAAAACCTGTGGACCCAGGATGGGAGGTTGTTGAGTCTATCGTTTTGGAAGGCTTCTGGCGTCTCTTAATCATTTTATATTATTTCAATTATAAGATGTATTATATTACATATTTTTTTTATATATGACTTTTTTTTCTTTTATAGCCCCAAGGCAGTGTATCAGTTGTTGATAATTGGAGATTTCTCTTATCATCTAACCAACTGAGCGCTATTTTCTTTTGTTTTATTGTATAAACTTGATGTTAGCGGCTTTTAAAAAGGAATTGAGTTTTCATCAAATTTTTGTGAGAATTTAAAGAATGCTTATAATCCTCAAAACTTATTGTTTTTAATGTACTCTTTTTTATTCACTTTGCTTTTTTATTTTTAGAGTTTTTACTAAAAATTTTAAAAGCATATAATTTTGAACGTAAACCAATAAATTCATCCATAATTTCACCACAACACTCGCCTTTCATAAGACCTAAAACTTTTTTATTACACAATGGTATTCCGTAAACATTGTTTAGAGAATATTCTGATGTGTCAAATTTTATAATATCTCTTTTTATGTATTCGTAGAAATTAGGAACTTCAATTTCATATATCAAACTATCTGTATCGGTATACAATAATTTCGCCTTTTCACCAAAATTATTTTTTTTTGTAATTATAGTGAAAATCATAAGTTATTATTTTTGAAACATCTTAAATAGTTAAACCAGTATATATTGGTTTATTAAAAGTGATTTTCAATTTCTTTAATTCAATTATAACCATGTCCTCATCGAATATGGTGCAACTATTAAAATTAGGTTTACCTATTAGTGATTTTGCACCATACTGCCCCTCCCATTTGGTAACCAATCGAACATCTTTATATTTTCGAACGTTTTCCATCGTTTTACCAAAAACAGCGTTATTCATTAATTTATAGAAATTTTTTTTCAAACTCATTAGTGGATTTTTTTCTCATTTCCGTATTCAAATCAATGTAACTCTTTAGCCAAGGTTTTTGTTTGAATTGAAGAACTCTGTAAATTTTTGTTAATTTCATACCTAAAGCCAAGTACAATTTTAAATTTCTATAGTGTACAATGTATTGCTTCTTGGGGAAAAGAGTTGTCATTAATTTAGGAATTTTACACTTTGAGTGGGGTGATACAAAGTGCTCTGGACATAAAGGTAAATCCTTATGAGAATCGTGTAATTCTACAGGATATTCCAAATCAACTTCGAGAATATAGCCAATTGATGAATCATCAGCTATATTGTGAATGTTAATTTTTGAAATATCCGATAACCATTCAAATTCTCTATAAGGTAAAAATTCTGACATAGCTGCACCATATTGGTTATTAATATCGAAATACATAATATATTTTTCAGGTAAATTCGAATTAAATTCTGGCCCCATGTATCTATTATTTGCTTTCGAATATCTATTGGAGCATTGAGAGACACCACCTCTGATACCGGATTCAATAAATAATAACATTTCAGGATCTGTTAATAATTCCAGTTCAATTTCTGTAAAGGACCCCGCACGTTTTGCATGGAAAATGGCTTTCAGCCAATTTTTCTGAAACTTTGTAGTTTTGTAGTTTAAGGCCTCCTGAACAAAAAATGTTAATGGCAAAACTTAAAATAATGGACAGTTTTTTTGCTACAATGGCTCAAAGTTAAAAAACAATAGCATTATGGGCATAGACTTTTGTGAATTTAAAACTTTTAAAACTTAATTAAATCTGCTTAAAACTCGTTACTCGGGAGTTTTCGGGGTCGCTGATTACGAAACCGAGGTTTGTTTTTTAAAATTCAAAATGGCGGATCCAATATGGCGGACGACTTTCCTAGAATTTGATTGAATTCGCATGAAACTCATCACTCGGGGGTTTTCGGGGTCGCTGATTACGAATCCGAGGTTTGTTTTTTAAAATTCAAAATGGCGGATCCAATATGGCGGACGACTTTCCTAAAATCTGATTGAATTCGCATGAAACTCATCACTCGGGGGTTTTCGGGGTCGCTGATTACGAATCCGAGGTTTGTTTTTTAAAATTCAAAATGGTAACCGGTGACACTGAAATGTAGGGAAAGTAAAACTGTGAATCTTCCACAGATCATAGTGACAGCAAAAGAGGCAGTACGTCAAGCCTTCTCAATGTAAACAGCGAAAAAAGCGCTTAAAGCCTGATTCCGTCTGATTTGGACAACAAGATCATTAACGAAAATAGCATTCAATGCGTTATATTTCGGAAAAAGGAAGCTAAGTTTCTTCTGAAAATCAGGAAGGAAGTTGCCAAGATGGTAAAATCTTGTGACATTCAAAACAACATTAATCGCACGATCAAGTACAGACTAAAGGTTCTTCAGGACCTGATAGATTAAGCCCAGGTGAACCAAAAAACAACGGAAAAGGGACATACTGAACCTTACGTTTTTGTTTCGATAGTATGTAGTCGGAAGGACTGGGATGCAAAGAAAGAGCGTACTCTTGAGAAGTACTGCAATACCATCACGATTTTAACGTTACTGTAACTATTACAATTTGGCAAAGTACCTAAGTATGGAGTCATTGGCTTTTAAATCAGGCGAATTCAAGCGATTTTCCAAAAAGTCGTCGACCTTTTTTGATCAGTCATTTTGAGCTTTGAAGAACAGCCCTCACGTTCATAATAAGCGACCCCGAAAACCCCCGAATAACCATTTTCAAGAGAATTCAATGATTATTTTTTAAAATCATCGACCTTTTTTGATCCATCATTTTGAGTTTTGAAAACCAGCCCTCAGATTCGTAATCAGCGACCCCGAAAACCCCCGAGTGATGAGTTTCATGCGAATTCAATCAGATTTTAGGAAAGTCGTCCGCCATATTGGATCCGCCATTTTGAATTTTAAAAAACAAACCTCGGATTCGTAATAAGCGACCCTGAAAACCCCCGAGTGATGAGTTTCATGCGAATTCAATCAAATTCTAGGAAAGTCGTCCGCCATATTGGATCCGCCATTTTGAATTTTTTAAAAAAACCTCGGATTCGTAATCAGCGACCCCGAAAACCTCCGAGTGATGAGTTTCATGCGAATTCAATCAAATTCTAGGAAAGTCGTCCGCCATATTGGATCCGCCATTTTGAATTTTGAAAAACAAACCTCGGTTTCGTAATCAGCGACCCCAAAAACTCCCGAGTAACGAGTTTTAAGCAGATTTAATTAAGTTTTAAAAGTTTTAAATTCACAAAAGTCTATGCCCATAATGCTATTGTTTTTTAACTTTGAGCCATTGTAGCAAAAAAACTGTCCATTATTTTAAGTTTTGCCATTAACATTTTTTGTTCAGGAGGCCTTAAACTACAAAACTACAAAGTTTCAGAAAAATTGGCTGAAAGCCATTTTCCATGCAAAACGTGCGGGGTCCTTTTAACATTGCGTCAAAAGCAAGTCCAGGTGCTGTGTAGTAATGTAAAGGATCTAATTTATAGGTATAAATACAAGTTTTTATGAGATAAAGATCAGAATATTGTCCTAAATTTTTTATATTAAATTTTTCCCATACATTTTGTGCACGAAGATAATCTTCATATGAAATACCTGAATTGTTCAAATTAGAGAAAAATGATTCTCTTGAAGGAAGACACTCTTCATCTAAGCGTGACCATGCATTAATGTATTCATATGGGAATACACCTTTTCTCGTTAATAAATGAAATTCTTCATCATTAAGACAATGCTGTTTTGTAATTTGTTTTTCATTATCAGTCAAGTAGGACGCTAATTTTTCCAAACTACTTGCCATAAATCGAAATGAGTCAATAAATCGAAATTTAATTTTTGTATTATCAACGTCTTTTGTAAATGAAATGTATTTTTCCTTATTAATAGGTAATAAACTAATATTTCCATCAAAACCAGTCGCAAGAGCTCGAATAAAAAAATGTGAATCATAACCAGATAGATTATGAAAAACAATAGGAATAATATGAGAGAATTTGAAATTTACATTACAGCTTTGATGAGCTGGACCACGATATTTACCAGTAAAATGACAATGATCACGGTGTTTAAAATCATCATCATTATTTTGAAAAGGTTTCTCACAAATGTGACACAATTTAGCATTTTGAAAATCTAATTCCTCTTGTTTAGTTAAATTATTCATAGGGATAATTTTGGAAAAATAATTCTCATTTACATTGTTGGCAATACTTTTTAATTCATCAATGAACCATTGAATACAGTCATGATCACGATAGAGATTTGTTTTTGAAAGTGACTCATCAAAGCTACAATGTAAATAATAAGCAACATTGGTCGGGATATGCTTTTAAAGATTACATGTATTTGTGTCTGTCTCTGTAATTGGCTCTAATAGACATTCAATATCTGCGTATATTACAAAAGGAACCTTATCTTTATAGCGATAATTTTTAAATTTTAAAATATTATTTTCTATATTAGGCAAAATTACTCTACACTTATTTTTTTCACAAGACAATCTATGTCTTTCATATGAGCATACTTTAACAAAATGACATAGACATCGATCACATATTAAAATACAGTGCTGATTTTTCGTTACCTGTGAATTAACTAAACGTGAAAGATTTTTTATTAATGCAAAATGATATATAGTTTTTATATCATCATCATCATCATCATCATCATCATCATCATCATCATCATCATCGTTATTTTTTTCTTCTTTTTCAATCATTAATAAATGTACTAATCTAAAATTTGGATTTTTTTTACTCAAATAAATCGGAACAATGTCTACTGTTTTTCTTCTTCTATTATCATTGCATTCATCAAAACCATAAACATTAATTCTTAAATTATTTAATTTCTCAAATTTATTTAAATCATTTAAACTAATTGGAAATTTAATATCATTGTATTTTAATATGTGACTATAGTGAGGATATGACTCAGTGCGAGTTACATGATCTCTTGCAGGATTTAAAGCTGCTGTTACACACCAAAGAAAACAAAAAGGATCATTATTTTCAATGTTAAACAGCTTTTTTATTTTTAATACATTTAGGTAAATCAGTGTAAGTGGAATATCCCACTAAAAATGCTTCATATCTATTGATATTTACAACTAAATTTATAATTTCTTTTAAACTCCAACCAGATTCTTTTTCTTGAAATTCCTCAATTTCCACTAATACACTATCTTTCACTTCATTATTATACCAATCCACAATGGTCTGAGAGCCTTATAAAATTGCCAAAATTTAAGGTTATTGATTAAATTCAAATTTAACGTTATTATTTTATAAATAAGTAATAATAATATTAAATGCTATTTAAAATTATTTTTATAAAAGTTAAAAGCGTTTACGAGAATTCAAAAGTTATAAACAATTTATAACAATCATGGCAGACGAAAATTTATTTTGATATAAAATACAGTGAATGTATTTAAAAAAATGATTGTTTAGAAATTCTATTAATATTTATATCTCGAGAAGTTTTTAATGAATGGTAAGTTTTTTCAAACATTTTATTCTTTATTTTTTTCAATTTTCGTTTTATGATAATATGTACAGGTTAAGAAAAAGTGAAAATACATAAATATGTAAATGTTATATTAAATATTTAATTTGCAAATATTCTTAAATTTCAGAGTGAACATGAAGAAAAAATTTACAAAACGCGAAATCATTGATGTACTTTTCAGTAAATACGATGCTGAAAACGAGAAAGACGATATTGAAGTTCCATTAAAATTTATTCTGAGTCAGTTAGAAATTCAGATCAATTCTGTGGAAGAGAAAACTTTGGAAAAATTAAGAATTTTTTTGAGAAAACTCAGAAGTGATCGGAATAGTAAATGGCAAACTGTTAGAAGAATTTCTTGTAAATTCGAGACAAAATATGGAGACTGGTTAAATTCTGAATTCTTAATTCCAGATTTAAAATCTAATTTAGATACTCCTGTAGTAATGTCAAATGCGAAAAAAGGAGCAGGTCGACCTCCTCTTCAGTTTCATGAAATGTCAGATCGATCAAAAATGCGAGAAATAGGAAGGATATCAAATGAAAATAAAAATGATTCGGTAAGACTCATAAGTGCTTGTCGTTATGCAGCAAAAAAATCTAAAGAAAAAGACTTGGAAGTTGTTCTTAAAGAGCTTGAAGAAGGTCCTGACAAAGCTAAAAAAATAAGAAAATTAATGGAAGTGCAAAGTATTGTTAAATTAAGTGCAGTTCAAGCATTGTCGTTTTTACTATCTCGCTCATTTTCCAAGGAGGATTATGTAAGGACACGCTTATTAGTGAAACAACAAGGAGCCGATATTTTTCCACCATACGAAAAAGTGCTAGCTGAAAAACAGTTGTGTAGGCCGCCAGAAAAACACGTATTAATTACAGAAATTGAGGCAAAAGTTCTTCTTCAACCATTATTAGTTCACACAACTGAAAGAACTTTCGAATTGCAAAAAGATGTCCTCCTTCAATATTTATCTAAAGTAGATAAATCTTGTACTGAACTTGAGACGGTTTTTATATTTTCATATGGATTCGATGGAAGCTCTGGTCATTCTCGGTTTAATCAAGGGTATCTGGACACGTCTCAAACTGTGAACGACGATGGAAGTTTATTCGCTACCACTTTGGTACCATTGAGATGGCTGACATCAAATAATGTCGTCTTGTGGAATAACAGATCTTCGCAATCTGCGTCATTTGCTCGACCTGTTAGTTTGATGTATATGAAGGAATCCGCCGAACTCATTTTGAAAGTGAAAAATGATCTTGAAAATCAAATAAACGAATTGGAAGCTCATGAAATAATTTTGTCTGGTGTTAAAATTCAAGTTCATTTTTCTTTATATTTGACTTTGATTGACGGTAAAGTTTTGAATATAATAACTGATACAAAGAGTATGCAGACTTGCCCTATTTGCCATGCAACTCCAAAAATGTTTAATAATCTTTCGAACAAAGGTACAAGTGCTTTCATTCCAAATCCGTTATCGCTTCAGTACGGAATAAGTCCTTTACATGCTTGGATAAGAATATTAGAGCTTTTGTTGCATATTTCGTACAGGTTGGAATTCAAAACATGGCAGGTGAGAAGTAAGCAACACAAAATCAAATTTGCTGAAAGAAAAGCTAAACTTCAAAAGATGTTTTGGGAAGATTTATCTTTGCATGTTGACAAACCTAAGCCTGGTGGAAGTGGCACAACCAATAATGGAAACACAGCACGAAGAGCCTTTGAGGATCCAGTCAAATTAGCTGAGTTATTGGGACTTGAAAAACAGTTAGTTATAAACTTCAAAATAATTTTAATAGCTTTATCCGTTCAGCTTCCAATCGATGCAAATTTATTTGATGAGCTATGTTTCTCTACTGCCAAAATATACGTCAAGCACTATCCATGGTTTCCAATGTCAGCAACTGCTTACAAAATTCTTTTCCATGGAGGTGACCTTATAAGAAACAGCGTCGTCCCTGTGGGAATGCTCGGAGAGGAAGCATCTGAGTCGCGAAACAAAGATTACAAGAATTACAGACAAAATCACAGTAGAAAATGTAGTCGGCTTGTAACTTTGACAGATTTATTTTACCGGGTAATGGACACATCTGATCCCGTAGTTAATGATTTCAATTTAACCTCGAGAATTAAAAATCGAAAGAAATTGTCACTTCCACAGAAGTAAGGAATTTGCTTTCAATTAAAGAAATAGAAAAAGAAGAGATAAGAGAAGGAGAACAAGAAACTGATTCATTCGAGCTTTCCGAATTTTATGAACTAGAGGAAGTAGAACTGTCAGAAGAAGAGGAATTTAAATAGTATGGCAAAATTTTATGAAATATATTTACGATTTCATAAAATATAGATATTTATGAATATTTAAATATTTCTATTTGTAAATTTAGATTTCAAAAATTGAAAATTGAAATTTTACTGTTGTAATTTATTAAATTGTTATTTTATGTGATGTTACATTTAATATTAAAAATCTTTACATAAAAAACACCTTAGTAACTTTTTTAAAAAAATTTAAAAAAATTAAAAATTATTGTTTAAAATATTAAATTTAAAATTCATTTTAAATCTTTAATATTACAATTTTTTATTTCATATATTCTATTAATTGTTTATTGTTTATTATTTACATATATATTACTGTTATTGTTTTCCTCAATATTATAAATTGTTATGCGCTTGAATTAATTTTTCCTAACTTTTATTCGACATTTTGGATTCGTCTTTGAGAATTTTATAGATCCAACAATTTAAAATTTTTCTTATAGCACTGGGACATTGAAATTTATATTTTTTGACACCAGATTCAGATTGAGCGAGTACAAAAACCTTGGTACTAAGAATATTTCTGTGCACTTATTGGATTTTAAACACTTTTATCCGTCATATTTTATCCACCATTTTGTGTTTTATGATTTTGACTACAAATTTCGATTCAGGGAAATCAACAATCCCATTGTGAGCAGTTCCAGCTAATCGCGATCATAACTTGAATTTTGGCAGTTTTTCGAGGTTTTCAGACCACTGTGCAATCATCTAAATCGGTAGAGAGAGAAAGAATTGAATTTTTTGTACTAACATGCTTTATATCATCAATCATTTCTCCTTCTTTTAAACTTTCAAATTTACATTTACCTTTAAATTTAAATGCTGAATTAAATTTTCCTTAACTTTTTTAATTGTAACTAATTTTGCATCCTCCAAAAAATGTTTCACATCTTTATGTTTTAAATTAACTATTGAACCAGTTTTAATTCGACTTTTAAAAGCATTCTCTAAATTTTGCCACTTGATTCGATTATCACTCTCTTCCTCATTTTCTTCTTCTTCTTCCTCTTTCTCTTCTTCTTCTTCTCTAGTAGCCGCCTAACGTCCACCACTTTTTTCTAATAACAATTGTTGAAATTTGTTTCCAAATGCTTATAATAATGATAAAGATGAAATGACACTACGTTTTTCATGCACATGTAAATTTTCTCTGTTCTCTCGAAAATATTTTTTCACTTTATATATACTACGTTTATTCAATTTAATTAATTGTTTACACTCTATGGGGCATGGTCCATCTTCCCTTTGACAAATAAGCTCATAAGCTTCTTTTGCGCAAGTCACAAATGTTTTACAAAGCTTCGAATCCATTGTTCTGTAAATTTTTATTTTTTTTAAACCTATTACTTAAATGTTTCAACAAAAATGATTTTTACAATATATTTAACACACAGTTTATAGAACACCCCCACCACTTAAATCACTTTTTTTAAAACACGTTAAAAAAAAATTTATACATAAATATATACGTATCTTAATCGAGAAATATTTCGTAACGCATTAGTTAAAGAAAGAAATATGACAAACACATTTTTTTTTATTTTATTTATATTATCAATGAAATTTTATACTTACCACTTCCACTTTGACTTCACAGAAAAAACTGTGAGAATCGTACAATAAAAAAAATATATATATATAACATTACTCACCTTAATCGATAAAAATATTTCTGAGAATTGTTTTTCAGAATAACCCCCCTCTCTCTTCCCAAATACTTAGTCATAAAAAAAATGTTACCAAGCAATTTTTTTTAACAAATCCCCCCCCCCGCATCTCCGCTACGATTATTACGCCGACCACCTTTTCACCCGCAAATCCCCCTTTAATGGCACAGCCCTGACCTATCACACGGACACGCACCTACACACATTGATTCACACCGACACAATACTAATTGGTCCAGAACCGGCACAGTATATCTACTTATCTATAAAAACTGAAGATGGAAAGAAAATGCATGTAGGAAAAGAAAAATATCAATGGATACTCAAGATGAAAAGAAAGTGCGTCAAGAAAATAATTTGTCATGTAAGAAGAAAAAATTTTCTACGGAAACGGAAGATGAAAAGAAAGTGCGACAAGAAAAGAATTTGGCATGTAAAAACGATAATTGAAATAAAAAAAGTGCAGGAGTTGCAATAATGTCTTTTAAAGATTTCAATGAAAGTAAAGTTCCATAGAATTATTTAGGTTTAATAAATGTAGAATGTAAGTTTTGTAATGCGTTACATTTTTTGTGTGAAAGACTGTCACATAGATCATATAGATACATCACCGAGGAATGTCCCCGTGAAGAGGACATTATGATATCGCCTGAATGTCACAAAATTATTCCCGCTTAATATCAGCTTGACATTCGAGCAATATTCCTTGCTACTTGGGTGGTAGATCCAATATAAAGAAATTTTTTTTTACATTTCTAATATTAAATTTTTTTGAAAAAAAATAAATAAAAAATATGGTTAATGCACACTAGCAACGCAGTCGGCCGCTTGCGGAAGACAAAGTTGCTAGTTATCAATAATATTTCTAGAATTTAGTTTTATTTATATAATTAACAGAAGTTAGAGATGACATTTTCAGACATTTGAAGTAATTAATTTAAATTTTAGACAAAATAATTTTTATAAAAATGGTTTGAAAGTAATTCAATGGCTTTTAAAAAATTGAGTAAACAAATTTAAAAAAAAATTTTAAATCGAAAAAAGCTATTTTTTTATAAAAATTAAATATTTCAAAACTCATTCGTAATTGTACAAAAAATATGTTTATATATTGAAAATAAATTAATAGCTAATTATAACTGTTTTTGAAACATATTTTCGATTTAAAAATTCATTTATTTTTTAACGGACATTTTTAATTCTATTATTAAAAATCAAAAAAGAAAATAATTTATATAACTTTTTAAAATGTTTTGGAAATTAAGAAGAAATTAATAAATTAGCTTTTTCTTTAATTTTTAATACTAATGTCAAAAAAAATTTAATCGAAAAAAATGAATTCATAAAAGTAAAATTCAAAATTTTATCTGTCAAATTTTTTTAATAAAAAACATATATTCTAGAAAATAAAGGATGGATTTTGAAATATTTCATTTTTATCAAAAATTTAATTTTTTTTGATTTTCGAAAAATAGTGAAAAAATTTGTTTATTTAATTTTTTTATGACCATTGAATTCCTCGCAACAATTCAGTTTAAAAATGAATTTGTCCATTTAACATATTCCGTCACATAAATGATAATGTCATCTTGGTTTCTTCTTTAACAAGTAAACATTTTTGATTGACGTTTTTACTTTTCACTTCATTTTTCTATTAAATAAAAGTTTTTAATTCTCTGCTTTAAGAAAAATGTTTTGTAAATGTGTTAGAACATTTCAGTGATAAATGTATACGTTCTTCGTAACGGCACACATTCATAAATTGTACCTATATTTTTCACTCCTGTTAAAATAAATAAAATTGAAATCGAAATAACTGTTTTTTTGATAAAAATGAAATATTTTAGAACACATTAAAATTTTTTTATAAAATGTTTTTTTCTTTATTAAAAATCTTGCAAGCTCAAAAATTTCAATTTGACTATTTTTAAAGCATTTTTTTCGAATAAACAATTTTTTTAGAACATACAGCTTTTTTTAATATTAACATCAAAAATTAAAAAATATTTATTAAAATTTTTGAGGTGTCAATTTAATTTTAATAATAATTTTTTTTAATTACAGATGGGTTTTGTTTTATTTCAGTATTATCAAAAAGTAAATTTTTTTCGATTTCCTATTGAAAAATGGTTAAAAATTTGTTTGCCTTGTTTCTTTATAATCATGGAATTCCTCTAAAAAATCAGTACAAAAAAGATTTTGTCCAAAATTTAAATTAATTCCTTCATATAACTGAAAATGTCGTTTCAATCCTTTAATTTTTAAGTTGTTTTTATGTAAACAAATTTTAACAAATTAAAATTTTTTCCATTGACGTAATTTAAAATAATTAAATCGATTTAATAATTTTAATAGCATTTTTTTAAATTATACATGGAAAATTTGAAAAAAGCCTGTAAATTTTAAATTCAATTTTTTTAAAATCATTTTTTATTAAAAAAATATTATTAATTTTATGTAAATATTCCTTATTCTCTTATGGTTACAATAAATTCAATTAAACAAAATTTAGTTTTTTGAATTAAACATTTTTTTATTCCTATTTTATCATTGTTATAGCAGAATTTTAGAAAAATTTACTGATTAATGTTTTCAATAGTTTTCTGCCTTGGAAATATTCAAAAAAAATTTATTTATTAGAATATATTTATTAACCTATTTATTATATATTAAAATTTATTGTAATAATGGAAACGTCACATTGAATGCACTATTTTTATGCTACTTATTGCTTTTCACAATTAAGTTCTGTTTTTACCACAATAAAATTTTAAAAATGGCGCCTGTTTCATATCTATTCCACGCACATACAGGTATTCATGTGGTCGCATAGTTCTCGTCCCACTTTTTGCCCTATATATTTTTTTTGGAAATTATCTTAACTTTATGAAAAAAAATAAAAAAGTTAAAAAAAGATGTCTTTTTTTCAAAAATCAAAATTTTATTTTTAATTTTATTTTTTCAAGGTCAAAAAATTTTTTTTTCGAAAAATTGTTTATACCATTAGAAAGTGCGTAAAAAATGCAAAAAAATTCATATATAATAAACATTCTTTTGTTATGTTTTAAAGGAATTGCTGATTTTTGAAATATACGATGTAGAGCAAAAAATTAAAACTTTGACTCCCTCCACTTTTTACAATTGTTTAAATAAATTAATAATCTTTGGTACTTGAAGTTGTATCTAGTAGGACTAAAGTTTAAGCAAACTTTAAACCTGATCCCAGGTAATTAAAATTTAGACCCGGATCACTTGACGTGGAGTGCCTCATGAGTATCCTTTAGTTCCTACAAGTTCAAAAGTCTTGTGGCAAATTAAAACTTCATCACAATTAGAAAAACCTCGATATGTTATTGTTGGATTTCAATCAGCGAAAAAAGATAAACTTAAAAAATACGCTTGTCATTTTGATCATTGCAATATTACAAATGTTAAACTATTTTTAAATTCTTAATATTATCCTTATGGAAATTTGAATTTAAACTTTGATCAAAACCAATTTGCTCTACTTTATGAAATGTATACTAATTTTCAAATATCTTATTATGCAAACGATTCAAAACCTTTATTAACAAAAAACATTTTTAAAGTATTATATCCTCTAATTGTTATTGATTGATCGAAACAAAGTGAATTCCTAAAACAAACGTCAGTAGATGTTTTCTACTGAAAGAAGATTTTCAGTTTCAGTCTCACCAGCAAGAGAATTTCATATACATTCTTGTCGACACCTAGCGGATGCAGAAAGAACTATATCAAAACTAAGCAAACACTGTCAGGGCACGACAATGTCGCACCGCAGAAATTATCGCTAAATTTGACCCTTTAAAAGTTCTCTTCCCACTTTTTGCCCTATATATTTTTTTTGGAAATTATCTTAACTTCATGAAAAAAAAATAAAAAAGTTAAAAAAAGATGTCTTTTTTTCAAAAATCAAAATTTTATTTTTAATTTTATTTTTTCAAGGTCAAAAAATTTTTTTTTCGAAAAATTGTTTATACCATTAGAAAGTGCGTAAAAAATGCAAAAAAATTCATATATAATAAATATTCTTTTGTTATGTTTTAAAGGAATTGCAGATTTTTGAAATATACGATGTAGAGCAAAAAATTAAAACTTTGACTCCCTCCACTTTTTACAATTGTTTAAATGACGTGGAGTGCCTCTCATACATTTCCCATGATCAAAAACTTATTGAAATTAAAGGATCTTTCTCAATAAACTTCAATAATTTTATTTTATTATTATCAGAGGGTAAAATGTATGGAACCATCCATTCAAGTTTATTAATTGAAATTTTAAATTCTTCATCAGCCCGTTCTCCTAATTGAATTATAGCATTAATATCATTTCGTGCTCTTCTTAAAATAAGTTCATGCAAATTGTTTATAACAATAACACTGGTATTAAAAAAATTATTTAACCATAAAAATCGTGTTCAGCATAAAAAATACAGAAGGAACACTTATCTAGGTCCTTTGAAATATAAAATGTTTCAAGAAATCTATTTCAATTAGTAGTAAAACTTTAAACGCGTTTTTCTCGAAAAGTTGATTTTGATCGACAGCACCGTTTTCTCAGTCTCGGTCACATATGTAATATCGTCGATTGAGGGCAGAAACATGCCAATTTAGGTGAATGTTGAGAAACATGACAATCTAAAAAATATTAGGGAAACCTGCCATTTCAGTGAAGATTTCAAAAACATGCCATCTCAGATGTCAAATTTTTGTTGATTGTTTTAGGTTGGTAACACTGTAAACGAAAAATTGGTGAGTCAAAATAATTAATATTTGTTGAATATTGATGGTTAAGTCGGTAGAACCTTTAATAATTTTATTATTAATAATTATACTTCTCTTAATTTTTAATATTGATTTCATGAAGAATGTTTCGTTAACTATAATATATAACATTCTCAAGAAAGTATTACCAACCTAAAACAATCAACAAAAATTTGACATCTGAAATGGCATGTTTTTAAAATCTTCACTGGAATGGCAGGTTTCCCTAATATTTTTTAGATTGTCATGTTTCTCAACATTCGCCTGAATTGGCGTGTTGAGTATGACGCTAGTAAATTATAATAATTATTATTGTTAACATATGGGGGATCTCGGGTGAAGTGATCAAAGTAAAAAAAAATTTTGTCTCAATTTCGCTCAAACTGGAGTAATTTGTACTTCTATTGGGTGGTAATTTATAGTAAAAAAATTTTTCAATTTGGATCAATATTTACTCGGGGGGAGGGGGTTGAAGTTTATGGGTAGCGTTTTCTTTAATAATTTTTTTTCTTGAGTATCAAAAAAAAAAAATTTTATCAACATCAGTTTCGATAGCTTTTTTAATACTCTTTCGATTGAGAACATGCATTTTTGAAAAAAAAAATTTTTGAAACAAAAAAAATTAATTTCAAAATTTTTTTTGACTTTTTCGGGGTAAAAGGTACGATTTTTTTTTTTTTTTTTAAGGAAAGCTGAGATTTTTTCCTGTAGGGACATGTAGTTGAAAAAATGGGACAAGAAAGATTAAACCTTGAAAATTAACATTTTTTATTCACTTTAGCGCTGCGCTGCGATGTACCACGTGACACATTAGTAGTATGGTATTTGGAGAGAAACATTAATGCTCTCTGCATTTTACAGAGTTGAAACTGTTATTGAGTAAATACCTGTATTTCATCAACGTTTAAATTTGGATAATAATAAATGAATAATAATTATATAAACTGGAATCTTGGAAATTATAAAATTCATCATTCATTTCGTTATTAATTTATCCATTTATTCGAATATTTGACTGCAATGAGTCTTTATTTGACTAAGGAATAATATAAAATGAATATTTTTTTCATTAAAGTTTTCTTCATAATTCATTACTTACATTATTATTGATGGAGACGACTGCTTTTCCCCGAAAGGACAAAATGTCGAATGGACAAAACGTCGAATAGCAAAACGTCGAATGGACAAAATATCGATAAGCCAAACTGTCGAATGGACAAAATTTCGAAAAGTCAAGACGTCGCATAGTCAAAACGTCGAATAGTCAAAACGTCGAAAGGTCAAAATGTCGAAAAGTCAACCCACACAGCACCGAAAGTTTCCTAAACCTGTATTAAAGCTGTGCGTGCCAAGTTGGAAAAATTTACCGTAAAGCTTAGCACAGGTTGTGTAAATATGTAAATGTCCGCAATTGAGTAAATGTTTAGCGTAAAACTGTACTGAATCTTTAAATTACGTATTTAGTACAGGTTTAGCGTAAAACTGTACTGAATCTTTAAATTACATATTTAGTACAGGTTTAGCGCAAAACTGTACTGAATCTTTAAATTACATATTTGGTACCCCTATCGAAAATTCCGATATCGAAACCTATATAGGAAACTATATGGGAAACTATATTGTTTCCCATATAGTTTCCTATATAGGAAGCTATATATAGCTATATATAGCGTCAATAATATAAAAAAAAAAAATTCTTCCGACGTGTTGACTCTGAGACGCGAACCCTCGACCATCATAGCTCTCAACCACACTGGGAGCGCCTTAACGGGCTCGACCAAGGGAGGCTATGAAATATCTTGAGAAAATGTCTCTTATAACGAAAATACTTTAAACAGATACTTATATTATTTTGTAAAGTCATCAAACAGTTTTTCAGATGTTTATTATTACAAAGAGTATATTTTTGTATACATATATTTTTTTCCAATGGTATATGCGTTTTAATACCCAATTTTATATTCGGACTTTATTAACTTCAACATTTTAATTTAGAATGACATGAATTTAAATTTTAATCAAGTGAACTCTGCATAAATTTCAATTTTTTTGGAAATAAATTAAGTAACAATGTTCGTATAGCAAATTTTTTTTAATAAACTAATGTAAATTCATGTCATTCTAAATTAAAATGTTGAAGTTAATAAACTCCGAATATAAAATTGGGTATTAAAACACATATACCATTGGAAAAAAATATATGTATACAATAATATACTCTTTGTAATAATAAACATCTGAAAAACTGTTTGATGACTTTACAAAATAATATAAGTATCTGTTTAAAGTATTTTCGTTATAAGAGACATTTTCTCAAGATATTTCATAGCCTCCCCTGGTCGAGCCCGTTAAGGCGCTCCCAGTGCGGTTGAGAGCTATGATGGTCGAGGGTTCGCGTCTCAGAGTCAACACGTCGGAAGAATTTTTTTTTTTATATTATTGACGCTATATATAGATATATATAGCTTCCTATATGGGAAACAATATAGTTTCCCATATAGTTTCCTATATAGGTTTCGATATCGGAATTTTCGATAGGGGTACCAAATATGTAATTTTAAGATTCAGTACAGTTTTGCGCTAAACCTGTACTAAATATGTAATTTAAAGATTCAGTACAGTTTTACGCTAAACCTGTACTAAATACGTAATTTAAAGATTCAGTACAGTTTTACGCTAAACCTGTACTAAATATGTAATTTAAAGATTCAGTACAGTTTTACGCTAAACATTTACTCAATTGCGGACATTTACATATTTACACAACCTGTGCTAAGCTTTACGGTAAATTTTTCCAACTTGGCACGCACAGCTTTAATACAGGTTTAGGAAACTTTCGGTGCTATGTGGGAAGACGTCGCATAGTCAAAACGTCGAATAGTCAAAACGTCGAAAGGTCAAAATGTCGAAAAGCCAAGACGTCGAATAGCCAAGACGTCGAAAGGTCAAGACGTCGCATAGTCAAAACGTCGAAAGGTCAAAATGTCGAAAAGCCAAACTGTCGAATGGACAAAATGTCGAATAGCCAAGACGTCGAACGGACAAAATGTCGAAAAGCCAAAACGTCGAACGGACAAAATGTCAAATAGCCAAAACATCGAACGGACAAAATATCGAATCGCACAAGACGTCGAACGGACAAAATGTCGAATAGCCAAAACGTCGAATAGCCAAAATGTCGAAAAGCCAAGACGTCGAAAAGTCAAAACTGCGAATGGACTAAATGTCGAAAAGTCAAGACGTCAAATGGTCAAAATGTCGAATGGACAAAATATCGAGACGTTATTTTGCTCTGAGTTTCCCTTCTATATAATGCACTAGTTTGTGTTGCGTTTAACACTCGATAGATATCGCTAGTTGTATTGTTTTTAATATTTTTTTTTTACATTTTTTTATAATAATAATAATAATAATAATAATAATAATAATAGTAGTAAAGTAATTATTATAGTATAATAATAATAATAATTATAATAATAATAATAATACAAACTTTTAATTTTAAGCAGTTAAACTAGTGTGCATTATATAGAAGGGAAACATAGAGCAAAATAACGTCTCAATATTTTGTCCATTCGACATTTTGACCATTTGACGTCTTGACTTTTCGACATTTAGTCCATTCGCAGTTTTGACTTTTCGACATTTTGGCTATTCGACGTTTTGGCTATTCGACATTTTGTCGGTTCGACGTCTTGGCGATTCGATATTTTGTCCGTTCGATGTTTTGGCTATTTGACATTTTGTCCGTTCGACGTTTTGGCTTTTCGAAATTTTGTCCATTCGACAGTTTGGCTTTTCGATATTTTGTCCGTTCGACGTCTTGGCTATTCGACGTCTTGGCTTTTCGACATTTTGACCTTTCGACATTTTGACTATTCGACGTTTTGACTATGCGACGTCTTGACTTTTCGAAATTTTGTCCATTCGACAGTTTGGCTTTTCGATATTTTGTCCATTCGACGTTTTGCTATTCGACGTTTTGTCCATTCGACATTTTGTCCTTTCGGGGAAAAGCAGTCGTCTCCATCAATAATAATGTAAGTAATGAATTATGAAGAAAACTTTAATGAAAAAAATATTCATTTTATATTATTCCTTAGTCAAATAAAGACTCATTGCAGTCAAATATTCGAATAAATGGATAAATTAATAACGAAATGAATGATGAATTGATATAAATGAGTATTTATTTGATAAGACTGATTACTATAATAAAGTAAACTCTTATTAGTATGCTACATTTATTTTTGAACCGATTTTATAATTTCCAAGATTCCACTTTATATAATTATTATTCATTTATTATTATCCAAATTTAAACGTTGATGAAATACAGGTATTTACTCAATAACAGTTTCAACTCTGTAAAATGCAGAGAGCATTAATATTTCTCTCCAAATACCATACTACTAATGTGTCACGTGGTAGATCGCAGCGCAGCGCTAAAGTGAATAAAAAATGTTAATTTTCAAGGTTTAATCTTTCTTTTTTTACTTTGATCACTTCACCCGAGATCCCCCATATTAATTATTTTATTAATTAATTATAAAAATTATCGATGGCTTTGCGGAATGTGATTTTTTCACAAAAGAACTTAAAAATTTCTTTCACGAATTTCTTACCAAAAACAGACACAAAAATGTAATAAAAAATTTAAAAAGGAATAAAACACCCTTTTATTAAATTGAAAATAATTTTTGTTCATTTGATGACAGTCTCAACCCTGTAGAATGCAGATAGCTGTTACCGAAGTAAACAGGAATAATATAGGTGCGTACAACGATGATCTTTGCGTCGATAGCGTGGGTGCACCGCCTACTTTAATATTATGTTTCTCACAAAATTATTGTTGTCCCACTTTCATATTTACATAGCTCATAGAAGCATAATATAATCATGGGACTTATAACCTCAGCTTTCCAACGAAAATAAAAAAAAATATCCGAAGGGGTGAAAATCATAAAATAAGGGTTGATTTTGAAAAAAGGGGTGAAAATTTTTTTTTCTTAAGTTTCGTATGCATTTTTGAAAAGTACGTGAAAATTGCATTAAAATTCATTATAGATAAATTAAAATCCATTAACCTTTATCGTAGTTATACGGATTTGAAAATGACAATGTTACCCTTAACGTCAAAACTTCTACCCCCTCTACTTTCTACAAATATTTTTTTAATGAGTTTATTTTTTAGAGATTTATTACTATCATATAAGACAACAATTTACCAAAGTATGAAGCCAATCCCAGAACATTGACTTTTTGGGCTGGGGCGATTGAAAAAGAATCTCTCATATAAATGTATAATAATTTTGGTATCTCTTATGATTATATTGTATTAAGCTACCATCACCAAGATATTTCATTAGATCTGTTGATAAAGGAAGGTTGCCAAAACTATCAAAATACATGGTTTTATTGTTGCGTTTCTTATAAGCTACCCAATGTGTACCTTGACCTTCTTTATTATCCGAATTAATTATTCCTGCCTCATATTGGTAAGGTCCTCTAAATGGTAGTTCATTTCGCATGAAAACTCCACGAAAATGTAGTATTTTTACAGCTTTGGCAGCAAGTTTTTTTTCCTCCTTGATAATCGTTTCTTTTTTTTCGTAAATCCTTTTTCTTGAACAGAGGATGTAATATGAGGACCAAGTCCTTGTCGGTATGGTTTCAGATGCAGTCCTTTTCCAAGTGATATTTCTTCCATTTCCTTATTATGTCGGCGAGTTTCAGCAAGTTGTTCTTTGGCTGTTTTAGCCTCATTCACAGCTCTTGCATTACCAGATGCTCTACCAGCAAGAGCTCTCAAGGCACTTAGTCCTGCAAAAATTGGAATGAGTGGTAAAAATCCACCAACTATAGAAGGTATAGGAAGAATTCTTGGTGATAAAATTTTTGACTGTCCACCAGCCTTTTTTATTGCTTTTCGTGCACCAATCATAGCAGCTCTAATAGTTTTTTCAGTGTCATTACTAGGAACCTTACTTTTTCGAGCAGAGTCAACAATTCTTCTCAGTGCTATTTATTTTTTCTTGCACATTGTTTTCTTCTTCTTTAATGAAGACCTTTTCTTCTTCTTTTTTACCCCCATACCTAATTTTGATTTAGCTTTTATCGTTCCAGATATAGCTAAAGCTGCTGCCTTTTCACCGATACTTGAATCTGATGCCGTAACACGTTCCCAAGCTTTTTCAGCTAATATTTTGTCTGCAGCGTTTCTTGCTTCAATATTTTCACGATTTTTCAAATATGTAATTTCGTGAGCTTTACATGCAGCGTTTAATAGATTTATACCTTGATCTCCACGAGCTAATCGTTTTGCTAACTTTGTATCAGGTCCACAGAATTGGTAACCAGGTAAATGTAATTCAAAAGGTAGACTATTAATAATACGGTTGACTAAACCTTTACCTCGACAGAGACGTTTCTTTTTACTTTTGTGTAAAATCATTCCATACTCTACAATGATCTATAATCATACATCCAAATGGTTCAAGTTTTGAGAACATTTACCTTTATTCCAAATCTCTACAACAACCCAAATATTAATTTTTGGAAAATGTTATTAGTAATGTTGATGGTGTTGAATATTTTCCATTTAGTGAGCATGAAGAAGTAGTTTCACCGAAAGATGCTAAACCAAATTCTATTTTCATTTTTGATGACATTGCTTGTGAAAAGCAAGATAATGTTAGAGCTTTCTTCTGTATGGGTAGGCATGTAAACGTTGACAGTTTCTACTTGTGTCAAACGTATGCCCGTATTCCAAAACACTTAGTTCGAGATAATGTCAATATATTGATACTCTTTAGGCAAGACGAAAAAAATTTAAAACATGTCTATAAAGATCATGTAAATACAGACATGTCATATACTCAATTTCCCGAGTTATGCTCAGAATGTTGGAAATCTGACAAATATGAATTTGTTGTCATAGATAAAGATAGGAATTTTAATGAGGGAAGATGTAGGAAAAGGATTTGATTGCTTCATTTCACTATAAATTGAAGAACTTTTCAATTTTTAAGTTAGTACAGTAAATGTTGGCAAGACGAAAACATGTATCGAAAAGAACAAGAAACACTGCGTCAAATAGCAAAAGCAAGTGATGCTATTAGACGAAAACATCATTTACTCAAAATGGGTAAAGAAGCTGCAGAAACAATGTTAAAAGAAACTCTACAACCAATAGTTACACCTCTTCAAAAGTTGGTAAATGTAACTGACACATCCCTAAAAGATATTAAAATTAAAATTGAAAAAAATATTAAGAAGGAGGATAACAATTTCTCTTTTTTAACTGCTGTTGCTGATGGCGAAGAATTGGATAAAACTCTACTTGATGAAACTGTTACTGAAAAAAATCTATTCTATAAGAGTTATAATGTTGAAAAGGAGAAGGAGGAAGAAAATTATGAAAAACTGACAAATAAATTTATTTTTATGTTAGACTGCTAAGTTAAACTGCTAAGTTGTTTGAACTTTTATTTAAGCAGAAACCTGATGAAGCGTTAATCAGTCCAGATGATTTAGAAAATTCTAAAGAAATTCTTATCACTACAAATGCACATCGAAAGAATTACAATCCAACTGAATCTGTAAATATTAGTAGGAATTCTAAATATACTGGAATTATTGCAAAACTGATCAAAAGTTCACCACAGAAAGTAAGTGGAACTTTTTTAAAGAAAAAGAAGAAGAAACAAAATATTACCTCAATTTATGATAGCAAGAAAACACTTTAATCCAGACTAAATTTATTGGAATAATACAAATGAACTTGTTGATCGTTTACGACTACTCATAGCATCGCAACAAGCTGGAAATCCAAGTCATAACAATGAAATTATGTCAATTATTAATGAACTGCGCGAGGCTCGAATTATATATTAAGAGAATATCAAGCAACTACAGTTTAGTATTAAAATGAGCATTGATGTGTTTGAACATCCTTTAGCACAACCTGTTGTCTCTGCAAGTCGTGGACCTTCTGGTGTTGGATTTAAAGTTACTCCAAGCGGACATTACGATCTTGATAACAAAAGGCTTTGTAACGTTCAAATATATGCTCACAGTTATAGATATATTTTCCAAATATGCATGGGCTGTACCTGTAAAAAGTAAAAATGGAAAAGATATTTCTGTAGCCATGAAATTGAAATTAAAGCAAGGCCGCATTCCAAAAAATTTGCATACTGATAGAGGAAAGGAATTTTACAACTTTGGTATAAAAACAAAAAAAATTTTAAATATGTGTTGTATGTTAAATAATATATGTGATACAAAAAGGAACAATTTTTTAAAATTTAAGAAAATTGTTCCTCTTCGTATCACTTATATTATTTGAAATACAACACATATTTAAAATTTTTTTTGTTTTTATACCAAAGTTGTAAAATTCCTTTCCTCTATCAGTATGCAAATTTTTTGGAATGCGGCCTTGCTTTAATTTCAATTTCATGGCTACAGAAATATCTTTTCCATTTTTACTTTTTACAGGTACAGCCCATGCATATTTGGAAAATATATCTATAACTGTGAGCATATATTTGAACGTTACAAAGCCTTTTGTTATCAAGATCGTCATGTCCGCTTGGAGTAACTTTAAATCCAACACCAGAAGGTCCACGACTTGCAGAGACAACAGGTTGTGCTAAAGTTCGCTTCGAGTACGGAACTCTCGATTTCAGTGCGAGTGTAACTCGCTCTTGTCCGATTTTATTTTTTAATAAGTACAAGAATTGAAATTGAAAAATGAGGGTAAGAGAAAATAGAAGGTAAATTTTTTATTGATTACTTTTAATTTTTAAATATTCTATTTAATTATTAAAAATATACTTTTCCGTAGATTATTATATGTATACTAATTTACTTATCATTGAGGTAAATGAGGTTCATTTGAGGTAAATTTAATAAATTAATGAAAGTTAAAAAATCAATAATTCGCATTTTGTCTATAAAATTTTGCGTTTTAATTGAATTTAAATCATTTAAATTACCTAAATGAGTTAAATAAAATTATTGCTTCCTCCGCGAGGAAGCCAAATTTTTATGAAATGAACATAAAGAAACCCCTGTTTTATTTTAGAGTTATGAATACTGAATAAATAAACTTAAGGAAAAAGTCCACTTTTTCAACTTCTTATCATGTTTATTAAGTTATTTCTATAATCTACACATAAAAATACGTAAAAATAGTAAATTTGAAGCCCTTTAGATAAAATTTTTTTCGTCATTCGGAGATGCATCGATTGCAACTTCCGAATCGTTATTTTTAACGTAATTTATATAAATATGGTTTTGATCATTGCTCCAAAAAAGAACCCTGAATGGTTTAAGGCCATTGTCGTGAATAATATTACCCATACTTATTTCCTGCATTTTTTCGAGAGCTGATCTCGGATCCTCGTGAAGATACTGCTTTTTTAAGTATGCACATTTTGTATTTTTCAGTACGTTTAGACTGGGTAGAAATGGAGGTTCTGGATCCCCATTATTCATGTGTTTCGCAGCTTCATTGATCCTAAAAATTTCAGGTGGTTTAGAGCATAACATTTTTGCAATATCTTCCCTTATCAGTTGCCTAAGATATCTTTTGCTACACTTTTTAGAACCCTTAACGATTGAAAAATTCAACCTTACAACATCTTTCAAGCTAAAGTTGTCGATTTCGCATTTTAAGACACTTCCACAAGCACACCGACCTAGACGACAAAAAAACCATTAACTTCATTAAAATTAATATATTAATTAGGGGATACCAGGGACGATTGTTACAATTTTTAGAAAATCTCTTACAGTGACTAGAGTTTAATTTTTATTTTTTTGGCAATATGATAAAATCACAGCTATATTATCTGATTTTGAAAAGGCATAATTGTTTTAGCTCTATATGTATTATTTAATTAACTAGAAGCATTTGAGTGTCAGCGTGCAAAGTGTAAGAATCATCCCTATGCCAGGGTAAACTATTACAATACCAAAAATCATCTAAATTGAATACAATTAATTTTTCTTGACATTTTTATTAATTATTTGTAATTTTCAGTGAAAAAAAAGTTATAACAATAAGAAAACCCTAAATTATGTTCTACCTTATGTTAATATAAAACAAATTAATCGTAGGGAAGACTATTTTTTCAAATATTTAATTTTGTTATATTAGATTGAATTTGTAATAAAATATTTATTATTTTCAAAATATTAATAAAAATTATCAAAATTTAATATTTTAAATATTTATAGTAATTCTTTAATAATTCTATTCTAATACGTTTATTTTGTTTCTTTTATTGTGTTTCAAATTTTCTTCGTGCAAATGAAAGATCTGACTTTAAAAACACTGTATGTTAAATAAAAATTCCGTTAAATCAAAATACTATGTTAAGTGGATGTACTAATAAATAAAAATTCCCTGAAATTAAATTAAATTTAATTGCATTTTGTTTTAGGTATGACCGTATTAGATCTTTAATTTTATACTTATTAAATAAATTCTACTCACTTGGCCGATGAGTCATTAATTGCATCAAGTGCAAGAAAAGTTACTGATGAAAAGATGGAGGTGGAAAGCGTGGAGCTACCCACCACCATCGTTGAGACAGAAAAAAAATGGAGAACTTGGAGTTGCGGACTGCTTCCCCGGAGGTCGAAGGATGGCGTGCCATCCTTGGATTTCTGGAGAAGCAGTCCGAGGTTGTTGAGCAACTCGTCGACGCACTGAAAATAGTGCGGGACGGGATGCTCAAAAACAACTCCAAGGAAGTGAAGAACAGTGCCAAAGAGGCTTACCTCTACAGTGGGAGTCTTCGAGGCATAATTAAAGATGCAAAGGAGGAGGGAGAGGGCTTCCTACGAAAGTTAGAGGAAGCTGACTCCCTCTCCCAAAAGAGAAATCGGAGTCACCAGGGAGTAAAGTCCCTGGCGACCCCGATTTCGGCAACAAAAGGCAAAAAGAGAGATGCCTCGAGGACTCCCCCTGAGATGGGAGCATTGAAAAAAGGCAAAACAGGCGAGTTGGCCGTAAAGGAAAACCCACCTGTTGCCAAAACAATTGGTAACACGAAAGAGACTTCTTCCCAGGTCGACTCTGAGACCTGGCAAGAAGTCAAAAAGAAAAAGAAGAAGAAAGCCTCAGAGGGAAAAGCCAGGGAGTCGTCAAGTCCTAAAGCTGGACGACCCCCAGGTAAAAGGTTCAGAGGAACGGAGGCCATCAGGGTATCCGCGAAGGACGGTCAGTCCTACGCGGATATCCTGAAGGACATGAAAGCGGGGGTCAGGCCCGAAGAGACGAAAACGGAGATTCTGTCAATTCGAAGAACCAGAAGGGATGAAATCCTTCTGGTTCTGAAGAAGGGGCAGGATCTGTCTGGTTTCAGAGGTGCCCTGGCCACCGCTCTCGAAGGAAAGGCGGAGGTGAAGACGCTGGTCTCGACGAGGTCGGTAGAAATACTGGACCTCGACGAGACCATCGTCGACACAGAAGTTGTTGAGGCAGTCCGGGTAACACTGGGCAAGCCAAACCTAGATGTGCCATGCCAAGTCTTCACTCGGTATGGTCATAACAAGATGGCGATTCTGCGACTCCTGGAAACGGACGCAGAATCCCTTCTTGGGACCGGAAGAGTGAAGATTGGCTGGGTCAATTGCAGAGTCCGTGCCAGGTTGGAAGTAGAGAGGTGCTATAGATGCCTCTGCTACGGCCACCTGGCCGGAGGATGCACTGGCCCAGACAGGAAGGCTGCTTGCTGGAGGTGTGCCAGTCAAGACCACCGGAAGACGGGATGCAAAGGCGATGCCAAATGCATCACGTGTTCCGACAGTGGGATGACGGATCTGAAACACCTTCCAGGAAGCAGGGCTTGTCCAGTTTACTGGAAGTTGCTCCAGGACCTAAAGTCCCGAGCTAAGGTTTCTTCAAGTTAACCTCAGGAAAGGAAGAGTCGCGCAAGATCTCTTGATGCAGACTGCCAGAGAGAGAGGAGCTGATGTGCTGCTTTTCAGTGAGCAGTACAAGAAGCCGGGATTCTCTGTCTGGTTTGAGGATGCATCAAGAAGATCAGGTATACAGGTGTGTAACCCGGACATCACCATTGGTGACTTCCTGGAGACAGATAAGGGGTTTGTTTGGGTAGAGGTGGCAGGTGTACGTATATACAGCTGCTACTTCTCCCCAAACGATCCCTTTAAAAAATTCGATGCCGAGGTTCAAGCTCTTGAAGAAAGCGTTAGAGCTTTCGGCGGTGATGTCCTCATTGCGGGAGACTTCAATAGCAAGTCGCCGGAATGGGGAGAGAGCCGCTTAGACAGGAGAGGAACCTTGGTAGCGAATATGGTCGCAGCGAACGATCTAGTGGTGATGAACCGGGGTCAAAAGTTCACGTTCAGGCGCGGGGTATCAGGGTCAATTAACGACTTGACAATCGCGTCGCCCCGCGTGGCTCGTAGAATAAGAGAGTGGAGCGTTCTGGACGAGACGACCATGAGCGACCACCAGTACATTGAGTTTATAGTCTCTGAGAAAAATCTGGGAGGGAACAATAGACTGCAAGGTGGCAGCAAGAAGCCCTCCTGGAATCTCAGAAGACTAAATAGAGAGAGATTGGCGGAGTCTCTAGCCGAGTCTCGGTCTATTCAGGAACTCGGTTGGACGACGAAGCCAGTCACTCTAGAAGAAAAAGTGCGTGAGGCGAGGCGAGTTATTATCGCGGCTTGCAGGAACTCAATGCCTCGCCGGCAGAAAAGAAAAGCTAAGAAAGCTCTGTACTGGTGGAATGACGAGTTAGCCCGCCTAAGAAGAGAATGCCATGCAGCGAGGAGGAAGTATACCCATTCTAAGGGAGACCTCCTGCTGCAAGAAGAGTGGCATAAAGCCAGGCAGATCTTCAAGCGGGCTATAAGGAGTAGCCAAAGAAAGTGTTGGAAGGACCTGATCGGAGAAGCGGAAAATGACCCATGAGGGTTGGCCTTTAGAGTAGTTTCTAAGAAATTAGTTTCGGGGCAAAAAACCTCCGGTCTGGACAATCCGATTTGGGTCCGAAAAATCATACGTGCTTTGTTCCCCCATGTGGAATCTGGCCCCCGAGAGGACTATACTCACTGTGTAGTACAGAGGGAAGAACTCTTCACACTTGAAGAGCTTAAAAAGGTGGCAAAGACGTTGAAAAATGGCAAAGCGCCAGGCAATGATGGAATACCCAACGAGATTCTTAAAGAAGTTATCGCTGTGTATCCGGAGCTACTTCTCGACGTCTTTAATACATGTCTGGAGTGTGGAAGGTTTTTCAGTGACTGGAAAACACAGAAGTTGGTCCTCCTTAGGAAGGGGGATAAACCTCTAGATAAAGTCTCATCGTTTAGACCAATTTGTTTATTGGACACGATGGGTAAACTTCTAGAGGGAATGATTCTGGAGAGACTACAGAGAATCCTGGTAGGCGAAAGTAGCTTATCCGAAAACCAGTTTGGCTTTAGAAAGGGCCGGTCAACGGTAGACGCGATTTTAGCGGTTGTTGAAAAGGCAAATAAAGTCAAATCAGGGAAGAAGAAGGGATTTTGCGCACTCGTAGCCATAGACATACGGAACGCGTTCAATTCCGCGAGATGGGATATTAGTATTGAGGCGATGAAACGTAAAGGGGTGCCAACCTATCTGTTGCGAATGATAGATGACTATCTTAGCGACAGATGGGTTGTATACGAGAGCGATGCATGTCATATCAAAGAAGAGATGACATGCGGAGCTCCCCAAGGATCGAAGGTGGGTCCAACCATATGGAACGTCATGTATGACGGTTTCCTTGGGTTGGACTTACCGGAAGATACGTTTCTAACCGGGTTCGCGGATGACGTGCTTTTAGTATGCTGTGCGGACGAGATAAATCTTTTACAGATAAAACTCGATGATAGTCTGCGACGAATAGGGTTTTGGTTGGACCGACATGCCCTGAAAATGGCTGTCGAGAAAACCGAGGCTCTGCTCGTCACAGACCGGAGAGACTTCCGATTCCCGCGGTTGGAAATTGGAGGATCTGTAGTTTCATGGGGGACAAAATTGAAGTACCTGGGAGTGACGTTGGACAAACGTTTGAGTTTCGGACAACATATTAACATCTCGTCACTCCAAGCCACCGAATGCATGGGAAACCTTTCGAGGATGATGCCCAATATCGGTGGCCCCAGGGAAAAGAAACGTAGACTAGTGGCGACTGTGGTTCAATCAAAGCAGCTTTATGCTGCCCCTGTTTGGGCTTCGGCCCTAAAGTTCCACAGCATCTCTGACAAGCTCCTCGCGGTCCAGAGAGACCCGGCACGGAGAATTGTGTCAGCCTTCAGAACGGTGTCTACTTGCGCTGTTCTGGTACTCGCTGGATTACCGCCAATAGATTTATTGGCGATGGAAAGGAAGGAGATCTTCCATCTTAACAAAGATCTGGCGGGTACTTCAGAGCATAGCGATAGACTCAAAGCGATAATACGCCGAGAGTCCAGAAGTAGACTCGTTCAGAAATGGCAGGAGAGATGGGATGGGGAATCTAAAGGTAGGTGGACCTACCGCCTGATTCCCCTCCTCGCCACATGGTTAGATAGGAAGCACGGTGAAGTTGGCTACTACCTTACACAAGCGTTGTCAGGTCATGGATGTTTCGGACAGTATTTTTGTCGATTTAAAATAGAAGCAGAAGCGAGATGTGTGTATTGCAACGGTTCGGGCGTCGACGAAGCAATACACACTGAGGACGCGGAGCACACGCTCTTTTTCTGCGGGCACTGGCGTGAACTTAGGTTAGCCATGTTCTCGGCTGTGGGCACTGAAGTCACACCCGAGAACATGGTTTCTATTATGTTGCAGAGCGCGGACTCTTGGAGGAGCGTCGAGTCCTTCATTACAACCGTAATGAGGACGAAGGAGGACGACAGGAGGAGGTTAACATGGAGAAATCCTGCTGCTCGGCAGGGTGTGCGCGCGGGACGGGGGAAACCTTAACTGGATCTCCCTCTTCTAGCGCTAGCACTCAGTTAAGGATTTAGGACCGAGAGCAACGGTAAGGAGACTTCCACTGGCGATGTATAAAGCTAACAGCAGTTCCGCCAGTGGAGTTTAAGTCTCAAAAAGGGTGTGGTTTTTAGTGGGTCGACCAGAACAAGAGCGGTCATCCCCACATAACCTAGGAGTACGGGCTCCAGGTATCTGACTTGGAAGTAGGCCTCCAAGGTTATGCAGATTTTCCACTTCCCTCGTAAAATAAAAAAAAAATTAAATAAATTCTGTGAAATAAAGATTCTAATAAATAAAAATTCTCATATTTATAAATTCGGTGAACAAGAGAATCTGCTATATAAATATTTAGCTAAATAGAATTTTTCTTAAATAAAAATTCTTTAGTATTAAAATTCTATTAAAAATATAAATTCTAACTCATAGAAGTTAAAAAAATGAAATCGACATTTTCATAATTTTTATTATCTTAATTTCTAACTTTTCACAAAATACACATAGAAAGTTGTAGTTTTTCCTAATTTATTTATGCACAATTTAAGCATATGTAATACTTTAGAAAAATTGCAAATTTGTAAAAAGAACTGCAACATTCTAGGATCATTTTGTAAGAAGTTACTAATTAACCACCATTGTTTATTTAAAAAGTATTTAAATAATAATTAGATTTTTATTCTTTATCAATTTTCATATAATGTTCAGTAAATTGCAAAATTAGAAAAAAATTGCAACTCTCTAGGTGCATTTTGTAAAAAGTTACTAATTAATTAACTGTGACAGTCCCCGAGAGAAGGGACCTTAGCTCACCAAAACGAATTTCACAGGGCAAGCGTTTGAAGAAGAAGCAGAAACGCGGAACTCGAAGAGTGGGGCGGAACTTCTGAAAAGTCCCCCCACCACACTAACACAACGTTGTGTTTCTGTATACGTGAGCTTCGTCTACTTCGTGTATCTTCGGGTCTCACGTACGCGAAGCTCACGTACGCGAGAGTATAGTTGTGTAAGTAAAGTAGTGGGGCTGATTTCTTGAGTGCCACAATCCGCCTCGAAATGCGCTTGACATACCTATCTTCAAAATGTTATTGTATCAAAAGCAATTATCCTAATCAGTTTTTGACTTTTGCATGTGAAAAAGCAATTCAAAATCTATCATTTACCATATAAAACTCAATATTGACCTCTGGTGAGCTAAGGTCCCTTCTCTCGGGGACTGTCACAACTAATTAATTAATTGCAAAATTAAGAAAAAACTGCAACTTTCTAGCTGCATTTTGTAAAAAGTTACGAATTAACAACAATTGTTTATTGAAAATTTAATTCACCCTTGTAACTTTCGGTAGACTCATCCATACATTAATAAATGTTATAAATAAACAGTAAAAAATGTAAAAAATAAAATTTTTTTTCGTAAGTACATAATCCTTCACAGCAGTTAATCTTTACTAAAAATTTCGTAAAGATTTCCTTGAAATCTTGGGGATATTTAATTGCAAAGTTTAATGAAAGTTGCATAAAAATTTAAATGTCCCACCAAAATAAATATTTGGCGAAATTTGAAAATTGAAATTTTTAGGAAATGTTTGTCGCAAAAATTGAGTAAAAGTTTTAATGAAATTTTCAGGAAATGTTTGTCGCGAAAATTGAGTAAAAATTTAAATGAAATTTTCAGGAAATGTTCGTCGCAAAAATTGACTGAACATTTAAATTAAATATTCATTAAAAATTTATAGCGAAAGTTGAGTGAAAATGTAATTTAAATATTCAGTCAATTTTTGTGACGAACATGTTGGACGGAAATATCCGTAAAAAATACAAAAATAATATTTAAGAAGTATTAATATTATTATTATTAATAATAATATTAATAATAATAATAATAATAGATAGATAGATAGATTTTTATTATTATTATCAATGAAAAAAATTTACTATCTGGGAATAAAAATAAAATAAATAACATACAAACATTGTTGCTCTGCTTTGATGCTTTGTTTCACATTGAATCAAGCACTGCATGCTTGTTGAGCAAGAACTTTTGATAACAAATTGGAGAGTACTGGGGATTGAACCTACGTTCGCCGCGCGCTAGCTAAAGACCCTAACCACTACACTACAGATATCTGGCTGAGAAAAAAAAATCTTCCACAGGCTCTGCAACTTGCTGATAGAAAAGTAATCTTACTTATCAACCTAAAAGGGCGGGCTCATTTAAAAAGGTTTTCACGGAGATATTTGAATATTCTGAATATTCACATTGCAGGTGAATATAAAAATTAAAAGTGAATCGAAATAATACTGTCAAATCATGACTGAAGGTCATGTGAAAAGGTTATTATATAATTAATTATTTTTTTAAATATTATCTATTAATTAAAAATTCACAAATTTTCGAGAATTAATTTTAAAATTTTTTATTTATTAATAAACAATTATATTAGTATTGTTAAAGACAAGAAAAAGCGTTTTAAAAATAGTTATGAAAATAATTTCAATATATTAAAATAAGAAATGAAAGTGAACACAAAAATTCTATTTTTTAAACATTTAAATCAAAATTATTATTCAAAAATTATTTATTATAATTAAAAATGTATTAATTAATGAAAAATTAATTTTTAAATATTTTATTTTTTGTAAAAGATTGTGTCCTTTGCAAAATGGTTTTTAAAGTTGAAATAAAATTTTTTAAAAATTAATATTTCGATTCGAAATAAAATTGACTAAATAGACAGAAAAAAATGCTTGTAATATATTTATTTGTGACAATTTGTAAAATTTAATTATTTTCAAAATGTTGAATTACACTTCTTTAAAAATTCGTTTTTTTTTAAATTTTACTAAAATTAATTAAAAATTTATTATTTTTGAAAATTCAATTATTTTGAAAAAAATTGAATTAAAATATTTTTTAAAATCTAATTTTTTTAAATACCTACTTTAAATAAAAAATTTTTAAATACATACAAAAAAATTATATTACAGTAAAACCCCGTTTATCCGAGCTCGCTTTATCCGAGGTCTCGATTATTCGAGGTGGTGTCCAAGTAGTAAATTCTGCATTTTGTGAGTCTAGTCCTAGTCATCCGAGTTAATTTTAATTTTTTTATAAATATGAGTTTATTTTCAATAAATTTAAATTGTTTAAATTATTATGATATATATACAATATTATTTTCCCGTTTGTAATAAATAATAATTGCTTAAACAATAATAATGTTAAATTGTAATAACAATTCGGATTATCCGAGTTTTCGCCTTATCCGAGGTAGGTCCGGTCCACATTAGCTCGGATAACCGGAGTCCTACTGTACTTAGAAATAGGATAAGTAAATTAAACAATTAATATAAACACATTTATTACAAAAATTTAAGTAAACACAAAAACATAAAATATAATTCTGTTTGACAGAAATAAATGTTAACTGACAAAAGAAATGAGGGGCACTACCACATCTACGCGATTTTTAAAAAAAAATTTTTACAACAGAATTTATTCTTTTTATTAATTTGAAACGTTTCACATATAAAAGAAGAGGTTTTAAACTATAAAAAACCATTTAGTTTTCTTTTTTTCGATGGAATAATGGCCGCCTGAAATTATCACTTCGTGTGACATGATATATAAAATACAGGACAATTACACAGGCACACAAAAAAAACAAGTTGTCTGTTTCTTAAACTAGACATATATTTCCTATAGTATTTTGGCCCGCTGAAACCGAATCTGAGCTCAGAATTGCTCCATTCCCTCAGTTTTTTTTAAATCGATCAAAACCACCCTTAAACGGACAAATTCACACTTCGGAGATAAAAAATAAATCAACTTATTTTTTAAAAAAACCGAATTTTACATCTACGAAACTTTGCTCCACTAACTCAAAAACAAAGTCAGCATTGATCCATCACCCTCTGAATTTTTTTAAATCGGAAAAACTACCCCTAATCTGAAGAATCAAATTCAGGAGGTAAAAGAATAAAATAACTGATTAAAAATTTTATAACCAGGTATTTTTACTCCATCAAGGCAGAAACAAAGCCAGAAATGCTCCCTCACCCTCTAAAGTTTTTTTAAATCGAAAAATCCACCCTAAAATAGAAAAATTTAAATTTAATGAGTAAAAAATATTATATTACCGGTTTTTTTAAAAACAGAACCTTACATGTATGTAGTTTTGCTCTACTAACTCAAAAAAATAAAGCCAGCATTGATCCATCACCCTCTGAATTTTTTTAATCAAAAAAACTACCCTTAATCTGAAGAATCAAACTTAGGAGGTAAAACAATAAAATAACTGATTAAAAAAGTTTATAACCATGTATTTTTACTCCAGCAATGCGGAAACAAAGCCAGAAATGCTCCCTCATTCTCTAAAATTTTTTTAAATCGAAAAAACCACCAAAGAATCAAACTTAGGAGGTAATACAATATAATTATATTGTATTACCTCCTAAGTTTGATTCTTTGGTGGAAGGGTAGTTTTTTCGATTAAAAAAATTTAGAGGTTGATGGAACAATGTTGGCTTTATTTTTTTGAGTTAGAAGAGCAAAACTACATACATGTAAGGTTCTGTTTTTAAAAAAACCGGTAATTTAATATTTTTTACTTATTAAATTTGAATTTTTCTATTTAAGGGTGGATTTTTCGATTTAAAAAAAATTTAGAGGGTGAGGGAGCAGTTCTGGCTTTGTTTCTGCTTTGCTGGAGTAAAAATACCTGGTTATTTAAATTTTTTTAATCAGTTATTTTATTGTTTTACCGCCTGAATTTGATTCTTCAGATTAGGGGTAGTTATTTCGATTTAAAAAAATTCAACCAGTAAGGAACAGAGTTCTGTATTTGTTACATAACTAAATTACGTAACAGGGATAAAAAAAATATTATGAGGCATTTTTTGTCAACGCGGACACCCCCCTCTCGCCCAAATTCTTTTCATTTTAAATTCATGTTTAATGGCTTAAATTTTAGTTAAAGGAATATACTTTTGAAATCTGAGTGGCATATTTCCAAATACAAAGGGCTAAAAAGGCCTCAAGCATTACTTTTTGGATTGTTCAAAATGAATTAGAGTAACTTTTTATTGGTAAATTTAAAGAATAACCTTTATATTGGATCCTATATTTTGTTTTTGGATATTTGCCACTCAGATTTCAAAAGTATATTCCTTTAACTAAAATTTAAGCCATTAAACATTAATTTAAAATGAAAAGAATTTGGGCGAGAGGGGTGTCCGCGTTGACAAAGAATGCCTCTATATATATATATGTGTTACGTAAACGTATCACAGTGTAGGAACAAAAATCTATATTTGTGACATAACATTGTTTCAGTATGAATATGTATCATAGTTCTTTAAATGAGAAGAACAGTAACTTATTTTAATACCAAAATGGATTAAAATAAGAAGCGTTGCAGCTTATTTTAATACCTTTTAGTTTTCTGTGAATGTAACAACGATCTAGTGTTGTTATACATGTTGTCCCGAAATTTCCAAGACATTTGGGTATTTTGTAACGCTCTTATTTTTGAGAAAAAGAAACTTAAATGAAAGATTGTTCAGAATAACAAAATCAAATTGCACATTTTAACATATTTTGCTATTCTGAACAAATTTTTAAATTTTTTTGTCAAAAAGGCTATTATTACGAGATATCCAGACATCCCTATAATTTTAGGACAACCTGTACTATTGTGGTGCATAATAAAGTTGTTATTAAGTTATCATAATATAGAACAGTTCTGTCACTCTTTTGTAACAATGTTCTAGAATTCAATGACAATGAGGTTATATAACAGATTCGTAACCAACTTGTAACAACTGTTCTGTAAAACTGTGACATCACTGTTATAGAACATTTATAGAACGTGTTTGCTGGGTAGGCTTTGGCTTAAGGCTTGAGTTTGACTCAAGACTTGAGTTTGGCTCGTGGCTTGGCTTTGGCTTAAGGCTCACGTATGGCTCAAGGCTTAAGTTTGGCTCGAGGCTCACGTTAGGCTCAAGACTTGAGTTTGGCTCGAGGCTCAAGTATGGCTCAAGGCTGAAGTTTGGCCAAACTTAAGCCTTGAGCCATACATGAGCCTCGAGCCAAACTCAAGCCTTGATACATACATGAGCCTCGAGCCAAACTTAAGCCTTGAGCCTAACGTGAGCCTCGAGCCAAACTTAAGCCTTGAGCCATACGTGAGCCTCGAGCCAAACCTGAGCCTTGAGCCAAACATGAGCCTTGAGCGAAACATGAGCCTCGAGCCAAGGCCAAGCCTCGAGCCAAACTCAAGTCTTGAGTCAAACTCAAGCCTTAAGCCAAAGCCTAGCCATGAGCCTAAAACTTAGTTTTTTTGTCACTTTTTAAGCTTTCAACATGGTGTAGCTCAGAAGGACTTAATTCTTGGAGGTTTTGACCTGAATATTTTTTGTTCAGGAGGTGATAATCTACAAAACTGCAAAGTTTAAAAAAATTTGACCGAAAATTTTTTTCCCCTATAGCGTGTGCGGGGTCCTTTGATAAAAATTGATCATCAACTCCAATCGCGCTTACATTTTTTCCCTGTATTTTTCACGCAATAATAAAGTTTTGCAGCAAATATGAACAGTTTGGGTTGAATATTATGTGTGCTAGGGAGAATAAATAATTTTTTTCGAAATTTTTGATTTGTCCTTGACAACTCTATGTAAATTGATCTGAATCAAGTTCGATATATTTTTGCTGTAATTTTCACGTTAAAATACGTAAGTGTGCCAAATTTAAGCTCTTTATGTCAAAAGTTGTGGCTGCTAGAGGGGGGGTACATAGTCATTTTTCGTAAAAATTCATGGTTTTTCCTTGACAACGCTATGATAATAATCAATTTCTATTAGGTTTGCTATATTTTTCCTGTAATCTATACGCGAAAATACATATGTGTGCCAAATTTCAGCCCTCTAGATAAATTCGTGTGGCCGCTAGTGGAGGGGTACACGATTTCAAAAAAACGATATTAATACTTCTTAAATATTATTTTTGTATTTTTTACAGATATTTCCGTCCAACATGTTCGTCACAAAAATTGACTGAATATTTAAATTACATTTTCACTCAACTTTCGCTATAAATTTTTAATGAATATTTAATTTAAATGTTCAGTCAGTTTTCGCGACGAACATTTCCTGAAAATTTCATTTAAATTTTTACTCAATTTTTGCGACGAACATTTCCTGAAAATTTCATTTAAATTTTTAGTCAACTTTTACGCCAAATATTTATTTTGGTGGGACATTTAAATCTTTATACAATTTTCATTAAATTTGGCAATTAAATATCCCCAAGATTTCAAGGAAATATTTACGAAATTTTTAGTAAAGATTGGCTGCTGTGGGGGAAGGTTTTGTTGATGAATTAAAATTGTTAAAAATTGATAGTTGAATGAAAAATATGTTACTTACCATTTATTTTTCCGCTGTTTTCATCGTTTGTTAAATAATGATTGATAAACTGGAAACTACATTCTAATTTTTTTTATAAATTTCTTCAGTTATAAGGTCCTCTCAGATTCCGGGTTGCAATCGTTTGCATGCTCTTAAATAATTTCTTCTACCGTCTGTTCTGTTGTATTCAACATCTATTATTATTTTTTGAAATTCTTCTTTATTAAGAAAAATTTCTGTTTCCCACTTGTTTTCTTCTAAATTTGAGTCTATCGCGGAATCGTCCAAGCTATCACACAAACTAATTTCATTACTATCACTTTCTTCACTTTCATTTGTAACTTTTTTTAAAAAATTTTTTCGCATAATTTTGAATAGAGCGATCGACCAGTTAGTCGACTGTCTAATCCCTCTGAAAGTTTTTTCCAAATATAATTATTTTTACTTATTATTTTACCATTATATAATATTAATTCATTTTTTCTTTTTTTAAAAACGTTTAAAAGATCATCTTCAGCCACCCTGCGCTTTCTTTCCGGTTTCGATTCCATTTTTATCTTTCTGAATCGCGAACTGAATTTGAATAAAAATTAATATTTTTTGGCAATTTTAGCAACCTGTGAAGCTCAGGGGACGTCAAAGTGGGAAGGCAGCCAATAAGAGACGAGACACTTTTCTCGGATAATTACTTTCGTCGAATTCTAGTTTCTACGAAACGTACAGAATATAAACACTTTTTTCTGAGCATGGAAATTTGATTAAAATAAAAATAATAAAATAAAGAAACAAATTTTCGATCGCTATATTTATTTATTTATTTATGTGCAATATTTTATACTATGGAAATATTCTTATCGAAAAACATTTTTGAAAAAATTGAAAAATTCTCCAATCGTGATCGACTTTCTTTTTCTAATAATTCTAACGATTCCGAGTTAAAATATAATCATCAACGACTAAAATGCTGGTAAAATATAGTTAAATATTAAAAAGTAGACAATATAAATTTTAATATTATTATTATTATTATTAAAAGAAGTTTAAAATTTGAGTTTTCTTAAAAATAAAAATAACAATTAGTTTATGTATCGCAAGATATGAACGTTTGAGTGAAAAAAATTTGTTTATCACAGTTTTGAGTTCAAAACGTAATTATAAAATATTCCTTTGCATATTAAAAAATAATTTAATGAAGTTTTAACATACTAATTATTGGTAAATAAATAAACAAAAAAATAATTAAACTTGACTAATTATAATCAGAAAATAACTAATTTTTGGTAAATAAATAAAAAAATAATTAAACTTGACTAATTATAATCAGAAAATAACTAATTTTTGGTAAATAAATAAAAAAATAATTAAACTTGACTAATTATTAGTGGAAAATGACTAAACAAGTAGTAAATTTCTACCAATTTTTAGTAAGTAAATAATTTAAGAAGATTATTAGACTATACTAATTATTAGTTGAAAATCACTAACTATTGTTGAATAAATAAGTTTAGAAAAGAGTTAAATTTGTCGAATTATTAGTAGAAATTATCTAAATAAGTAATAAATTCCAACTAATGAATAGTAAATAAATAATTAAGAAAATAGTCAAACTTGACTAATTATAATCAGTATATAACTAATTATTGGTAAATAAATAAATAAAAAAATAATTAAACTTGACTAATTATTAGTGAAAAATGACTAAACAAGTAGTAAATTTCAACTAATTTTTAGTAAATAAATGACTGTAAGAAAATAGTCAGACTGTACTGATTGATTGATAAGAATAATTAAAATTCCTATTCTATGGCAGTAGTAACAAGCTAAAACAGAAAAACCTTGTATCGAGCATATTCCAGTACTGGTTGATTACTGGTTAGTATAATTGTGCCCGTACCTGCTTGAGTAATTCCAGTACTTAGCCAGTATTAAAATCCAGTACTGTACCAGTACTATAAAACCAGTTCACAAAAGCGTTATCATCCCAGTCATATTGTCAGTATTGATCCAGTATCGGCGGCCAGTATTCGCAGTTGTAAATTTTTACTTGGGTGGGTGCTAGATTCAGATTTATTTTTCCAATACATACATTTTGAAACGAAAATTGAATGTAATGAATTATGATGTGAAAATAATAAAAATAACGTTTTAGCCAGTTTTTGCATTTTTCGGCCCTGAGCCCTTATTAGCCCTTTAATAAATGAAAGGTTTGTAGGGAAATCGAGAGCCGAAAATGAGCCGAAATTAATGGCGTTTAGAAAATTGACGTAAGTTTCTTTTTAAGCGTTTTCTGATCTGGTTCTGCTGGCTATAAGTAAAGCTGGTAGAACCATGCATATTTTTAAAAAAATCAAGAGCCGAAAATTCGGCAATAGGGCATTAAATGAGCCCTAAATGTTCTAATATGTCCCACAGTGGTATAATCATTTGGTTCTGTCAGGTTTACGTAGCTTAGTAAGGAGCTTTTGTTCTTTAGACTCTGGTGGCTTCAAGCGTTCAGGGCAAAACAGAAAATCGCTATGTTCATCATGCAATTCCTCGGGGTAATCTAGGTCGACTTCTAAAATAAAGCCAATTGGCCCATCATCATCTGGAACATTGAAATCAAAACTGTCATCAAAATTATTTTCCCACTTGAAACCACCATAGGTAAGCGATTGAATCATGACCCAGCCATACAGGCTGTTTGGGTCAAAGTATACGATATAAGACGTATCATCCTTTTTATTATAAATCGTCATGTATGGATTATTAGCTTTCGCGTAACGATTACAACACTGACTCACCCCACCTCTTATTCCTTGTTCAATGAAAATTACCATGTCAATGTTTGTGAGGAGCTCTAACCTTATATTCGTATACTTTAACATCGCATCCCATTAGAACACAACATCGCAACGCAGGCAAAAAATGTCGGTAAAAGATTCCTACCTTACCGACCTCGGTCGGTAAGTGCGCCCGTGCTCTCATTATATCATAGAGATATAAGAATAGAGGACGCGAGAGGCTTGAAAACGCATTAGGTTGATAAAAAGAGTCAGATAGTGTACTTAACGTCCCCTCTTCTGCCTTTGTTTCTTAACGCCTGCGCGCTGATGCGTTTTGATAGAAACAGCTGGTTCTGTTGTCTGTCTGTTGCAGTTTCTTTCCAATTGAGTTTTATTATTTTCGTATGATTTTTTTCGGTTTTAAATGTTTAATGTGTCGCAACTTATGTGTAATATGTAGTAAATAAAATGACGAGAAAGTGCATCATTTGTCGGGAGAAACCCAGCGAGGTTAGCAGTCGGACTTCTCATAGGTAAATTTTATGTTTGACATGTATATTCCTAACCTCAAAATTGCATTGTTTCTTTTTATTGTTTCATGTATTTATATTAATTATCAATGAAAATAAAATTTTTAATGAATGAATGAATTAAATTATTTAAAATGAATTAAAATTAAAATTACTTTTTTTCATGGAATAAATATAGGGTAACGGCACCAGTGAAAGAACATTTAAGGAAATGCATACTTTTATCATTTATTATTTTTGAATGCAGTTATTAAAAATTTTTTTACCAATTTTTTTTCGATAGCTAATTAAGTGTAGAATGCGAAGGTTATATTTAATTTTCATAAATATAAGATGTTAATTAAAATTTTAATTAATAAGTAAAACATACCTATTTCACCAGTGAAAGAACAAATTGTCTAATGAAAGAATTTTCTGCATCCAGTGAAAGAACGATGTGAAATATATATTTAAAATATATGTAAAAAATATATTAAAACAAAGATAAAGTAATAAAATGTTTGTAATGTACTAAAATAAAGGTAAATTAATGATAATTATGAATATTTTTTAACTAAGTTTGCAGAATCTTATTTTTAATTGAAAATGCATTTATAACCTACAATCAATCATCCTAACTGATTTTCAAAAAAATCAAAATATGTCAAAAAAAAAAAATTTTTTTTTATGTCTAAATATTTTTTTTCTAATTCTATACATAAAAAGGCACATTTTTCTTTTCAACAATTTTTTTCAAAAATCAATCGTTCTTGAATTATGACTAGTTGAAAAAAGTGCAGTTTTTTTAAACAATTGTCCATATCTTTGTTACAAATTATCGTATTAAAGTTTACAAGGAATCATTTTAAAGGTGATAAAATTAGCTTTCAAATGGCTTATCAACGATTAAAATGTGATGACTGGTTTAAAAACTGCAGCGATTTTAAAATTACAAAAAAAACCGGAAATTTTGGATTTTTATTTTGAGCAATTAAACAATAAAATTTTTTTTTTTTAATGTCTGTTTTAGATATCATAAAAGTAGAAGATATAAGCTTTCAAAAAAGTCCTCACTCATTATTATATCTTTATTAGCAACCGAAATATAAAACTTTTCGCCAAGCGTAAAATTCTCAAAGGTGGGCAAAATCTGCTGAGCGGCACTGTACGCCTCAAGCACGAAGGGACTATGATCAATGATAAAAACCGAAAAATTTGTATGCAGAATAATAAAGTCACCATTTTCAGTGGACAGTAATTTCTCCGAATTAAACGTTTCCACACTTTTTATATTTCATGAAGATTTTTTCTTAGATTTAAGTAAATCGAAATATTATTTATTTATATTTATGCTGCGTTTCATGTTATAATTATTTATATGTATATAAATAAACATTTGTATGAAAGAAATGTTTCATTATAAGAAGGTTTATTCAAAATTTGATTTCCTTATAACTTATTTCCTCCATGTATGTACATTATTTGAAATACATGTGAAATACGCGCGTCGTTCAATGCGCATGCGTTAAGAAACAAAGGTTCCACCTATGGAATTCGAGGCGACTCGCGTCCTCTATTCTTATATCACTATGTATTATATATTACCTTAAATTTTTCCATTTAAAAAATTTTTTTATTAAAAAAAAATTTTGGAACAAAGACGTTAAATTTATTTTTGGGTATTTATAAAAATACTTTCGTCATTTTTGAGAGATTAATGTGATAAATAAGCCTACCAAATTTTATCCAAATCCATTAAAACCTGTTAAAGATATCGTGTTCACAAAAGCGATCCAAACACACATACAAACATACACACATCCGGACAGTTGATCAGGATCTCATATAACATGTTTTTATATAGAGGAAAATTTGTTTTCACCATGTTTAAAAATTTTATAATCGAAAGGACTACAAAGCTTCCTCCACGAGGAAGCAAAATGCTTCAAGTATATTAAACAGTTGGATTGATTAATGTTTAATTCAAACAATTTATTTTTTAATCAAGTTGAAACAGGTATCTACTTCTATTAATCTTTCCATTTTCTTGGATCAAGACTATGAGTGTTAGATTAAGCAAAAAGTTCTTTTGAAGGAAACAACAAAACGTTTAGACCCAAGAAAATAAAATACTCAACGTAAATCACTTGACATGAGAAAATAATATTCTTGACTCAATACTTTTTCGGTTCTTGAAGCAGGTAGAACAGTTCGCTTGAAACAGTAAGATATATTTACTTGTACGAAATTCATATTTTGTTATTTTAAGAACATTGCTTAATGCTCAAAATTACTTGACTCAAGAAAATAAATTTCTTCCAATAAGAAAATATCGTCTTGTTTCAAGTAAAGTACCTCAAGTAAATGCATTTATTTAATTTAATTAACATTTTTTTTCAGTGTAATCATAAAACTTTTTTAATAAATTCTCTTTCCATCAAATATATAAATATAGCTTGACATTGCAACAAATGATTTACATTAAGTATTTTTGAAAAGACGTTTCTGAAACGTTTACACTGTATACATCTTGTCAGTTGTGAGGAACGATCACAGGGCGTTTCCAACACATGCACAAAAATATATATGTATATCCCACACGCGAAATCTCAGGGATATCCCGTGGGATGTCGCCCAGAACGGAAATTTGGATATCACTGGGGTATCCAAATTTCCATCCTTATGAGGGAATACTTAAAGAGATCTAGGGAATAACGATCTATGGCACAATTGAAAAGTTTGGTTATGAGCTTTCAAAAAACGTAAATTTTCATGAAATTGGTAATAAGTATATGTAAATTGTTATTTATTATACTCTTAAAAACTATTACTAATTCTATTAGTAACAATAATTCGCTTACAGCTATTATTAATTTAATAAAAAATTAACGTTTTTTAAAAAACCAAAACCAAACTTTTGAATTGTGCCATAGATCGTTATTCCGTAGAGCTCTTCATTAATAAAAGCAAAAGTGGGACAAATATCTAAGTCATTTTTACTGTTGATGAATACTTATCCCGTTTTTGCCCTGACAAAATTTTGTTTCATTCTTGACCGTAGGGCGTACTTTTGTTTCATTTTTCCGCATGAAAACAATTTAAACCCTTCTTTTCAAAGAATTTTATGTGAAAAAACTTTTTTTGGCATTGAAAGTTACATAAAAAATGTTACTTAAAATATACAAATTTCAACTCCCACTACTTTCTATAATTCTTTTTATATGAACTAATATTTTTAAAATTGGTTACTCTCGTATATATACCAGAGTAACAAATTAATCTACATATATATATATAAAGATAAAAAATTTACCAAAAGTTTAATCCACGTGTAAAAGTTCCCGGGAATTCACTCTCAGTAAATTCCAATATGAAATTCCTTTGGAAATTCTCGTTAGAAGTTCTCGTTGGAAGTTCCAGCTGTCAAATTGCTATTTGGATAGTTTATTTAATCATTTATCATGTATTTAATTTAATTTAGTTAGGGTTAGTTGGGGTAAATGGGGACAAAATCCTTATTTTTCACAAATAGTTTCTAAGAAAGATTTAAGAAAAAAGTTTACTTAAGTATATTACTGTATTAAGGGATGAAAAAACTTCAAAAAATTTGTAGTATAATAGTTGAACCAAATGAATTTGTTTTTAATTTTTTTTTTATTTCAGTATTTTGTCTCGCATTTAAAAAAACAGACTTAAAAATCATACAAAAATGGTTTTGAGTTTATTTGGTAAAATTAAAATATGCTTAAATAGAAATATGTTTGAATGAAAATGTAAACAAAAGAAATCTCTATTAAACATGCAAATATAATTAATTGAAAATTAGTTTTAAAGAAAATTTCGTCAAATAATTTTTAGGGTAGATGGTCACTTTTTCTAAAAAATATTTTCTAATCCTTTTTTTCTGAAAAAAAGCTTGTCTGCAAGCTATTATGGTATCTGGACAATTTCTTAGTGTTTGATTTTTAAAAAATTAGATTAAGTTTTTGATGGGATTTACCAGAAATGACCTGGTTATGTTTGCAATCAGTTGTGACTGATATTTAATTTTTCACAGAAAAAACTGGGTGTTGTTTTGACATTAAATTCGGTGTTAAAAATGTATGCAACAAATTTTATCCTGTTGGTATCATTTTGACACCAAAATTGGAGAAATTTCAATTTTACCTACTCTAAATGAAAAAAATTTCGCTTATTTAAGAGAAAATCAAATGTTTAATCTGAATTCAGGTTGCAATAATTTTATGGTTAGAACTGTTGTTGAATGCAATTAAATATCTAAAAAAGCGTTTATTTTACAACATTTATGTTTGTTTAATAAATTATTTTCAATATTCAGCATAATCTCATAATACTGATATAGAATTATATAAAAAAAACATTCCTGGAAAACTTTAAAAATTTTAATTGAAAATCTAATTTCTAATAACTGTCAAAATAAATGTACGTAATTACTTGAAGATAAATTTTTACGAAAATTGGTGAGAACTTTAAAAATTCTGCAGTATGTAAGTTTAATGATTTTATTTACAATAAGAAACTATTAATCGTTTCTTTAAAATTGTTTTTAATTTTTTGCTTTGAGATATGTACATTTATATATAAGATATTTGTACCAGAACAAATCCGCGTTCTTATATGTAAAAATTTTACATATGAATATATTATATTGTAATAATATATTTTAATAATACTTATGTATTATATATTCAAATTTTTACAAGAGTTATAAATAATTTTAATATTAAACATTACTTGTTTATAAAAATTCAAAAATAATTAATCACTAAACAATTTTCATAAGGTTATAAAAAATATCAAATTCAATTAAATAGAAGAGTAAGCAGAAAAATTTTTGTTTATTACTTAAATATTTATTATAAATATTGTTTACAAATATAAATATTAGTGAATATTTTAAATATTATTTTTAAATTTTTGTGGTTGGAGAGGTTAATGTTTGAAGTTGACGTTTTATATAAAAATTTGTAATGTTTGTTTATGTCAATTATAATTATACCAAACAAAGGTAAAATACAAAATTTACCCTTATATAAATTACCCTCCAAAAAAATTAGCTGCAACAAAAATAACACCATGTTTTCTCTGTGTTGTTCACATTTTTATTTAATTAAATTAGATTAAATAGATGATAAATTCATATCTTAATTATTATCTTTACACTTCATTATTTCACAACGAGCGTACACTTATAGAGTGTTGTTTTTTTACATTTGTCAGAAGTATTTTAGAATATTCTTGTATCATTTGGTTACCTTATTATACTTTCTATTTGTTAAGATTGGAACGTGACCAAAATAGATTCCTTCGATTTGCAGCTAGGCAATTGATTTTACCTTATAATTTTCACGATCACAATTATGATCACCTGCGTGTAAGATTAAATATATCAAACTTACGATCGAGAATTCTCTACTTCGATATGCTTTTCTTTGATAAATTACTACATGAACATATCAATTGTTCAATTTCCTTGTCTATGATTAACTTTTCTGTACCAACTAGAAGTTCTGGATATTTTTCCCTATTTAAAAGAATATATCATCGCACTAATTATGTAAACAACTCCATGATTACACAGGCCTGCGAAATTTGAACTTTCTTCAGTAACAAGAACCTGTGGTATTAATTCTCGTAGGTGTTTGCTCGCTGAATACGAATCTGATGTCTATTTAACCCTATCAGATAAGATTTTTTTCTAACCTTAAAAAATGACTTTATTTTCATATTAATTTAACAAAGGCCAGTTTTTCTAAATTCTTGTACCGCTGATACTTGGGTTCCGAGTCCCTGTATCGTAACACGTTTCCTACGTAGTTCTGTCATGACGGCATCAAAGCCGTTATCCAGGGACTTAGCCGTATAGCGGACAATCTCCGTTGCCCACCGTCACACAGTGTGTTATTTTTGCATTTTCATTTTCAAAACCTAATTTCTCTTGAAGAAATTGACCAAATTAAATGAACCTTAGAGCAAAATAAATCTACATAAATGTAGAATACAGGAAAATTATAGAGAATCCTTGATTTACTTTTTTGAGCTTCTGGGCGTTGAGTGAAGTTAAAATTTTTTATAAAAAATGACAAAATAGAGTATACAAATCTATAAACCATGGTAAAACTTAATAAAACAACTTTTTGTAAGCATGTGGGATTATTGAATATAAAATTAAAGTTCAAGTCTTGAAATTCAAAATGACGGACTAAATTACCAAAATTTTGAAAAACTTTCTGATTTGTTCAAAGTGCAGTATTCTAATGTTTTCGAGGTTGCCGAATCGAAATATGCTGGTAAAATTTAAAAATTCAAAATTGCATTATTACATATTTTATACTCAAAATTCAAATTTAAAGTTAGTAAAATATTTCTACGTTTAATTCTGAAGAATTTATGTTAGTTACATATTTGAAATTTGAATAAATTTGAGTATAAAAGTAATATATTTTAAAACATATTACAGTTGAAGATACATACGAAAGTGACACAAGTTCTCTAAGTGAGAATAAATGGATATTTAACGGAAGATTAAGGAGAAGTGAACAATTGTTTAGTTTAGTCGTTCTAATTGTTGAAATATATTTTAAAACAAATTGTGTTAGATGCTCTATTACTTTTATATGTGCAATTTAAGAGGGGTATGGTTAATTTGGTGTAAAAAAGGCACTTTTTTAATAATTTTTTCGGTGATATAAAGTGTGTTACTTTATTAACTTAATTTCCACATATTAATACAATATTTGAAGTATATTTTCATAAATTCTCATTGAAAAATATTGCAAATTCAACGAGTAGCAGTAAATCTCGTAAAAATGGAATTGCGGTGTTCAACGTAACTCGCAACAGAATCATCTAATTAAAAAAATTTTTTTGTTAAAGAAGATGTTTTTTGAAGTAACTACAAGAAGGTTTTTTTTTATTTTTCGCAGCACTTGAAAACCAAAAACGCGATTTTCGCTGAAAAAATCGATATATTTTTTACTGTATAATTAATAATTATTAAAAAAAGCTCTCGTAATGACCTAAGGAAGTTAGTCAAGAAGTACTGAGCCAAATTTTAAAACGATTGGTTTAGTAGATTTTGAGATTGTGGCATTTAGACACTTGTATTTAAAATCTATGTACAAAAGGGTTTCCTCAATAAACCCGTATAAGTTTTAAAATAAATAAATGATCCAAATAGCAATTTGACAGCTGGAACATCCAACGAGAATTTCCAACAGGAATTTTCTATTGGAATTTTCCGGGATCTTTTATGTGTAATACATTACATTAAAAAGTGAAAATTATTTTCCTTCAGCCAAAGTATCTAAAATAATAGTGTTTAAATTTTTATGTTATATTTCAATATTTCAAAAATGAAAAAAACTTAAAAAAATCTAAGATTAAATTATTTTTTGGTAGATTACTTTTAAGAATCTTAGGGTAAGAAAAAGGACTTTTACTCCGATAAAATAGAAAATTCAGCTCGTAAAACAATAAAGCATCCCCGTTTATTATAAGCTGTATGACAAATATTGCACCACTTCCGACGTCAAGCGGAAATTCCTAAATGGGACTGTTTCCTTTTCAATTGAATGATCACTAGGTACTATCAACAAATATCTGTCACTGTTCATCATCCAAAAAAATTTTATTTGCAATTTCAATGAAAACAGAAATTAAAAATTAAATCTTTTGTAAATTAAAAAAAAATTATTTACCTTTACTGCAAACACAGAAGATTTTTTTTTAATTTTCCACAGAATTTATAAAAAAGTTAACAACCTATCTATTATTTTTAGTGTTTTTGTTGTGCATAGTTTTGTTATGTTATGCAATTGAATGGATAAGGCAACTTGTGTTTAAGAGGTTTCAAATCAATATACAATGGATGAGGGATTTTTATTTTATTATTAAACTAGATATGGTTATGTATGTAATATATGAGGCAAAATTCCTAAAATGTCCGAACAAAAAATTAAAAGTTCTCGAATTTAATCCATACTTTTCTAAAATGTTGTTATTGTTGGTGAAAGTCTAAAAATCAATTATTATTGAATTTAATAAAATAGTTTTTGAATTACAATGTTTTTAATTTTTGACTTTAGAAAAAAAAAATTTTTTACAATGTACAATATTTATAAGTAGAATGCATAAAAGTTAACATATATATAATGATTTTTAAAGCTTTTTTGACGGGCTACATGCTGTTAATAAAATTTTTTTTTAAATAACATTTGACCTTGAAATTCAAGGTCAAAATGTTAATTTACGTTTATCTCAAAATCGGATTTTTTAAAATTATTTTTAACTATCTCAATGGAAAGCTTGACTAATTTCCTACAAAACTTGTAATTTTCAGAGTGGGATCTTTTAAAGCTTTTGAGATATTAATTAATTAATTAATGTTTATAACAAATGAAATATTTTACAAACGAATAAAGTTACCGTAATTCTGAAGTTAGCAATTAAAACTTAACGTAATTTCGCATCCAACGAGCCCTGTATGAAGTCTTTTGGATAAGTAGATTGTTAATAAACAATTAGTTAACATTGAAATTGTCCATTAACAATCTACTTATCCAAAAATTTTCATATAGGGCTCGTTGGATGCGGAATTAGTTTAACTTTCAATTGGTTAATTTAGATTTACGATCACTTTATTTGTTTGTAAGATATTTCATTTTTTATTATTATTTAACTAAAATTGAACAAAAATACTTCATATAGGGCTTTTGGATGCTTGTTGTTAGTAAAAAAATAAAATATTTTACAAACAAATAAAGTTATGGTAATTCTGAACTTACCAATTGAAAGTTAAGGTAATTCCGCATCTAACGAGCCCTATATGAAGTATTTTGGATAAGTAGATTGTTAATAAACAATTGCAATGTTAACTAATTGTTTATTAACAATCTACTTATCCAAAATACTTCATACAGGGCTCGTTAGATGCGGAATTACGTTAAGTTTTAATTGCTAACTTCAGAATTACGGTAACTTTATTCGTTTGTAAAATATTTCATTTGTTATAAACATTAATTAATTAATTAATTAATATTTCAAAAACTTTAAAAGATCCCACTCTAAAAATTACATGTTTTGTAGGAAATTAGTCAAACTTTCCATTGAGATAGTTAAAAATAATTTTGAAAAATCCGATTTTGAGATAAACGTAAATTAACATTTTGACCTTGAATTTCAAGGTCAAATGTTATTTAAAAAAAAAATTTCATTAACAGCGTGTAGCCCGTCAAAAAAGCTTTAAAAATCATTATATATATGTTAACGTTCATGCAATCTACTTATAAATATTGTACTCAAAGCTCAGCTTTGCCTCGCATTGAGTTCTTGCCACGCCGTTACACTTGTAATGAGCAAAACGCTCGTTTGGCCCCTTGTATCGAAACATACTATTTTGTAATTACCGTAAAATGAGGAAAAGTCATCGATTTTTTGAAGTTTTTCTTAAAAATCTATTAGAAAAACATAAAATACAACTTTAATACTTTAATCCCCTTCTTTAACCCTCTAGGTACGGGTGGGACTTGAGCGTCCCATAGATTTAAAAATAATTTTTGACAATTTTACTAAAGAAACAAATATCTAATAATTACAGTAGGTTTTAGTAGGCAAAGAAGATTGTTTCTGTACTATCGAAAATCGTTATTCAATTTTTTTAACATTAAAAATATTATAATTGCCAATACATTTCAAGGATAATTTGAATTGTTCAAGTTTGATGCGATAATGTTTTAAAAGAAAGTAAGTGTTAATAGTTTTTATAGTAAAATAATTACATATATTTTAAATTGATGATATTACAAATTAAATTTGTTCTTAGTAACTTTTTCTGGATTTTATTTAAAATAATTTGTATAATATATAAATCCCTGGTGGAATTTTCAAAACCAATAACTAAAAGCAGTGAATTTACAGTTTTTTTCAATTCCAACAATTTTCTTCAAATCTAAAGCATAAATTAGATAAATTAAATTCTTGTTTATTTTATGACAATTTATATTTTGGTAAATCATGTTTTCAAATCTATTAAATAAAAATGTAAAATGAACATTTGTATAAAAACACATATTTCACTAAAATTATCCACTGAATATGAATTAAACAAACGTCAAAGTAATGTTTCACGTTTATACTTACCAAAATAATCTTAATTAAAGGATTTTTTTTCTTACAAAACATAAAAAGTTAAACATTTGTTCATTTCATGAACATTTAGCTTCCTCATCATGATAAACACTTATATATTATTAGTTTTAAAAAATTCAATTTTTGTTAAAAATAAAAATATCGATCAATTTTGTAAATATTGGGAAAATGTAAAGTTTATATATATGAGAGATTCTTTTTCAATCGCCCCAGCCCAAAAAGTCAATGTTCTGGGATTGGCTTCATACTTTGGTAAATTGTTGTCCTATATGATAGTAATAAATCCCTAAAATATAAACTCATTAAAAAAATATTTGTAGAAAGTAGAGGGGGTTGAAGTTTCGACGTTAAGGGTAACATTGTCATATTCAAATCCGTATAACTATGACAAAAGTTAATGGATTTTAATTTATCTACAATGAATTGTAATGCATTTTTCACGTACTTTACAAAAATGTATACGAAATTAAAAAAAAAATTTCACCCCTTTTTTCAAACTCAACCCTTATTTTTCGATTTTCACCCCTTCGCACAGTGGTCGGAAATAGAAAATCATTTGCCAAAAATCTTCTTACATTAAAATCATATCTTTTTATAGTAAATAATGTGAAAAATGAACATTAAACATTTCATTAATAAATAATTCGAACAAAAAATAATATTTAAGTGAAAAATGATAATAAAAAATAGGAAATATTCGTAAATTATTAAAAATGATTAAACTTCCATAGAAATTATATTTCATTTGAACTTTTTTCAAGATTGGATACTTCTAAAGGCTTTAAAAGACTTAAAACATCTGGATGTAAATCACTATTCTTGCGTTTTGGAAGATGTCTTATTTCTGTGATCAATGGATCCGATGAAACTATCATTGAAGGAAAAACGTCTTCATTTGTGTTTTTTCTGGATGATTTTCTTGAATGATGCTCTCTGTTGGCCTTGAAAATTTTATTACATGCTTCCTGAGCTTCTTCGGAAAGTTGTCCAATAGGCAATATAGCGGTTTTAATAACTATGGAGCCATGAATTAATATTTTATGGTCTGCAGGAGGCATATAAAACCAAGGATATAATTTCACAAACAGTTTTGCAGTTTCTAAAGAATACTCATCAAAAGCTTGTTCATCAACGTCATGGCCACAAGAAATAGTACGTAATATCACAGAAAATCGATGTATAAGATTGCGATCAATTCCAGTGATATCTGACGACTTTTCTGGGTTTGAAAAAAATCTACGAGCAGTATTACCCTCATTCGTCGTCTCACTGCCACCAGGTTTTGGAAAATCAACTAGTAAACCCACTTCTTTCCTAAACAACTCTTGAATCTTCTTCTTTTTTTCTTCAACTTTTAACTTGTTCGCTTGCCCCCTTATTTGACATTTTTTAATTTCAAGTCTATAGGCCACGTGCAAAAGGCATTCGAAAAATCTTATCCATGCATGAAGTGTAGGCAAGCCAAATGACAGAGATGTACAGTCAATTACTTTGGTGCGAACAATGTCAATCTTATTCATTTCAGTCGGAAGAGCACCACAGATGTAGCATTTCTGAGAAGAAGTTGACGTTATGGCATTACACACCTTTCCATCTATCATTGTAAACAATAAATGATAAGCTAAGGCGATCTCTTCTCCATTAATATCATGCAAAGATGGGCGTAATTCGTGAATTTGTTGATCAATGAGTTCTTTTAATTTCAAAGTTTCTTCCGTAGTTTCTTTCCTAAAATAAAAAGCGATAGGTCTGCAATAATGAGTAGAAGATGGACGTGGATTCTGCCATAAAATTATTTTTTCTTTTGAATTTGGGTTACCTGATATTAATTGTAATGGTGCACAAGAAGCTAAAAACATATTCGCGTCAGAAGGATCATGATTATCAAATTTCTGTTTATATTTACTTTGACCAGAACTACCATCACAACCCCATTTGAAAATTAGATTTAAATTTTCTAATTTTTTATCTGAAACAGTTTGTAAAATCGAATTCTTACTTTGCATTAATCGCTGAGCAGTTTTGTCCAACAAACTTTGTAATTGTACTTCTTCACTTGTGTCAGTTATTTTGACTGTTTCAGAATCTGGATAGCATTGCTTTTTTGCTTTTAAAACCTCGTCATACGATGGAAATATATTGATATTTTTAGACTTTACTTTTCTTCTCATGATTAGATATTGTTCTTTTGATATAATTTTGCATCAGTAATAATTGAAAGAGCTTCTTCTGGAGTCAGTTTCACTTTTGATTCCTTTTGGGTTTCGTGTATTTTTGGGTTGCAAACGGATTCATTTGAATTTTCTTTGATAATTCTACTGGCGTCTTAATTTCCTCTTAACCTCAAAGTTACTTGAGCAGCAAGCAAAATCTGATTATCATCAATAGAAGAACGTAATTCTTCAACTTTTCTGTATTTAGTGCGAGTACTTGATTCACTAAAACTTAGTTTTGGACGATCTTTAGCTTGTGGTAATCCTTTTGACACTTTTACTGGAAGTATTGGATTAAAAAAATGAATTTCACTATCTAACCATTCAGTATTATTTTGTAAAAATCTTTCTATCGTTCTACTCGATTTTTGCCACCTTTTATAATAATCCGGAATGAAACGCGAAAAATTTCTCTGATTTTCTGAGTATTTATTGAATTCTTTGTCGCTTCCGCTAAATTCCAGTGAATCTTTTATGTAAGGAATTAGAAATTGACGCTGAAAGTTAAAATCATGAGAGGGTGAACTTCGTAGAACATTAACAAGTTCTTTTCTTTTAAACGATTTAAATGTTTCCTTTTCATCCATTACGAGATATTTTAATCTAAAATTGAATTTATAATAGTATTTAATTTTTTTGAAATATATTATTCTATTGCTCATGTTTTTTTTACAATTATTTGCTTTTATTATATTTTTTTTTACAAATAAACAGATACATATGATAAGAATCCATTATTTTGTTTATTAAACAAATAATTTTTTAACTTTAAAGTTAAATAAATATTGTAAAAATATTGTACTTACTTTCAAAATTTTTTAAAAAATCATCTCTGAACGAAAACTTTGGAAAGCGTAAATAAATATACTTTTGCGAAAACTTTGCAAGGTTTTCAGGTTATTAGTCGCATAAAACAATTGCGAGTCAGAGCAAGTTTCGTACAAAATATTTGGTTATAAAAACGTAAAAATGAAATAAAAAAATTTTTTTCTCGTAAATGGGCAGATCGGGGCAGCTAAATCAAAAATTAATTTAATGTTAAAAATTTCAAGATTATGTACATATTTAATTTTTTGCCGGGACATACCGGGACTTTTTCTAATCTCTAAAAGTATATGAGCGAACACAATGGAAAGATGTCCTGATATTTATTTATATTATCAGGTTTCAAAATTAATAAAATAACTAAACAAATTCAGTTTTGAATTATTAAATAATATAATTTTAAAATATTATTATGGTGATTCGTTTTAAATACTTTATAGAAGAAAAAAACCTTTCCAAAAGTAGGTAACATTTTCGTTCGAAATTTGCATTCTTAAAAACCTTACTTTTTCGCTTCATTTTAATTAGAAAAATAAAATAAAAAATTACAATTTGTATTAAATGTGATAGTTTGGAATACCAAAAATGTAATACAACATGAATTTAATTTTTTTTCCATAGTTTCAAAAAAAGACTTTTGGCAAATTATTCTTTTTTTCCGACCACTGTGCTTTGGGTAGTTTTTTTTTTAATTTTCGTTGGAAAGCTGAGGTTTTTTTCCATGAGCTATGTAAATATGAAAGTGGGACAACAATTATTTTGTGAGAAACAGAATATTAAAGTACGCGGTGCCGATAACGGGTATACCTGGAAATCATCTTCGAGGATTTAGGTAGGCACCGCCTACTTTAATATTATGTTTCTCACAAAATTATTGTTGTCCCACTTTCATATTTACATAGCTCATGGAAAAAAATTTCAGCTATCCAATGAAAATAAAAAAAAAATACCCGAAGGGGTGAAAATCGAAAAATAAGGGTTGATTTTGAAAAAAAGGGGTCAAAAAATATATTTTTTTAATTTCGTATACATTTTTGAAAAGTACATGAAAAATGCATTAAAATTCATTATAGATTAATTAAAATCCATTAACTTTTGTCATAGTTATACGGATTTGAAAATGACAACGTTATCCTTAACGTCAAAACTTCAACCCCCTCTACTTTCTACAAATATGGGCATATCTCTAGAACTTTTAAACTTTATGGTATCGCTCATTATGATACCTGAAGAATTTTTTTAATAATTTTTCAATACCATAATTTGACCAATTATAGGGCTTTTTAAATGTATCATGCGTTATATAATTTTTTTAATTATGTAGGAAATGAAGAACGTAAGTTAAAGTGGTGAAATCAAGTTTCTAGTGTGTGATATTGACTGTTTTTTTTAGTTTATAGACTGTAACTTTTTTAACGAAACATTGTGTGTCTTGTGGCTTGCAATAGAAGTAGGTGGGAGTGTAATGAACTAAAAAATCCATGAAACAATGATGTGCCTCAAATTGAATAAAAACTATGTAGCTTCAAACTTGCGAGACAACTTTTTCAAAATTTCTACAAGTTAGCAATTGAACTGATATAACTTTTTTAACGAAGACTTTTGAGTAACGGCACAACGGGATTATATTATCTACCTAAAAAGAAGTAATTTGAACCCATACAGGAATGTGTGCCTCCTTTACACAAAGAATGCAATGACTTCAAACATTAAATTTTAAAACGTAACTCATATCAAAAAACCACATATTTGAAAAGCACATGTTGAATTTTGCTTCTAAATGCTCCCAACTCATTGTAATCTCTTCTCATGCATTATAAAAGTATACAGAAAAATCGTTAACCTTTGCACACTTCATTAAAACTGTATAATTAATAATGAATATAAACCTAAACTGTCCGACGCATAGTTTGTGAAGAAAAGTAAGTATTAACTAATAGATGTGTTTAAATCTGGCTGATATTTCTCACTCGAAGGTTTTTGGGGTCGCTGCGACTACTAATCTGAATTTAGAATTTTCCAAAATTCAAAATGGCTAATCCAATATGGCGGACGACTTTTTAAAAAAGTGATCCCATTGGCCTCAAATTTGTTACTCGGGGGTTTTTGGGGTCGCTGATTATGAATCTGAACTTTGTTTTTCAAAATTCAAAATGGCGGATCCAATATGGCGGATGACTTTTAAAAAAATTGATTCAATTTGCCTAAAATTTGTTACTCGGGGGTTTATGGGGTCGCTGACTACGAATCTGAACTTAGTTTTACAAAATTCATAATGGCGGATTCAATATGGCGGATGACTTTTTACAAAATTGATCCCATTGGCCTAAAATTTGTTACTCGGGGGTTTATGGGGTCGCTGATTACGAATCTGAACTTAATTTTTCAAAATTCAAAATGGTGGATCCAAAATTGCAAACAAAATTTTTTAAAAAATTTTTTAAAAATTCAAAAATTGTTATAAACTACATTTATTTACGACTTAATAAGCCATAGGACATAAAATTTTCGAAACTGTAGCATTAAATCAATTTTTTTAAAAGTTGTCCGCCATATTGGATCCGCCATTTTGAATTTTGAAAAACTAAGTTCAGATTCGTAATCAGCGACCCAAAAAACCCCCGAGTAACAAATTTTAGACAAATTCGATCAAGTTTCTTTAAAAGTCGTCTGCCATTTTGAATTTTGAAAAACTAACGTGGGATGTGTAATCAGCGACCAAAAAAATCCGCCAGTAACAAATTTCAGTCAGTTTTAAACACATCTAGAGATTTTGGGCAAGTTTTTTGCAATAAGGCCCACTGTGCTGCGTAACAATGTGTAAAAATGAGTTACGCAAATTTTTTTATAGTATTTGATCAATACTGAAGACAATAAAATTTGTTCCACAAATGTGCCCTGAAAAAAAAATTAATTTTTCTAATAACTCAAAGTTTAAAAGTTCTAGAGATATGCCCATATTTTTTAAATGAATTTATATTTTAGGGATTTATTACATATAGGACAATAATTTACCAAAGTATGAAGCCAATCCCTGAACATTGACTTTTTAGGCTGGGGCGATTGAAAAGGAATCTCTCATATATCATGCTGACCTTAAAGCAAGATATTTTAAGGGGGGAAACTCGTGTAAATGCATGTTTTTTTCAGGAATTTAAAAAAAACTGGTAAAGTTTATTGAATTAAAGTAAAGCATACCTTAAAGTACACTATATAAGCTATATAAAAAAAATTTTATTAAAAAATATTACAAAATGGCGGCGTTACAGGTGTTTGAAGTTGCATCTTTGATTTTGTGCCGTGCAGCCTACATGTCACAAATCTCAACTAAAATTAAAAATCAAAAATTTTACAAAGAGAAAACTAAATAAAATTTTTTTTTTTAAAAAATCAATTTTTTTATAAACAATGTTCAAAAACAATTGTTAAAAAAAATTTTTAAAAAAGGATCTCGTCATGCAATAGCCAGTAAGATAAAGAAGATTTGTGGTGAGTTTGTTTAAAATCGGTTAAAAATTGGCTAAGTTACATTGCACGGTGCGCAAAAAAACACTTTTCGAGAAAAACGCGTATAAAGTTTTCGATACATAAAAGTAGTATTTTAACTATTGCCTTGAAGTCGTTGTGTATCCGAAAATAACTATTGCACTAAAACAGAGATTTACTATCACTTGCTTACGGTGCTTGCTAATGAAAATTAATAAAATTGCATTGATAAGAAACCGACAGAATAGAGGGATCACGTGCGTGCTCATAGTTAACTGCATTTGGTAGCTTCTGAAGTGCTAAAGTTATAATTACTATAGACATTCTTACATCTAATTAAAGATTAATAATGTAGGATCATATTCTACATATAGTAAACTAATTTTTACAGCAAAAAAAAAGTTGTAAAAACATTTTGTTTTACACGAGTTTCTCCCCTTAAGTTAGAAAATAGATAGAGACTTGTATCTTACAAGGAACACTACCCAGATGTACCTCACCGATTTCCCTCATCTTGTGATATGTTGTAGTTCTTTGAAGAATATTCGACATGCATTTTTTTATAAGTGCCCTATAGCATATTTAAAGGGATAAAACAGCCCCTAAATTTCACCCCCAAAAATCGTTTTTTGTGATTTTTAAGCAAACCCATAGGATTTCTTTTCTTTTTTCAATTGCATATTGTAAGACTCTCAAAAACACTCCCAGACATAAGTCAGACCCGATAGGGGTGTCGTTATTAGTGTGATATGGGGGTAAAACTTGTTTTTTAAACAACTTTTCAGCTTAAAAATGTACAATGTCACTAAATATAAACAAAAACTTATATTTTGTAAAGGAGATTCAAAAATAAAGTTGACGTGTTTTTGGAATTACCTTGAAAAAAATATCTAAGGGGGTAACTACCCCCTCATTATATAAATATTAAAAAAAATTTAAAGGCATTAAATGACGTAATTTATTACTTTATTTCATTGTTTTATAACAGAAATAACCTGAAATTTATGAAATTATGCAATGCCTTTGCAATCTTACCCCTTGATGGGGGTAAACTACCTGATATCTCTTCTTTATTTGGAAGACTTTTTGAACACGCAAGAATATGATCACTTTTTTTCCATTGGAGTGAAAATAGACAAAATTAAGTAAAAAATTTGCAACATTGAGCAATGTCTAAAACATATTACCCCAATATACAGGGGTAACTACCCATCTTAATACATAAAACAATAGCGAAACACATTTCGTTTCGCTCTTGCTGTAAAAATCAATAGAAATTGTCAGAAATATGCAGGATTCAACAATCTCTAAGCAATTTTAAAACGTATTTCTTGCTTTATCTTATGAATATAAACGAAATGCTGTGGATTTTTAAAGAAGTGGAAAATCAGGAAATCGGCCCTTAAGTTCTGTGCAACTTCGTTTTCGTAAGGTTAAATCAATTACACAGTTAAATGGCGCCCACGTTGAATAAAGAAGGTACATATAAAGAAAAAGTATCAAGAATATGTGAATTCGTTTTAGATAATTTTAAAACTTTTGTCGATGCCGGTTATATTATTATCCAAGACAATAAAGATTTACAAAAATAGGCACTAAAACCTCAGAAAGATATTGGCAATGAAGATATTCGATTTAATGCCTCAACCAAATGGTTGTATAACTTTAAAAAGGCATACAGAATTGTAGGCAGAAAAATTAACAAATTTGTTACAAAGAAAACTCTTTATGATTCGACATCTACAAATCTCAAGGCAAATCAATTTGTTAATGAAGTTATGCAAATAATTAAAAAAAAGAGTATAGAATCTATATACAATTACAACGAAAGTTTTTTTCATTTGGAAATGCATTCTGGATGAACGTTAGCAGTAGAAGGAGAACAACAAGTTCAATTTGTTTATTTACTATATTGAATTCTATTTTTTTTAATTTATGGGTTTGGTTCATTATTTAAGATCATTTCAAAATATGGCTAAAGGAAGTGTATTTTCCTAATGTTGGTTCTTAATTCCACTGTTTTGTTAAGGGGGGCGCCTACTTTATCGGGTCAAAAAAAGCGATTTTTTAAAAGTTGTCTTAACTGAAAGTACAACTATCAGAGAATATGCTCTTAAAATATTACGTCAAAATACAAAGTACTTTTCGAGTTACAGCTTGTAGAACGCAATAAAGCGCGTGGCCTGGCGCGCGACTCCACTCGCAGTCTCTAATACTTTTCATAATTTGTTGCGCTTATCTACTATTACACCTACCACTAAAATTACCATTTATCAGTAAAATGTCGTCTTATCCAAGAGCTACCCATAAAAAAATAGTCGTTCATCGAGGCCGCGAAAAAGACGTAAGTTTTTAATAAACAGCACTTACATGTTTTTCAATCTTTAAACTCGTTTTTCTCAAAACACTGTTTTTGTAGTTTGTGTACACGATAGACAAAAATCTATTCAACCGATTAAGGTCTACCTGGGCTTGTTATGAAGATAAAAAGTGTCTCTTCTGTATGAATTAAATTTGTTTTTGATAGAGTTAAATTTAGTGCTTTCTTTTAATGAAAAAATGAGATTTTTTTGGCGAAAATTAATTTTTTTTTTAAAAAGTCATGTAAAAATGTCAGTTTTTACTTTCTATTGAAATCTTTTAATTCATACAGAAGGCAATAATGTATATTTAAAGAAAAAATTTTGTTTTTTGTTTTAGATAAGAATTGTGGACCCTAGGTTGTACGCAATGGGAAAATTTCAGCAGCGAGGCGTTATATATATGGCGTTTATTTTATTATTAAATTCTATTTTCATTTATTCAAAAAATTATATTTTAAAGATTTAAATATATAAGAAAACATACACTAAATCTCGCATCGATTTATTTAAATGTGTTTGAGAAAAAAATTCCTGAAATGTACGCAGTTTTTTTACCTTCTAAAGTAGGCACCTCCCTTAATTGATTAATGGAAGGGACTTTCTATAATATCTTTCTAATAATGATATTATAGTTAAAAGAATTCAGGAAGGTACAACGGGTAAGATTCAAGCTTTGGACGTGTATGGCTTCAGGGTATGAAAAAGCTACGTTAGGCATTTCTCCGATAGCGTAATTCTTACGAACGAGGATTTGAATTTACATTTACGGAATCATATTATTAAATTACAATCTTTAGTTCATGGTGTAAGAAATCATTATGCCTTCAACCTCTCTTTCATGATTATCATTATTGCTCAACGTATGAACCATAAATGTTACAAATGCTTGTATTACTTTATGCTTACAAGGTAAATTTCTTTTGTTTTTTTAAACTCCTAACAATAGAGACCAATCCAACAAATGTTAGTTATAACTCTGGACAAAAAAAGCTACTCATTTTATTATAGTATCTATGACACTGAAAAAAAAATTTATTTGGATCAAATAAAAAGTATTTGATCCAAATACATCATTTACTTGTCTATTATCCAATAAATATGTATTTGAACCAAATACACATTTACTGAACCTAATTATTTTATTTTATCGTATCAAATAAATAGTTAATTGAATCAAATACAAAGTATTCAAATCAAATAAATGGAATATTCAAAGCTAATAAATAATTATTTGAATCAATTATGAAAATTATTTCATTCAATACTGCATGTTTTTTGATTCAAATAAATATTTATTTGCATTAATAAAATATTTTTCTTGAAACAACTAAAAATTTTCTTGAATCAAATATTTAATTATTTATCATAAGTAATTGTTTTAATTCAAACTAAAACCTCTTTAATTGCGGCTATTATTATTTTATTTGATCCAAATACATAATTTATTTGCATAAAATGTAGGAATTTTTTGATTCAAATAAATCAAAACTTGAATTGAATAAATAACATATTTATTTACTATTTCTTCCATTTCTAAATTAAATTCTTACTCAAATAAATAAATTAAAAAATATGTAATTTTTGCATACTATAATCGCATATTTTCATTTTTCAACTAATTCATGCATAGAATTAATGATTAAACGCAAACCTGAGAAATAAATAAATCTAATACATGGGAGGAATCGAACCTACGTCCTACGTATTATGAGTCTAACGCTTTACCAACTACACGGAAAGAAATAGTCCACGAAAAAGTCGGGAACTTATTTCCGAACTCCAGGATATAGCGTCCATTTCACGATTAATTCAAACTTACATTTTTGAAGAAGTATATATATATTTCAGGAATAATCAAAAATATTTTATCACTTTTTGGTGAATGGAAATGAATATTCCAAGAAAAAAAGCAAATGATAATTTATTAAACTCATTTTAAAAATGTGGTGAGCAATTCTTGAAATATTAAAAAAAAACTTCATAGCTTATTGAGGAGTTGTAACATGCCTTTTATCATAAAGCCTCATATGAAAAAGTCCTGAACTATTTCATGAAAAGTTCAGAGATTGAAAGACAAAAAATTTCTTTCTGTTTTTGTTTCCATTATTCACACACTCTCATCCTTGAAGGTCAACACACAGCTTTAGTGAACAAACACAAATCGACAATTTTCATCACACGTAACTATTTATATACATATACAAATTAAATACAGACATATATAATTATTATTAGTAATACACACACACATAACACATTTTTTATAAAGAAATCTGAAACAGAAAATTCGTATTAGAGAAAAATCGTCAGCGGCCGGATTGGAACTCGCGTCCCTAAGAACAGAAAGCCAGTGTGTTTCCTCACACCTAATGGAGCTAGTTGGCATCTCTGAGAAATATTGGAAGAAGTATCTTTATTGGTTCAGATTGGCGTACTTATCACATTCCAAAATACAGATAATTATGTTTGATATACTATTACATAAACCATTAATACCTCAAATTGAGGTTAGGTTTAAGCATGGCACATGTTATACATGCACTGTTACTGCTGCATTTTATGGTTGAATATTAAATTTTAGTAAGCCTCGTGTAATTTTTATAATTTTTTATTTTTATAAATAAAAATCAAAAATATAAACTCAAGTTTTCAATTTAAGTGTAACATTAATTTTAGCAGTGACGCGCGAGTGTCAACTGCTTTTCTAATTATTTATGAAACTGTTCAGAGTATTTTAGTTAATTTGCAAATAAATGCTGCTTAAAGAATTTTAAAAAATATTAAGTACTATCTAATGAATTTTTAGCAGCAAATAGAAATTAATTATATTATTTGCAGGATTAAAATGGAATATAGTGAAGGGGTAAGAATTTGACTTAAGTTTATATGACTGAAAGATGATAATTGTAAGTTTACTTTTGACAATTTAAAAATTATTTGCTCTGTTTTATTATATCTTTTTATTAATGTGACTTTTGAAGTTTGAGGTGTCTCATCCGAATTATTTGACTCAAGTGCCTAATGCAAGTATTGCGTATACCGAGTACCGCCAATTGACAGAGTACAATGGAAATCATTCAGATTTATTAGATTTGACTCGACTTATTGACAAATCAACTAATCCACGTTATGAGATACCTGAGCAAGTGATTTCTAGCGATATAAATGCACCTTCCTCTAATCCAATTAATTCTGATGGTTTTGACGAAGAAAAATCTCTCCAGAAGATAACTTCTTTGTAAGTAGATAGTTTTATTTCTCCATTTTTTTACAATATTAAATGATAATATATAATAAAAAAAATAATAACTTTTGAAATAAACATTTTTATAAAGTCATATTTTTGCAGACCCTAAAAAAACTTCTGGGAAGTGAGACGGAGACAAAGCTAGTATTCAATGCCTATGAGAAAAACAACTCTTTGATGCCGAAAAGAGGAAAAACATTAATTGTTCATGCATTTATCCAAAAGAAAAAAAAATTATTGAGGCACTACAAAACAGGAGAGCCATTCCAAAATTGGCCGTAAGTATATCATTTTCAATTCTAAGTGTTTTTCTATTTGTGCCACAGCAACAGTTGTTATTTTTATAATTAAAATCACTTGTCCTTTCTGTAACTGAAAACATTCTTCTGTTTCGATTATTTTCATTAAAAACTCTCTTTTTTAGTACTTTCTTCAAAACAATTGTTCTTTTTATATTTAAATCCGTGATATTTAATATTCACATAAAATTATTAAATAAAATTATCAGTATGTTAAAATCTAATGTACATTATTTTAATACATTTAAAATTATTTTATCGATATTATTTGAGAAAAACAATTTCTATAAACGTTTGGCTCTTTTCGTTGCCTAATAAAAAATTTTTGCTAGTTAAATTTTTTTTTAAATTGAAATATTAACAAAGGATAAGTATAAAGTGCTCCTAAAGTGTTCAGTATAATTAATGTCAAAAAATAAAATAAAAATTAATACAGAAACAATAATGATTTTTTAATAATTTGTGGTACGTCGGCGAGTTTATCGCGTCCGGATAATTAATTTCTTCAATATGTATACTTTTTTCACTACAAGTGGACAATACATTTTTCAAACAATTAATTTACAGGGTAGATAAACAAGAATTTAAGAATCTAGCAAAAGAAATTGAGAGAATTTTTCCGACAGAATCTGAAGCAACTTATTATACATCCTTTAAAATAGAAAATGGAATAAGGTTCGGTGAAAGTGGAAAACTTTATAATCATTTTGAATACGTAAAACTAAAAATGAGAGAAGAAGGAATACTACAACCTAAAAAAAATTGTTCTGAAAGAAACCAGCTGTCACAAAGACAATCATTACCTTCATATACATAATGGTTAGATTAATTTAATAATGTCGAATATTTAATCCATTCAGTAGAATATGTTTTCACATTACTGCTATTTTCTTTCAGAGTCTGTAAATCAAAAATTGCTGTACTTAAAAGGTCACTCAGAAAATGAAGCTACCGTGTTGGAATATTGGAATGATACTCGTAAAGCAAGAGATGACATGCTTAAAATTGAAAAACTTAAAGTTCACGAATATATGCTTCATTTTAAAGCATTGAGAGAAACATTGGGACAAAATCTGGTATTTCTTTACTCTATTAATAATTATTTGCATTATAACTTATAAAACGTACTAGGATAATAATATTATATTTGTATTATTGTTATTATTAATATTATTATTATAGATTGCTAATGATTTTTAATTCTTGTATCCGAGCAAGAATGATGTTTTTCGCAAACGATGGCCAATTATTAAAGACCATTTACTACAACGATTAAAGGGTAGTTCTAATCTATCTCACACTGATAAGTCTTACTTAAATTTGTTTGCAACATTATCTTTAGATGCTTTCATTAATCTTTTTCAACATTTACTTCGTTTCCTTAATCTCAAAATTAATAATACATTTTTTATCTATTCATATTGCCAGGACGCTGTTATATTTTATTTACTAATAACGTTGCTGCCAAGTAATAACGTACCAAAAAAATAAAAGCGCACATCCCAGAATAATGAAAACGAAGAAGCTGTTAGTTTGGAAACACCCAATTCTCTAAGTGGTGAATTAACTAAAATATTACAGAACACACGAGAAACTTCAAAGAGATATTCCTACGTGATCTGCGCACCGGTAAATATTTTAATGAATGAAAATCATTTTTTAAATTGTATTAATAATATTGGTGATTTTTTAGATCGTTAACGAAGCAAGTCCAATTATAGAGGATTTAAATAGACTTCTACTTGCTGAAAAACTAACTTTACAACCAATTATTTTATTAATTCGCTCCGTAGTTAGTATAAAGAATCTCTACGTTGTCGTAAACGACTGTTGGTATCCTGTAAGTTCATTCTTCGATGCTATTGTTCTAACTCTGCAATCATTTTATGCTTTGGATTGCCAAAATCCTGCTAAAGCCAAGAATATTTGGGAGTCCATTCAAATTTCGGGTTTTGTCATTAGGCTTCCTCATGAAAGGTTCGCTCTAAAGGTTAATGCACTAGCAAAAGAAGTTGATAAAATTTTAAAAGATAATGAAAGAGATTCGGTTTGAAAAAATTTCAGTTTTTTGATGCTTCGCGTATGGTTCGTCTCTTAAAGGTAATAATTTGTTTTTGATTTTAAAGGTATTTGTTTAATTTATAATTTTAAAATATTCGTCATATATACTAATGCCAGTGCCAAATAAAAAAAATATAGCTTTTAGAATGAAAAAGATACGCTTTTAAAAAGTTCTAACATTTAGTGTTATTTATGTTTCGCGTGTAGTTTATCTCTTACAGATAGTAATAATTTATGTTATTGTAGTTCTATGTAGCTTATCTTGTTAGATTTTTGTGTACCGAAGAAGTGATTCGCGAGTTAAGCTGAATCCACATTTTAGGGAGAACAATACATTAGGCGAATCCCACTAACAAACTATTGTCCGCTAATCGTTCAGCCCTACCACCAACCGTTCTAACACCATTGCGTTATCCCTCTTTAAAATAACATAAAGGGTCCTTTTTTCATAAGTGAAATTATTTCTAAAATAAATTCGTATACAGTTTGCTTCATAAGTCTTCTAATAAAAATAAAGTCCAAGATGTCACAGAGTTGGCCCCTGGAATAAATACAATGTTAAGATCGCAAATTTCAACCAATTTAAATAATTTTTTTAAATTAATGGTAAAGTAATCGACTATATATTAATGATCTTAATTTTTAAAAAAAATTTGTTGTTTAAATATTAAATTAACAAAATAAAAAAAAAATTTCATGAACTTTTAGAGTGATATTTTTCATAAACAGATAAAATTTTATTTTAGAATTTCATAAATCACTTAAGCAACAATAAAAATGAAAGCTTTTTGTAATATTACAGTAAAAAAAAATCATTAATGTATTTGTTATAAACAAATAAATTAAAAAAATTTTTAAAGTTGATGAATCTGGCTAAAAGGTTGAAGGTTTTCGAGGTCGCTGATTACAAAGATAACATTAGTTTTTCAAAATTTAAATTGGCGGACTATTTTTTAAATTTGCTGATATTCGACTAAAACTTGTTACTTGGGGGTTTTCAGGGTCGCTGATTACGAATATTATATTAGTTTTTAAAAATTTTAAATGACGGATTCAAAATCCTGTCTCTGGCGATAGCCAGTGTTTCATTGTACCTAAATGGCTTTGGTTTTTTTGTTTTGGATTATTCTTCTATCAATAGTCATCAACGCAAATACAACACGTCTGTTTTTTATTATATTTTAATTGTATGAAAGTAAGTCAATAAAGAGCATAGCGGTTAAGTATGCAAAAGTTGACCCCGCACATATATATTGGCCCCATGTTTTGCTACCCATATGAGCAATTATTTATATTAATGAAAACAAATGGAAAAAGGTAATTTATTTTAAAATCGAAGTTAATCTAAATTGAATAAGGGTATGAGTATGCAGCTGGGAATAAGTGAATAATCATTCATTGAAAATTCGCTTATTACTAGCGAATAGTCGCTATTTAAATCAGCCCAAAGTATGCAGCTACGAATAAGCGAAAAGTCGATAATTGAAATTCAGAGAGTGGTAATATTACCAGTATTGGCTACCAGAGTTGGCACCAGTACTGGTAACCACTACTGGTTCAGTACTGGCAGTTTTGTAATTTATTGGAACAGAGATAAGTTTCACTGCACTAGTGAAATCTCTGCTCTAAGTAATACTTTTTTGGTATACTTAGGAAAAAGTGTCTCAAATTTTTAGTAACCCAACACAAGTTAAACATTAATTAAATTAGTCAACTAACTAATAAATATTTATAAATTTTCGGGTAAAAATTTTTAAATTTAAGTTTTTTTCAAAAGTATAATATCTATTTTTAATGATGTGACACATTAATCACATATATATTTGCATCAAAAAGAATTTTTGAAAAACTGTTTTAAGAAAATAAAAGTTGTTTGTTGATTTTTAACAAGTGTTGTCAAGAAAATATTTTTAAATTTTTATTTTAAAAAATATTAATTTTTTATAAACAAATTTATTTATTTTTATTTTAATCGTTTAAAATTTTTTTTGGTTTATTGCATTTCTGAAAACAATAAGAAAATCTTGCAAAATGTTGTGGAATTGGTCTCAGGAAACTTTTTGTTTAAATAATTTTATCCACAGAAAAGCAAAATTGAAAAAAAAAATTTGAAATATAAAATCAAGCTGAAAAAATTATTATAAGCTAAATATTTCAACAAAAAGGTTCATCAGGTTCACTCTAGAACTTTTTGTGAACTAGTATTAATCAAAAAGAAAATCTATTTGAGCCAGTACTGGAATGGCTCCTTTACTGGTCTCATGTTGGAAAGGGTAAAATTCTGAAATTGGTTCACGTGCAATAAGGGGACGCGCAGGATTTTCTTTAGCCCCTCGCGCAGCCGCAGAATCGCTAAACGCGGGGACTTTCACTTTCATGCGTATCCTCTTATTGCACGTCAACCCTCAATTACACCCCCACCAGAGGACAGAGACTAGGTCTTTTACCCCTTTCCACACTATTTCTCCCACCTAAGTCCTCATCGTCAGATATTCTCTTTTCGTAACCTTCAGAAAATGTCTAAAACAATTTAATTTTCATTTTATTATAATTATACTTATTTGTTCATATAATTAGTTAAATAAGATGTAATTTTATAATTTTATTTAATAATTTTCTATTTCTGCATAGAGAAAGAAAAATTGTTATCTCGTTTCAAAAAAAAGGCGTGCACAAAATAGGCAGTCATTTCTTACATTTTCATGTTTGTTTACATTTCGCATGTTGGACTTGTCTTTAAAACGCTTTTTTTGTTTTTAAATCCGATGACCCTGAGAGGGTGCAGCTTGTCCGACAATTGACCAAATTTTTTTTGTTCGACTTCAGTGCCCTCAGGTGGCCAGAAAAATCCAATAAACATTTTTTTTTTATTTTTTCTTGAAGATGTGTTTATTTTTAATATTTTACAGAAGGTTTCTTTCCTTTAAATAAAGTAATTGACAAGAAAACAATTTTTGTTTGAACCCTTTTTTTAATGCTTCTAAAGTGTAATACTACTTTTGAAAATTTTTTATTTTTCGAATTATTAAAAACGTAGCATACCTCTTCCATACAAATTAATATTTTTACATTTAATAAGTATAAAAAAATTGCACTAGTAATTTCAACTGATCTGCACATCGTAATGAAGCAATTTTTCATTATAATGCATAAAAAAAACAATAAATACATAAAAAGTCCTGCAGGACGATCGGTTACGATTTTGAATCTTTGAAATTTTGTTCATTCAGTGTCCAGAGATTCAAAATATATAAGAGATTTTTTTCGGCATCGGGGACCAACTTTTTCTTCGTTAAAGATAGGTGTGAGTATACCAAGTTTCATTAAGATCGGAGGTGAGACGCTTTCGGAACTTCACCCAAAAAAGAAACGAAAATCCTGATACACTTAGGTTCCAAAATTTCAATTAAGCGAGATATTAAAAAAATTCGACTTCATCCCGTACATTTCTTAAGTTTGTTTGTGCACCGCTTCATCGCCATTTTGGATTTCTCCCACCCAAATTTAACAACCTAATAAAAATTTTTTTTAATAGTTTGAAACCCCTTCTTTTAGGTAAAAGGTTTGTATTAAATAAAATAAATTTTGTGATAAAAAGAAATATTTAAGAAAAGTCTATGAGATGTGGTACTACCCCCTTAAGCAAAGTTATAAAACATTTATAATAATTTACAATATTTACAATTTACAATATTAAGAAATAAAAGTTTTTAAAACAGGTATAATATTTTTTGTTCTAAAGACATTAGAATTAAAACATATCACATAACCTGAATTTTTCAGCAGAGGTTAAAAGTCATCCACTTGACCCAGTTATTGGCGACCCCAAAAACCCCTAAGTAACGAGCATTGAGGGTGTTTTCGGCATTCACTCAGAGTTAACTCTAGAGTTAACAGTGGTGCTCAATGATATTATCTTTGAAAATTTATTTACCTAAATAAAATAATTGATTTTCTATTTTCATCACCCTGAGTTTGAAGTTAGTTGTCCTTGTTTGCTTACTTTTTTTAATTTATACGTATTTTTTGTTTTTCATTTAAAAATGGAACATATTTTTGCTACCCATAAACGTGTTATTTTTTTAAAGTTTATAATTTTCAAATTTTTCATTATTTCCCTAACTTTAATTAATCTGAATTGTTTTAGAAACTAGATTATTTATTTTACTTAAAGTTGTTTTTTATAAATAAAAAGTTAAAATAATTTTTAATAAAAAAAATTATTATGTTTCAATTTACACTTTTCAAAACAAACAATCCGTCCACAAATTTTGTCGGCCATTAAAGGTTATGACTGACCCTTTTTCTTTACTCTCGCAAGAAAACAGAGTTAACTCTGGGTCATCTAGTAATTAATTTTTGGGGACTTTTATGAATACTAGAAACAAAAAATTTTATTTTAACATTACATTACTAGAATAAAAGGCCCGTTTCACATGTTGTTACAATTGCAAACCCTGCGCCAATCAAAATGAATCGTCTATGCCAAATTGCCAATCAACAACGTTCACAACCAACAGACGAACTGAAAATCAAAATTTACATTTGAGCACCACTGCTAACTCTAGAGTTAACTCTGACTGAATGCCGAAAACACCCTGAGAGAATTCCATTAATGTTTAATTGTTTTGATCCGCCATTTTGTATTTTTAAAATGTAATATCAGATTCGTTATCAGCGAACGCGAAAAAACACCCCGAGTAACGAGCTTTCAGAGAATTCGATTAGTATTTAACTCTCTTGATCCGCCATTTTGAATTTTAAAAATCTAGTATCAGATTCGTAATCAGCGACCCCGAAAACCCTCAAGTAACGAGCATTGAGAGAATTCCATTAATGTTTAATTGTTTTGATCCGCCATTTTAAATTTTAAAAATCTAATATCAGATTCGTAATCAGCGACCCCAAAAACCCCCAAGTAACGAGCATTGAGAGAATTCCATTAATGTTTAATTGTTTTGATCCGCCATATTGGATCCGCCATTTTAAATTTTAAAAATCTAATATCAGATTCGTAATCAGCGACCCCAAAAACCCCCAAGTAACGAGCGTTGAGAGAATTCCATTAATGTTTAATTGTTTTGATCCGCCATATTGGATCCGCCATTTTAAATTTTAAAAATCTAATATCAGATTCGTAATCAGCGACTCCAAAAACCCCCAAGTAACAAGCTGATGGGAATTTGATTTTTTAAAAATTTTTTTCTATTCGTTATATTTTATTTCGTATTTTGTATTTTGGAAATCTGATATGAAATTTGTAATTAGCGACCCCGAAGACCCCCTAGTAACATTTTTTTTGAATATTTAATAAGTCATTGGCATTTTTTTTATTTGTATTTAAATCCATCATCGACGTTCAGTGGGTTAAATATTTTTCTTGTCAAAGGTTTATTAATTGTTTACTGTGCTGCCATCTAGCGTTCACCGGTGTAACCTGTAACTTGCTGTCGATAAACGTAGTGTAATACACACAAAAACTCCACAATAAACACATTAATTTTCACTATTTATTACCCTTTTAAATGCTTTAAAATAATAAATTAATACTTTTTCACTGTTTTTCTATTATTAAAAAATCATATCTAAAACATTTTTCATTGTATTATATAAAAATTTTACAAAATACCCTAATATAACAGTGCTTCATATTTTATCTTTTATTTCACTTATTTCGTATTAAATTGATACAAATAAGGTCTTAAATTACTCATGAACACTTTTTCTACAAATACCAATAAATACTTTATCATATTTTATTGTTTAAATAACATTTTTAGTGACCGTTGTGTTCCCAACGGTGTTTCAACGCTATTCCGTTTAAAACGCGTTGGACCCATCCGCTAGGGTCACCCCATTCAGATCCAGCAGCGGAGCATATTACGATTACGTCGGCGAGATGAAGCGATCCGTCAGGAATTGGAGAATCACAGTTTTCTTGGACTTTGGACGACAACGTAGATACTTCCATGACCTGCAATTGAGACTGGATAAGCTGAGGCAGCAATGCGAATCTCTGAGAGAGTGGTGTAAAAAATTAATAAAGGATTACCACTGGGATGACAAGTAAGAAATGGCTTCGGAATTACAATCGCAATTCCGAGACCAAATCAAAGAATTAGAAAATACTAAAAGACCGTTACCTGGAAAATTGGCATCACAGCTCTGGATACAAAGGAGTGTTCCATTACTAGGCTTCTTAGGAAAAATCGCCGGCCCCATTGCTGGAGTGCTAACATATGACGATGGGGAACACTATGACGCTGCCATCCAAAATCTCAATGAAGCTCAAGCAAACCTCTCTCATCTAGTAGTAGTAGAAGAACGTGACTGGAAATCCTGTAAAGCAGCGACCACCTTCCATGTGTGTCTAAAGAGAACACCAATATACGACCTCAAGGAAAGGCCTGCCTGCGAGCCTTTACTATTGATTAACCCAACCATCGATGTTTTGAAATCTTGTAATATTCGATTAACGACCACCCTGGAATCCTACTGGAAACCATTACCAACCTTGACAAGTTGGATGTACTCCATGGCAGTACCAGAATTGCTTACAATAATTTGCCATGCTGAAAACCCTGTGAAAATCCATCTCGAAGGAGTCGGAAACTTGAAACTATCCCCTGGATGTTCAATCAGGACGAAGGATACAATAATACCGGCCACTATGTCTCAATCAGGCCAATCTGAAATAATTTATGAACCAGAAGTTCATCTGAACATTTCAATGCTATCCCCTATTGTATCAAACTATGCTCAATTTTTACCAACCAGCTCGCTCCAGGTTCCTGAACCGACGACAAAGTATTCCACCTTCGAAACCAATTCTAGGACTCTGGATGAACTCGAGCAGGAATTGCAAGAATTCGCATTGTAGAGACACGTTCATAATGATCAATTTAAGCTTATTTATGGGTCCTATGGTTGGCTCATTGTGTTGGGTATAATAATCATGTTTTTTTTATGTCGTCAATATTTAAGATCCGGTACGTTTCTCTATTCTAAATGGGTACGAAAAATGAAATCTAACTCTGAAAACCCTAATACAAAATATTCAAAAAGAATAGATGAAGATGTACAACCATATGAAGAAATTGACGTTCCCCAGAAGCAGAAATGTTTTATGAAAGAGGCAAGTCTGGATTGTCCAACGGTGACGCCATCGCCCTCCACCTCCGCTACTACATCAGAAAGCGGAATAAAGTCTGTCACAATCGAAGAACATATGCCACCGAAGTCCAGATAACTTAGCGTAACCCTGGGTTCCCCAAGTTCTGAAGTGAAGCCCAAACCCATAATTAATACATCCATCCCAGAAGGATGCAGTTACACTATGTCAACCACCAATGAGGAGGCAAATACTTTTTGTCCAATCGGATACGATAGAACAATGCGGACATCAACAACGCCAACGACTACCCCATCATCATCAGGAAGAACCCCATCAAAGATCGTTATGAAAAAAGTGGTGCAACTGCCGATCTAGTAAATCCAACCGATATAAGTAGTTTCAAGCTAATTAATGCATTTCATTTTTTTTCTCTTCTCTTTCTTTTTTTCTATTAAGTTTAACTTTTTTTTCTCTCTCTCTGTGCCATTGGCTTACCTATGCCCCCGAAACACTTATGACAAGTGGTGCCGATCGAATGCATGCGCAAACTGGGTTCCATTATAACAATTCAATTAAATTTAAACTAGCTAATATGACAAGTAAGATTTATTTCCTTTTCTCTTTCTTAAAAAAAATATATATATGGGACGTTTCACGTCAACCGGCCCAGAGCTCCATCCAAAATTCTAATCAACGAAAATCAACTTATTACGGCTCAAAATAATCGTCAGCTCATACTGCTTCGAATAAAAAGTGGCGAATTAAAAAATTCAAAATGGCGTCCTTACTGTACCATGTGTTGCAAATTTTTTTACTAACTCAGCAAACAAATGTATTAATTACCTTGAGAAAATAATTGCAACTTGTTGGATAATGGGCCACTCTTATGTTTTTGGGGTCGATGATTACGAATCTGAAGTCAGATTTTAAAAATTTTGAAAATTCAAGATGGCGGATCCAATATGGCGGACATTTTGATTAAAATTTGATCAGATTCGCTTGAAACTTGCTACTCGGGGGTTTTTGGGGTCGCTGATTACGAATATAAAGTCAGATTTTAAAAATTCAAAATGGCGGATCCAATATAGCGACCAAATTTTTTTTTAAATTATCAGATTTTTTTGAACCTTGTTACTCGGGGGTTTTTGGGGTCGCTGATTACGAATCTAAAGTCAACTTTTAAAAATCAGGTTACAGATCACGATTTTGATGTAAAAGTTGTTAAAAATTCAAAATGGTGGAGCCAATATGGCGGTTGAAATTGTAAAATTTGTTTGCATTTATAAACTTAAATGTAATGAGGCTGATTTTTGAGGTTAAGGTTTTTAGAGTGAAGGACAGTTTTTGAAATTCAATTTGAGAATATTTGAAAGTTTCAGTTGTGCTTAAATTGTAAAAAAATGATATAGAGGAAATTTTTATAAAGGAAAGGAAAAATTTTAAAAAAGTAATTTAAATATTTAAAGGACGAGGTTCTTGGAGTTAAGGGTAGATTTTTCAAAATTTAATTTAAGACTATTTAAAAGCCTCAAATTAGCAAAAATTATAAAAGATTTATGTAGAGTAAATTTTAAAAAATATTAAATTTCTATATTAAGGGGTAGTTTTGGGGATTAAGGGTAGTATTTTAAAAAATTACTTTTATGATATTTAAGATCCTTTAAATAAAGCCTAAATTTGTATGGAAGAAAAATTTAAAACAACTAATTGAATAATGTGAAAGGGGTGGTTTATGGAGTTAAGGGTGGCGAATCCATCCAATTTTTAAATACTTTATTAACCATTTTGGAACTACCAATCTTATTTTATAATATCCAGATTCAAATTCGTAATCACCGACCCCAAAAATCCCGAAGTAACAAGTTTCAAGCAAATCTGATAATTTTTAAAATATTTTGGTCTCCATATTGGATCCACCATTTTGAATTTTGAACATTTTTAAAATCTGACTTTAGATTCGTAATGAGCGACTCCAAAAACCCCCGAGTAACAAGTTTCAAGCAAATCTGATTATTTAAAAAAAAAATTTTTCGACATATTGGATCCGCCATTTTGAATTTTGAAAATTTTTAAAATATGACTTTAGATTCGTAATCAGCGACCCCAAAAACCCACGAGTAACAAGGTTCAAACAAATCTGATAATTTAAATGATAAATTCAAACCAAATATTTATTTCAATTTTAAAAAAAATTTGGTGGCTATATTGTATCCGCCATTTTGAATTTTTAAAATCTGACTTTATATTCGTAATCAGCGATCCTAAAAACCCCCGAGTAGCAAGTTTCAAGCGAATCTGATAAAATTTTAATCAAAATGTCCGCCATATTGGATCCGCCATCTTGAATTTTCAAAACTTTTAAAATCTGACTTCAGATTCGTAATCATCGACCCCAAAAACATAAGAGTGGCCCATTATCCAACAAGTTGCAATTATTTTCTCAAGGTAATTAATACATTTGTTTGCTGAGTTAGTAAAAAAATTTGCAAAACATGGTACAGTAAGGACGCCATTTTGAATTTTTTAATTCGCCACTTTTTATTGAACTTCCCATATATAATACAAACATGCGGGACAATATTCTTACATCCACACTAAACATACATTAAAAATAATTTAATATTAAATTTTGAACATTCTGCATCCCTCGTCCTAAACAAAAATTCAAAAAGAAAGGTGTGAACTTTTGACATTCTGGGACGTCACAGTTATTTAGATCTTTTTTTTACTGTATATAAATTATACGTCAGTCTTTTTAAAAATTTTAAATGTCTTCTAAGAAAACTTTTTTAAGCTTATTAACAATCCACTAACCCAAAGTACTTCATATAGGGCTCGTTGGATGCGGAATTATGTCAACTTTTATTAAGTAACGTCCGAATTTCGATATCTTTATTTGTTTGTAAAATATACCATTTTTTATTAACCTTAATAGTTAATTAATTAATTAACTAAAAATTGTAAATATTATGTAGGGGAAACTGAGACAAACCGGACAGGTGTTAGTTTCTCAGAATTGGTCAAACTTTAAAATATGTCAATTATAAATTTGAAAAGACTATATTAAGAATAACTTATTTCTTCAGGTTGACATTTTTTAATTGTGTTTATGCAATTTTATAAACAAAAGTTTTTTTTTCGCTTCCGCTAGAAATTTTTACGGATCTGTTCGTCACCAATTTGTGAGAAAATCGTGTAATATTTATTAAAATTGTTTTGTAGGTTTAAAAGGTGCATGCCTTAGTTAAATTTATCGGTATATTATTTAATGATTTTACTAAGCATTATTTTATACAGGTCTTAATTGTTAAAATGGGCCTGTGGGGCAAACCGGCCTATATCTGTTTCTCTTGCAACAGATATTCACGAAGATTACCTATCAGCTAGAAAACTTCGTGCACGTTTTCGTGAATCTTTGCCCACTTTACGGAGATTTACGAAGTTTTACAAAGTTCACCGACAGACGTTTCTTCGTGAACGACAAAAAGTAGTTGAAAATATTTGTTTTATAATAAATAAGATGTTTCTTTAATTGAAATTTAATCCTATCTTATTATTTTTCTTATTGGAAAGATTGTTTATTGATTTTTTATGTTTAGTGACGTTTTCCTTACAATTAATTCTCTAAGCAAACAAACAAAAATAAACTGTCCGGTTTACCTCAGGGGTAGGGCAAACTGACCAGTTTGCAAATTTTTTTAAAATTGATGCAGCAGCTAAACAATACATTCTAAGGTACATGTGTCTCTAGGAAAAAGTTGCGCAATTAGATTACCTTTCCAACAAGCTATTATAAAAGGTTTTTCATTAGTTTCTTTAGTTACTAGAGCCTTACAACTGTACAACTGTGGTTAAATTACTCACCCCTAGGGCTAAACTATGTGCAAATTACAGCCCGATCAGATCAACTTTTTTTCACTTAGTTCGCTACAGGAATTTTACCCCATATATCTACCTATATTACAAAAAGATATCGCCGCCAACGCCGTCGCCGCCGCTGTTCCAAGACTCTGAATATTGCCGCAAGTCAAGAGAAGGGGGCTAGAAGAGAAGGGTGGGGGGGACTTGCGGCTATATTCAGAATCTTGAAACTATCTTAACCTCTAAATTTAGGGTTGGGGAGGGGGGAATTTCGACACTACGCTGGAATTCGCTGAACTCGCCTACCATGCAATTCACGTACCGTTCAGAATTTGTTTCGAAAATTTAAGAGAATGGGGGTTTTTTGGAATCTCTTTGATTTCCTTTAAAACAAATTTAAAATTTTTACTATTCACCGCACAAAAGAATGACAATTTGTTGTAAGAGAGTGCTTTGGTGCGTTAATTTTTTCATTATATTTTTTCATTATATCTTTTATATTTCTATATTTCAAGGGTTCTTTTAAAACCCGTGTATTTAAATAAATAAATAAATAAATAAATGTACGAAACCTGCGTCCCTGAAATCGTGCTTGACAAAGTGAAATTGAAATTGTGAGTTCGCGGTAATTAGAGCTAGCCCGGGTAGAACTCACATGAGTAACATAATTAACGGGGATCCGAGTAATTTTTACTTGGCGCTGGGATAACCGTAAACGGATCACTGTTGGTTGCCGATAAATTTCGAAGAGGAAGTTTATCGGATCGAAATAAGTTCGAGACATCGTCGCCATTTTTGTAACGTTGTTCTTATATACCCTGGCGGATTGGGTAAACCGAGTTGTAACCGAATTGGGTTACGTTTCGGTTCCTTGTAAAATATTGTCGTTAATCGACGAAATATGTTGTAAATAACTATTATGAATGGTTAATAGACATTTAGAGTGCTTATTTATGCAATAATAAGAATAAATTAAGATATAATTAATTAATAATAACTGTTTTAAGTGTACAGTGCATGCAGTCGTTGAGTTACCATATATATATATATATATATATATATATATATTACCATCAGCGGCAGCTGTGATACGCGCGTTAAACACTAGATGACGTTGAAGATTACTTTGTGAATGAATTTCTAAAATTAAGCCCTTAAGTGTCAATTGTGTAAGTGAATATAAGTTTTAATAAAATAGATCGATTTAATAAAATACCTTTTCATATTTGAGGTCGTGCACATAATAAGTCACGCAACTTTTACCCTCTTTGACCCCCCCTCCTCCCCCCATGTTACACTTGGTTCCATACATTATCGCCATTTTTTCTATGGGTCGTCAAAATAAATTTTTTTCATGTTATTGTAGAAAAAATTTTTTTATTAAGAAAAAAAATTTTTTTAGGGAAAGAAAGTTTTTTTTTATGTCGAAATTAGGGTAAGTGTACCAGTTACGGCGCGTTCATAAAAAATAACTATTATTACTATTATATTTAATATAACTGTTGACAAATGATTAAAAAATTAATTCAATCTTTTTTGATTCAATTACTTATAAAGATGCACATTTAAACAATTATTAATTTAATTATTTGATATTAAATTTTTTTCCGCGCCGTAATTGAAACATTTTTAAGATTTCCATTAGCTCCAATTTTGGCGGGCATGAAAATACACGTAATTTTGGTCACCGAAATTGATACACCGAAACTGATACAAACGCGCCGCAATAGAAAATTACGGTATTAGTTTTAATTTTTCATATTTGTTTAAATAATCAATTTTTATAGAGTTAAACATTTTTTTAACATCTAAATAACATAACCTTTTAGTTTAATAAGTCTTAAATTGACTTTATACAATAGAAATGTCGAATTTTCTATTTCAAAGGTGTATTGACTCGAATCGCGAGGTAATTAGTGCATTTACCCAAATCTTTCTCATTTCATTGAGAAAAAGAAAATTTATTAAGAAAAAAAAAGTTTCTTTTGCTTCAAAAACCTAGTATGGGAAAATGTGTTTTGGTAGTATAGATTTCACTCTAGAATGAGAAAAGATTTTTGTCTAAAATTTGGAGTGAGATACATTAGGGTACAAAGAATCTCGCTGTTCTCCGAAAAATACATAATTTTGAGTTAAATTATTAAAAAATGAAGTTTAAAAAGTGACATTTTTAAACGAAAATGAAAACAAACATGGCTGCGCATACACAGACGTTGCTTGAGTGTGTCAGTGCTTCAGTAAACAGCGCCAATTCGAGCAAGTGGCCACTAAATGAAAAATAATTAAATACATTATTTTACTATTTATTGCTTTATTTTTATTATTTTTGCGTTAAGTTATGATAAATGAGTAGAACAGCGAGATTCCTTGTACCAAACAAAATCATTTGTCCAAAATTTTAACCCGAAATCATTTTTATTTCAGAGAAAGTTTCAAACTACAAAAAAACGTCCTTTGCCCACATACCCTTAAGTACTTCATACGCAATGGTTTATCTTTGAAATAAATAAAATTAATCTTTCTCATTTCATTAAGGAAAAAAAGATTTTTTATCATGAAAAAAATTTTTGTTCGTAATAAAATTTTTTTTGTATATTTGTACAAATGAAAAAAGTTGTTTTAATAAATCGATCTATATTTGTTGTTAGATAGGTTGTTTAGATCAAAAAATTTCCAAAACACATTACCACCCCCAAACTCCCAGTACGCAAATGTAAACACGAGACTGCGGGGAGGGGAGGACGATTACGAGACAGAACAATTCAGAGAAACAATCCTTTCAATGCAAAACCAGATTTTAGAACTGACAAAATTAGTGCAAGGACACATACTCAACACAGACATGGCTGCTCATTGGTACAGGCAGAACCGCAAGCGATGGTCTACTTGGGAGGAATGTAAAAGACACTTCCAAAGTAGATTTGGCGATGCAAGGTTTCAGGATCGGCTGGACGAACAGATGCTCAGTAGAAAACAGTGTCCCGGAGAATCTGCAGCCGACTACCTAACCTGCATGTATGGACTCTATGAACAGTCCCCGAAACCCGTAGACATGACAGCTCAATTAGATAGAATCCATGCCAACTTTAGAGCGGACTACCGAAGGGCAATTCGAAGTTTGAATTTTGTGATTATAACGGATTAGCCGATCTTGCTAACGAGTACGAACGCGTACTCGCTATTAATGATGACGATTTATTCCCACCACTACCGGAGAAATCGCTAATTCCGGAATATGCATTTCAAGGGCACGGTAAGGTAAATCAAAAACCGAATAGAATAGCGGCAATAGAATCGTCACCAGAACAAAAGCAAAATCCGAAGGTCGAGGAAGAATCGCAAGCGAACATAGAGACGAAAAACGAAACGTGACCGAAAACTGTAGATGCTCTGATAGCTGCGTTGATAAATAGTAATTCGTCATACCAACATGGCAACCAAAGACAAACATCAAACGAAAAAAGAGGAGGTTCCAAATGGAACAAAAAAAACACTTCGTCGGTGAATAAATCGAATAATTCAGAAGGAAACCAGAACAGAAACCCCACATAGTCAGAATCAGAAAATAGTAAAAATATTAATCTCGATCCTGATAAGGTAATTTGTTTTAATTGCAAGAAAACGGGTCATTTCCAATCGGGATGAGCTAAGAAAAAGCGCAATGATTATTGTAAGCGTTGTGGAAAATAAGGGGTAAGAACCAAATCCTGCGAAAATTGTCCGGGAAACGGAAAGAATTGGGGCAGTAAAGGTCAACTCCTCTATAGAATCAAATCAGACCTCAACTAAAGTTAACGTTTAATCTGTGGAACATTCCGTTACAGTACCCTTAGATAATACACGCAATTCCACAGAGGTCAGAGATAGGAAGTCGAAAAACCGGAAAGCCACCCGACAATTTGAGGCCGACCAAACTGTCCGAGTCAATGACCGCCTTGAGGGAAGTCACGGCACGAATCCTTGGAAGGGCAATCAGACAATTATGGCCCTATTGAAAACGGATAACGCGCCGGTAGAAACAACAGAAGCAAGGCTTTTAAGGTTAGAAGTAAAAGAACCGCCACCATTCACGACAATTAAGATAGGAAATACCCCAAATGTACAAGCGTATTGGGAGACATCGGTTTAGCAATTGCCGACAAGTACAAAGCGGAATTGCAACCGGCAACCGAAAAAGCAGTCGTGACAGCCGACGGAACGATCCATCCAGTATAAGCAATCTGCTATCTCCCTATTGAAGTAGACCGTGTATCTCGCATGATGAAAGTGTTGATAGTTCCAGGAATGGGTGAACAGGTTTTCTTGGGCGTCGATTTTATCCACACTTTCGGCGTGGTACACGTTGGTAGTCGAAGAGCTTGGTATATGTCTAACTACCCAGATGCAGTACATCATTATACCGAAAAGGGGCTTGAAGCCATAAGAATAGAGGATGAAAATGTCCCACCAGAACCAGACCAAGTAAACGGCTTAAGAACTATTTCAGAAACAGAAAGAGAAGATTTAGAAAAGTTTGTTTCTTCTCTCCTTTATTTAGTTCCCGATAGTTTACCTGTTACACACTGTATACAACACGTCATCGATGTTCAAGACCGTCCCGCTATAAAACAGCGTTATTATAGGGTTTCCCCTAAAGTCCTGAAAGCGATGCATGATGACGCGTTAAGTATGTTAGCAGAGGGTATAATCGAACCGTCGAAAAGCGGATGGTCTAGTCCGGTGGTTATGGTCCGAAAATCTGACGGAACGTATCGACTATGTATAGACTTTCGTGAATTGAACCGCATAGCTAAAACGGACGCATATCCACTCCCGAAAATGGATATAATTTTAGAAAAACTTAGAGATGCGAAATACATCACAACACTAGACTTAAAGTGGGGATACCACCAAATTCCCCTAGATGAAAAAAGTAAGGAGTATACTGCGTTTACCGTACCAGGTACAGGATTAACGATTAATCCCCAGAAAAGGAAATTTGGTTTAACAACCGCCCGGTACTTGGGATTTCTCGTTAATCAAGACGGCCTACAAGTAGATCCGGAAAAGTCGAGCCGATTCAAATGTATTCGGAACCGAAAACAATAAAACAAGTCTGTAGATTTCTCGGAATAGAGTCGTGGTACAGACATTTCATACCTCAACTAGCGACACTCGCTGAACCCTAAATAAGTTATAAAGAACAGGCATTCCGTGGCAATGGAAAGCATCCCAACAGCTAAAAAAAGCTCCGTCATTTTATTTTGAGGGAATGCTCCTAGAAGGTCACCTGAATTGGCCATTCAGCAATGTTTCTGATTGTCTAGGGTCATAGCATGTCTCAAATTTGTTAAACTACTGATTACGTGATTTTAGTTGATTTCGTCAAAATGTCGTCTTTTTACAATAATTAATTGAGTATACCCTATATCGTCCACAGAGAGTAACGTACACTTGTCCTTTGATTGGTTTGCTGTCCTTGATGTCATGTAAGTCAATCTTTTTTATTGCCACCAAAAGTTTCACAATGGGGTCAATGGGTTCACAGTCCTAGGAAATAAAATGACCGTAGTTGTCTTGTTTATAAGTCAAAGGTTCTGTCCATTGATGTAAAATGTTTGGTGGGTTAAAATGAGCACGACTTTTGAGAGTATTTTCCTCGTTGTCTGAAGATTCAAGGGAGGAGAAAGAATCACAATAGGGAAGATTTAGGTCTATCAATAGATTCTTTTTTGCCGTACTTCCGCTTTCACTTGTCGGGGTTAATCTACGGGGTGTTATTTGCGTTTTTCTTTGCATTTTTTTTCTCTCGTCTCTCCTTTTTGTAGTCCGAAAATCTTAAAAATGGGGTGGAGTGTGCTTCAGGGATTGTTAATTAACCAGGAGTGAATGATGGCAAACTTTCGGCTAGGTTACGGTCGTTGTTGGGGTTTTCAAAAATTTCGGGTATGTCGTTAAAGCGGACTATACTCCTTTTTCGCGTGAGGGAGGAATTGCTCGTTAGTGAAGTATTCATTGTGTTGGTGGGGAGAAGTTCAAGTTCCGGTAGAGGGGGTTTCACACTTTCCTTATTTTCGACGCGGCTTTTGTCAAGTTGTTCTAAAATTTTTTTTAGTCTTTCCTCGAAATGTCTATCGTCATTCTCTTGACATGGGTCCAGTGTTTTCAGATAATCCAAGTATTCATCGTCACTGTCTCCATCAGAAACATAGACTATTTTCTCAGGGGTTCTATCCATCCCTTCATGATCCCATGTTAGAGTTTGGTTGGTCTGATCAGAAAGATTTTTCATGAATTCGTCGAACCTTCTGACTGATCGATCCAGGCTAGTTTCTGGCTCACCCACTTCCTCTTCGGCGAGAGAATTGGAACATTCTTCTAATGATTCCCATGAAAAAGAAGAACTCGATTCAGATTCGGGTACCATAAGGGCACCTTCTCTGGCTAATCTACGTGTATTTCCATTCCCATCGATTCCAGGAACATGTTCCCAGATGACGTCCATGAGTTTTAATGCATTAATTAATTTTTCATATACTCTTTGATGCTTTACAGGTTCGTTGTCATTTGTTTTCCAATTATTGGTTAGCCATTTTGGAACCCATTCTGATATTCCTTGTAAGAGAACTTTTGAGTCAGTTTTAATTCTCAATTTGTTTATGCCACCTTTCTTTGCTTGTCCAACGGCCGTAGTGGCTGCCTCAATCTCTGACGCGTTGTTTGTTTGTCTACCCCTATATCTTCGGGAAATGTTTAGGGGGTGATCTAGTCCGAACCAAACTCCTATACCTGCGCGGGGTAGTACACCGCCATTGTCACAACACGCACCATCACCATAAACGTTCGTGAACAAGTCTAATAACGGGGGTGTCCATGGATTTAAGGCTGAAACTGTTTTTGTGACGTTTCCGGGGATGGGGTTGTTTGTTTGCACAATATTAGGTGGGAAGCATCCAGGTCTGTCGGATCAACTTTCAGAGGAGGAACATAGGGTTCATCTCCATCTGGATCCTTTGTTTTTGAGGATCCTCTGGGTCTTCCCCTCGGTCTCAAAGAAGGTTGTGAGGATGATCCTGGGGTGGGGAAACTAACTGTACCTTGTGTCCGTGATGTAGATGGCACTTCTGACGGTCTCCGCAAAATAGCCTTGGGTTGAACTTGGGCGACCAATGAAGGTTTAGGTTTACTGGGGCACCTAAAGTTTTAATGGATGGGGGTGCTAGGGACGCCTTAGGGTCATATTTGGATGGAAGCTTGAAAGTTGGGGTTGGCCTCAAGAAGAGTCGTTGCTCCAACGGGTTTGATGATCAGGTTGTTAGATTCGTGACTTCCTTTGGGTTGCCTTTCTTCCTTTTCTTTTCTGGGTTCGTTTGCACATTGTCCTTGCCCTTAGTTTTGAAAGAGGATCATGTGGTAATAGGGTGTGTCCTGAACTGTTCTGTTTTAAGTTCCGAATGTGAGGTATCATCTTCTGGATCTGGTTCTTGAGTGTCATCGGTCCAATCTGAGTCCGAAGAGGAAGTTGCATCCATTTTTGTTTCATCTCTTTCAAGGGGGTTATTAGAAAGTGCCCCAACAATTCTGTTGATATTGCCTGGCTTGTATTCGAACTTATATTGATAGTCCTGGAGTCTGAGTCTCCAACGCATGAGTCTCGCTCCAGGATTCTCAACATAAGACATCCAGTGAACCGATTGAAAATCACATGCTAGGGTAAATTCTCGACCATATAGATAGGGTCGGAAACTTTCTACAGTATACAAAATTGCCAGACATTCTTCTTCAGCCTTAGGATATTTTCGTTCATTTTCATTCAAGGTTTTTGAGAAGCATGCGACGGGTAGATCGATCCCATCCTTTTCTTGGGTAAGTATTACACCGATTGCGTACATAGAGGCGTCAGTTGTCATTTTGAACCTTCCAGCGAAGTTTGGATATTGCAGAATGGGTTTGTGACACTTAGCTATTTTCTAAGCTTTAGAAAACTTTTCTTCTGAGGTTCGTTCTATTCCCACTTGATGTCCTTTTTCCGTAGGTCAGATAGGGGTTTGGCCAAATTAGCATAATCTTTAATAAACCGACGATAATATCCAGAGAGTCGTAAAAAGCTTCGAATTTCTTTTTTGGTTTTGGGTTGTGGAAAATTCTTAATAGCTTCGATCTTATCCGGGTTTGGTTTTATACCGTTCTCACTTATTATATGGCCGAGATATGCCACTTCTGTTTTCAGAAATTTACACTTGCCGGGTTGTAATTTTAAATTGGCTTCTCAAAGTTTGAAAAAGAGTCTTAGTGCTCTCCCATCGTGTTCTTCGAGTGTGTCTGAGTAAATTATAATGTCGTCCAAATCTAGAGTTCTTCCGTGTCGAGCATTGTACTTAGGACATTATTGAGTAGTCGCTGGAAAGTAGGGGGTGCATTTTTAATGCCCATAGGCATTCTTCGATACTCGAAATGTCCATTGCGTGAGGAAAATGCAGTTTTGTGTCTGTCATCTGGGTGTGTTTCAACTTGGTGAAAACCGCTCGCAAGGTCGAACACCGTGAAGTAGGACATTTTTCACTTTTACCGCGCAATCAGAGTACTCGGTTTCGGAATTGATTAAAGGGCTTTCCGTATCAGAATCTGAAAATTCTTCTGGAAATTTACAAAAATCAGAAGGAATTATTTCTTGTGGGGTAATATGTACATCAATATCTTCTTCGGTAGTGTTGATTGCCATTGCATGGCAAACATTGTCTTTGTTAGATACCAAGGCTATTGCTACGGGTCTTCTTGTCCTTGCCTTCAAACTAAGGACTCTGGCAAAAGCTTTTATTTGTGGTTTCAAGGCCTCTTTTGCTTCCAGTGATTCCCTATTTATAAAAATGGATAGGGGTCACTGGTTTAGAGATAGTGACAAGAGCATTATGCCCGAATGAAATTTGGGCCTGCTCTAATCGAAGGTAGGGCCTTCATAGAATTCTGTGTGTAGAAATGGAAAAATTATTTCTAACTATGTGAAATTCTATGGAAATGTGGAAGATTGTCAATTAAACAGTGCCTAAGGTTTTTACAGTGTGATTTGTGATTCCAATGATCTCAGCACATTTACTTCGTGTAAATGTGAGATCAGGACTCAAAACACACACTTTAATTAAGTACGTGTAAGACCCAGGATCCACCAGGAAATTGACCCTGGGTATTCTGAACTCAGGTGCAGATAACTGCACTACTATCGGTCCAAAAAGTATAGACCCCTGTATTTGAAAGCTTATAACTTGGGTAAAAAAAATCGTAGAATATTAAGACAACATGAAATCAGTAGCTACACTATTCCTACATTCCTATACAGAATTGCAAATAACCAAAAAAATTTTTTGTATTTGTTACAGATTTTTAAAGATTAAAAATACATGGTTTTTTTGCATGGTTTTGACAAAGGGCAACTTTGAAAGCTTGTAGCTCATTCAATTTATATGATATCTTTAAGCCAATTTTTTAAATAACATTTGATTCCTTCTGAAACATATTGTATAAATAAAAAGTCATTATTTTATTAACTTTTCTCTGTTAATTAAAACAAAGATAAAAAGCTATCTCTATAAAAAATAAACGCACAGGTTTGAGACAAAAATTGAATTATGTAAAATATGAAATTGTTTAAAAAACAATTAAAGGAATATTAAAAAAAAATTTTCAAAGAATTATTTATAAAAATATTTTTAATTTTTTGCTTTATTACCTCCATTAAAGCAAGGTGCGGGTCATCTTGAACCCTTTTGTCATCGGCAGACACCACGGTAAAATTATTGTACTACAGTACCTTTTTTTGACATTTTTCTATTCTTAACAGCTATTTACAACTTTAAGGGGTTTCCTAAATTTTTTTGCCCTAAAATAGAAGGTTTTTAAAAGATCGTGTACTCATAAGTTTTAAAATATAATTGATCAAAAGTTTTTACATGTTACTATATACGTCAAGAACTATTTAAAAAAAAATTGCGATCTTAAAAAATATTATTATGCTCCTTCTACAGAGGTCGCTATGTACACTGGTCAAAATCAAAGCCCTTTACGGTAACCACTGTAGCTCATCGCAGAATCATCTAAAATAAAAAAATCAAACGTGATTTTAAAGTTTAAGACCTAATACAGGTCCTAAACCTCGAGATATTAAAAAAAATCAAAAAATCAAAAAATGGCAAGCTTTGGAACCCAAAAAACTGAAAAAATACCATTTTTTGACAATCAATGACTCACAGAAACATGATTATTGAATATTTTAAATATATTAGAGGTTTAGGACCTGCAAAAACTTCCACTGAATCGAATGCAACTTGAATTTTTGAAATCGGTCAAACGGTTTTTGAGTTCTACTGGTTACCATTTTTAAATATAGTGTTTTGAGAAAAAAACGTTTAAAGTTCTGATATCAAAAGGTTATAATTAGTCAAGCAGAAGTAACTAAATCAGCTTGAAAATTCTTACTCAGGGGTTTTTGGGGTCGCTGATTACGAATATGATGTCAGATTTTAAAAATTCAAAATGGCGGATCCAATATGGCGGACATGAAAGTTAAAAATCAATTGCATTTACTCGAAACTTGGTACTCGGGGGTTTTTGGGGTCGCTGATTACGAATATGATGTCAGAATATTGGATCCGTCATTTTGAAATTTGAAAAATGGACACCGGATTCGTAATCAGCGACCCCATAAACCCCCGGGTAGGACATTTCGAGCCAATCTAAACACTTTTTAAAAAACTTGTCAGACATATTGGATCCGCCATTTTGAATTTTTAAAATCTGACATTAAATTCGTAATCAGAGACCCCAATAACCCCCCGAGTAACGAATTTCAAGCAAATCCATTCGCTCGGTTTATCGTGGACACGAAAGGGTTAATTATACGATCTGTAGACGCATATATATATATATATATATATATATATATGTATTTTGTTAAATAACTTAAGATTATGAGCGAATTACGATCTAATGATTTAACCACACATTCTTAACATACTTTCCTATCAAAAAATGAAGAAAAAAAAATTCGATTTTTTTGACCAAAAAAATTTAGGAAACCCCTTAAAGAGTTTTTTAGAATGTTTCTTTAAGGGTGTAGGTAAAAAGATTTCAAAACTTGAAATATTTTGAATTTACTAAAAATATTGTAGACAAAATGTACTTGAGAAAAGTTTGCTACAGCTTTATGATGTTTTTCATTTATTTTCATACCTTCTGTCTCTCCTCCTATGCTTTTCGTATAAGTCTGTCTCCCTCTTACTCATGGATGAAATCTAACATGGAGGTTTTTCTGTGGTATACCTGCGTAGGTTATAAAAAAATGGGTTGCTCAAAATTTTAAACTTCTACGCCTGTGAGAAATAGATTTATGACGGCCTGCACCTTGCTTTAATGAGGTAATAAAGCAAAAAACTGAAAATATTTGTATAAATAATTCTTTGAAAAAATTTTTTTTAAATATTTTTTTATTATTTTTAAACCAATTTCATATTTTACATAATTTAAATTTTGTCTCAAACCTGTGCGTTTATTATTGATAAAGATAGCTTTATATCTTTGTTTTAATTAACAGCGAAAAGTAAATAAAATAATGATTTTCTATTTATACAATATGTTTCAGAAGGAATCAAATATTATTAAAAAAATTGGCTTAAAGATATCATATAAATTGAATGAGCTACAAGCTTTCAAAGTTGCCCTTTATCAAAACCATGCAAAAACCATGTATTTTAAATCTTTAAAAATCTGTAACAAATACAAAATTTTTTTTAGTTATTTGCAATTCTGTATAGAAACTTAGGAATAGTGTAGCTACTAATTCCATGTTGTCTTAATAACGTACGATTTTTTTTATCCAAGTTATGAGCTTTCAAAGACAGGGGTCTTTACATTTTGAACCGATAGTACCGGGGAGTCTTCGGCTTGGGATCCTGCTCTAAAGACCCTACTTGGTTGTCCGCAAAGTGGACGCTCCGTTGACGTTGGGGAGTGGGACTCGCGGCAGCGCCTGAGCGTCGAGTCGCCTGAAAGTTTAAATTTCCTTGTGGGGAATTTGAACTTCCCTGCGGACCAGGTGACACCGAACGGGGTGTCGTGGCACTTGGATTAAATCCTGAGTGCTGCCGCTTGTAGTTAGGTTGGTATCCCATTGACTGTCCAGGGGTAGGTTGGTAGACCATGGGCTGCATAGGAGAGGGTTGGTACGCCATTGGTTAAAAAGAAGGTTGGTAATTCATAGGTGAAATGAATTGAGGCATCATCGTCCTGTAGAATGCCGCTAGTTGCTCAGGGGTAAACTGGGGCGTCTCATTATTTGATCCTCGTGATGATCTCAGAATCAAGGTTTCCTTTTCTGGAATAAGGGCTGGGGGACCTTGGTCGTTCCTCAGATTTAGTAATGTGATACGAAGATGCCCTGGTTTTATCAGAGTATTGTTAGCGCTCTTCTGCGCGAAGGGCATATTCGCAGACCTCTTCTAAGTCCACGGGGTTTCTAGTGTCAACGAAAATTGACATTTCTTTTGGTAGTCCCCGAATGAAAGATTTGAGGGCACAGTGTATAATCGGTTGTATTAAGAGTTCACTTTCGGGAAACATACGAGTACGCGCGTTGGGGACATCGGCTTCGCGAAATCGTGTATTATACTTTGCTTCGAGGGCATGTTTTGCACCACTTAGAAGTCTGCGCAACCTATCGTTATAGTCCCGCGCAGTTTCGGATTGTTTCATCCTTATTGTCATGATATTTTCGAAATACCATTGATATTTTTTTGCAGATGCAAATCGTTTTTGCAAATGAGCGACAAGCTCGTCCACTCTATTGAAATGTTTATCTCTAACACTTTCCCTAGCCGCGCCCTTTAACTTACTGAGGACTGCTTTAAGGAAACCCGGTTCTGTGGCATCATTGGTGAATATGACACCATTTGCTATATCTTGTAAAAATTCTCTTAAGGGTGGATTCTTTCCCTCAAAGAAAGGGATGTGGTATGTACTCTGTTGTAGGGTCATACATTCGAGGACAAATGCTATGGCGGCCGTAGTGTCCTGGTTGATTTGTCGAAGAGATATGTTAGCATGTTCTTTCTCTAATAGAGAGTGATTATTCCCGCCTCTTGCGCCAGGGTTATCTTCGGGATGGTCCGGCATTTTTGCCAAAGGGTCTTAATTGACAAGAAAAATTGAAATGTTATAAGGTGTGATGATATGTTTGTTTAAATATATATATATATATGCCTACGAACACATACACATATATTTGTGTGCTCTTTTACACGCAGACTTGGCAGTTTACTCTTTTCAATAGGGGAACAAACTATCTTTCCTATTTTCTTTTCTCTTACGCCACCGCGGAATATTCCTGCAAACTTGCTTCAAGGAAATTGAGCATGCGGAAAATTATAATCTATCGCGTTGGCTGATTTTGTTTGCGTCGTAAATGATTGTACTTAATTTGAAATTTTTCTTTAGTTGAGTATAGTCGATGCAAAATCGGTTATTCGTTTTCTTAGAAACAAGCACTATGGGGATGTTGCAAGGTGACATCGAGGCAGGTGTTAAGTCTTTGAATATTTTGTCAGTCAGGATAGGCGGAGACATTTTAGATTAATTATTTTCAATTCATATTCATTACGTCACTGTCATATGCTGTAGTCTCGTCAGAGTTGTCTGAACTATCGTCAAAGTGTTGTTGTAAGAGTTCTATTCTGCGACGAGCTAATTCCTCCTCTCTTTCAAGGTCAACTACTCGCGCTTGTGGAGGGGGAACCTGGGGGTTATTTGGTCCTGCTACAGGGAAGACAACTGGGGGCAAAGGTTTCACTTTATTAATAGGTCTGATTTTTAGTGTCGGTTCGAAAAAGTTATAATAAATTGCCGAACTCGAAACTCTTGTCGCTGGTTGTCTTTCTGTAATTGTGGGTACACTCCTTTTTCCTGCGATTTTTCCTCACCTTTTTCTGCTCTTTTTCCTCTAGACATTTTATTGGGTAGAAATCCGTTTATACTGGACGACATTTTTAAATATGCATTATCAAAAATTTTCCTTTCTTTTCACTGATTTTCCTTAATTCCACTTCAGGAATTTGTTACATTTATATCAACTCAGCAAGTAAAACTTTCCTTACAGAGAGATCGTACAAAGACGATTCTGAATATGACGAGGTATGAAAGAGAATTGTATTTTCTTTCTATCTCGCTTTTCTTTACGGAAAATTATTCAAATGCAGCATAGGAATTTCCGATCTTCGCGGTGTCGTACCGGCAACAGCTATGTAGAATAACTAGTTTTATAATCAATTTAATGATTCTTAAGACTTCGTTTTGCTACAATTCTCTTAAGGTCATGTTATTCATGTTTGAGAAAAAAAATCGATAATTTTTTTAGACGGATTTCACTTAAACAGAAAGAAATTTTCGAAAATTAATTTTTGGAAATAAGAAAGACCATATTTATCTAGAGTATCCTAGTAATTATTGTATAATTTGTTTAAATTGCGCATCTGATGCACCAAAATTTTTTCCTATAGGAAATGAAAAAAGACATGTTTATCTAGGGTATCCTGGCAAGTATTTATAATTTGTTTAAAAATTTTTTAGTTAATATTTGTAATTTGACACGTGAAGTAGATGTGCGGTGGTAATTGATCGAAGATGTATGAGTAGAAAACTACTATCCTACACCAAAAGGTTTTGGACGGATTTCTCCAAAAAGATAAACTATTTTATGAAGATATTTTGAGGGAGAAAAACAAAGGCATTTCAATGCGAGGAATTTCGGTCATTTTGGAGTATTGGGATCAGAAATCACGCGAAACTGACCCACCCCTGAGCCTTCTTGTGACAACCATCTTGGTTTTTTATCTGTAAAAATTGCAATAAATATAATTTATTTAGTATAAAACTATACTATTTCTTGTATACTATTCACAATACGAGGACAATTGTATTGTAAAACAAAACAACAACCTCAAAACGACAGTTAAATAAAATGAAATTTTATTTACGATTTTAATTATTAATTAAATTAATATTATTGAAATTATTCATATAATAATTACTATTAATTCATTTAATTTTATATTTCTTTTTCCGTATTTTTTTCATAAAATGAAAGCACTTTTACTTAAATTGATTGTAAACTAACCATTGTTTTGTTGCATTTATAAATTTTAAAAAATGTTGGCCCGTAAATCCAACAAAGTGCATTGACACATAAAAATAATTTTCTGCCATTTTTATTTTTTAAGTTTTTCAAAACACTTCATTTGATATATTAGATTTTACTTCTTCCCCCACTTCAACGCTATTACCTCTCCAGGAGTGAGAACCAGCGGCTATGGAAGGGCAATGGGAGGTTTGTTGATAGCTTTTAACCCAAAAATTTACACAACACATGAACTAATAAAGGACCCTAATTATATTTTTGTTAAGATGTCAGTTAATAAAAGCAGTTTTATTGTGGGTTTAATCTACATTCCGCATGATGTTGATTTTGTTATTTTCTTAGATAATATAATTTCAATATTAAACTCTTTTATGGAAAAATTCCCTGACCTTCCTGTAATTGTCGGAGGAGATTTTAACTGTAGAGTTGCAGATCTAAACCAACTAGATCCGATGATTATGTACGATCAATGTACTCTCAGTGCTGAGAGATCCTCCAGAGACGCGATAACTAATTCTAGGGGCAGGCGTTTCGTGAACACGATGGAATCCTGTAATCTTATTCTGTTAAACGGACGCTCTAGGAGTGACTCACCGGCGGAATACACATTTATTGGAGCGCAGGGTTTTAGTGTGATCGATTTGGTATGGTGCTTCTTATATGGACTTATTCTGTGTAATGACCTTCAGGTCCTTGATCTCCCTACCCTCTCTGATCATCTTCCGGTTCTTCTAGAACTAAATATCTTTTCTAATGTCAAAAAATGTAAATCGGATAAAAACTCAGGTAAATTAATTTTTGATTTAAATTTAGCTGAAAAATTCTCATCCACTATGACATGGAGGGTGCAGGTTGCGGATCTGGACGTTGATATCAATTGTATGAATGCCACGGTTACTTCCTGTATCACTAATGTAGCCTCTGAGTTAAATATGTCAAAAGGTTCCTCTCGGTTTAGAGGCATCAGACAGAAACCGTGGTTCGATTTTGTATGCAAGGCTGCTAAAAAAAGTGTTGCACGGGCCCTAAAAAACGCAAAAAAAAGATTTCACAAATTATTTTAAAATGTTATTGATAAATCAGAAGCGAGTTCTGAGGAAGATTATGAATTTTAAAAAATCGATCTACCGCAGAACTTTAATTAATAATATACATAAGTGTTTATTTCATGTTTTGAAATTTGTGGCCTTAGGTCTTTATTAAGAGAATTACGTTATTTTCAATATGTGAAAAATTTTGTTAAATTATTTATTTTCAAAATTTTTTGTCTATGCATTTCACCATGAACATGGATCTTCAGGACTAGAATTCTTCTTATTCTAAATATAACTTATTCAAAATTATATGCGGTACGTACTAAAATTATAGATGAGACTTTGTGTTTGATTATAATGACATAAAAAATTGTTTTTGTAATTCTAGTCCTGAAGATCCATGTTCATGGTGAAATGCATAGACAAAAAATTTTGAAAATAAATAATTTAACAAAATTTTTGACATATTGAAAATAACGTAATTCTCTTAATAAAGACCTAAGGCCACAAATTTCAAAACATGAAATAAACACTTATGTATATAATTGGTCTACAAAAATAATTGAATTGAATTTAATTAATAATCTAGCAAATTGTAATCAGTCCAAACAATTTTGGAATATAATTAATAGATACAGAATGCGTTCCCCCACAGACTTCAGATATCGATTTGCCAACATGGACGAATTATCTTAAATCTTGTAACCCCACGTCTATAATTAGCTTGTCTACAAGATCTGAATTTTTGAGAATTTCGCACCCAATATTAGATGGGAGCATCACAACGAACGAAATATTATACTGTTTATCTAATTGTAAAGATGGAAGTGCCCCCGGGACCGACGGAATCGGTTATGCTTTCTTTAAAAATTTCCTCAAAATTGGATCCTATATATAAATCATATGTTTAATAATATCTTAACTGCGGAATTAGTACCGGAAGGATGGGGCGGGATGTCAACTTGCATGTTCTTTAAAAAGGGTTCTGTTCATGACACAGATAACTACAGGCCGATTACTTTAGTTAATTGCATCGCAAAAATCTTTACTCAGATAATTTCTAATCGGCTTGTGGATTGGGCGAATGAATTAAATTTAATCCCTGAAACTCAATCGGGGTTCAGGAAGGGACGGTTCTATCTCGATAATCTTTTTTGATTGAATTCAATAATCCAGATCCATTTGAGTAAACCGAATCCTGTCGTTTATGCAATTTTCGTAGATTTTAAGGGAGCATTTCCATCTATTTCTCATGAACTACTTTGGTATAAATTACATAAACTTGGGTTAATCACTAAACCGATTAATATTATTAAATGCTTTTATGATTTAGCCTATTCCTGTATTAAAACATCGGACGGCTGTACAAACTATATAAAAATCACTAAAGGCGTTCTGCAGGGAGAAGTGTTGAGCCCATACTTATTTCTACTGTTTGTTCATGACCTTGAGCGATATCTCCTTGAGAATAATTGTAGAGGCATATCTATCGATCAGAAAATCGAGATCGTGACTTTAGGGTACGCTGACGATTATGCTTTTCTATGTGACTCTCCGCGGGAAGTATCAAAGAAACTGAGTTCTTTATTTAATTATTGTAAGACTAATAGCTTAACTGTAAACACTGAAAAAACAAAAGTGGTAATTTTCACGAGATCGACGAATGCCAAAGCCAAAAGATTTAAAGCGTTCAAGTACGGCTCACAGAGCATAAGGCCGCACTCTCACCTTCTGGCTGCCTGCCTGCCTGCTGGAGTTGCCATGACAACGTGTAGGAGTAACAGAGATAGTAAATTCAAATTTGAATTTTCTCTCTCTCTCTCTTACTCCTGCACGTTGCCATGACAACTCCTGCAGGCAGGCAGCCAGAAGGTGTGAGTGCGCCCTAAAGGTATAATATACCCAATATTCTTATTTAGGAATTCTTTTCTCAGGATCCGGCTCTTTCCTCCTCGCCGCATCTAGGGCAGTTGGGGCAACAAATCTTGCAATTGGTGGGATTTTTAAAATTATTTATTCGTTGGGCGTCGAGTCATGGAATACGTACATTAAACTTTTGCAGAGTATCGCTTTAAGCATTTTATACTATGGGGTCCAGATATGGGGTTTCCTTTACTTAGACATGATTGAAAAAACTCAGCTTTCGTTTTTAAAAAGAGTTCTCTCTTTGCCTAATAATACCCCCAGTTACGCCGTCAGGCTGGAGACAGGTACCCTTTGCCTTTCTCTCAAAATACTCTCGCTCACGCTGTTCTGGATATGTAGAATCTCTCAGATGGATGAAACTAGACTTCCTAGACGGTGTTACGAGAGACTGAGGAATCTAGCAATTAGGAATCCTTCATACCGGTCTAACTGTCTTTTACAACTTTGCCATAATTTTGGACTAAACGCCGAAGAAACTATCTGGGGAGACCTTTCATTAGAAACTATTAATCAAAAGAAGGAGTCGTTACTCGAGAGATATGAATATCGCCTTAGAGCCTTAGATTTGGAGAAACACTCATTATCTAGCAGCTTGGTGGTGCATCCATCCCTCTCGATTAATGGAATGATTCAACCATATTTGTGCTTCCGCTTGCCCTTGTTCATTAAAAGAATTTTGGCACAAACTAGATTGATGAACAAATATAATTCAAGAATTATTATTGGTCAAGAGAAATACCAATTTAACAAAGATGTCAACTGCCCTTTCTGCGGCCTGGAAGTAGAGGATCTGTATCATATTCTTGCGAATTGCCCAGCGTACGCACACTTATGTAAAGCGACCTTTCTGAGAATTAGTACGGGGACCGATTTGGAAGAAGAGTGGCTATCTATTTTGTCATCTACGAATTTGATTACTGTCAAAAATTTTGTTTATTTTTTGCTATCCTTACTTAATGAGAGACTCTTTTCGAAACCACAACGCACTCATTTGTAAATACTATATCTTTTTAAATTATGTGCTGTTTTATATTACTTACGATACTCCTCTTGTATCAGCCCTTAAGGCTAAAGACAGGTGTAATAAATATTAGATTTTACTGTTATTCAATCTAAAATTTAAAAACTTATTAAGAAAGAGAAAAATATTTTTAAAAATATTTACACACCTATAAATACTTTTCTATTTCTTTCCTATAGTTTTGTAAAAACTCGTTTTTGACCAATTAGTGAAAATTTTATCATTTTATCTATAGTTTTAAAATCTAAAAATTTCTATTTTCTAAAAAATTTATTCTAAAACCATTAAAATTCTCATGAAAAATGCAAAATCATAGAAAAAAAACCTACACCAAATTAAGTTATTCAAGGTTTTCTATTTTTAAAACGTCAATATGTTCAAATATTAAATAATGAAAAGTTCACAAAAATGGCAATAGATGAGTTTTAAAAGATTTTTTAAATAAATATATTTTTTATATTAGCATTAGGGTTGGTAGAATAAAAAAGATATTTCTCATTAATTCAAACGTTTTGGCAACATTTATTCTATCATATGCTTAGAAAATGCTTATATGTTAAAAAAAATACTAATATATAGTTTGAGGTCATATCATAAAGTTGAACCTTGTCTAAAATAAATGAACATAATATAAAGATAAACGCAAGCGAAACAAAATAAAATGATATTTTTCTTATACTCAAAATTGATCAAAGCTTTTTTTAAGTATTAATCATGTTTTAATTAGTAAATAGTATTTTTTTATTTCCTGAATAAATTTTTATTATCCAGAGAAAGAGTTTACATTACTTTAATTAAAAAATATTTAATTAGAAATCGAAATTTAATTCATTTTCAAATTTACTTTTCTTACAATTTTTTCATATAATCTCTCTAGCGAGCTTATCTTGAAAGTTTTTTGATTTAAACAAATAAATGTTAATAAAAATGTTTGAGCACATTAATGTAGATTTCTTCTTTCCTTTTCGTATTGTCTTTCTCTCTCTCAAGCTTTTTCCTTCTCCCTCTCTCTCTCTATCTCTCCAAATCAGTGACGGTGAATTTCAAAAATTTTAATTGTTTTTTGACCTCTGTCAATCGATCCTCGAATTTCCTTATTTTCTGCAAAAAAATTATTGTTTAAAATTTATATATTCTTACAGTTAAAAATGAAAGATTATTTTTATAAAATCAAATCCAATATATACTTTGTGTAAATCAATCGATTCGTTTATATATATTAAGAATATAAGTATGACAAAACTTAGTTAAAAAATTATGATAAAATTTGAGGGACTGAGCTTAAATAAGCTATCAATTAAATTTGTTAGAAGTTATATTTGATAAAATTTAAATCATTATAATATTAATTTGCTAAATAGATAACTTGATTGAATTGTAATTTGTCTGAAAGTCAATTAGAGGAAATTTTAATTTGACAAATGCTTAATGTGATGGAATTTTAATTTGGCAGAAATTTAATTCGATCAAATATTAATTTGTGCTCAACGTTTTTTCAAAGAATTTTAATTTAATAGAATGTCAACATTCCAGAAAAAAATTTACTGGAAATTTACATTATGGGAATGCATATTTGTTCGAGACATTCAATATCACAGAAAATCAATTTGATAGAAATCGTTTTGGGCGAATTTAAAAATTGACCAAAAATTATCAAGAAAATTGTGATTAGTCAATTTTTAAATTCACGCCGAAATATTTCGGACAAATTGATTTTTGGTGATAATACATTTCAAGCAAATTAACATTTGAATAAATTTACTTTGAATAAAGTAGATTTCTACTAAATTTTTTTTCTGGTGTAATTATATTCTATTAAATTACCATTTTGTTAAATTAAAAATCTATGAAAAAACGTTTCGTGTAAATTGATATTCGATCAAATTAAATTTTTTGTACATTAAAATTCGATAAAATTGACTTTCTGGCAAATGAAAATTCGATCAAATTAGATTTCAGACAAATTAAATTTCTGAGAAAAAAACATTTAAATGTTACGAACCGAAGAAATTATTTGTTTTGAAATAATCATTATTAAAAATAATTAGAACAATACATCGGGCTTTTGAGATGGCCCAAATTTCAAAGGTTCTCGGAGGTCCAAACTGCCAACACCTGAAGGCCCTTGTTTTTATTTATGGGTTCGTTTCGTCCTAATTGCTGATATTTTCTAAGATAAGATAGGAAAATATACCACGACTTCCTTTTTATATCTTGTTACTATTAGAATAGAGCGAACAGAAAATAAAGAGAAGAAAGAATTAAATAATTAAATAAAATTAAATAAATTTTATTATTTAAAATACTGCTGACAAATATATTCCACTCTCTCTCTTACAAGAAAGAGGGAGGGAAGAGGGATGCAGTTACTAAAATTACAAAATTACCCCGGAACGATACTGAGTACTTACCGTTCCGCTTCCTTATTCTACCGTCGACAATTTCTTTTCGACGGGCAAAAACATGAATTTTGAAAAATCGTCCTCACACAATCACTCGAGTGGCACATTCGCGGTTTGCCGTATGTTCTCTTATTGCGCGAACAATTTTTAAACAGGGACAGACAAATCCACTCTCTCTTACTCTAATTCGTTAAAGCGTCAATTGCAAGGGCAGACGCGGGCACTCCGCACCCGGCTGGTCTTTCAACAAAAATTTAGAAAACGAAAATTAATTAGATTTAAAAATTCTTCACTTGAATTGATTCATAACCGGCCTCCGTGGACTTCGGAGTAAGTTAGCGTTTTACTTTACGTCCAACCGAAATTATTCGTGTAAGCACACATATTATTTCGGGTCCTTGGTACCGGACGGGAGCGCATAGGCTTGTTAATCCGGGCGATTCCAAACAGCGTTGGAACTTCGATGCTCGCGGAAACCGTACTGAACAAAAATTTAGGGGCTGGAGATGCCTCTACAGGTCGGCTTAGGGCACCTGGTGGGAAATTCTGCTGATTTTGAATTTCTAAATTGTAGGTGGAAAGGGAAGGTGGGGCCTGTTGTCATGCCAGTTTTGCTGAATCTGCAAATTAATAAAATCGGTTTAGTGCAATAGTGTAGAAATAATAAAGTTATTTCGAAAAAAAATTATTTCCAATTATTCTTTTGAATAATTTTGTATTTACTTTCAGATTTTTTTAGAATTAAACCTCTCATAAAAAGGTTAATATAATTTAGGATAATGGACATTTCCAAGCAGAAAGAAATTCCATTCTATTTTTTAGTATTTTGAATGTTGTTGCAATTCCAGTTTTGAGATCAATTTTCTCAACATTGATCTGGAATTGACCAGTTGCATATAGATCTGAAAAGCACATTATAGTAAAGCAATGGCAGGTATAGCTTGTAGGCTTGAGAGATACACAGGGGCAAGGTAGGATAGGCTGTGAGTAAGGAAGCATAGGTGTATTGGTGCCATAGCGTACAGCATAGACGTGCCCAGCCATACTAATGTGTATCATGGTCGTAATACCTAATGAGTGCGAGAGAGCAAGCATCCACTATGCATTCGACAGCGTAAGAGCAAGAGAGACGCGAGGGAGAAAGCCATGCGACAGAGAGAGAACGCAGTAATCCGCGAGAACAGTGTGTCTGAGAGAGAACGCTTCGCCGTTACATACAATCTTCTTTCTCTCTCGCGCAATATTGAGGGACGCGCGGGGAGCCTTCACTCAACGCGTTCAGTGAGAATTCCCACCCATGGCTGCAGAAATATTATTTTAATTTCTAATCTTATTATTTTAATTTCTATTTTAAATTTAATTTTTAATAATTTAAAATTCAACCATTCTTTTATAACAATAACATAAATACGGCATTTCATATTTAGTTTAATATGATGATTTTAGTAAATAATTAATTAATTAATGATTTTAAAATAAAATTTGCGCTTGTTGCGTAACACTTAATTATTAAACATATGTACCCATTCAATAGCAACTCGCAACGTAGCTGGAAGGTTTCCGGCCGATATCTCGGCTGTTTACCATACAACAAGATTGTAGCATGAATTATTAGCTTCAGGAGGTTGTGGCAATGTATATTATCGAAACCGCAACATTCGAAAAATTGCCGTTCGCTAACTACAAAAGTTACAAGTTGGTAACATTGCGACAAGGTCCATTTCCTTCTTAAGGATGTCAGAGTCATGAATCTTTATTCTGCATCCTTCGCAAAATTGCGGTTCGCTATTTATTTACGAACTTCGTCTGTAACGTCGCTGCAAGGTTACTAATGTCCTACAATGGTCGCGGGTCTTGCGACGACGTTATTGACGAAGTTACGACCCTTTTTGACAAGAAAATGCATAGGTATCTCTTTTAACTAATAATGGGAGTCACCTATGTGCCACTACCCTATCGGAAGGGTGGTACTGGATTGGTACTGGGAAATTGGAACTGAGATCTCAGTACCAACTCAGTACTAATTTGGTGCATTTTGGTACTGAAATGGAACTGGGAAATTTACCTGCGAAAAGGGTCGAGTTACCGTTAATACCCTCATAAAAGTGAAAAGCGACTAGCTTTTTCAATATGTTTAAACTAATACTTTATATTTATTTCAATATTATATTTGTTTTTCATGGATTTATATTATTTTCATACATTATTATGCATACGATATTTCCTTTGGCAGCTAAATTCAAAAATGATGTCCATTTTTTTATCAAACTTATGGTATACGAGATAAATTATAACTTTTTTAAATGTAACTATTTTATGATAAATTTTACATATTTATAATCTGAAAACATTAACGAATCTCAATATATATTTTTTAAAGTTGAGTTATTAAAATAACAAATTTTTTAAGCAATAAAACTCGGGTTAAAATTATAATCCTTCAACAAAGGACCTAGGGGTCTATTGTTCAAGGAGGGATTGCAATATAATTTCCAAACTTAACTGAAATTTTCTACAAACTATTATGTTTTTTTTGCTGTTTTACACGGATAACGTGAGAGACGTTTTGCTGTTCTAACATACATTTAAAACTATTGTTAAAAAGTACTTTAAAAATGTCTTCTTATGGGTTATCCGGTAGTGGTACTGAAGTGGAACTCAAGCAAAGTCCAATTCAGTACCATTCCAGTGCCACTCTTTCGGTAGGGTTTGCATAAACATATACATACATACACATATCAAATTCATGTCGAGCTCAAAAGCCTGCATAATTATACTGGGTATGTTAAATAAATAATCATTTTATGAAAAGAATCTTAGTAGTAAGGACGATCTAACATCGCTTTGCTGACGCGTCGGAATTTCAAGATTGTAACGCTACACTTTTAAGTGACAAAAAAATGATAATTTTATAATTTTAGTCTCAACTAATTAAAATATCAAAAAAAAATTTGACCTCAACATGATTTTCTTAGTTCTAATCAATTCAACATGAAGAATTTTAACACACAGATTACTCTGCAAATAATGAAACAAATTAGGCATCCCTGTACAAGAAAATATGTTATAGCATAAGTTTGATTTCTTTAATTAACCCTCGGAGCACATACTGGGTCACACAGACCCTGTCATTAATTTCAATGAAGTGTAATTTGAAAAGTCGGCAATACAACACGAACCTAAGGCCATATAGTGGTAACTAACTAATAAGGAATAATAAGTAACATGATAATCCAAAGAAAATAATAAAATACTAGTAAATATGTTATTAAAAAAGTATAGTTTTAAAAAGTTGTGTCGAAAATCACATTTTTATCGTCTTAAAAGTTACCTTCGTTAAACTACAAAATAAATACCTTTTTTAAAAAATAAAATAAGGTGGTTGTCACGGTGGTACCTAAAAAAAAAAAAAAATTTTAATTTTTCTTGTATTGTGGTAAAATTTACTTCTCGTAAATTTTAACACAATACTTTGATAATAAAAACTCAATCGTCAGCATAATGCGATGGGAACGGACTCGGGCCTTGTTCTTGGAATGTCATGTGTGCACATATTATTATAACTATTTAGAATAAAAATGTAAATCGCAAATATCACCAATAGATATATGTGCATGTATTCTAATATAATTTCAAATTTCTACGGGCATTTATAACTAAATATAACCCTAAAAAAAAATGAAAATCATTATATATATATGAAATATAATTGAAAATCTTTGGTCCGAATGTTGCGAGTGCTTTAATGAACATTGCGGCAGCGTTCCGAATGCGTGGGACGTTGCGGCAATGTTCCCAAACCACAATTGTAAAAGTTAGCAAATGGGAATGTTGCGAATGTGTTAATGAACATTGCGGCAGCGTTCTGAGTGCGTTAGACGTTGCGGCAATGTTCCCCACTTAAAATTGAAGAAAGTAGCGAACGGTAATGTTGCGAATGTTGCGAGTGCGTTAACGAACATTGTGGCAGCGCCCTGAGTGCGTTGGACGTTGCGGCAATGTTCCCAAATGAAAATTGTAGAATTTAGCAAATGGGAATGTTGCGAATGTGTTAGTGAACATTGCAGCAGCGTTCTGAGCGCATTAAACGTTGCGGCAATGTTCCCCACTTAAAATTGAAGAAGATAGCGAACGGTAATGTTGCGAATGTTGCGAGTGCGTTAACGAACATTGCGGCAGCACCCTGAATGCATTGGACGCTGCGGCAATGTTCATAATTTAAAATTTAACAGAATTATTAATTGCAAATGATAACAATAGATACCTTGTTTTGTGAGGCACGATATTATCACTTGCGGGTCTAAAAATGAGTATGGATGAGTACAGGAGCCACATTAGAAATTGGACTTCTCGCGAAAAAAAAAGAAAAAAAAGGGGATATAATAATAATAGTTCAAATAAATCTACGCGATGAGCTTTTCCTTGAACGTAATTCTTCAGCTTCCATCCTTTCTTACTCTACCCCCCCCCCACTCTTTTTATTACGTATTCTGGGCCTAACAATCCTACATGCTCATGACAACACAACATCAAAGTTGTAATTGTTACAAATGAAAAAAAAAAAAAAAAAAAGGTAAAAATACCAAAAATCAAATCATTTTTCTAACAAGGAAAATTCATAAAATAAATCCAAAAGACAACAAGTCTTTTCAATAATAATTATGCTTGATTTTATCAAGTGCATATTACTATATTTGGCTATACCATTAAAAGAAAATAAAAACTCAGCATTATTGGCATAGTAACAGGCCCAGAGCTCACGCCTTGTTCACGTGTTAAAAACCCTTAGTCCACAAAATTTTCCCACCTGAAGTCTCTAAACGTTCATATAAAAGTGCATAGCGGAAGTCAATTAATTGCAGTACAACTCTCATTCGCGAGTCAGCTCTGAAATTTTTCAGAGGCATAAAAACGATTTTGAGACGCCGGGACTAAGCCCGTCCGTGAGTCGGTTTTTCAATTTTTGCAATCCACTACATAGATAGTGATTAAAATTGGACGGACGAAAAGTTAAAGTAAATACTTCACGCCGACGAAGTCCAACGGAAGTCGTCTTTAATAAAAATCCAGTAATTTGAATAAAATCAAATTATTGAATTTTTGTCTTTTTGACCGGCCAGTCCGCACGTGTGGTGCCTGCGCTGTTTAGATTCGGTGGACCAGTGAGTGCATTTTTCGTGCGCTACCAATAGACACTTTCGCGCTTTGCTAAGTGTGTGTATTTTTCCGCCCGTCGGAAAGCAGCTCGACGCCTCGCCCTCGTTAGCTTGCGACGGTATAATAAGCAGTAGAGTAAGTTTTAAAACATGTATCGTTCCTTCTTCTTATCTTACTGTATCATTTCTATATTTTAAATTCAAGATTTCTTTTTATAAAATAAATGTTTAAAAGGGTCTTAATTGTTTTATTGTGTTTTATCCCTTAAAATTCAATTTTCGAATAACGTAACTTGGCAGTTTTCTTCTAAAAAAGGATACACGATACCATAAAATAAACGGAATTTTTTTTTAATTTCGGCAGCTTGGTGCCTACAGGACATAGAAAATAATAATTTTTATAATTAATATTTTTTCGGTTTGTAACAGTGGTATTTTTTCCCTTATTCTAACACACTTCGAGAATATAAATCCCAATTTTTAGCTTAAAATATTAAAAATTACAAAAGTTACATTTTTTTTTTAAATTCAATTTTTTCTTTTTAATTAGTTAACTTCACGAATTCTTTTTCAATATGCAAATAATTTAATAATATTTCTAAACTGCATATTCTTATTTTACAAGGTTCAATGAATAAAAAAATATTTTTTTTGTATTGATCAGTCCAATAGTTCCAAAATAGGGGAGTTTTGTAAAGTAAACAGGGTCACAGCGACCCAGACTGTGCTACTTGTTCGAAAAAAGAGGTGTGTGCTCCGAGGGTTAAAGTAGCTAGCATTGTGGCAACCATGCATAGGGTGTCAAGTTGTCGTGATAACAGCATCTTTCTTGGTGCCACGGATCACATCACCCTTAACGCTGCGGTATAGACACAGGTCCCCGTAGGTCAGTTCGTAGTTAGTTGTCATCGTGTAATTAGTCGAGCGTGAACATAGAATTGAGTGCGTGAAAAAAATATTTTTTTTAAAAATATTTTGTAAAAATAATATAATTACTTTGTGGTGCAAGTGGAATAACGTAGTTACCTCGTGAAATAAAGTAAAACGAGAAATTGAAGAAACAATGAGTTCGAGCGAAAATGATCAAACTCCAAAAGAAAAGCTTCGCGATGGGAAACTTTTCATGGAGCGCCACCCCCGAATTAAGAAGTTGTTAGAAAAGCTTCGCAATGGGGCATCAAATAAAAAGGTTTTCTCCAATTTAGAGGTCAACAAGGTAGCGCGAAAGATGACGGATTTGCAGTGAGTCCAAAACAATAGACTTGAAGCTCTGCTTGAAAAATTAAAAATTGCCAATGAGCAGATCTTTCCTCATGGGTGAGTATTTGAAAATTATGGTTTCCGTATATAGTGTGAAATATGCCAAGAGCTCGCTCTTTGTTTTTTTGTTCTTTAGATTTACTTTTAGACATAAAAGTAAAAACTTACAAACAAATAAGCAAATCACAGTGAAACACTTATATGAAAATTAATCTATTTTGAATTATTTGAAGTCTTTACTATTATTTGTAAATAATAATAAATAATAATAAATAATACCAACAAAAAAAAACTTTTATCAATTCCTATTTTGTCATAAAATTAATTAATAAAACATTATTACAACTATATTTAATTAAATATTCCAATTAAACTATTTACTAAAAAAAATTGTATCTTTTTTTTCTTAGATTTCAGGTATCTTTTGGAGAGTGGAAACCCGCTCCACAGAAAGTATCAACCGAAGTATTCTGGCCGCGCAATTGGGAAATGTCAACGTCTGTAGCCAAACCTCACCCAATTTGTTCTTGGTTTCAGGAATACTACTGGTCAGAGTGCGAAGGGCAATATTTAATGCGTGGTTTTTGGGCACAGGTAAGTGGAATAGAAATTGGGGAGGGTAATTGATTTACAATTTTACGTAATAACTTAATATCCTTATATATACATAGATTTTTTTTAGAAATTTTTTCGAAATCCAGTTCAAGTTCATAAACACTTTCCGGAATTAAAGATTTTGCAGGGAGGCCGACCTGAAAAAGGGGCTACACAAATCTGGTAAGTCAATACAACGAGAAACATATATATTAAGGTGGTCTTAAAAAAGATTTTTTTTCGAATTTTGACCATTCCCGCCCCACATTTTGTTATAAATGGAAAAAAAGAGATACGTATTTTTTTTGTTTCGATTTTAATAAAAATTTAATGGTGCCTCAGAGCACTTGAAGTTTTACGTGCATTTTGCATGGGGAAAAAACACTTTTTCGTAAATTTACTGTCAAATTGTCAAAAATCAATATTTTTTGACCGGTCTACTCTACTTTTCTTCAGAAATGTTGAAAGAATAACAAACAACAAATAATTTAAAAAATTTTTAATGTTAACTATTTTTTAAACGACCTCAAAGTGTCCTAAAAAGTGAAACAATGTAATATATTAAAAAATTGCTTATTATTTTCTTCCTGTTTATTTATTTAGCAGATTTAGTTATTCCTTAATTAAAACAAGTATTTTTTTCAGTGCATACATTTTTAAAATTATTTAAACAATTTTTAATTGTTGCTATTTAACTATTCTCAAATTATTTTCTAGAAATACTTTTTTTCCTAATTTATCAACTTTTATTGCTTTTTAATTAAAAGATACAACAATTAGTCAACAAAAAATTACCAATTGTTTAAATAAATTATTTTTGCTACTTGATAACTTTTCTTAAAATATTCATTGATTTTTACATTTTTTTTAATTTTTCAAAAAATCTTGCTCAAATTCTTTTATGAACAAAGAATTAATTAGTTAATTAAGATTAAGATAGTTAATTGATTTAGTTATGTTTTATGATTGAAAACATTATTATTCACAATTGGGTAAATAATTTTCATTTAAAACGTAAATAAATTTAAAAATATACTTATTTTTTATTAGTAAGAAAATGTATTGAATAAAGTTCTTTATTTTATTTAAAACTGACTTACTGTAACTGGAGTACTTTTTTCGATAATTCTTGACGACCTGAAAAATAGTTTTACACTACAAACTTTATAAGAAATATACTTAATAAATAGTAGGCTAACTTTCTAATATATAATGCACAGAAATATATTTGATAAGCTGTATTAAAAATATTATATCTCAAATAAATTAATACCTGTAATAAATACTGTTTCTGTTCTTCATTTTTGGTAAATTTGCTGTTAAACTCTTCTATAAGTTTTACACCTCGCTCTGCCACATCATTCACTACTTTATGAGATGAAAAAATTCTTTGTCCTTTCAGAAAGCTTTCGTGTTTTCTCCATAACGATGGATCTTGATATAAAAAATCTATTGGAATGTTGAACCTTTTGAACAGCTGTTTTGACCGATTTGTAATTACATTTTCAGGATAATCTGACTTGAGAAATAAATCAAGTTCTTTGAATGAAAAAAATTTTCTTCTTTTGAATTTTGATATTGCAGTCTTCATCATTTTCAAGTGCTATGACTTTGTCAGCTATCGTTTTTCTTTGTTGATTATCAAGTCTGTCATCAAACAGGCACATTACACCACATTCTTCATTTAGATACCACAAATGACTTAAAAATTTCTTTTGCACTTTCTCGGCAATTATCTTGTTATGTTTTTTATACCTTTCCAAGCTTTGCAAAAATTTGAAATCAGTTAATGAAGCTTCAATAGCATTTGTTGTGCAAAACCACGCTTCAGTGTAGCATGTTATCACGAAGCAACAAATTTCATTTATCGCTTTTTTTCTTGTTTATTTAGTTCGAACTGTTCTCTGAATAGAAATATTTTCAGGCAATAAATAGCCTTTGCCATCCACCTTGCTCTGTGATAAGCTCCAGGACATTTAATTCTTATTCCATTTGGCGGATTTTCTCCTAAAAAAATGATTACTAGTTCCAAAAACTCTTTGTAATCGTCCCGAGGAAAATCTTCTAAAATTTTCTTTCTTGCAAAAGAGAGAGCGTCGTCTTTAATATCACGTAAAACTTGACGTGTGTCATTATCTGAGATCTAAGTAGAATATTTGTTTTTGTCGATGTTTGTCCAATTCTTTTGAAATTTTTTTTTAAAATTTGAATGTCTTGTCCAGTCTGAGAAGAAAGTTTTGACTCTTCAAAAACACTCGCGAGCATAATTTAGTAAATATGATGTCTGCAAGCCAAAAGGAGAATATCTTGATTTAGTTTTTGTTCTAGAAAAACACAGGCACCTTTTAAACGTCCAGAATTAGCAGCTGTCGTATCGAATACAAATGCTTGAACTTTATTCTCTAGCGACCATAATTTTAACATTTCGTAAACAGCACAAGTTACTTTTTCTTTTGTTGCAGAAGTTAATTTAGGCACTCCAAGCAATTGTTCTTTATCCTGAAATGTTGCAATTACAGGAAGACGGTCTACAGACTCATTTCCACTTAAATCGGGTAAAATCTTGGAATCCCAGTGAATAACAACAAAATCTGTATTTAAATTTATAAATTCATTTTGTGTTTTGATTGCACTTTGTTTACGAAATTCTTCTTTTTTGTTTTTAATTGAATTTCGATTTATAATAAATTCACTCGGATCTAAATCAAGAGCAATTACACAAGCTATTAAAATGTGAACAGCATCTCTGTCACTGACTTTACACTTGTCGAATGCAGCGCAAAGTCTTTCAGTTAAAATATGACGTATTCCTCTTCTCGGTTTGAATGAAAGTGAGAAAAATGATGTTGCATCGCATTCAAGGCTCAAATTGCTTTCTTTAAATAATTCATCCTCATTTAAATTAACCGATTTCAAAGCGGAAACTATTTTTTGATCTTCTAATAAAGAAACATTTATGTCAGACTCTAATTTGCTAAATTTTTAAATTATTAATTTATTTCGTGTATTAATCACATACAATGTCTTCTTGATTTCTTAAAATCTCTTTTTTGTCCTCAACTTCAATTCTTCTTTCTTGATGATTAAAATTTTCGTCTGCATATGGTAGGTGTACGCCTACCACAAATCCAACTCGTCCTTTTTTCCTTTGGAGTCTGAGAAATTCTCTATCTTCTTCAGATTCAATCAAATCCATAGCATTTGCTTTAGCGACATCAAAAAGATCATCAAGTTTATCTACAAAATCTTCTTCTTTTTCCCTTTGTGCTTTGGAAATTCTGTTAGAATTTTTTTTTAACTATGTTAACAATTCATACAGCTTTAATAGTTTTTCTGTACATATATCACACTTTTGCGTTAGGATTTTAACTTTTTTCTAAAAAATCAAGCACTCTTCAATGACAAGAGCAGCACTATCATGCAGTTTATTTGAGAAACTCTCATGTTGTGAAATAAAACACTTAGACAATTTCGCTTTGATGGAAATTTACTACCTATAATTTGATTATTCATTATACCAACCAGAAAAACTTTTTCGCGTGACATTATATTTTTTGTATGACATTAAGTCTTAAATCAAATAAACCAAAATTCATATAAGAACCATAAACAATATAATGTAGTAGTAATATGATAATATTACTATAATGTTAACATAAGCATTTCAAATTTTCACTAAAAAATTAGTTCAAATGATGAAAAGACAACATTTGTAGGTTAACTTTAGAGCAATACAGAAAACCATTCCGAAGAGTTATAAACCATTGTCTTGTAAATAATAATTTAGGCAATATAAATAAAAAATATGCCAACTTCCAAATATATTTTCATTGTTTATACTTTCTACTAACTGTACGGATGGTTTATTATTCAATTAATGTAATAATAATTTTTATTAAACAATATTAATAACTAATGTGCCAAAATTGTCCCATCGGTAGTTCTAGGTATACCGGTTCAAATCTCAATTTCTAATAAACATAAATATTTGAAATTTGGTATATAGTTTAAACTCGGCAAAAAAATAAATGTCACAAAATTTCATCATTCTAGCTAATTTTTAATAGAAGTTATAAACAATAAACAAGCGCGATGGGACAAAAATGGCACGTCGGTAGTTCTAGTATTAAGAAATTATCAAGTAACAAAATTAATTTATTTAAATAAGGGACGTTTCACGTCAACCGGCCCAAAGCTATGTCCAAAATTCTATGCAATAAAAATAAACATGTAATAGATGAAAATACTCGTAAGCTCATTCCCTTTCAATTGCAAAGTGGCAGAATTGAAAATTCAAAATGGCGTCCTTACTACGTCAAGTGGAAGCGGCTAACTTCAGAAATAAGTAAATATATTTATTAATTTCTTTTAGAAAATTATGCAAAAATTTTAGGTCACCACATATTTTAATGTTTTTGGGGTCGCTGATTACGAATCTGAAGTCATTTTTTCAAAATTCAAAATGGCGGATCCAATATGGCGGATTACACAGCCCCACAAAAAAAAAAGTGTCATGTACTTTTGACCGGAATACCCTAACCCTATGTATTTTGACGCGCTGAACACGAATCCGAAGTCCGTTTTGCTCCATCACGTCAGGATTTTTTTCTAACCTCAAAAAACATGTCGGATTTTGAAAAGTAGGCGAGTTTTTTAAAAATTGATGTATTAACTTCAAACTTGGTATCTGGGGGTTTTTTGTGTCGCTGATTACGAATCTGAAGTTAGATTTTCAAAATCAAAAATGGCGGATACAATATGGCGGACGAATTTTAAAAAAATTTTAAGATTTTACTTCAAACTTGGTATCTAGGGGTTTTTTGGGTCGCTGATTACGAATCTGATGTCAGTTTTCAAAAATTGATAATGGCGTATCTAATGTGGCCGATAGAAGTCCATGTTGGATATGCCATTTTGAATTTTTGAAATCTGACATCAGATTCGTAATCAGTGACCCAAAAAACCCCCAGATACACTATTGCACATTAATTTTTGAAAAATTTCGTAAAATAATGTCCCCCTACCAAAAAAAAATTCAAGGGGTATTTCCCCCCCATAAATCAGCTTTTAAGGAAAAACAAAACAAACGTGTCAATTTGTTTTCAAAAAACTATAAAACTGCCAAGTTTCAGAAAAATCGGCGTATGGCACTTCCCTAGTGTTACTTGTCAGCAACTTAGAAAACCTGTAGATACCAAATTTCATAATAATCTGACAATTTTTTAAAAATAATTCCTTAATATTGAATCAGACATATCGAATTTCGGAAATCTGACATCAGATTCGTAATCAGCGACCCAAAAAACCCCTAGATACCAATTTTGAAGTAAATCTTAAAATTTTTTCAAAATTCGTCCGCCATATTGGATCCGCCATTTTGGATTTTTAAAATCTAACTTCAGATTCGTAATCAGCGACACAAAAAACCCTCAGGTACCAAGTTTGAAGTTAATACATCAATTTTTAAAAAAATCGCCTACTTCTCAAAATCCGACATGTTTTTTGAGGTTAGAAAAAAATCCTGACGTGATGGAGCAAAACGGGCTTCGGATTCGTGTTCAGCGCGTCAAAATACGTAGGGTTAGGGTATTCCGGTCAAAAGTACATGACACTTTTTTTTTTGTGGGGCTGTGTTATTTTTTAAAAATCCATTGAATTTGCTTGAAACTTGTTACTCGGGGGTTTTCGAGGTTGCTGATTACGAATCTGAAGTCAGTTTTTCAAAATTTAGAATGGCGGATCCAATATGGCGGACGAATTTTTAAAAATTCATTGAATTTGCTTGAAACTTTTTACTCGGGGGTTTTGGAGGTCGCTGATTATGAATCTGAACTCCTAGCGTTCTGAGATGCCTGAGGTCTTCCTCAAACACAACTTTTCCTTAATTTTTCTTTACTCTCTGCTATGATTTAGAAGGAAATTAGGTACAATATTTGTAGATAAAATTAATCACCTTGTTGCGAGTAAAAAGAAACTGTATAAATCGAAAGGAAGAAAAGGAATAATCAAAAATGTGGCTGATTCAGTACATTTCATTATTAACTGATTAACTGAGTTTTAGTAACTTCTTAAATGCGGCTGTAATAATAATTTATTTTCATGAATGTTCATGTAAGTAGTAACAACATTTGAGCATCGTAAAAACATGGACGATATCTAAAATACAAAAGAGCTTATTCAGACTTCGTAAGATATGTTTTAGCGATTGTCATTTTTTTCACGATGTTCAACTGTTTTTATTAATCCTTCAGTGTATCAACTGTAAAAATAGTTATATAGAATTGGCCTCCAAAAGGTTCTAACGGTGGTTTTATGTTTTAGTGATCTTCATATGTTTTAGCGATTGTCATTTTTTTATGATGTTCAAATGTTTTTATTGATCCCTCAGTGTGTCAAATGAAAGTGTATAGTTTTAGATGTGATTTATTTAAGAAAATTACTTGTACTCTTGAGTTGGTGAGATTTATTACTTAAAAATTAAAGATTACCCGTTTTTTTCTTGACTTTGTCGCTTCCTAATAAGGAGGATCATTTATTTCATAGTATTGTACTCACAATCAGATTCAATAACATTAATTGATGTTTCGTTTCTTTTGTTTTATTCGTTTCCTGATAAATTAAATTATTTCATTAACCGGTTTTTTTTGTTATTCGTTTTCATTCTTGCGTTTTCATTTTGTGTTTTACCATTTTATGACAAGGTGAATTGTTCGATTTACATTTTTGTACTCAGTTTCGACTACATTTAATTATTTTTTTTCTTAATTTCGTTTTTCACAGTTTCTTTGCTTCCTAACAAAGTGAATCTACAGATTTAGTACCTAATTTCATTTTATATCATGTCAGAGAGTAAAGAACAGTTTTTTGGTGGTTCAACCCACGGAGATCGATGCATCAATCTCCTTAATTGAGAAAATCATAAGGGATCAGGTTTGAAAAAAATATCGAAGAACTTACTAAAGGTATTTCCTCAGCTTTCTCCGAACTCTAGGATATGGCAATATCCATTTCAAAAAAAGGTAAAGTATTACCTGATATTACAGTTCAGAAGGTGCAAGATTTTTACGAGTTTGACCAAAATAGTCGAATAATGCCGAATAAAAAGGACACGGTTACTATTAAAACAAATGGAGAGACTAAGAAAGTACAAAAACGACTTTTACTTTCGGATATTAAAGTCTTGCACACACAATTTAAAAAGGAATATCCTGAATTTCCTATAGGACTGAAAAAATTTGCAGAACTTCGTCCAAAAAATTGTGTTTGTGCTGGTTCATTAGGCACACACAGTGTTTGCGTTTGCATCATTCATCAAAATTTCAAAATGATGATTGACGCTGTAAATTTTGCAAAATTGACACGTGACTCAGGCATCATAATCGAAAGCTACAAAGATTGTTTTAAATTAAATTTGTGCCAAAATCTTCAACCATCTTGTTTTTTGCTAGAATGTAATTCCTGTCCCGGTATTGAAAATTTCACTTCAAAAATTTTATCCATTTTGGAAAAAAAATTTTTTTTTCTCATTTTGAAAAACTGACTTCAGATTCGTAATCAACGACCTCGAAAATCCCCGAGTAACAAGTTTCAAGCAAATTCAATGAATTTTTAAAAAATAATCCGCCATATTGGATCCGCCATTTTGAATTTTGAAAAAATGACTTCAGATTCGTAATCAGCGACCCCAAAAACATTAAAATATGTGGTGACCTAAAATTTTTGCATAATTTTCTAAAAGAAATTAATAAATATATTTACTTATTTCTGAAGTTAGCCGCTTCCACTTGACGTAGTAAGGACGCCATTTTGAATTTTCAGTTCTGCCACTTTGCACTCGAAATTTTTTTTTTTGTGTGCCGGTGTTTTCTTTGTTTTATTTTCAGCGTTTGAACATAGATCCACCCAATGCATGGGTGACAATCCCGAACGAGGGTTCTGAAGATGAGTCGGAGGAGGATTGGTAGTGACATGTCATCCACTCTCTTTCTATTATATACATAAACTGCTATTATTCTCTAAATTCCATTCCTTTTTTTTACTATTATATAGAGTGGCATTCACTTTTGAATTAACAAACAGCAGAAAAAAATAAATTGTATTTGGAGTTTCATTATAAATGTTGAATAGAGGTTCCTTTTCTTACCAAACTCGTAAAAAGATTAGAAGTTAAGTTTTTTATGATTTTCAGGGTTATTAAAATAATTTAATTTAATATCAAAACGTATGATCTTGAAATAATGGAAATTTAAATATTTAATCATTAATTTTAATATTAATTTGGCTTATCTTTTAATAGTCAATTAAACTTGAATTATTATCAAATTGTGTTTATCACGTCCGACTTGACGATGTCATTGAAAGCCCAACGCCCCAGTTGTTTCTTCGCTGCCATGGCAGCGAAGAAAAATTATATTGAAGAATTTTTTTGGTTATGTCGCCACCGCGGAAAATTCCTGTTGCGCGAGGCATATTATAAAAATTTATCAATAATTTAGGGAGTTTATTCCATCATTTGCATTTACAAATAATCGACTACACATACAGTCATATTTTCTTATAATTTAAGTTGTAATTTATTAGGGAAGAATTTAAACCATATATGTAAATTATTATTTATAAAATTCGGAAGAAAATAAAAGATGGGGGGAAGATGACAATTTTCTTGAGCGGTCCAACAATGGCTCAACGCTCAATAAACTTTATTTTAAAATAAAGTTGCATTACTTTCATACAAAGTTTGACAAAAGCCAGCAATGACAAGTACTGACCCAACACTTTCGCACATCATTAGGGTCCACTCTCAGAAGCTTACACACATGAGTATGGTCTCTTCTGGCCAAGCGAAAGGTAATAGAACGGGCAATCATGAAATATTAATATTTTAAGCCGCGGATTGTTCTTACTGGCATGGACAAACCATTGCTGCCTTTTGTCATAGCACACTCACACACAAAATTTAAATGGTTACCAAACCTTTTCGTAGCGGTAACATTACGGTAACGTACAGAAATTCAGTTGTTGTCGATTTCTATCTTGGTGTATCTCTTCTTGCGATGTAGTTGACTTGGAACTTTTGTTTGGGTTCCACCCGCAGATGTTATTTGTTCCAAAATAATCCTTATTATTATGGATTGGCAGGATTATTGGTTTGACAAGCCAAGGCTTGATTGCGATTGGTTGACTCTTGTCGAATTTGGTGGCAGTTCGACCTCAACTTGTTAACCTTAGTTGTAGCGTAGAATTGCTCTACCCAGAGTATGTTTAAAATGCAAATTGGTGGCATTTTGAATTATGATGTTGACCCAATGGTTTCCTGGATTGAAATGGGCCTTTCCAGAATAGGGATTTATTCTGTCACGCTTAAACTCAAATGAAGGCACCCTCAGTTGGACATCACCTGAGTTGGCCCCTGATCATAGTGTAAACATAGGGTGATTTGAGAGGAGTCATAGCTCAGTGATGTACAAACAGAGGTATATTAATAATAATTTAAACGCAGACAATGGCTAAATGGTCAACCATTATCTTATTTTACGTTGGTACCCAATCAAAAATTTACTACTGACGCAGTACTGGCGCAACTTTGGGATGATAACATTTTACCAGTATTGGCTACCAGAGTTGGCATCAGCACCGGCAACCACCGCCGGCCCAGTACCGGCCAAGTACTGGAAGTCTTGTAATTTCTTGTATACGAAAAGAAAGCTTTAACCGTAACAGAGATAAGTTTTAACATGTTGTCAAGAAAATTTTTTTAAAATTTTTATTAAAAAAATCTAAGATTTTTATAAACAAATTTATTGATTTTTAATTTGATCGTTTAAAATTTTTTTTTTCTTTTTGGTTTATTGCATATATGAAAACAATATGAAAATCTTATAAAATGTTTTAGGATTGGTCTCAGGAAACCTTTCGTTCAAATAATTTTACCCACAGAAAAGAAAAATAAAATACATTTTAATTTTGAAAAATAAAATCAAGGTGAAAAAAAATTTTTATAAACAAATATTTAAACAAAAAGATTCATCAGGTTCACTCTAGAACTTTTTGTAAACTTTTTGTATTAATCAAAAAGAAAATCTATTTGATCCAGTACCGGCTCAATATGGGCTCAGTACCGGTTTGCCAGTACCGGAAGGACGGCACCGCAACAATACTGATACAATGAAAATACCAAAACTGGCCCAGTACAGACCGCCTAGTCTCGGCAGCCAATACTAAACCAGCACCGCGCCAATAGTTAACTCTGGTATAATACTGAAATTTTTTGTTGGGTAACGTTACAAGCATTATGATACTGGCTTGTATTGCCACCATGGAATATTCCTGCTCATGTTCTGTAATATCAAAAATAAAATATATAAATTTTTTTTTTTTTAACAACAATAAATTTACGAATCTCAATAATATTTAAACAAATGGTTAGTAGAAGAATTTTGAAAAGTTAGAAAAATTTTACTTTATTTATTAATTTATTTACTTATTTTAGATTAATTGTCGAAAAGAGAAGAAGTTAAAATAAGGTTTTAAATTTAGTGGATACGGGTGATTAAAAATTTTCAATAAGTGGAGTTTTTGCATTTTTCTGGCAATAAAATTAAATTACAAAAAAAATAAAATATGACAAATGAAAATAATCAATTAAAAAGAAGGGCCTTTTTATATTTCCAATTCCACAAAAAAACTAGAATTTTGAAACGATAATTTTTCTTCCATGAAAATATTCATTATATGCAATGAATAGGAAGAGGGAAATCATACGAGAAAAATTAATTACACAAAATTTTAGAACAAGAAAAGAATGAAATGTCATTATTTTAATGGGTAATTTAAATGCATTCTGCGTAAAATAATTCAAATAATTTTGCCAATTACTGTATATTCGAAAATCTTTGTATTCATTCCTTCATTCATTCACATTTTGATAGTACTTGAATTTTCTCATTATTATTAGATTATATATACATATATATCTTTACTTTGATAATTAGGGTTCTCGATGGTTTCTACCTAAAATTTGTTTTGTCAAAACAGCCTTCGGTTGAGGGTTCATAAGATGGTCCATGACCTTTTAAATACTGTCCTGTAAGATGAAGTTGTGTCCCCCACTTTACCAGCCCGGCCCGAATAATCACCATGTGGTTATATGTTCTGGAGAATAAGAAGCAAGAAGAAAATTTTTGGTGCCAGCACCTTTGGGTTAAATCGGTTTAAAACACATCATGTAGGTTTATTGAATTGAACTAAAATTATAAAACTTTTCAATATTAACATTTACTATTATTGGAGTAATATATGCTCGTAATCGTGAACTTCTGAGGTAAACGAATATGTCAAAATAAATTAAACAATGTTTATAATTAAAAATTTTATTATTTTTTTTGAAAAACTCATTAAGCATCATAAAATAATATTGTCATTAAGCCCGAGAACGCCACACAGGCCGCCGCTGTAATTGACTTACTCGAGGTCTGAGCCCGGGACAGGCCGATAGAGTGAGGATATACCACTTCCCTTTTTAGGACCCAATCTGTGATTGTTCGATTCGTCCTAACAGCCTTGGGTTGAGGGAAATTTTTTTTATTATTATATATGCTATATAGATGATAACCGTTTAATCCCCGTGAGTGGAAGTGGTGTATCCATACTTAACTTACCAATATCTATCCCCGAGGACGCCACTCAGGCCTACCGTAATATCTGCCTCACGCGAGAACTTAACATAGGCCCGGATTGGTAGAGTAGGGGTATAACACTTCTCCTCAATGGAGTGAAACGGCTACTGCTGATTTAAGATGCTGATATAAGTCCACCGTTGCAACAACATTGTAGTAGTGTCGCTAAAAAAGCTTCTAATAGTCTCAGATAACTTAACTTTATTATTATATAGTTTATAATATTTTTCTGCAATTTGTCGATCAATAACTTACTGCATGTGTTGAATCTTCTTATATTATATTTGTCTTTTTCATTTTTGTATTGGGCCCAAAAAATATATTCCTATTTTTGTATAGTATTAATAATTATATATGTATTTTGAAGATAAAACATTGATTATTGAATAATTTTTTTATGCATAAAATATGGATATTGCATAATATTGGTATAGAAGATATTTGTTTCTTTTGGTTGTCTTAAATGTTTCATATAAAAAATACTTCAATCCATTTAGTTTTCTTGGTATTTGATAACATTGGCATTTAAGATATTACGATTTTGAGGATAAAGAAAGATATTGCATAACATTAGTATTGAATATATTTTGATAATGCAACAAAAATATTGATTGTTTGATAATAGTGGAAGCTGGCTTTTGGAAAAATTGTTTGGTATTGGATAATTTTGGCGTTAAAGATATTTTGATTTTAAGGATAAAAAATGATATTGCAGAATATTAGTATTGAATATATTTTGATATTGGAAAAAAATATTGATTATTTGACCACAGTGGAAGTTGGTTTTTGGAAAATTTTTTGGTATTGGATAAGATTGGCATTAAAGATATTTGGATTATGAGGATAATAAAATATAATATTGGATAACATTGGTATTGAATATATTTCGATATTGAAAAAAAATATTGACTGTTTGATAATAGAGGATGCTGGCTTTTAGAAAAGTATTTAAATAGATAGAAAGAGGTTTGAATATTGTTTTAAGGATTGAAGTTGTTTTATGGGTTAAATAATACTTTGTGAGTTGAATATTGATTTGAATATTAATAAAAAGTGCAAAGGAAAATAAGTCAAATAATAATCAGTATCGAAAATAATATAATATGGAAAAAGATTAAACAACGCTAATTCATGTTCATGTAAGACTATCATTGTTGCATTAGTTAGCTGAATTATAGTTAATGAAATATTTTATAGGTGAAACACATGTAAGTAAATTTTTTAAAGCAATAAACTAAAATAAACGATTTGTTTTGAAAAATGGCTTTATCAACAGTTTAAAAGTTGAAGAAGGATACCATGTCGAACATAGAAGAGTATTTTATTTTAAGTAATGAAGATTTTAAAATTATTGAAAATGTAAATGAAATGTTAAATGATATGAATATGTATAAATTTCAAGAATTATTAAAAAATGATTCAAATTCTTTTTTCATTATGCAAAGTACTTTGTATTTACAAATGCTTGATTTAATTGTTACAATTAGAGAAAGAGATAAAAATATTCAAATTGTTTATAGCGGTAATAACAATTCTGGTCATTGGATTTGTGTTTATTACGATGGAGTAAGACTTTATATTTTTGATAGCCTTAATGCAGGGTGTTTGAATATTCATCAAATAGAATATTTAATTAGATTGTTCCCTTTTAAACCAACAGAATTTGTTGTAGATGTTGATCAACAACCGATTAATACAGTTAAGTGTGAAGTGTAATGCAATAGCATTTGCAACATCTGTACCCCACTGAAAATTCCCACATAGGCTTCCATATGGGAAACCATATGGTTTCCTATACAAAATCGTATACGTAATTGAAACAGGAATTTGAATAGGAAATTAAGTCGGAATTAACATATGAATCCACATCCACACAGGAATGTACATTCCTATGTATATTCCTATTTCAATTCCTATAATATGATTTTTTTTTTCAACTCTAAGATATATATCTTTCAATAGTAGAGGTTCCTGATAGACTACAGAGATGAAAAAAATTTATTGCGCAGCCGAAAAAGTTGAAGAAAACTACTGCGCATGATATTAAGATATAATGCACGGTGGTCCTTAACTCACTTTAACCCAAAAGTTTCTTCACTGTAAAATTTCTTCCATATCTTGAATCTGGACACTTTTCTGAGTATTTTGCAAAAAAATTCAAAATCTTTTATATTGCCGTTTTTGAGAGAATCGATTTTTAGGTTAAAAAACAAAATTTTTAATTTTCATGAGGAACAGTGTCTAATATCGCGGTAATGTGCATATAACAGTGGGCACATTTAATGTTCTTCGCCCAATTGTTTTATTCTTTGTGTTCCAAAATGTTTAAAGAAATTCTGTAAAAAAGTTAAATAAACTACTCTTCTCAACAAATATTTTTAATTTAGTATAAAGTTATTAAATTACATAATTTTTTATCCTGATATTACACAATTTTTCTCATAAAACAAAAAATTCAATTTCTTAACCTAAAAATCGATTTTCTCAAAAACGGCAAGATAAAAGATTTTGAATTTTTTTGCAAAATACTTAGAAAAGTGTCCAGATTCAAGATATGGAAGAAATTTTACAGTGAAGAAACTTTTGGGTTAAAGTGAGTTAAGGACCACCGTGAATGTGCATTCATATGATAATTCCTACTTAATTTCCTATTCAAATATCCTTTTCCAATTACGTATACGATTTTGTATAGGAAACCATATGGCTTCCTATATAGGAGCCTATGTGGGGATTTTCAGTAGGGTATTGGTTAACAGTGTAAATTAAAAGATTAATTTATGAAACTGCTAATAATATAATGAGGAGGCATTTGATATCATTTTTTGAAAACAATTAATTAAATCATTTTCCGGCCGTTAGAATGTCTAATATTAGGATTTCTATTTGTAGAGAATGATTGGAATTGTCTTTTCATAAATCGAGCTAAAGAACTTCAAAATGGTGAACTAAACCTTTCATATTTTTTAAAGACTTTTCTCCGTAAAAATGACAACAGAGGTCTGTCTACTGAAACTGAGAATGAAAAGAAAATACCCAAAGAAAAAAATTTGTCCTGTAAGATGAAGAAATTATCTACAGTAATTGAAGAGGGATTTACATGTTGATGTAAATTCAGTATGCACAACAGAAAATAATAAGAAAATAATTTCTAGTCTTATTGTTAGGGAAAATTTTGATCCCATGACATATCCTACAATGTTTCCTTATGGTGATCCTGGATGAACTGTTAACCTTAAGCATACTCAAGGTACTTGTAATTTTATTCATTTACAATTTTATATGTATCGTCTTTCATAGAGAAGAAAAAAGCGTGGAATGCCACATGTGCCTTTAACTATATGTTTACGTACACAAATTTGCGATTCAGAAACTTTAAATAAAATGATATGTGCTGAAATCACAGACGAAATAAAGAATCCAGAACTTTTCAACATTGTAAAGCGATTTTAAGTTCATGGGCCTTGTGGTAAACAAAATAGGAATTCACCCTGCATGGATCCTGAGATGGGTCATTTAAATGTATTGCTGACAATTCGACGATCGTTGCATATAATCTTTATTTGAGTACAAAATTTAAAGGTCATATTGACTGGGCAATAATATGTATTATATTATTATAACTCCATAATGTTGAAATAGTAATACAGCAACGATTACAAAAATAATATTATTTCTGTGAGATCAAAATTCCAATAAGTGTCCGTCAAATAAAAATAAATTTTTAATTTTTCATAAAAAGTTGTAGATATCGCGCGCGTTTCTTTTAGCTAGTTACTGTATATTCGAATTGAATAAAATAAGAATTTGGAAAAGCGGAACCTTAAAATAAATCGAAATTAAAATTTTACTATTTTAATGAGAAATAATGGTAACAAGGGTTAAACATCAATTCCGTTTTAACGCGGCCGACTGTGTTTGAACATCCATACTCTTGCTCATGTCAAGAGTGAGTCAGGACACATGTGGGACACATCAAATATTGTTGCCTCTTGCCTTTTCGCCACCGCGGAAAATTCCTGCTAACATGCATGGAATTTTCACGAGTTAGAAAAGGAAACAGGGGAATATAAAGAAAGAAAAGAAAATCCTGAAAGTTTAGCATACTTGGAAAAACAAGTCTAGTCTTTCTAATTGATCAATTCAAGGTCTAGATGGTCAGGTCTGTACAATAATTCGATTGTTTTGAATAATTCGATTGTTCCGATTTCTTCGTCTAATGATGTCAGCAATAGGTATAATTCCAGGGAGAGGGGGGATGGATTCTGGTTGAATTGGAAGTTGATATTTTGGCGGTTGAACAATATCAGGTATTGGCCTTCGATAACACATTAGAAGGCCCCCCCCTTTTTTAATTAATTATTTACGATTGAAGGAGTATGATATAAATTTAAATTAATCAACCTGACAGGATTACATAAGGATACACATAAAAATTAGAGAAAATGAAATTTTAATTATGAGAAAATAGTCCGCAAAAGTATTACTTTTACATTTTCATTTTAATTCAAAATACTTATTCATTGAGCCGAAGCTGGGTTTCTATTGTCTGTCATGTGAATATTTTTGCTTATTTGACATTTGTAATTAGTGCCCTATTTCCTACCTCATTAAAGGAGCAAGAGAGAAGAGCCATTCTTTAAATCATTTATCTTTTTGGAGGTGTACTTGTGTTTTACGGTACTTTATTTGGGGATGATTATGATGCAATACCACGTAACATTTACCCGACTTCCCGTAAGTGTCCCCTAGTAAAGAAACAATTATTATCCTGACTGATTACTCCGCTATTCTAACCGTGTATTTTTACAATAGGATCACAATATACTTTGATTATTAAAGCATATAGTTACAAAATACGGATTTCAAATAAAATGGTCCAATTCTGACACCATAAAATGGTTATAATTAAATTTTGAATCAGAATATTGCCATAAATCGCGAACACCTTCCTATTTTCTTGACTTTTAATAAGAAAGGAGAAAAGAAATCGTTCAGCAATTAATAGCATAATTAATTAGAAATTATTTAAACACGCTTCTACTCAAATTTGTTTCTCAACAAAACTCCAAAAGAAATAAAAATTGAAATTAAAATTTTTTGTTACGTCAATTACTATGACGTCATCTTCGTATTTTATAGTAACGTTACTGTCACAACTGTCATAGTCATTATTCTTGTATGATTCTGTGGGTACAACAGGAAGTCGTATAATCTTTATATTCTCGTCGTTATAATTCTCAATACGTCTCACTCTTAGACGTAAGGTGGGGGAATCTGTGAGGATGTCAGCTGATCGCACCTAGGTTAATGAGAGTTTTCTCAAGTATTGGCAATTCACAACAGTACCCTTATGAAACGGAAATTTTGGATTAAACACCACAAAATAATGCAATTGTTCTGAAAATTTCCCCACAGAATTTATAGGATTTTTAGAGAAGGTGTTGGTTGGAGGAGGAAGGGTTTTAGGGAGAGTTGTTTGAGAGACAACAGAATCTAAAGCTTTCACTATTTTTCCATCAGCGGAAAATTCTCCCCGTACCTTCGACTTGATCCTTTTTGATCTCCCACCTCTTTTTCTATTTTTACTCGGCATTAGAAAAGGCAATAGAATTTAGTGCCGAAAGAAAAGTGAGAAAGAATAAAGAATCTTATGAGTACAGAAAAAGGTCGAACACTGTTCTCGGAGCCACCGGACACTTTTAATGATGCGGAATTAAATCGTCATCTGGTAAACCTGATAGAGTTTTTCGAGCCACCACCGCAGCATGCGAGATTACGTCATCATCGGTTACCCGAGAGCCAAAATGTCACAGCTCGCAATAGAGTCGTCAAATCCACTCCAATCAAATCTAGTGCGAAAATTTAAATAGGGAAATAAACCCAAGAATTAATTCAAAAATTTCATTTACAATAGTATAGGCAAAAAGTGCGAATAGTAAAATAGGGCATATTAACTCATAGAGGAAATGAAGTAAGACTGTAGCTAACGTGATAGAAAAAATAGAATTTTAAAAGTATTCAAAGTGTAATGAATAAAGTAATAAGTTAAGAAAACATGGCAAGGTAGCAATTTAGAAAAATCAAACATTCAATAAGATTTTAGCACGATTTATTGGCTTCAGGTGGTTGTGGCAATGTTTATTATCAAAGCCGCAACTTTCGCAAAATTGCGGTTTGCTAACTACGGAACTTACAAGTTGTGAACATTGCGACAACGTCCATTTGCTTCTTAACGCTGTCAGAGTCATGAATCTTTATTCTGCAACCTTCACAAAATTGCGGTTCACTAGTTCTTCACGAGTTTCGTCTGCAACGTCGCTGCAAGGTTATTAGTGTACTACAATAGACGCGGGTCTTGCAACGACGTTATTGACGAAATTACAAGAATTTTTATTTAAAATAAAAGAACAATCAATCAATGAAGATTGTAAAATTATTACCCCTCATTAATTGATATATTCTTAAAATTCGTGTTGGCTCCAAGAGCTTGCTTTATATAAATAAAATTTTTAAAAAGGAATAAAATTATTATTTTTCCAAGATGCGAGTTGCCTAATAAAGTCGCGTTATTTCTTTATATTGTTTCGCTGACGTCCCAAAATTCCTGACGGTAATATGATATTAGAGTTGCTACACTCTAACTTGAAGCAAGTCTAAGAATAAGGAAAAATAATTTTAAAATAAAATAATTCTGAGATATTTAATTAATAATTTTATTATTAAAAATTTAATGTTTTAACTTTATTTATGTTACCAAATAAATATTGGCGTAACACTGATGAAGAAACAAGTACCGGTTTAGAGACATTAAAGATGTTTTTTATATATCTTTCCTATGTCCTAAAAAATTACCAAAATTTTAAAGAAATTATAATTTATTATTAATTGGGACAAGACATCAATGAAGATATTAATATATCCAAATAATGCATTAGTATACTTAGCATGTATTCGTCCTTTAACTAACTCTGAAGTGCTAGATATGAATATACGTATTGTGTAAAAATAAAAAGTTCAAGAAGTAGTATATTATAATTTAAAAAACGCCTTATTAAAAATCCCTGTACAAGATATTGTACAAGAAAATGTACCTGTTTAGCACCTGAACTTGTACTAGTTCTGATAAGAAAATGTACAATTTTAGCAGCTGAATTTGAAACAAGTTCTTGTATTAGAACTTCTTATACAAGACAACATAAAAAACTAATAACATACTGAGTTTCTTAATGCGTACATGCATGTTTTTTAATAATCCTTAGTTTACATTCGTGTTAATTGTTTTGTAGATTTCATTTGTTCGTTAACGATACATACACCAAATAAAACATCACTTACGTAATACAAAGCTTACGTGTAGTCTATTGTTTAACTTTAATCTACATTTTACTATAAAAAAAACAAGTTGTGACGAAGTAATAATGTCAAAATGCAGTTTTTTGACTTACGTTGGTTTAGAGTTTCGCGCGACGATTGTAATCAATTGATTAAATGATATCGTTATAAAGTATTTAAAAAATCCAAATGTAAATTAAACGCAACAAATCATGTATTAAAAAAAATGTAATGTTCTTTCTAGTAATGAAAAAAAAATTTTATGTATAAATTTTATCTAAATGTTATGCTGTAAATAAAAAATGCTTTAAAAAATATTGCGAGGTTAAAAGAAAAAGAAGTCTGGTTGCTTTAGAGGGACATATTAAGAGCGGTTCTTTTACATTACCATCGCCAGAAAGGTTTGTTTGGAATAGAGGTACTGATGTGTTTTAAATTTCTAAATTTCCTTAAACTAATTATCCTAGCCTCTTTTTCGGAAAAGTTTGCAAGAACTACACGATATAATGAAATACGATTCGTTGCCATTTATTCTAACACTTAAACTCTAAAAATATTGCTTTAATTAATATTAATATTTACACACGCGACATTAATGCGTTCTTGAGCGCGAGCCTGCAATAAAAAGATTCTGCTATTTTCTGCTACCAACTTTTTGGTAAGACTTTTTCAATTTAAATTGTCTGAATCAAAAAAATTAAATATGATTTTATGTGTTATTGCAGTATGTAGATATAGACAACGGTCACTAAAAATGTTATTTGAACAATAAAATATGATAAAGTATTTATAGGGATTTGTAGAAAAAGTGTTCATGAGTAATTTAAGACCTTATTTGTATCAATTTAGTACGAAATAGGTAAAATAAAAAGTAAAATATGCAGCACTGTTATATTAGGGTATTCTGTCAAATTTTTATATAATTCAAATGAAGAATGTTTTAGATATGATTTTTTAATAATAGAAAAACAGTGAAAAAGTATTAATTTATTATTTTAAAGCATTTAAAAGGGTAATAAATAGTGAAAATTAATGTGTTTATTGTGTACTTTTTGTGTGTATTGGACAAAGTTTATCGACAGCAAGTTACAGGTTACACCGGTGAACGTTAGATGACAGCACAGTAAACAATTAATAAGACTTTGACAAGAAAAATATTTAACCTACTAAACATCGATGATGTATCTAGACACAAATAAAAAAAATGCTAAAGACTTATTGAATATTCCTAAAAAATGTTACTAGGGGGTTTTCGGGGTCGCTAATTTCAAATTTGATATCAGATTTCCAAAATTCAAAATACGAAATAAAATATAACGAATAGAAAAAAATTAAAACATAATCAAATTCTCCATCAGTTTGTTACTCGGGGGTTTTTGGGTTCGCTGATAACGAATATAATAACAGAGTTTAAAAATTCAAAATGGTGAATTCAATATGGCGAAACAAAAAAATTAAACTTAAAACAAATTCTCTGGAAGTACGTTACTCGGGGGTTTTTTGGGTCGCTGATTACGAATCTGATATTAGATTTTCAAAATTCAAAATACGAAATAAAATATAACGAATAGAAAAAAATTAAAACATAATCAAATTCTCCATCAGTTTGTTACTCGGGGGTTTTTGGGTTCGCTGATAACGAATATAATAACAGATTTTTAAAATTCAAAATGGTGAATCCAATATGGCGAAACAAAAAAATTAAACTTAAAACAAATTCTCTGGAAGTACGTTACTCGGGGGTTTTTTGGGTCGCTGATTACGAATCTGATATTAGATTTTCAAAATTCAAAATGTCGGATCAAACAAATTAAATACTAATCGAATTCTCTGAAAGCTCGTTACTCGGGGTGTTTTTTCGGTCACTGATTACGAATCTGATATTAGATTCTCAAAATTAAAAATGTCGGATCAAAGAAATAAAACATTAATCGAATTCTCTGGAAGCTTGTTATTAGGGGTTTTTTTAACAATTTTATAACATAATCTTTAGGCTCTTAGCTTTTATTTGCAATTTTGAAATTTAAAAAATGTTTTGTTCTTCCTAAAATATGTTAAAAAATTTTCGAGAATGTTTTTTTACAACTCAGCAGCGAGGCAGCGAAAAGTGATGATTGACGGCTGTGTTGTAGGAAAACATGCTCGGACCTTTTTTAACATATTTCAGGAACCACAAAACATTTTTTAAGTTTCAAAAATGCAAATTAAAGCCAAGAGCCTAAAGATTATGTTGTAAAATTTTCAAATTTTTCCATGCATTGTTTTAGATTATGCCAGCAGTGGGATTACTAATAGCGCTAGTCGCTATGTAGCGCTTTTCGTCATTCAGAATTAAAAACTTACATATTTTTAATGGAATTTTTTCCAATTCATGACCAAAATAAAATACCGTTAACAGTTTTTTCAAAGCTTAAAATGCAAGATGGTAATTTAGAAGAAAATATAAACATAACCCCTCTAGATAAGGACTTTGACATAGAATTCATGTAAATTTCTTAAAATATTTTATCTACGTAGAAAACAAATACAACATGAAGGTAGAATCAATTCTCTAACTTCATGTTTGCCAACTGTTACTTTCAAATAAAATAATTAACTAGTGACGAAATAAATTATACTTTAATATTGTAAATAACCTATTAATTTAATAAATAACAACTTTAAAAATAAATTATCTAGTTTAGTGTTAAAATAATTTTTAAAGGAAATAAATTTTTTTAATTTAATTTAATAAATAAAAATTAAGAAAATAAATCTTATTGCAAGAATTAAAAATAATAATTGCATGAGATTTAAAATTAGGATATTCTTTACTAGCCTAAATTTAAAAATTAATAAATTTTTTTAATTAAATTAATTAATTATTTTTTAATTAAATTGATTTAAATTTTCATTTCTTGAAAAACTCTTTAACTCACAAAAATGCCCTATATATTTTTTTAGTGAACCCTTGCGTGAGAACGAAAATTCTATTTCCGAAGTTATATCTTCAAAATTTTTTAAATTAAATTTTTTTTCCATTTTAGACAATGTCTAATAGAAACTTTTAATCCTAAGAAAAAGATAATAAATATAAATGCAATAAATATTTAATTATTAATATAAAAAAGAAAAGTAAATAACACAGCCCCACAAAAAAAAGTGTTATGTACTTTTGACCGGAATACATTAACCCTATGTATTTTGACGCGCTGAACACGAATCCGCAGTCCGTTTTGCTCCATCACGTCAGGATTTTTTTCTAACCTCAAAAAAACATGTCGGATTTTGAGAAGTAGGCGATTTTTTTAAAAATTGATGTATTAACTTCAAACTTGGTATCTGGGGGTTTTTTGTGCCGCTGATTACGAATCTGAAGTTAGATTTTCAAAATCCAAAATGGCGGATCCAATATGGCTGACGAATTTTGAAAAAATTTTAAGATTTACTTCAAACTTGGTATCTATGGGTTTTTTGGGTCGCTGATTACGAATCTGATGTCAGATTTCCGAAATTCGATATGTCTGATTCAATATTAAGGAATTATTTTTAAAAAATTGTCAGATTATTACGAAATTTGGTATCTACAGGTTTTCTAAGTTGCTAACAAGTAACACTAGGGAAGTACCATACGCCGATTTTTCTGAAACTTGGCAGTTTTGTAGTTTTTTGAAAACAATTTGACACGTATGTTTTGTTTTTCCCCAAAAGCGGATTTATGGGGGGAACAACCCCTTGAATTTTTTTTGGTAGGGGGACATTATTTTACGAAATTTTTTAAAAATTAATGTGCAATAGTGTATCTGGGGTTTTTTGGGTCGCTGATTACGAATCTGATGTCAGTTTTCAAAAATTGATAATGGCGTATCTATAATATGGCTGATAGAAGTCCATGTTGGATATAACATTTTGAATTTTTTTTCGTCAGCCATATTGTATCCGCCATTTTGGATTTTGAAAATCTAACTTCAGATTCGTAATCAGCGGCACAAAAAACCCCAAGATACCAAGTTTGAAGTTAATACATCAATTTTTAAAAAAATCGCCTACTTCTCAAAATCAGACATGTTTTTTGAGGTTAGAAAAAAATCCTGACGTGATGGAGCAAAACGGACTTCGGATTCGTGTTCAGCGCGTCAAAATTTTTTTTGTGGGGCTGTGTAATTTATTATTATTATTGGATAAAGTTAAATTATTTTCTTTTTTTTTGTAAGGATAGAAATTAGAAATAAATGTCTCCTTTTTTTCTTTATTATTATTATGTTTTATTTAGTTTATAATTATTAATTATAAGCATAAATAAATAGCTTCGATACTTAAGATTATGAATGTACAAAAAAATTTAACTGCCCGACATTTATATAAACACAAGAATTATTTATTTACTGCGCGGCGCGCTGTTTACAACTGAAACCCTGAATTTTTCCTCAAATATTTAGCACTAGTAACCATTCGTCGTGACACTTGAAATTCTCGACGTAGTTTTCTCGTAGACCAATCACTTGGTAACGTCGTCAATACTTCAATTTTTCCGGATCTTATGTCTTGCATTGATAAAGCAGCTTTAATTTCATCAATATATTGTCGAGTTTGAATATTATTTTTATTTTCATCAGATTTACCACTGTTAATCAATTTATTAACAGCAGTTTCCACTAATTATTTTTGGTCAGTCGTTAATGGTTTACAAGCTTTCTTTTTTAATGGAGGTTCACCAACTTCTATTAAAATGTTATTGACTTTTTCCGTTTCAAGGGTATGATCTACGCTAAGACAATGAAATGTCGTATCTGTTTTATAGTCATCAATAATAATATCCATGTCTTCTTCTTTATTCTCTGTATCAACGAATTTTGTTAGTGACTGCTTTCCTTTGTATATGTCTCTTTCACCAGAAATGCACATATACAAGCCTTCAAATGTTTTGAAAGCAGCATTTCGATTATTTTTAATTAAAACCAAATTCTTTCTTACACACTTATGATTTTTTTATTAAGTGGATTATAACATTTATTAGCACTAACCATTCTAAGCGTAAAATTGTACACCACACAGAAAAAAGAAAAACTATTATTTTAACTAAAAAATAACACTCGAAAAGACTAGTGAGAGTATCCAGTGCAGTAGTGCGGCTATTCAGGTTTAAACAAGTTTCTGTGACGTTACAGAAATTATTACTGATCTACTCGAAAAAAAATTTTTTAACAATTATTTCTCACATTATTTTATACTTCTATAATAGATTTCATTCAAGTCTTGACATTAGTCACAATATTGAATTTTCACTTAGGCTGTGTCCACAATAGGACTCAACTGAACATATAACGTGTACGTATCGTTCTCGTGACGTGCACGTGTTATTGCCAACTGCTGAAACATCGGTTTCTACGTTATTCCTCCCCACTCAAAGTTATATTCTGTCGTGATTGAATCCTGCATGTATTTAAATTTGTTGCACTGTCTCTTTGATTTTTCATGGCTTTCTTATTGTTAATTTTATATCATTATTTTTAGTTTTTGTTGAAACAACAAATGTTGAAGTGAAATAACTAGCAACCGCTTTGTACAAATAAGCGTAAGTATAAAGAAACTATATAATATAAGGTTATTTTCTTGCAAATTTGTCCGTTGTAAATTATAAATATAGTAATAAGGCTAATTTATCAGGATAACTATAATATACTTTTCAATAAGGTTGAAATAAATATTTTACAATTATATCGCATATTTTCTAGAATTAAATTTTTATTCTTCCTTTTTCCAAATGCTCCTAAAAATTAGATAAAATATGTTAAAGTAATTCTTTTTTATTATAAAAATTCAATCGTTATTCTATCCATGAAATTCCATGAATTATCAATTTCAAAAACCTTTATTAGATAAAAGTATAAAATGGTCTATACTCATTTCTGTTAATAAGAATTAATTTACGCCTCAGAATTTATTAATTTTTTCAATATCTGGAATCAGATTTATTTCTAAATAATAACAACCTTTCAAAAATTACTTAACAACAATATTGATAATCGTGGAAAATGAAGGTTTGAAAAAGAATTAAAATTTTTGTATTACAAAATTATTGCAATAAATTAATTTCATATGTAATTATATGAATATTAAAAATTATTAAAATTTATTCTGAATTGATAATTTTCTTAACTTATGGAAACATTGAATTAAAAAATAATTTCATGGGGTACGGAAAATTTAGATATCTCTGTATATTAAATTATATCGTCTTTTTTCAGAAATAATACTTGCTTGACAAAAATGAATATCTTCATGATAATTATCATGCTAAGTATGCAGTGGGTGAATGCTATGCGACTGTTTAATCGCCTAAAAAGGCGAAGAAGATTTTTCAGGCGTTGGTGGGTTAAAGTTCACATCAGAACTCATATGCGAAATGCATTTGGTGCTTACCACAATTTATTCACTTATTATATGCAAGAGGACTATGAGGAATTTCAACGTATGACACGAATGACACCTGATGATTTTGAAATCTTGCATGATATCATTGGTCCACATTTAAGAAAATTTAGCAGAAGGGAGCCTTTGCCATCCAGACTTCGATTAGCTCTTGTTTTAAAGTACATTGTTAATGAGAAGTATTTTTCCAATTAGCTTTAAAGCTTGCAGTAAACTTGTAACAATTAGATAAACCTTGTCACAATAAGCTTGCAAAAAAACCCAGTAGAATGTATTTAAAAAGGAATTTTCGATAGTAATTTGAATCTGAATTACAGGCCTCGGATAATTTGAATTTTTCGACTATTTTCAGAAAAGGCGACTTTTTCGACTTATTTTCAAGAAATGCAACTTTTTCGATTTTTCTTCTAAATATTGTAATAAAAATTTAGTTTTTTGGTATGAAATGCAAATTACTTCAATTTTTATAGAGAAAAAACAATTTTAGGCGAATATTTGAGAATTTATTTTTGATTAATTTTTCTGTTGAGAAAATTAAATTTTCAAAGTAGATAAATGATTGAAATTTTGTACAATTTTATTGAAAATAATTGACTTTCATTAGGTACTTCAATAAAATTTTTAAAAATCAAATTTTGAAGAATTTTAATGGCAAATTTTAAGAATTATTGAAATCTCGAAATTTATAATGAAAAATCAAAATGACAATTGATTTAAAAAAAAAGAATATTATGAAAATTATTTCAAAAATATAATTTTTTTATTATGCTTGTTTGAAATTCAATTATTATTATTATTTTCAATTCCTACATGTTTTCGAAAATTTAAAGTCTTTACAAAAATAATTACATTAAAATTTTAAAAAATTTTATTTTTAAAAATTATTTTTAAAATTTTCAAGAATACAATTGTTTTAAAAAATTTTAATTACAATTCTTTGAAAAACTGATTAGTTTTCTAAATTCTTAAAAATTCTATGCAGAAATTAAATTATTATTATTTTTAAAAAAGAAGTTCGTTATAATCACCTACAAAAATAAAAAGTAAATTCAAATTTAGGAAAAAAATGTGGTCTTTTTGTAAAATTTTGATTAAAATTTTGGAAAAATAATGTATTTTCATATTTGCAATTATAATTCTCCAAAGACTTGATTAGGTATTTTTTAATATTTTTTAAAATTTTTTTTATGATATTCAGTTATTGTCAAAGACTTCAATAAATTTCAATTATTTGGAAAGTTTTCAATTTCAAATTAAAAAATCTATTATCATTCAAAAATGATTTGAAAACGTTTTGAAAAAACTAACTCAGACCGAATTTTTTTATAATTCTTTTAAATTTAATGATTTCGAATATTTTAGGTTATATATTTTTAGTAGTTTTGCCTCAATAACTTTACCCTACTGAAAATCCCTGTACAAGATCTCATACAATTTCCTGATTTTTGATAATCAGTGTACTTATCGCTATTCTAATTTTTGAGAGTACGCAAAATTACTTGCTAACTGAAATAATTAACATTTTTAAAAGTAAATATAGTCAAGAAACTTTTTCTTACCTCTATAGCCTTCTTGCAAATGGGGACAGTGTTAGAACAATCCAGAACTTTTTTCGGGTAGGAAGATCGACTATTTATTATATGGTAGAGGAGGTTTGTCGCGTAATTTTTCGTGAACTTTCACCTTGGTACTTGAGGGAAAGAACCCAGCAATAGTGGAGAATAATTGCTGGAGGTTTTAGGGCCAAGTGGGATTTACCCAATTGTGTGGGCGCCTTAGATGGAAAGGAGTTTGCTATAAGTGCACCACCAAATTCTGGCAGTCTCTATTATAATTATAAAAAATTTTTCAGCATAAAACTCTTAGCTACTTGCGATGCTCACTGTCGATTTACTTGGGTTGACGTCGGAGACTTTGGTAAGCAAATGTGAAACATAATAAATAATAAATTTATCTCTAAAATATTTTATAAAATCCTTTGTGTATTAGGTTCTGTGAGTGATTTATCAGCTTGGAGGAAAACTGATTTTTTCCAGGCCCTTAAAAATGATCTGGTTCCATTACCTCCAAGGTGTCCTTTACCCCATTCGCCTATAGAAATGCCTCATTTCTTTGTTGGGGATGAGATATTTACACAGCGTAATGATTTTCTAATGATCCCTATTGCGCGACGCCTTATTCTTGATGATCGACAGAGGTATTATAATTATAGGTATGAACTTAGACATATCAAGCAAACAAAAATGCTCAAATGAATTTATTATATGTATTTTCATTTATTAGATTATCAAGAGCTAGGCATACAATTGAAGCTGCTTTTGGGTTATTGGCATCTATGTGGCAAATTTTTAATGGCCCATTAAAGTTTAAAGTGAAAACTTCTATAATAATTGTGTTGGCAACAATTTGCTTACATAATTTTATTTTGACAAGAATGATGCAACGAGAAGAAGAGGTTCCATTTCCAGAAAATCATGTTGGTAAGAATAAAGATAAATTAAAATGTATTAATATGTGGTCATTTATATAATTATTACCAATTATGAAATAAAGATGTATTTTTATTATATTAAATCTTTAATATATATTATTGTAAAATTTGTCAGAATCTGACATGGAAGAAGAGGTTGCTTATGATGTCGATGAGGAGGAGGAGAATGATCATAACGATGAAATTCCTCAAAACGATGAAATTCCACAAAACGCTATGCAACTACGTGATTTACTAGTTACATATGTAAATTCAAATGTTGGAAGAATACGCTAACATGCATCTATAAAATTAAAAATCTAGTAAATCATTAGAGTAAACTTTTGCCTGAGATTACAGTAGAAGATTCTTAAATTACATACTCAAATATTTAAAAAACTTTCTATTAAAAATTGTCGGTAAAATTAATTATAATTACTGTGTGTTATGTGACAACAATTCTATCCAATTTCATTTTACAGAAATTATATTAATAAAGTTTTGAAAAGAGTTTAAAGTTATTTTTATTAAGAAACAGAGTACACAAAGATAAATGACAAAATAATATAAACAATTAATTACTATGTACAGAAGAACGAAGGGCTATTTTATTTTCGATTAATTTTTTTAACGCAAAAAAGCATTCCGTTATTTTGTCATTATGAATCTTTTTCCAATAATCTTTAAAGACGATAAAATAATCATTCGAAGCCTCTATGTTACGAATTTCTGCAGTTGATTGAGGCATAGACGTGTTTTCTAGATACATATCATCATAACCTAAAAAACAAACTTTATTGAATGTTCCATGTAAACTTGAATTTGTGGTATTTTTTTGTAAAAGAATCATTTTTATCTTAAACATACGTTTTTTAAACACATTATCATTGAATTATTAACTTTATTCAAAAATATGATTGAATTATTTCTCAACTTTAATAACAATTTGTCAACAAAACAGTGTTAAAACATGGTAATATTTTAATTTTGATTATTATTCATTAATGTTTACTTGTATAACATTATTTTCTGTTTTGAGTAAATATTCAAGTCTTTTTTTAAATTATTATTGCCTCATTAACGAGAAATTATAGCAATATAAAAAATTTGAATTAAAAATTTTTTTTGTCTGCAAAATAATATTGCAGTGCAATAAATTCAAATATAAATATATTTGATGTCAATAAACAGAAAGTGATAAAAGAAATGGAAGTTCAAGTCTTTTTTTATATAAAAATTTTTCTGCAAAACGACCCGTATATGAAAAATTACCCATATATCCAAAAATTTTACGAATATCAACAAACCATTTATATTTTCTCCTGAAGCATAACCATTGCTCTTATCACTTCTACGAGAGTCATCTTCACTATCATCATCGTCATTATCATCATAACTAAGATTTTCATCATCTTTGGAATTATCATGATCATCATCTGTTTCCATGTTTTCGACTAGGGAATCTGAATTTTCTTTATTCGGCAATTCATAGGTAGATAGAGTTCTAAACAGTGAATAAACCAATGTATTTCCAATTTTTTAAAAAAATTTGACTTCAAACTTGAAATATGCAGTTGTATTATAGTTTAAAAATATTCATTTAATTAAAATTTAGTTTTATATCTAAACAACTTTTTCTCTAATTTGTTACTTGAAATTAATTTCCTATTTTAATGTACACAAATATTTTAGTTTCTACAATCTATTTACCTATGTGTTAAGCTGGAATTTATTTTTATCTTTACCGATTTTTTGTATTATATTTTCTAGTCCACTAAATTTTTTGACAAAATCTAAAATTAATGCAATTCATATTTTGCCAAATTTTCTAATTTTTATTGCAGAATTTTTGTTCAAAAGAATGTGCAATGAAATTAAAATTTGTAAGATTAAAATACTTAGTTTGTTGAATATATCATAAAATGAAGTTTTCCTGGGACTGAATAAAGAAATAAGAACACACAAGTAAGTCACATTATTAGCTAAAAATTTCAAATAAGAGGCTTCTGAATTTCAACTTCAGAAAGAAATCATAATTTCGAAATTCAAACTATTGCTGTATAATTAACAGAAATTAAAACATACTCGTTATGTTGAGGATATTTTTCTAGAAAATTTATAACTTCCAGATATTTAAAATCAGATCTTGAATCATATTCCGAAGCAGCAGATCCTGATGGAATATATTTCGTCAAATATGATGTTGCCTCCATATATTGCTGTTTAAGTGTTTTCCACATATTTTGGATGTCTCTCACTAATAATTGATTAATGTCATTACTAATTATATAAGAATTGTTGAATTATTATTGTAAACAACTTTATAGATAATAAACTTTATAACTACCTATACATTCCTCATTCATATATAAATATAATTGAGAAGCAATTTCTCTCCACGCTTCTCTCTTCTTGGTCATGTCTTTGTAATTCTCATCCCGCTTGTTATATATTAGCGGGCACTTTTCAATTAAATGAATTAAATATTCTTTTTTATCAAAAATTAAAGATCCAGCCATTGTAATTTGGAATAAATTTGCGGATGAAAATAAAAACATTACTCGCATAAATAGATAGATCACTTAACTCTTCCAGTTGCAGTTGTTACTAATATAATCAAGGTTAGAGAAAGGCAGACATTTTCTTTCCTAAAATGAAAAGAGCATAATGAATATTAAGTCGAATTCACAATTCTCGAATTGAAAGTTGGATTAAGGGTACAGTCACACGATCCTATGCATATACATGCAAAATCTATACAGCACTTGATAGGTTGGTTCTAATGGAAAACAGAAATGTCCAGTCAAGTTCTGTATAGATTTTGCATGCACATGCATGAGATCGTGTGACTGTACCCTAATTTTTATTGAAACGAATTGTGAATTGAACGAAATTCATAACTTTCGAATAGAGATTCAACCTTATAGGAATGTAAACAAATAATATTTTGATCGAATTTTTATATTTTATACTTCTAATTACTACAATCTTTGTCTGCCTGAAATATCAAAAATTTAAATTTCTAAAAAATAGAGTTTTTAAGTTTTATAAAGTTGATACAAAATAAATTAGGTTGGAAATAAAAAAAGTTTCTTGAAATCAATATTTATAATAATTATCTTACAAGTATATTCGAAACAAGCTCAAATGCTACATAAACTAACAATAGTTAATGAACATTTTTGTTTGCCAGAATTACAACCTTACATAATCTCTCACACAATTTATTCAATAACTAAAATCATTTTAACATACTCGACTTATTATAGGTTGTAATTTTATTTTCCACAGAATTGTCTTTAATCTAATTTTATTTTGCCCTATGCTTCTAAAATATAATGTAATTTTCAGCAAAGTCAAATAAAACATGATTCATTATTCACCAAAATGTCAACTAACCTATACTCAAATTTTTATGACTTTTTGATTATGAATTATATGCAGTCAAATTTCTGTATTCCTCAATTTTAATCTATTCAAATAAATTTCAATTTTGAACATAATGTAACAAAACGCTTTTTAAACAAAACAATCTCTATTCGAAAGCTATGAATTTCGTTCAATTCACAATTCATTTCAATAAAAATTAATCCAACTTTCAATTCGAGAATTGTGAATTCGACTTAATATTCATTATGTTATTTTTCATTTTGGGATGAGAGTCTGCAACCTAGTATAACTTCTCAACTCTGAAGCAAAGCGCAACTTCCCAACCCTGATAAGACTAACGAGTCACAACAAGTTCGAGTCGTACGAAAAATTGTATGTAGTTGAGACATGTGCGCTTAAGCTGCAAATATATTAACCCTCGGAGCACACACCTCTTTTTTCGAACAAGTAGCACAGTCTGGGTCACTGTGACCCTGTTTACTTTACAAAACTCCCCCATTTTTGAACTATTGGACTGATCAACACAAAAAAAATATTTTTTTATTCATTGAACCTTGTAAAATAAGAATACGCAGTTTAGAAATATTATTAAATTATTTGCATATTGAAAAAAAATTCGTGAAGTTAACTAATTAAAAAGAAAAAATTGAATTTAAAAAAAAATGTAACTTTTGTAATTTTCAATATTTTAAGCTAAAAATTGGGATTTATATTCTCGAAGTGTGTTAGAATAAGGGAAAAAATACCACCTTATTTTATTTTTTAAAAAAGGTATTTATTTTGTTGTTTAACGAAGGTAACTTTTAAGACGATAAAAATGTGATTTTCGACACAACTTTTTAAAACTATACTTTTTTAATAACATATTTACTAGTATTTTATTATTTTCTTTGGATTATCATGTTACTTATTATTCCTTACTAGTTAGTTACCACTATATGGCCTTAGGTTCGTGTTCTATTGCCGACTTTTCAAATTACACTTCATTGAAATTAATGACAGGGTCTGTGTGACCCAGTATGTGCTCCGAGGGTTAAATAAAATGAACTGTCCACAGAGTGAAAACCTTGTATTAATCAGTATTGTACGTTCGAATCCGTGGATTTATAATCCACAATTACGCAATTCGTACAATGAAGATGCGAAACAGGCTTTGTGGAACAGAATCAAAGAACAATTAGCGCAAATGGGATTTAATATTTCAGGTATGTATCGATTTTATTCATATATATATATATATATATATATATATGGGACGTTTCACGTCAACCGGCCCAGAGCTCCATCCAAAATCCTAATCAACGAAAATCAACTTATTACGGCTCAAAATAATCGTCAGCTCATACTGCTTCGAATAAAAAGTGGCGAATTAAAAAATTCAAAATGGCATCCTTACTGTACCATGTTTTGCAAATTTTTTTACTAACTCAGCAAACAAATGTATTAATTACCTTGAGAAAATAATTGCAACTTGTTGGATAATGGGCCACTCTTATGTTTTTGGGGTCGATGATTCCGAATCTGAAGTCAGGTTTTAAAAATTTTGAAAATTCAAGATGGCGGATCCAATATGGCGGAAATTTTGATTAAAATTTGATCAGATTCGCTTGAAACTTGCTACTCGGGGGTTTTTGGGGTCGCTGATTACGAATATAAAGTCAGATTTTAAAAATTCAAAATGGCGGATCCAATATGGCGACCAAATTTTTTTTTAAATTATCACATTTTTTTGAACCTTGTTACTCGGGGGTTTTTGGGGTCGCTGATTACGAATCTCAAGTCAACTTTTAAAAATCAGGTTACAGATCACGATTCTGATGTAAAAGTTGTTAAAAATTCAAAATGGTGGAGCCAATATGGCGGTTGAAATTGTAAAATTTGTTTGCATTTATAAACTTAAAAGTAATGAGGCTGATTTTTGAGGTTAAGGTTTTTAGAGTGTAGGACAGTTTTTGAAATTCAATTTGAGAATATTTGAAAGTTTCAGTTGTGCTTAAATTGTAAAAAAATGATATAGAGGAAATTTTTATAAAGGAAAGGAAAAATTTAAAAAAAGTAATTTAAATATTTAAAGGACGAGGTTCTTGGAGTTAAGGGTAGATTTTTCAAAATTTAATTTAAGGCTATTTAAAAGCCTCAAATTAGCAAAAATTATAAAAGATTTATGTAGAGTAAATTTTAAAAAATATTAAATTTCTATATTAAGGGGTAGTTTTGGGGATTAAGGGTAGTATTTTAAAAAATTACTTTTATGATATTTAAGATCCTTTAAATGAAGCCTAAATTTGTATGGAAGAAAAATTTAAAACAACTAATTGAATAATGTGAATGGGGTGGTTTATGGAGTTAAGGGTGGCGAATCCATCCAATTTTTAAATACTTTATTATGGAACCACCAATCTTATTTTATAAAATCCAGATTCAAATTCGTAATCACCGACCCCAAAAATCCCGGAGTAACAAGTTTCAAGCAAATCTGATAATTTTAAAAAAATTTTGGTCGCCATATTGGATCCACCATTTTGAATTTTGAACATTTTTAAAATCTGACTTTAGATTCGTAATGAGCGACTCCAAAAACCCCCGAGTAACAAGTTTCAAGCAAATCTGATTATTTTTAAAAAAAAATTTTCGACATATTGGATCCGCCATTTTGAATTTTGAAAATTTTTAAAATATGACTTTAGATTCGTAATCAGCGACCCCAAAAACCCCCGAGTATCAAGGTTCAAACAAATCTGATAACACCGGCACACAAAAAAAAAAATTTCGAGTGCGAAGACCGCCACATGGTAGGTTCTCTTCCTTAAGATGTATCTAAAGAGAAATTCCTAGTCCGACCTCGAGTTTGGTTCTTGTTTCATTTTTACAGGCCTGGTGGGGGGGTGTAGTTTGAGAAATTAACATACATGGGAATTTAATTTCTTTTATCAACTGAAAGTGAATGTTTGCTTATTCTAACTGTGGATTTTGATTCAGTGGCTCTAATTACATGAAAATTTAATAAATACACAAATTTAAAAATGGCGGATCCAATATGGCGGACCTAAAATGGTGGATTTTTTGAAAAATTTGCTTGGATTTCCTTGAAACTTGTTACTAGGGGGTTTTTCGGGTCGCTGATTACGAATTTGATGTCAAATTTTATAAATTCAATATGGCGGACCTAAAATGGTGGATTTTTGAAAAATTTGTTTGGATTTCCTTGAAACTTGTTACTAGGGGGTTTTTGGGGTCGCTGATTACGAATTTGATGTTACTTTTTCAAAATTCAAAATGGCGGGTCTAATATGGCTGAAAATTTTCGAAAAATTGTTTGGTTTTTGTAAAAAATTGCTATTTTGGGCTGTTTAGGTTGCTGAATAAGATTCTGACACTTCTATTTTTTAAATTTTGCAATAGTGAATTTAATGTGGCTGACAATTAAAATTTTTTTATTTTCTCGATCGTTTACCCTGAATCTGAATTCACCAAAATTTAGTAATGGCTTGATGTAAAAGTTGTCAAAATATAACTGCATATCTGTAAAAATACAACCTCAAGTTAGTTGTCTTATAAATAATATTTCTCCGATTTAATTCCTTTTTTTTCTATTTTCGCGACTAGGACACCTCCCCGTGGTGAAGGCGGGCAACGAATTTTCGGCTAAGTTTCTAGGTTTAAAATATGCCTTCATGGCAAAAGTAGATAAGAAGATTACGATGCAGAGGAGGGATACCTCAGTATCAAGCCATTACTAAATTTTGGTGAATTCAGATTCAGGGTAAACGATCGAGAAAATAAAAAAATTTTAATTGTCAGCCACATTAAATTCACTATTGCAAAATTTAAAAAATAGAAGTGTCAGAATCTTATTCAGCAACCTAAACAGCCCAAAATAGCAATTTTTTACAAAAACCAAACAATTTTTCGAAAATTTTCAGCCATATTAGACCCGCCATTTTGAATTTTGAAAAAGTAACATCAAATTCGTAATCAGCGACCCCAAAAACCCCCTAGTAACAAGTTTCAAGGAAATCCAAACAAATTTTTCAAAAATCCACCATTTTAGGTCCGCCATATTGAATTTATAAAATTTGACATCAAATTCGTAATCAGCGACCCGAAAAACCCCCTAGTAACAAGTTTCAAGGAAATCCAAGCAAATTTTTCAAAAAATCCACCATTTTAGGTCCGCCATATTGGATCCGCCATTTTTAAATTTGTGTATTTATTAAATTTTCATGTAATTAGAGCCACTGAATCAAAATCCACAGTTAGAATAAGCAAACATTCACTTTCAGTTGATAAAAGAAATTAAATTCCCATGTATGTTAATTTCTCAAACTACACCCCCCCACCAGGCCTGTAAAAATGAAACAAGAACCAAACTCGAGGTCGGACTAGGAATTTCTCTTTAGATACATCTTAAGGAAGAGAACCTACCATGTGGCGGTCTTCGCACTCAAAATTTTTTTTTTTTGTGTGCCGGTGTTATCAGATTTGTTTGAACCTTGATACTCGGGGGTTTTTGGGGTCGCTGATTACGAATCTAAAGTCATATTTTAAAAATTTTCAAAATTCAAAATGGCGGATCCAATATGTCGAAAATTTTTTTTTAAAAATAATCAGATTTGCTTGAAACTTGTTACTCGGGGGTTTTTGGAGTCGCTCATTACGAATCTAAAGTCAGATTTTAAAAATGTTCAAAATTCAAAATGGTGGATCCAATATGGCGACCAAAATTTTTTTAAAATTATCAGATTTGCTTGAAACTTGTTACTCCGGGATTTTTGGGGTCGGTAATTACGAATTTGAATCTGGATATTATAAAATAAGATTGGTGGTTCCAAAATGGTTAATAAAGTATTTAAAAATTGGATGGATTCGCCACCCTTAACTCCATAAACCACCCCATTCACATTATTCAATTAGTTGTTTTAAATTTTTCTTCCATACAAATTTAGGCTTCATTTAAAGGATCTTAAATATCATAAAAGTAATTTTTTAAAATACTACCCTTAATCCCCAAAACTACCCCTTAATATAGAAATTTAATATTTTTTAAAATTTACTCTACATAAATCTTTTATAATTTTTGCTAATTTGAGGCTTTTAAATAGCCTTAAATTAAATTTTAAAAAATCTACCCTTAACTCCAAGAACCTCGTCCTTTAAATATTTAAATTACTTTTTTTAAATTTTTCCTTTCCTTTATAAAAATTTCCTCTATATCATTTTTTTACAATTTAAGCACAACTGAAACTTTCAAATATTCTCAAATTGAATTTCAAAAACTGTCCTACACTCTAAAAACCTTAACCTCAAAAATCAGCCTCATTACTTTTAAGTTTATAAATGCAAACAAATTTTACAATTTCAACCGCCATATTGGCTCCACCATTTTGAATTTTTAACAACTTTTACATCAGAATCGTGATCTGTAACCTGATTTTTAAAAGTTGACTTGAGATTCGTAATCAGCGACCCCAAAAACCCCCGAGTAACAAGGTTCAAAAAAATGTGATAATTTAAAAAAAAATTTGGTCGCCATATTGTATCCGCCATTTTGAATTTTTAAAATCTGACTTTATATTCGTAATCAGCGATCCTAAAAACCCCCGAGTAGCAAGTTTCAAGCGAATCTGATCAAATTTTAATAAAAATGTCCGCCATATTGGATCCGCCATCTTGAATTTCCAAAATTTTTAAAATCTGACTTCAGATTCGTAATCATCGACCCCAAAAACATAAGAGTGGCCCATTATCCAACAAGTTGCAATTATTTTCTCAAGGTAATTAATACATTTGTTTGCTGAGTTAGTAAAAAAATTTGCAAAACATGGTACAGTAAGGACGCCATTTTGAATTTTTTAATTCGACACTTTTTATTCGAAGCAGTATGAGCTGACGATTATTTTGAGCCGTAATAAGTTGATTTTCGTTAATTAAAATTTTGGATGGAGCTCTGGGCCGGTTGACGTGAAACGTCCCATATATATACATGTGAGGTAAAATTCCTGAACTGTCACAGGTCCAAAAATGAAGTCTACGGGATCGAGCCAAGATTTTCAGGGATTGTTGTCCTATTGGATAGATCTTCGAATACCAAGTATTGTGAAGTTTTATCAAAACCTGTAGGATGTGGAGGGGGTTGAAATTTCCCACTTTTGATGAACACTCACCTTTTCAAGCCTTTGTAACTTTTTTCCTTTTTGTCGTACAAAAATTTCACTAGAAGGTTTTTTTTAGGTTTTTTTACGTACATTTTGATAAAAATTATTAATTTGAAAAAAAAATTTTTTTGACCCTTTTTTTGCAAAAATAAAAATAAATTTGTATTTTTCTCGACAAGAGGTATTTTTAATTTTTTTTAAAATATTTTCATTCGAAAGCTGAGATTTTTTCCGATGAAATATGTAATTTCCAGGAGGGCGTTTTTTTTTTCTTCGAGTAATGAAAAAAAGAGTAAAGAGGTGCACCAAGTATCTCGCGCAACTGATGTGACGCGACATCTGTTTATTCATTGGTATATACAGCATAACTTTACGCTAATAAATTTCATGAAACATTATTGTTTCTCTACTTAAATAATATAATATGTGATTAAGAAGATTTTTTAAATTTTATGAAAGTATTATTATTAATACGATAATTGTACGAACTTCTGTACTTTTAAATTTTTTTATATACAAGGATCTAAGTTAATGAAACTTTAAACTTGAATCTTTTAAACGTTATAAATGACTCTCAATTGGTATCAACGAAATATTAACTCAATTTAGAAAAGTATAAAATAGTAAATAAAATATATTATATAACTAAAACATTTTGAGTGACAAAACCTGACAAAACTCTTTTAGTGAATCCAGTTAGTCGTTATGAGTTTTGTTCAATTATTAAAATACAACAAAATATGATATTCTTAATCACATATTATATTAATTAAGTAGAGAAACAATAATGTTTCATGAAATTTATTAGCGTAAAGTTATGCTGTATATACCAATGAATAAACAGATGTCGCGTCACATCAGTTGCGCGAGATACTTGGTGCACCTCTTTACTCTTTTTTTCATTACTCGAAGAAAAAAAAAAACGCCCTCCTGGAAATTACATATTTCATCGGAAAAAATCTCAGCTTTCGAATGAAAATATTTTTAAAAAAATTAAAAATACCTCTTGTCGAGAAAAATACAAATTTATTTTTATTTTTGCAAAAAAAGGGTCAAAAAAATTTTTTTTTTCAAATTAATAATTTTTATCAAAATGTACGTAAAAAAACCTAAAAAAAACCTTGTAGTGAAATTTTTGTACGACAAAAAGGAAAAAAGTTACAAAGGCTTGAAAAGGTGAGTGTTCATCAAAAGTGGGAAATTTCAACCCCCTCCACATCCTACAGGTTTTGATAAAACTTCACAATACTTGGTATTCGAAGATCTATCCAATAGGACAACAATCCCTGAAAATCTTGGCTCGATCCCGTAGACTTCATTTTTGGACCTGTGACAGTTCAGGAATTTTACCTCATGTATATATTTTACTTTCTTAACTATTTATGATGATTGCAAAATTTTTTTTTCCTATAATAAGCAAAATTTATTTAAAGTTGAATAACAAAAATGAAAAACTTTGTTGCAGATCCTAAGAAGAAATGGAAAAATTTGCGTGAAAATTTTACACGCAGGGATAAGATAAATGATAAAAAATGGCACTTATACAGCCACTTGTGCATTTTGAAAGAACATACTAATCATCGAGAGTAGGTTTTTTCTTTAATTCACAAAATATTATTATCTTTATAAATGAAATTTAATGTCACAATTTTTCAAGAAATCAAATTTTGACGTATACATATAAATATACTACTAAAAAAGTCCATTTTTAAAAATATATTTATTACTTTTTTCTCTCTTACTTTTACAATATAAACTGGAACATTTTTTAATTTTACTTTCATAATATTTTTCAAGATCTGTGAATGCATCGTCTTCAAACTCTCTTCAAGCTAATGGAGCGCCTAATATTCATGAAACAGCTAAAGGTAAATTTTAGTTGTAATTATAAAAATTACAATAATATTACTAATAATAATACTCCTGCAGTGACAGTGATGTGCTTTGATAAAAGAGCTGACAAACTTTTAAAACTTTGGATACTCTTTGAGATTTTTTCTTTACCGAAAATTCAAACTATGTATAGAAAACTTTTAAGTATTGCTCTGTTTGTACTTATTGGAGAGTTTTTCCCAATCCCCCTTCTTAGAATAATTTTGAAACTCAATTTTCTTCCACTGAAATTAGAATATACCTATTTTTTAATGTATTATAGAGTATATAACACTTTTGTAATATATATTTTACAGTAAAATAAGAGCTGTAGCGTTCTTAGGCCTCAGATATCTCGGCTTTTCCGACTTTTTTCGAATATTTTAATCTTAATAGAGTAAAAAAAGTTTGATTTTCCAGACATTGTTTTCGAATAATTCCTTTAAGATAATTAAATTTTCGAAATATAAAATTCAAAAATTTTTTAATAATTTCAATTTTATAAAGTATTATTAAAAGTAATTTTGTATTTAATAAATTTAATTTATTGCTGAAGAGTGATATTTAAAAAAATTTTAAATATAAAACAAATTTTGTTAATTTGAACGTTCATAAATTTTGGTCCATAAAAAAGATTATTAAAATTTCATTTTCAATGTCTTAAGAAAATTCAATTAATTTTAAATTTATTGAATTTATTCTTAATTCATTTATAAGATAAATAAACAATCATTCTCAAAGTCACTTCTACGTTCAAAAATGTAAATTTTTTCGAATTTTCTTGATATAAACGTAACATTTTCTTTGTAGATAATCAAAATGCTCAATTTGGAGAAGTAAATTTCATTCCACTTCTAAAAACAGAAGGATCTGAAAACCATGATGTGAGGTACTTCATAATTCAGGAAGAGGATGAAACAGAAGCCTTACCAATGGAATGTGACGAAAGCAAAGAAATAAGACTTAATCAACTGGAACATAATGTACCAAATATTGTTTATGATGAACATCAATCTAATAACTATATTGAGGAAACAATGGAAAAAGAAAATGATACAAATTCAGTTCGTGAATTTCAGGAACAGAGAAATGTAGCATTAACTACACAAACACCATACACTTCTACTACAAATATCGCTTCAAATTCCATAGCTAATTTCTCGTCAACAGGTCATTTTCAAGCATCACCCAGTTTCACAAAAAATACTTCTAAATTGACAGCGAGTTTTCAAAATTTAGCGTCAGCTTCAAATTCGAAAACTAACTTCTCGGCAACTGGACATTTTCAAGTATCACATAATTCTTCAAAAAATACTTCTTTATTTGCACCGTCAACTCAAAATTTAGCATCAGTTCCAGACTTAACATCTTCATCTTCTACAAAACATTTTCAAATAGCACAGCAGTCGACTAATAGCTCCTCACCATCTTTTTCACAACCTACATCTCATTCACAAACATCAAAACAAAAAATCGTCAACAAATTTAAGAGATCGCCAAAGCCTACAGTTTTAACAACAAATTGCGAAGTAAAAATAATTTCAAATTCAAAAAATAAGATAAAAGTTCCTGCTTTAGACAAATTTGCAAAAAAAAAAAAGAAGATAGATATTGAAATGGAAGAAGTACGACTTTTCTGCCAAGATGCCAGAAAACTCAATGCGCAAGCCAGTAAAGTTTTACAATTACATGAGCAAGAGCTCAAAGAAAAGTTAAAAAACAAAAATACAGTTAATCCAGCTTTTCACTTAGTTGTCAAACCTATTTCTGAGAATGGATATTTAAATATTTTAAAAAGAAAATGGACGACTCTAACTGAAACAGAACAGGATGAATTATTTTCAGATATGCTTAACGCTTTGGAGAAATTTGTTTCATAACAATCATTTCATTTTTTCAATAATTATATAATTTAAAATCGAGATTTATTTCAATGTTCTTAGACTATAATAATTATTTTTAACTTTCATCAATGTAATTTTTATTAAAAAAATTAGTAGTGTTCATATGAGTTATGTATAATAATATTTGCCACAATAAAATATGTGTTACATGAAAAAAAATGAAAAAATATAGAAAAAGATGCTATCCATAAAGAAGACGTCAGTCAAGTTTATAAATATTTGTATCATGTATAAATAAATACTATTATTTGCATACTCTTATACTTTTTAATAAATTTCTTTTTTTATGTGTTATACATCTTTTAATCATACGTTAAATGTATATATTTTTGTACTTTAACGAATCTTCTAATTTGCCTTATTTTTGATTCTATAAATTTATTGTTTTTATTTACATTTTGATATATTAATAATGAGATGTTAACAATTTTTTTGCTGTTTCTTTATAATTTTGAAAATATTTAGTTTCTTATAAGCAGCTCTATATTTTTCTTCTTTCTTTTCTCTTTCTGTCTTTTAGGAGCTATAAATTTTTTTTAAATTAAATATTTTCGTATGTTCAAATAGAATACAAATTTATTGGGCCAGTTCATTATATTTCACATAAAGTAGTTGTAGTCTATTTTTAGAAAAATCTGATAATTTTTAATAATGATAATTAATATCCGATCAATTCATTTTTGACAATTTTTTTTAAAAATTTTCTTTATTTATGTTGGAGTTTCAATTTTTAATTTGAGTTGCATGGGAAAATATTTAGTTTTACCGCTGTGAAAATTTGATACAAAGACACAGAAATAATTTAAAAATTTACATTTTTCTATTGATATTTGTTCAAAATAGTATAATTTATTTAAAGCAAATGATTATTTTGTAAATAAATCAAAAATATGGAGTAAAAACTTTAGCTTATCTGTAGAATGGCGAAATTTATCACTTTTTAATTAGATTATTTAATAATAGTGCATTAGTATAAAATATTTTGCCTTGAATCTTGGGCTTTTAGGGATTCTCGCGAATTTTGAACATTTATATATCTTCTCAGGAGATAATGAAATAATCTAATTCTTGCTTTAATATTTAAGTAACACCTTTTTCTCCATCCTGTAAAATTTTGGTGATGGATATCGAACTACTTCTTATTTTTTCAATTCAAAAAATCTGTTTACAAATACTTATTTGAAGATTACAATACAAGTAGTTTTATGAACTTGAACTTTATTTTATTAACTTTATTTTTATTTCAGAATTTTAATATGAATTGAAACAAATAATAAATTGATATTGAAAAAGCTAAGTACAAGTTTATAATACTACTTGCATTCTAACCTTTAAATAAGTATTTGTGAACAGATTATTTAAATTAAAAAAATAAGAGGTAGCTCGTTATTCATGGCCAAAATTTTATAGGATGGAAAAAAAGGTGTAACTTAAATATTAAAATAAGAATTAGATTTTTCCATTATCGCCTGAGAAGATATATGTGTTCAAAATTCGCGAGAATCCTTAAAAGTCAAACATTTAAGGCAAAATATTTTATATTAATGCACTATTAAATTAATAAGTCTTCATGATACATTGAAATTACATTGAAAGTACATAAAAATAATTAGTAAAAGCATAAAAAATATTTACAAACTTTTGAAAATAATCTAATTAAAACCTGATAAATTTAGCCATTTCACAGGTAAGTCTGAACTTTAATTTTTACTCGACATTTTTGATTTGTTTACTTTCTTTATATTTGTTCAGAATAGTATAATTTACATATATCATGTGGTTTTTTTGTAAACAAATCAAAAATGTAAATTTTTAAATTATTTCTGTGCTTTTTTATAAAATTTTCACAGCTGTTAAACTGACCTTTTTCCTATGCCACTCAATTTAAAAATTGAAAATCAAACATAAATAAAGAAAATTTTGAAAAATAATTGTCGAAAATGAATGGTTCAGATATTAAATATCATTTTCTTTCTCAACAGTTGGCAACAACACGTTAGGAGGAGACGCCTACTTTTTCCTCAATTTTTAAATAACCGAATTTTTAATTAACATAATTTAAAATTACAAAAGTGTTAATAAACCGAATTTAAATATTTCAGAATTTTTAAAAAACCGAATTTTTATAGTTCCAAATTTTCAGTTTACACAATAAAAAAATAATCGAAATACCATTGGTTATAATTTTTATGTTCTCGAATATTAAAATTACAGAAAATGAAAAGAGCAGAAGTTTCACTTGACAGACTTTCTGTTCAACCTAATTGCGATTGGACAAAATTTTAAGAGAACAGAAATATCAGTTAACATAATTTCAATTTTGCAGAATTTTTAGTTAACATAATTTAAAATAAACAGAAATGTCATTTGACATAATTTTTATGTTCTCGAATTTTAACTTTTCCGAAAATAAAAATAACAGAAATTTAACTTGACAGACTTTCTGTTCAACCGAATTGTGATTGGACAGAAATTTAAGAAAACAGAAATATCATTTGTCATAATTTTAATTTTGCCGAATTTTTAATTTACAGAATTGAAAAACAACCGAAACACCATTTGTCAGAATTTTTATGGTCACAAATCTCAGATTAACCGAAAATGAAAACAGCAGAAGTTTCACTTGACATACCAAATCCATTGTGTATTCATTGTTTAAACAATCATCAACAATGGATTTATTCTATCAAATGAAAGTTCTGCTGTTTTTATTTTCGGTTAATTTGAGATTCGAGAACATAAAAATTATGACAAATGACATTTATGTTTATTTTTAATTATGTAAACTAAAAATTCTGCAAAATTGAAATTATGTTAACTGATATTTCCGTTATCTAAAAATTCTGTCCAATCGCAATTAGGTTGAATAGAAAGTCTGTCAAGTTAAATTTCTGTTATTTTTATTTTCGGAAAAGTTAAAATTCGAGAACATAAAAATTATGTCAAATGACATTTCTGTTTATTTTAAATTATGTTAACTAAAAATTCTGCAAAATTGAAATTATGTTAACTGATATTTCTGTTCTCTTAAAATTTTGTCCGATCGCAATTAGGTTGAACAGAAAGTCTGTCAAGTGAAACTTCTGCTCTTTTCATTTTCTGTAATTTTAATATTCGAGAACATAAAAATTATAACCAATGGTATTTCGATTATTTTTTTATTGTGTAAACTGAAAATTTGGAACTATAAAAATTCGGTTTTTTAAAAATTCTGAAATATTTAAATTCGGTTTATTAACACTTTTGTAATTTTAAATTATGTTAATTAAAAATTCGGTTATTTAAAAATTGAGAAAAAAGTAGGCGTCTCGTTAGGAGCACGTCACGAGAACGATACGTACACCTCAAATTAAAAAAAATGATAATTGTTTATAAAAAATTGATAATTTTTCAAAAAAAAAATTTTTTTCTGTCGCAAATATTTTTTTCGAAAAATACAACAAAAATAGAGAAAAAAACATTCAAGACATTTTTTTCTACGAACAATATTGTAGGAGTTAGAAATTTTTGAAAAATAACGTTTCAAAAAAAATATTGAACTTTGACACCCTGTATCTAGGCAACCCGTTATTATTATTTAACCATATTTGACACATTTCATGTACACTATTAGTACAACTATTCTACCAAGTATCAGCTCGATCGGAGACAAATGGTCCAGAGGTGTGCTAACTTGGCGTGATTTGACTCATAGTGCTCGTTGGATGCGGAATTATGTCAAATTTCATTTAGTAACGTCAGAATTACGATAATTTTATTTGTTTGTAAAATATATCATTTTTTATTAAACTTAATAGTTCATTAATTAACTAAAAATTGTAAATATTATGTAAGTAAACAAAACAAATAAAAAGTACCGAACTTAAAAAAAAATTCGAAGAAATGTTTAATTTTCAAAAAAAAGGGTCAAAATTTGAATTTTTTGAAAATTTTTTTGCACCATTTGAAAGAGCAGGAAATACCTTTCGAAAACATATAGGACAAATTTTTCTTCATCTTTCTGTTTAAAAGTTACAAGTCTTCAAATATTCACTGTTTAAATTTTTATAAAAAATTCAACCCCCTTCCTCTTCGACAGTTTTTGAAAAAACCTAACAATACTTTGTGGTTAAATTACTCACCACTTGGGCTAAACTATGTGCAAGTTACAGCCCAATCCGATCAACTTTTTTATTACTTAGTTCGCTACAGGAATTTTACCCCTTATATATCTTTATTTATTTATATAAAAAAGAGTTTATTATTGTTGGTGTGCGGATCCCTTGAATTATCCGATTTTTTTTCTTACAATTACTAAAATTTGAAATTCGTACATCCAGTGATATTTTTTATAGTAAATATTATTCTTCAGGAATACTGGATCAAAAACATTTTTTATTCAAATAAGTTAAGCAGTGGATTAATCTTAACAGAAGATTGAGAGACAGTATATTAAAGAACGGTTTCTTACTGAAAAGTAAAAAATTCGATGTATGACTGGCAAGCTTATTAATTACAGAAAAAAATTGTTTGACCGTTTCCATTTTTATATTAATTTTGGTAAAAAAAAGTTTAAAGTTAAAGTTTCATATTTTTGCAGACAGATTTTAAAAAATCAGCTTGATGACATTATTTATAATATTAAATTTTTAATGAAAGAGATTCAAAAAATTAGACCAAAGTTGGGAATTAATTTACCAAAAAGTTTAATTTTTGAGATTTTGAATCATCAAATTGTATTAAATAATAAGTTCTTAAATAGTGATGTTAAATATTATCAAAAAATTAAAAAAACTATGTAATGAGCAAAATGTAATTCAGGATTTTAACTTAAATTTACATCGAGTTTGTGAACAGGATAAATCTGACCCTTGGTTTGTTAATATCAGTAGTGTACAAGTTCCATTGAATGTTATTGATGTTCTCAGATTGGGCAAAGATTTCAGTAATTTAAATGCTAATAATAATAAGCTTGCATGAGAGTTAGTTAAAGATATGGAAAGTAGTCTTTTCAAAGTACCACCTGATCAAAAAAGGTTTTTTCGCTCTAAAGTACTTGAAGTTAGATGGGGCGAGATTGAGAAGTCTGAAGGATTTTGTTAAGAAGAGTTCATCAAAGGAATTGATTTTTTAATGAGTTCAATTTTTTTCAAATTTAATGGAAAATTTTATCAACAATTAAATGGCACACCAATAGGTTCAAAGATTCCACCAATTTTGGCTGAAATGGTTTTTACCGATTTGGGACATAAAATGTTTATGAGTTATGATTTTGAAATTTTATTTTACTTCAGATGTGTATATGATACAGTTATATGTTTACCTACTAATAAAGTTCAATTTTTGATGGATTGTTTTAATAGTTATAATGAATTTTTAAAGTTCACAATAGAGCATGAAATTGACAATAGTACAAATTTTTTAGATGTTAAGTTAATTAACTCTAGTTCGGCAGAACTTATTACAAACTAGTATCAAAAACCTACTTTTTGAGGCAGATTTCTTAATTTCTTATCCTGTCATCCCATACAGCAAAAAATTGCAGTAATAGGTAATTTGGTTAATAGAGCTGTTAAACTGTCTAATCCGGTTTTTCATAATGACAATATTGCTTTCGTTAAGGAATTTCTTTTTTTCAATCACTATCCAAATGATTTTATAGAAATACATGTTAGAAAAAGATTACAAAAAATTAAATTTTTATCAAATTATAATAATACTGATAACAATAAAAATAGAAGAGAAAATTTTCCTAATCACAATACTTTTGTAATACCTTATTACGGTTATTTATCAAAGAAAATTAAGTCACTCTTACAAAAATATAATCTTCATACAATATTTAGAATTCCTTTTAAATTTGTATCTTATTGTTCTTTAGGTAAAGAAAATTTAATCAATTCACAAAAAACTAATGTTGTTTATAAAATTAATTGTAAAGATTGTGAAGCCTGTTATGTAGAAAAATCAAAAAGATTATTACAGATCAGGATAAATGAACATCGAGATAACTTTCATAGGAACGAATATTATCACAATACTATTTCTAAACATAAAAAAGAATTCAAGGGTCATGATTTTGATTGGGAAAATGTTAAAATATTGCATACTGAAAAAAACCAAACCAAGAGAGAATTAATGTAAATGGTGTATATATATATATAAAGAAGGTAGGAGATACAGCGATAAACTTAAAAACAGATATTTTGAAATTAGACAGAGACCTTGATTGCTTACAACAGTTTCTACCCTATTGAAAAACCCTGTACAAGATCTTGTACAAGAAAATGTACATGTTCAGCTGCTGAACTTGTACCTGTTCTGGTAAGAACATGTACAAGATCTTGTACAATTTCGGCACCACAATTTGGTACAAGTTCATGTACGAGAACTTGTACAAGGTCTTGTACAAGTAAATATATTTATTATTTGTATTCAAGAAAATGTACATTTTCTTGTACATGTTCTTGTACAAGTTCATTAAAAAAATTGTTTTTTGAAAAAAATTTGAGATTTTAATAATTTTAATTGATTTAATTTTTTAATTGATTCGATAAAACTCGAACGAAATCGATAAAAATATCGAATGAATTGCGCAGCGCTGCATAATACACTGGCGCAAAATTTAAAACAGGGATAAAAAACAATAAATAAAATTTCATTTTTACTGGGTCCACGTGGATATTTGCTTTGACCCCCCCCTCCCCCCTCGTACACAATCGTGGACTTTTGACGAACCCCCCTCCCCCCAAAACTGTCCACGTGGTATATGGACGGCACCTACCGGTAGGAGTTAAAAGTACCAAATTTACGTACTTTATTTTTACCCTAAAATGAAAGGTTTAAGCAAAAAAACTGCGGTCCTCAGTTAAAACATCTAAAAATGCTAACTAATAATCAATATCCTGTCATAAATAAAAAAAGTACCTATTAATTAATTTGGATAAATAAAATAAAAAATATATTAGATTATTTTAAAAAATAAAATAGTCATATCTTCAAAAATTTCGGAAAATAGTTTATTTCAATTTTATTCATATGTATTCAGGTAATATCCAAGTAGCACGTAATATTACAGTAATATTAAAATATCCGCCTCATGGTAATGAGGTTAATATTACTGTAATATTACCAGAGAATATTATAGTAACATTACAGTAACATTATACTAACATTACTGTAATATTACAAGACAATATTATAGTAACATTACAGTAACATTACACTAACATTACTGTAATATTACCATGAGGCGGACATTTTAACTACTACTTGGGTTGTTACTTGGGTACTTGAACTTATTATGAAAGTACTTACATTTTTCTTTATATCGTTACCATTAATCACACAGGTCTACAAAGTTCTTTTATTTTAGATATCATAGTGGTTTCCAATGTATTTTTGTGTCCTGAAAACAATCCCGGGTTCCAAAATTGCGTATCACAGGATTTTGAGTAATGTGGGGATAAATTCTCCAAAAACCGTGTTCTTGAGGGTTTTCAGTATTTTTTTCTCTTGAACTTGACGTTTTAGAGACTTCTATATAGGATTAAATTAAAGCTTAGATCGTACACTTTAAGAATCATATGCGCAAGACAAAAAAATTGCGCATATGGGTCGGAAAGTGTAAGTTTTAAACTTTAATTTAAGCTTATATAGAAGTCGCTAGCACGTCAGGTTAAAGAGAAAAAGTACTGAAAACCTTCCAACACTCATTTTTTGGGTTCTTTATTCGAATTTTTTGCAAATTTTTTTTTGTTTTAGGCATATGGGTCTTATAGTTTACGATTTAAGGTTTAATTTAGGTCTACATAGTATTTTCATTCAAATAAAGTAATGAATAATTAAATTTGTTAAATTTAAATAGAATAACTGAGATTAAAAATAATTTCAATAATTTATTTTATGAAAACTGTACATTAAAATAATACTGGGTTTTTTTTAATGTAAAACACATGTATTAAACTGAAGTAAAACAAAAAACATCAAACAAACCACGTTTTTTAAAACAGCCTCAACGAGCGGAAGGTTTTCTACTTTCCATGAGTACCTTGACAAAAAATTTAAATGAATTATAAAAGAACCCAGTCGAAAATCGTAAGTTTCCCTGAAGGGTTCACATGGCCTTCAGGTAACTGTTATGAAGGTTTCAAAAGCTTCATGGCAACTATTTATACATTAGATCTAAAATTCTGTGATATTTGCTTTCTAACTTCTGAACGGGAAGCTTTTTCTACAGCTTGTTGAATATCTGTGGACAGCTTCTAGCAAAAGGTCTACCAGTTTGCTTGGTGAATGCTTTCCTAATGCTTGGTTTAATGTGTAAGAAAGCAATTCTATTTGCTTTTCACAAGTTGCAAATTAATATGTAATTTAATTACCTTTTTTACACTTCCTGAAAACTAGAATAATTTCATTAAATTAAACTAAATCGAAAAATCATAAAAATTCTATAGTAATTTGTAAATCCGTTTTATATAATTAATAATTATTCTTTATATATTATATAAAAATTATTTTTCAAAGAAAACGTTTATTTTTAAACACTTAATTATATACGAAAAAAATTATATATAACTTGAGCAAAATTTGGGGTTAGGAATACGAACTCGGTGAAAACCTTTTATATTGAATAATGAATACAATTTCTTAAAAAAAAGACAAAATATTTAATATTTAAAAAAAAGATTATTATTTTTATACTTGATATTTATGAATATTTTTTATAAATAATATATTCTTTATTCTTTTAGAATTTCATAATTTATGAAAATGAATTTAACGGCGTATTTTTATTTACAAATTTTTAAAAGTATTCTACATAAAACATTAAATTACACAGGCCTGCGAAATTAGAACTTTTTTCAGTTACTAGAACCTGTGGTACTAATTCTCGTAGGTTTTTGCGCGCTGAACACGAATCTGATGTCCAAAATGGCCCATCACGTCAGGATTTTGAGTAATTCAAGGTCAAATGTCCCGAAAATGGCTATTTTGGATACTTTTGGGAATTTTTTCTGGGAGAAAAAAATTTTTTCTTTAATTTTCGAAAGCACTATCATATAGTGCGTACTCTCAGCTTCAAAACCCATTTTTAAAAATTAATTTACGATTATTTTTAAAGAAGTTATGAACATTTAAATGTATGACCTTGAGTCATTTTTTAAGATCATTAACCCTTAAACGCCCGACTTTTTTTGTAGAAATGCGATTTTCGTCATGCTCTGTATTCAAGGGTTTTTGAGGTCGCTGATTACGAATCCGAAGTCGGTTTTTAAAAATTCAAAATGGCGGATCCAATATGGCGGACAACTTTTTAAAAAACCATTTAATTCGTCTGAAAATCGTTACTCGGGGGTTTTTGGGGTCGCTGATTACGAATCCGAAGTCGGTTTTTAAAAATTCAAAATGGCGGATCCAATTTCTTCAGTGGTGGAGCAATGAGAGCTTTGAAGCAGAATATGAGCCAATGAAGGTAGTAAGTCGTTTGCGCAGTAGACCAAATTATGTTTCTGCGCATACTTACATGTTTCTGCTAGCTTGATGCTCATACACTGCGTCAACGGTGTCTTACTCCCACCATTGGAGTTATTCCTCGTATGTGCGGAGGTTTCATTTTTCACTACAGCGCAAACCACTGGAATCCTTCATTGTCCTCCGTATTTGCATCACCCCCACCACTGGAGTTATTCCTCGTAATTCGAATCTTCTTGATCAAAACGCTTCATTGAGCTTTGGGCAGTACTGGCTTTGGGAACAAAGCGCTTTGGAATGCAATCTTATCTACTTGTTCCAGTAGCTGTTTCGATAATTTTGTAATAAACTTATATGTAAATATGTAATGTCAAACAGTTCTTTTCAGAACTAATTTTTGCTACAGTTTATACTGCTTCATTAGCATTATATTTTTAAATTGACAGTTAAAAGTATTCTTTTTAATCAGATACTAAAAATTACTTTTTCTATTTGTTCTTTTTAGTACTATTTATTTAGCCAGTTCTTTTCAGAACCAAATATATTAAAACGCGTATGGTAAGTATATAAGTTTTCTTTTGTTCAGAGGCAAAAATGTCAAGTCGAGTTTGTGTCAATGACCCTGACAAATTTTGTTACATTTGTGGCAGATATGCTATTCAAAAACAAAGACGAGTGATTACTGACTTAGTAAAAACTAATTACCAGCGTTATTTCGGCTTACAGATGATTAATCTAGATAAAAGATGGGTACCTCATTCAGTTTGCACAAGTTGCGTGAGTATCTTGTCCTCATGGTCCAAAAATTCGAAAGATTCTAAAAGAATGCCTTTTCAGATTCCAACGATTTGGGGAGAACCGCAGTCGCATGCTGACTGTTATTTTTGCTTATGCAAACTTGAAGGTTTTAATGTTAAGACTAAAGATAATATAAAATATCCTGATGTGTCTTCAGTCACAAAACCTCTCACTTACGAAGACGAAAATATCCTTCCACCTGTACCGCCATCCCATCATAGAGTAGTCGATGATTTATGTGATTTGGAAGATAGTACTGATGAAACTCATGAAAAATATGACAAATCTTACTTACCTGACGAAGAAATAAAGTCGGGTCAATTTACACAAACCGAGTTAAATGATCTCGTTCGAGATTTAAATCTTTCTAAAGAAAGTGCAGAACTTCTTGGATCGAGACTTAAAGAAAAAAACATGCTTGATAAAGATACTACTTACTATTGGTATAGAAGTAGAGAGAAAGAATTTTGTGAATACTTTTCACAGAACGAATCATTAGTATTTTGCAACAATGTTCCGGGATTAATGAAACGTCTAGGAAATGAGGAATATAATGACAATGATTGGAGACTTTTCATTGATTCTTCCAAAAGAAGTTTAAAGGCGGTTTTATTACATAATGGATCTAAATATGCTTCAGTTCCTATTGCTCATTCTGTACATTTGAAAGAGACGTATGATAATCTAGTCAATTTACTTACAAATATTAAGTATAATGAGCATAATTGGGTCATTTGTGGCGATTTGAAAATAATATCCATGATATTAGGTCAACAGTCCGGATACACGAAATATCCATGTTTTTTGTGCCAGTGGGACAGCAGATGTTGAGCAGAGCACTGGACAAAAAAAATATGGCCAGTTAGGTCAGAACTGTTACCTGGCTCACTAAATGTCATCCGTCTTCCTCTGGTATCCCGTGATAAGATTTTGTTACCTCCTTTGCACATCAAATTAGGGTTGATTAAACAATTGGTCAAAGGCTTAAATAAAGAAGGTAAATGTTTTAAGTATTTGTTTGAAAAATTCCCCTCACTAAGTGATGCGAAGATAAAAGAAGGCATTTTTGTAGGACCAAATATAAGGAAACTCATGAAGGACACCAAATTTGAGAGTGTCATGAATGAAGTAGAAAGAAATTCATGGAAAGGATTCAAAGATGTCTGTAACGGATTCTTAGGAAATGTCAAACAACCCAACTATAAAGAATTAGTACAAAATATGTTAGACAGTTACAAGGAACTAGGGTGCAATATGAGCATAAAAGTACATTTTCTTAACAGTCATTTAGACTATTTTCCTGAAAATTTAGGAAGCGTTAGTGATGAACAAGGGGAGAGGTTACATCAAGACCTTAAAGAGATTGAAAAAAGATACCAAGGAAGATGGGACATTCATATGCTAGCAAATTACTGCTGGTATCTTAAGCGAGATAATTACAATGCGATCCATAAAAGACCTAACCTTCATTGGTTGGGTACTCTTCTCACCTTGCCTTCATTGGTTGGGTCTCGTTCCGACCTTACCTTCATTGGTTGGGTACTCTTCTCACCTTGCCTTCATTGGTTGGGTCTCGATCCGACCTTACCTTTATTGGTTGGGTACCCTTTTCACGTTGCTTTTATTGGTTAAATAATAATAAATTCGCCTTGCTTTCATTGTTTGGGACACGTTCATACCTTACCTTTATTGGTTGGGAACTCTTCTTACCTGGCCTTCATTGGTTGGGTCCGATGATAGTTTTTCAACATTCGAAATGGCAGATCCAAGATTATGGACAAAAACCAAAATACAGACACAGCCATAAAAATGACTACTAGGAGATTTTTCAATTTAGAAAACTATCATCGGATTTTTACTTAGGGACCCCAAAAACCTCCAAGAGGTCATTTTTATAAATTTTCTTCAGTTTTTTAAAGAAGTTGTCCGCCATATTGGATCCGCCATTTTGAATTTTTAAAAACCGACTTCGGATTCGTAATCAGCGACCCCAAAAACCTCCGAGTAACGATTTTCAGACGAATTAAATGGTTTTTTTAAAAGTTGTCCGCCATATCGGATCCGCCATTTTGAATTTTTAAAAACCGATTTCGGATTCGTAATCAGCGACCTCAAAAACCCTTGAATACAGAGCATGACGAAAATCGCATTTCTACAAAAAAAGTCAGGCGTTTAAGGGTTAATGATCTTAAAAAATGACTCAAGGTCATACATTTAAATGTTCATAACTTCTTTAAAAATAATCGTAAATTAATTTTCAAAAATGGGTTTTGAAGCTGAGAGTACGCACTATATGATAGTGGTTTCGAAAATTAAAGAAAAAATTTTTTTCTCCCAGAAAAAATTCCCAAAAGTGTCCAAAGTAGCCATTTTCGGGACATTTGACCTTGAATTACTCAAAATCCTGACGTGATGGGCCATTTTGGACATCAGATTCGTGTTCAGCGCGCAAAAACCTACGAGAATTAGTACCACAGGTTCTTGTAACTAAATCTCGCAGGCCTGTGTTATTAATCAATATTAATTGTGTAATTTCACTATAGAAAATTAATTCACAACTAACTTTTAATTGAAAGAAGATAATAATTAGTTTAAAAAAAAGTATTTAATATCACTAATAGATATTTTATAAAACAATTGTACCCTTTTAAAAAGACTGTGGAAATACCGAGTCTGACGTAAATAATTTTTCTTTAATTCTTCAATATTTAAATATAATAATCTAATACATAATATTTTTACGAGATAAATAAAGATGGAAAGAAAGGTTAAATTTAATTTTTGATCATTGTCATTTTTCCGCTGTTTCCTGAAACATCCATGACGCTTCATTTAATTTTTGCCACCTGAACGCTTTCTTTTTATATATGCAAAATCCTGCAACTCTTTGATAACTCTCTCAAAGCTACTTGAATGCTTTGTTTAAAACGTACAAAATTTGTTATTTTCAAGCTTTCCGTGGAAGCGAAAAATCGGCCATAACAGGCTTCCTGAAAGTTTTCTATAGCTAGTTATCTACTGTCTCATAATTCTCTAATGGTTATCTCAATACTTCAAAACAACTTTTTGTTCAGCTTAACATAGCGTCGGATTTTCGACTGGGAAGATGTTATTTGTTAGAGAACTACGTAAGATATTTTAAAAATATCTATTTTTGTTAAAATGGTATGTCATTTGTCAAAGAAAATTCCCTCAAAAATGTCTGTAGAATGAAAATGCATCTACCAATTTAAAACATCCTACGTACTTTCCTAAGGAATAGTGTTCTGAAGCTGCAGTCTAAATTTCAGGTAAATACGTTAAAAACTATAAAAGTTTTTTAAATATTAAAATGATGGATCCAATATAGCGGATGACAAAAATAAAAATTTAACGGATTTACATAAAGCATGTTGTTAGGGCATTTCTGCTTGAAACTTATTACTAGGGGGTTTTTAGGGTTGCTCAATACGAATATGACGTCAGATTTTAAAAATTTTTAATGGCGGATCCGACAAGTCGGACTACAAATTTTCAAAGTGAAGATAAAGTTGACTCAATCACTACCCTGGGTAGTGATATCTGAATTCATTTTTTAATCATGTTAAATTTTTTTAGTATGCAATGTGTCTTTCCGCCAAAAATTATTTTTTTAAATAATTCCATGCTAAAGCGAAACTATCGGGTACCTCCGATTTTAATAAAATTTAGTATACTAACGTATTTTGGTACGCTGATTACGAAAATGATAGTGAAAATTGGCGCTTTGATTATCATGGTAAAAAACATAAAAAACACTATAAAATTATGGTTTTTTGCGAATTATCTCGTAAAAAACAAAAAATTTCGAAAAAAGTTTTAGACAAAAATTATAGATCTCAAAACAACACACATTTTATGTTTTATGCATTTTTTACCAAAAGTTTTTTACCAAAACATATACAACAGTCATGGTTAGACATATTATTTGACTCGTATATAGTATCATATTCACCATTACTCACAATTCGAGTCGGTATCAAAACTACACAAGAATTTTCATAAAAAAGTTATATTGTACAAAACATAAAAATTGTTATTTTTTACATTATATTTTTTTATGTTGTTTTTATTTTTTGTTAATTTCAACTTTTTTTGTTAATGAAAAAAAAAATTTTTTATTTGTTATTTTGTACATTGAAAATTTATTTGTATTTTCTTAACTTTAGTTTTTACATAATTTTTAGGGTTTCGTGGCCCATGGCCGAAAGCCTTATAGTTTCACTTTGGCGTCCGTCTGTCCGTAGTATATTTTGGGGCACCACAGCTCCCAAAATCAAATTTTAGGGCACAGATCCCAAATTAAAATTTTGGGGCACCACAGATCCGAAATTCAAATTTTGGGGCACCATAGCTCCCAAATTCGAATTTTGTGGCACCATAGCTCCCAAATTCGAATTTTTGGGCCCCACAGATCCCAAATTCGAATTTTGGGGCACCACAGATCTCAAATTCAAATTTTGGGGCACCATAGCTCCCAAATTGCAATTTTGGGGCACCACAGATCCCAAATTCAAATTTTGGGGCACCATAGCTCCCAAATTCAAATTTTGGGGCCCCACAGATCCCAAATCTCCATTTACTGAATGGACATTTTCCCGAATGGACATTACATGAATGGACATTACATGTCCCATTAGTTAACATGCCCCTATAATTAACATGTCCCAGTAGTTCACCTGTCTCAGTAATTGACATGTCCCAATAGTTGACATGTCCATATAGTTGACATGTCCCTATAGTTGACATGTCTTAATAGTGGACATTATCGAATGGACATTTTACCTAATGTTTTTGTTTGTGAATCAAAAAAGATAAATGATAGAAGAAAGACCTCCACTCCACAGCAACGCTTTCTTTTTTCTTTCATTTACCTTTTTGAATTTTGATTTTGCCAATTTTTGATTTTCTTCGAATTTACTGTCTGGGGGAGAATTAATTTATAGAAATTAATATTTTATAATTTATAATTAATTTATAATAAAAATTTTGCTAAATAAATAAAATTTAATAGTACATAAAATTTATAAAATAAATTTTATTATTTATTTTTAAATTATTTATTTTTGATTTATTTTTTTTTAATTAAAATTTAAAGCGCCACGAAACCCTAGATGTAGGCGCAATTGCGCCTAGTTCTTTTCCTATTTTTTTTATTATTTTTTACATACAGAAAAAAAAATTTTCGTTATTGTTTTGCAGCGATTCGAAGTGCCCACAAACGAAATGCATACATTAAAACTGTATATAAGCTGCATTTACAAGTACACGAAGAGAAATAGATGGTACGGGATACTATCTAGATAGTACCAGGTACCATATTTGATCTTACATATACGGACTAGTTACTATCCAGATTGTACGGAGTAACATCTTGATTGTAGTTAGTAACATAACCACACTTTTTGTAACATCTTTGATAGTACCGAGTAGCATAATGATGGTACCGGATAACATCTATTTTTTACGATCTTAAGATCATAAATTCTTACCATCTATTTCTCTCCGTGTACAAATTAATTTTATTATTAATTGTATGCAGTTTAAAGTTAGGGTCAGTTGGGGTAAATGGGGAAAAAATTCCTATTTTTCACAAACTAATCAATTTTATGCAGCAGAAATAAATTTAAATAAGCTTTAAACGCATGGAACTGACTGTCCCCATTTACCGTAAGATTTAAAAAATTTTCTAAAATTTGGGGTAAATGGAGACAGCATAGTTTCTAAGAAAGGTTTCAGAAAAACGTTTCCTTAAGTATATTACTGTATTAAGGGATAAAAATACTTGAAAGAAATTTTTAATAGGACGGACGAACTTAAATTTTTTTTTATAAATTGATTAAATTTGCTTAATTGATATCTTTTATTATTTTTTTTTATTTCAGTATTTTGTCTCGCATTTGAAAAAAACAGACTTAAAAATCATATAAAATGTTTTTCTTATTCCTTATGATTTCCATAAGAAAAATTCACTTGAATTTTTGATTTTCGTCGATTTGGTTAATAATAACAAGTTGTCCCCATTTTCCACGAGTTTTCAAATTTTTAGGGTAAATGGGGACAGCTTGTTATTATTAACCAAATCGACAAAAATAAAAAATTCAAGTGAATTTTTGTTATGGAAATCATAAGGAATAAGAAAAAAATTTTATATGATTTTCAAGTCTGTTTTCTTTCAAATGCGAGACAAAATACTGAAATAAAAAAAATAATAAAAATTTAATTGCTTCCACTATTATATATCTACTACAAATTTTTTTCAAATTTTTTCATCCCTTAATACAGTAATATACTTAAGGAAACTTTTTTCTTTAACCTTTCTTAGATGATGTCCCCCCCATTTACACCAAATTTTAGAAATTTTTCTAAATCTTACGATAAATGGGGACAGTCAGTTTTATGCGTTTAAAGGTTATCTAAATTTTTTCTGCTCCATAAAATTAATCCTAGGAATGTAAATAAAAACTAAAAAAAACCCGCAAATATTATCTTTTAAAGGAAGAAACTTACGTAATTTGTGAAAAATAGGGATTTTGTCGCCAATTACCCTAACTGACCCAAACTTTAAACTGCATACGAATTAATATTGAAATTCATTTGTACTTGTAAATGCAGCTTATATACAGTTTTAATGTATGCATTTAGTTTGTGGGCACTTAAAACTGCCCAACAAAAAATAACGAAAAATTTTTTTCTATATGTAAAAAATAACAAAAAAATAAATTATGTAAAAAATATCTAAAAAAATTATGTAAAAAATAACGTTAAGAAAAAACAAATAAATTTTCAATGTTCAAAATAACAAATAAAAAAAAAATTTCATTTACAAAAAAGTTAAAATTAACAAAAAATAAAGACAAATTTAAAAAAGTATAATGTAAAAAATATTAATTTTTATGTTTTGTACAATATAACTTTTTTCTGAAAATTCTTGTGTAGTTTTGATACCGACTCGGATCCAACGAATTCCGCAAAATACTTTCGACCATATCCACCCCCTCTCGCCAAGGTTTTTTTAAAAAGAAAAGCGAGCTGTACCTTACGCGGCGGAAGGCCGTGTTTACTATTTTGCGTTCACCGCTGCTGTAGACTCCACCCCACAATTTACGCAAATTACTTTCGGACACATTCACCCCCTCTCGCCAAGATTTTTTAAAAAGAGAAGCGAGCAGTACCTTACGCGGCCAAAGGCCGTGTTTACTATTTTGCATTCACCGCTGCTGTAGATTCCACCCCACAATACCTGCTAAATACTTTCGGCCATATCCACCCCCTCTCGCCACGGTTTCGCCATGATAATCGAATTTGCGACAATTTTCACTATAATTTTCGTAATCAGCGCGCCAAAATACGTTAGTATACTTAGAACTATCAAATTCCTCTCTAGTTACTATTTTTCCATCATTTCGTTGCGTTTTTGATCGTTTTTTTGGATTTTTTTCGATAAATAATGACTTTTGGTAAAAAATGCATAAAACATAAAATGTGTGTTTTTTTGAGATATGCAACTTTTGTCTAAAACTTTTTTTGAAATTTTTTGTTTTTTACGAGATAATCGCAAAAAACCATAATTTTATGGTGTTTTTTATGTTTTTTACCATGATAATCAAACTTGCGCCAATTTTCACTATCATTTTCGTAATCAGCGCACCAAAATACGTTAGTATACTAAGTTTTATTAAAATCGGAGGTACCCCTACTTCGGAAGTATATCCGGGTTTTGCGCCATTAGTCACGAAATCCTAAACATACGTACATATTTTTCAATGTAGTACTCTGGCAGTAATGTCTTTTTTTGCTTATTGCATATAAGCAAAAAGCTTGTGCAAGACCTTGAAATGATTTTTAATGACCTGAAATTTTTTAAGATTATAAATTATGAAAAATGTTCACATGTAATGACAACTTTGTTGCAATTCATTACGTCAATACTGTACTAATAGATTGATTTTTTTAATATATATCAATATATTTCAAAGTTGTAAAACTTTTTAGATAAAGAGTTGAGTGATAGTGTAATAATAATAAACATTATTGAAATTTTTTAATTTTTCAAAGTAGTTTTATTATCTACAGGGCCGGCGAAGATTGTGTAAAGTCAAGGGTTATCACATACCTAGGTAGATAATTCAGAATTGTGCAAATTTAACGACCGGAAAAATACCAGCCTAGTTGTACTATAATGCCCCCAAAGCACTGAAAATTTCCTGAAAATTTCCTAAAGATTTATTTGCAAACTTCGGAAACTTTAATTGCAAAGTTTAGAGAAAATTGTATAAAGATTTAAATGTCCAAAATGAGTAAATGTTTGGCGTAAAACTTGACGGAAGATTTAAATTAAATTTTCCAGAAATTTTCGACGCGAAAATTGAGTGAAGATTTAAATTAAAGTTTCGTGAAATGTTTGGCGTAAAAGTTGACTAAAACTTTAAATTAAATATTTATTAAAAATTTATACCGAAAGTTGAGTGAAAATGTAATTTAAATATTCAGTCAATTTTTGTGACGAACATTTCCTAAAAATTTAAATTAAATTTTCAGAAAAGGTTGGACGAAAATATTTGTAAAAAATACAAAAATAATATTAGAGATAGATAAATAGATAGATCTTTATTATTATTATTATTATTATTATTTTTTTTTTTTTTTTTTTTTTTTTTCGAAACAAGTTTAGGAGAGGAAAAAATGCATTTACGCACCTTAGTGTGGGACTCAACCACTCCCTGTGGTAATACCTTATCACTAAAACAACCTCTCCCAGTCTTGCTTTACACTCTCTATCCGCTTTTGCTCCTTCCGCCCTGGAAGGTGAGGAAAAGCGTGATTCCTTCGCTCGAATTGTTTATTGCCTGTCCTTTAGTTGTTCTTGTCCATTACCGCCGATATTCCTACGCGGTGGCCAAGAACGTTGTGGGATGCTTTTTTAGAGCTACCAAAATAGTTATGTTACAAGGAACAGTGTTGACGAACTATATTTAACGAATTTAAAAGGACGGCCTTTTGCATTAGTCCCGCTAATTTGTTTGCTTGATGTTCGCAAGTCGGTACCTTCTTTAGTTGGCTTACAAATGATGTTCTCATCCCTCCTAAACAGCCAAGTATGAGAATAATTAATTGGACCTTATATCCTGGATGCATTCTACTCAGTTCAAACATAAGCTCTTGATATTTTGTCCGTTTTTCATCCTCCTTTTGAATGATATTGTTTTCAGCTTTTATTATTATTATTATTATTATTATTATTATTATTATTATCAATAAAAAAAATTTACTATCTGGGATTAGGGTCTTTAGCTAGCGCGCGGCGAATGTAGGTGTGTGTTCGTCAACACTGTTCCTTGTAACATAACTATTTTGGTAGCTCTAAAAAAGCATCCCACAACGTTCTTGGCCACCGCGTAGGAATATCGGCGGTAATGGACAAGAACAACTAAAGGACAGGCAATAAACAATTCGAGCGAAGGAATCACGCTTTTCCTCACCTTCCAGGGCGGAAGGAGCAAAAGCGGATAGAGAGTGTAAAGCAAGACTGGGAGAGGTTGTTTTAGTGATAAGGTATTACCACAGGGAGTGGTTGAGTCCCACACTAAGGTGCGTAAATGCATTTTTTCCTCTCCTAAACTTGTTTCGAAAAAAAAAAAAAAAAAAAAAAAAAAAAATAATAATAATAATAATAATAAAGATCTATCTATTTATCTATCTCTAATATTATTTTTGTATTTTTTACAAATATTTTCGTCCAACCTTTTCTGAAAATTTAATTTAAATTTTTAGGAAATGTTCGTCACAAAAATTGACTGAATATTTAAATTACATTTTCACTCAACTTTCGGTATAAATTTTTAATAAATATTTAATTTAAAGTTTTAGTCAACTTTTACGCCAAACATTTCACGAAACTTTAATTTAAATCTTCACTCAATTTTCGCGTCGAAAATTTCTGGAAAATTTAATTTAAATCTTCCGTCAAGTTTTACGCCAAACATTTACTCATTTTGGACATTTAAATCTTTATACAATTTTCTCTAAACTTTGCAATTAAAGTTTCCGAAGTTTGCAAATAAATCTTTAGGAAATTTTCAGTGCTGTGGGGGTGTTCTGTCGTATGTTGATCGAAAATCGTACTAGGGAAAAGTCCCCTGTTATGCAGCAGCCCCGGTTGTGCAGCACTTATCATTTTGTTTTTTCTTTATCTATTGCGATATAAAAATTATGTCAACTTTTGGTCACGTTATAAGGATGTTTTTGAGCGAATACCGATCCACCAAATATTATTTAACCTTTTGTACGCACTATGTGAAAAAAATGCTGCAATGACTTATGCCGTTTTGTAACAAACTGATATCAGGGTTGCTACGGTTTCGTAATTTCTAAATTCCCTGACATTTCCAGGTTTTCCAGACCATTTTTCTTAAAATTCCCTGACCAAATATAAAATTTTTATATTAAAGTTTTAGCTTAGGGGAGATTCGGGTAGCCTTGGACACTTAAGATTTTTAGTAAATAAATTCTATAAATGGTTTAAAAATATTAATTTAATTAATTTATAGCAAAGACAACGTATCTATTAAACCATAAAAATAATTTAATTGTAAAATAAATATATTCATCGAGAACAAAATAATAACAAATATGTGTAGAGAAACACTAACCTTCAAAATTTTGTCGGGTTAAATAATTAGCATTAATGCTAAGTGTCGTGCGCGGCAGACCAGACTAGTCATTTCCTATGTATTTTGACGCGCTGAACACGAATCCGAAGTCCGTTTTGCTCCATCACGTCAGGATTTTTTTCTAACCTCCAAAAACATGACGGATTTTGAGAGGTAGGCTATTTTTTTAAAAAATTGATGGATTTACTTCAAACTTGGTATCTAGGGGTTTTTTGGGTCGCTGATGACGAATTTGAAGTTAGATTTTCAAAATTCAAAATGGCGGCTCCAATATGGCGGACGAATTTTGTAAAAATTGATGGATTTACTTCAAACTTGGTATCTAGGGATTTTTTGGGTCGCTGATTACGAATCTAAAGTTAGATTTTCAAAATTTAAAATGGCGGCTCCAATATGGCCAATATGGGCCCAATTTCACTAGCGCATTCAACGGAAATGAAAGAAAACTATGAATATATGAAACTAGTTTTGGATAAAATTAGATACCGAGAACACAACTGGAAAATTTGTAGAGATTTTAAGATTTTAAGCATACTACTTGGACAACAATCAGGTTTTACAAAAACACCATGTTTCCTGTGTTTGTGGGACCGTATAGATCGAGCAAATCATTACATTAAAAAACAATAGCCAAAAAGGAATTCTTTCGAACCAGGTTCAAAAAATATAATAGAAAATCCCCTAATCGACCCTTCAAAGGTGATAATTCCGCCCTTACACACGAAACTAGGAGCAATTAAACAGTTTGTCAAAGCCTTAGATAAAAAAGGAAACTGTTTCAAATACCTGGAACAAAAGTTTCCAGAAATCTCTGTTGCGAAACTAAAAGAAGGGGTTTTCGACGGACCACGTATTCGCAAATTGTTAAAAGATGAGCAATTTATCACCAAGATGAATAAAAAGGAGAAAGCCGCATGGCTTAGTTTCAAAGCAGTTGTCGGAAATTTTCTGGGTAATCACAAGAGTGAAAATTGGGAACAAATAGTTAGTGATATGATTAAAAACTTTGGTAAGTTAGGATGCTTAATGAGCATAAAGTTGCATTACTTAGACTCGCATCGGGATCAATTCCCTGAAAATTTGGGAGATTACAGTGAAGAACAAGGAGAACGATTCCATCAAGATCTTAAAGAATTTGAGCGTCGTTATCAAGGAAGATGGGATGTAAACATGATGGCCGACTACTGTTGGATGCTGAAAAGGGATATTGTACCTGGAGGCACCAATTTGAAAAGAAAACCATTACACAGATCCTTTGAGGACAAAAGAGTGCGCTACCATAAAAAGACGTGAATACCTTACTTATGTAAATAAGAATTTTCATTTCTAGTTTTGAAAATCTAACTTCAGATTCGTAATCAGCGACCCAAAAAACCCCTAGATACCAAGTTTGAAGTAAATCCATCAATTTTTACAAAATTCGTCCGCCATATTGGAGCCGTCATTTTGAATTTTGAAAATCTAACTTCAAATTCGTCATCAGCGACCCAAAAAACCCCTAGATACCAAGTTTGAAGCAATTCCATCAATTTTTAAAAAAAATAGCCTACCTCTCAAAATCCGACAGCTTTTTGGAGGTTAGAAAAAAATCCTGACGTGATGGAGCAAAACGGACTTCGGATTCGTGTTCAGCGCGTCAAAATACATAGGAAATGACTAGTCTGGTCTGCCGCGCATGACACTTTTTTTTGTGGGGCTGTGTTGTGAATGAAAAATTACATTTTTATAACGAATTACGATATTTAGTGCATTATATTTTCATATAATAACTTTTGTTGATAATAATTGGAGTTTTTTTTAATTACATAAAATAAACGTGTTTACTACAGTAAATCTTATTATTAAATGAATTTCGAAATATTTAAAGAATTAATTTGACTAGTTTTTCAAAAGTCCTATTGATAAATAATTATCAAGTTGTGCTGGATAATAACATGATGAAAAAAGCGTGACATGACATTCGAGTTTTTAGCGAGCTGGCTAGTAAAGTATCAAAACAAATTCAAGCACGACTGGCCAGTTCTTTTATTATAGCTAGGACAAATATCTACTAGGGTGTGTAAAATGATTCACTTTACGCACTGAAATTTACTTTACGCATCGAAATTTTTCTCACATAATATAAGGATTGTTTTAGACCATACAAAACCACAAAATTAAAAAACGAACTTTACTTTTAAAATACACTCCTGCTTAATGATATTTATCCTGATCTTCGATTGATTTATTGAATTCTATATAATCGAAATTATTCTAACAGAGAGTTGGAATTCTTCATAATAGGTACTTAACTTTAGAGGTGGGTGTTGCAAAAAATGTGCGTAAATCTGATTATACTCGTGTGATTTGCATCACTCGGCTTCGCCTCGTGCTGCAAACGTCACACTCGTATAATCACTCACTTTACGCACTTGTATCATATTGGAGGTTTTTTAAATTGGGGATGAGGCAAATGAATTACATTCAGAAGTTTTATTTTGTTTAGAATTTTTGGAAACAGCATAGAATAGGTCTGAACTTAAAAATCTAAATTCAAAATTGAATATCACTTTGTCATATGCTTAATCAGTTCCAGTATTACGAAAAAAAGCACCATATTTGCTTCAACTTTAAGCACTAAATTCAAAACCGAATAGTATCAATAGAAAATAATGGTAGTATTGTGAACTTGGTTATTTAAAATTTTTGCGATTCACATACGGAAAATTAATTTTCGAAACAATATTTTATAAAATTCACTGACATTTTCAGTTTTTCCCTGTTTTCCCTTACTGAGAAAAAATTCCTTGACAATTCCAGGTTTTCCAGTACCCTAGCAACCCTGCTGATTTTTTTACTTGATTATCAAGCAGAACTAACGAGCCTGAAAAATATTTACATGTAGAAACTCAACATTAGTCCTCTACTTTATGATGCAAAAGGAATTTTTGTAAAATAATTGAATCAAAACGAATTATGAGGTCATTTGCAAAGTTGTCCCTGACCCGGTTATGCAGCACTTTTTTCCCGTTGTGCAGCACCCCAAAAATATTTTTTTGTAGTTTTATGATCAAATATCGTCTTTACTTTTATATTTAAGTAATTTAAAAAAGCATCTAATATATATATACATAGTGTTTATTTCCAAGACTACAATTTACATACATTGTTAAGTTCCGGTACATAAAAGAATGATATATTTTTTATAAAAACAAATGCATTTTAAAATCTATAAGGCATTAATTTTTTATTTTTATGTTTACAAATAAAATGTCTCATATTTAATAAATTTCAGTAATGCTTGTACACTGTAAAAAATTTTTCCGAAATTTTTCTGAAAAAATACGGACAGCACGGAGCCCCAAGGGGTGGTTGTATTTCTGAATAAATAGTAAGAATTATCTCCGACATTTTTCGGAAATTTTACCTACTAATAAGTCGGATTTTTTTACGAATTAATCGGATATTTTTCGCCATATGTATTCGGTATTTTTTCCAAAGTTATCGGAAATTTATACTCCTGTGGTTTGGATTTTTTTCCGGCTTTATCGGATATTTTTCCAGATATTTAATAGGCATTCTTTTCAAATCTATCGAAAATTTTTCCTCCTGTGAGTCGGATTTTTTCCGAATAAATTAGAAATTATACTCCCTACGATTCGGATATTTTTCCTCATATTTACTTATCATCTTTTTCGAAGAAATTGGAAATTATACCGACTATTTTTGCGAACATTTTTCCTATCATTAAGTAATAATTTTTTCAAACTAATCGGAAATTTTATCCTTATTTGATAAATAAAGGCTATAAATAAATAAAAGTTTACATAAAAAGTTAAATTTATTTACAAAACGACATAAAAATAATTCTATTCGAGTTCTATTAATATTAAAATACTTAAGTATATTTCTTAAAGAAAGGCAGAGGTATATCTTTTATAATATTTCAGTTTCAAGAAAATCACTTTTATGAATTAAAACTGACAATATTTGCAATTAACCTGATCACTTTTGAATCCTCTTCCGTTTTTTTTTATTTATTTTTTCTGCCTCTCTTGTGTCCTGTTTGTGGATTAATGTCCATCAACATCCTGGAAAAAACAAATGTTTCCATTACTTATGAAAAGTAGTTAGTGATGTTAAAAAAAAAGTTCATTTTGAGTCGAGTTAAATTTTTGATTAATGTTGCATATTAAATGACATTTTAAATGTTTTAAAAAAGAATGATAGTTATTGTACTTCTTTGAACGTAATGAAACAGTGCTATTAAAAGTAGCATTTTTATTTCCTAAATGTTGTCTATCATTTTGATATATATTACACGGATTCCTGAAATTGTGTTTCCAATGTATATGCATTTTGAAACATTTTTCTGTTTTAAATACTTTTTTACAATTGTTCCAACCGCATATGTATCCTTTTACATGTTGATGAAACAGTTTCTGATGTTCCAAGTACTTTTTTAAAATTGACGTTTGATAATCATAGCGTTTTTAAGGAAAAACTGATAATTTTCGTTATATGTGACTATGTGTCTATCTATGTGTTTTTATGCTCACATTACAGGAAAAATTAAGCAAAATTGGAATTTTTCCACATGCCTTCACACTTTAACCCCTTAAATTTTAGGTTTAAGGGTACGGAACCCTCGGTTTTAATGCGAGTGTAACTCGCACTTGTCCGATTTTTATTTATTTATTCGTAAATAATAAACAAAGTTTCTTCACCCTTAAAAGGCGAACAAAGTACCCGGTTACCTCAATACATTTCATGCAGATAAATGTAGAAATTTCTATTAAAAAATTATGAAAAATTACATTTAAGAATTTTTATTAATTTTTATAGTAATGCACATAATTTTTTTATAAAATATGTATTTTAGTTACTGTAGTTAAATAATAATAATCTTCCTAAATATGTACCTGTTTTGCAATCTAGCAAATAGTATATATACGGATACTATTCAATGAAAGATCAATGAAATTGTGAATACATACAAAATACTTAATACGTAATGGACAGTTTTTTAATAATCAACTAATAATGATAATTTTTATTTGCAATGTTTATGTACACAGTAAAAAGAAAATCTTATTTAAAGATGAGTCTTAAAATCAGCGCTAGTAGTTATAATGGAAATTGTATTGCGTAAATTCAGCAAAGCTGTCTTAATAATGTTGCCTCTTAAAATAAGACCTCTTTTCAGCCTTTAAATAAGATTTTTTTACACTGTAATCATATTATGTGATTATTACTTTTATTAAAAGATCCACTAAACTGAAAGTTAATTGAACTGCTTATTTTGATACAAAATCTTCAATAAATTATACATAAACAAACATTAAACATAAATTAAACCTGGGTGCCTCGTCCGTCCATAGAAGGTGTTTTTTTCCTCAGTCCCATAACGGTTAATTATTTTTAATTTTGACCTTATTTAGAAATCGAAATTTTGTACATTAAATTGTTTTGTTCATACTTCGTAAATGTTGGTTTTCTTTATTATTTGATATATTTTAAGCTGAAATAATTATTTGAATTAGTACGAATAATATTGGTATCCACAGCGTGCATATTACCGAGACAATATTTTCCAATTAAAAAATAATGCTTTCATCGATATTTTGAAAAAGGCAGTAGTTGGTATTTTCTGGAAAATTACATTTGACTATTAAGAAGATGCAACCATAATATTTAGTAACCATTTTAATGATTTATGAATTTGTTCAGGAGAGGTGTGTCGATTTGACGATATATTCCTTCAAAACGATATGACCAAAAAAGTTCATTGAATCGAATTACAAAGTTTGGCTATATTTGACTTAATATATATTAACACTCGTGGAATATTCCAAACGAAATTATTTATGGAATATTGTGTTAGTGGTTAACAACAGTACTTGAGCTCAACCCTTTTGAATAATAAGGTCACAAAATCTTTAGTTTCTCTCCTGATTTTGTCTTTTTTAAAACCTGCTGGTTCAAAACAATTGTTAGAATAAGCAATGAAAATCGCAAAGGCATATAATATCGATTGTGCTGTAGAACTTGCCATTGGGAAACAACGGGATTTATTTGCCAATTAGACAATTAAAGATGATCGGCGATGAGAGGGTTATAGACTCGTGTACCGAGTGCACATTTTGGGGCTTGAAGAATAGCATGCAAATTATACGGTTCAATGCAGAGTATTTGCCCTCGAGCTCTTCTACAATGTTGACCTTTTGGCCCGCATCAGCGGGCTACCAGCAAACCACATCCTGTAATTGTGCCTCTGAATTAACAATGTTTACTCATAACCCTTTCACCTTACTCGCTCAATGCTCACCTCTTATTCACATCGAATTCTCCCGCTGAGCCTTTTATATATATGGGGTAAAATTCCAGTAGCCAACAAAGTGAAAAAAAGTTGATGGGATCGGGCTGTAACTTGCACATACTTTTTTTTTACTTTTTTTTGGACACTTGTAAATTTTAAACAGAAAGAAGAAAAAAAATTTGTCCCATATGTTTTCGAAAGGTTTTTTCCTGTTCTTTCGAATGGTGCAAAATTTTTTTTTAAAAATTTAAATTTTGACCCTTCTTTTTTGAAAATTAAACATTTTTTCGAATTTTTTTTTTTAAGTTCGATCCTTTTTATTTTTTTTTATTTATTTTTTGTGAAAGCTAAAAATGTGTATTTTCACCACAAACAATATTGAGATGTCCGTTTTTGTTATTTTCGAGATATTAATAAATTAATGTTAATAGAAAATGAAATATTTTACAAACAAATAAAGTTATTGCAATTTTAAAGCTACCAATTGAATGCTGACGTAATTCTGCATCCAACGAGCCCTATATGAACTTCTTTGGATTAGGGTATTTTTTCTAAACAATTGCAATGTTTGCCAATTTTTCATAACAATCCACTAATTAAAAATACTTCATATACGGCTCGTTGGATGCGGAATTATGTCAACTTTTATTTAGTAACGTTAGAATTACGATAACTTTATTTGTTTATAAAATATATCATTTTTTATTGACCTTAATAGTTAATTAATTTACTAAAAATTTTAAATATTATATAAGTAAATAAAAAAAATTTTGACATATATGTTTTCCAAAGGTTAATTAATGTTAATAAAAATTTACATATCTTATAAACGAATAAAGGTATCGTAATTATGACGTTACTAAATGAAATTTGAAAAAATTCCGCATCCAACGAGTCCTATAAGAAGTACTTTGGGTTAGTGGATTGTTAATAAACAATTGGCTAACATGGCAATTGTTTATTAGTGAAAACGACACTTTATTACCATATTTAAAAGAATTAACGGCACAGCAAAAATTGGCTGTTAAATACTTGGGAGGGCCACATAATTTTATTGAATTTGTCGAACTCTGAAAAAAGTTTAAAATGGATTGTGTGCCAAAAAATCATCTAATTTTCTCAAATTCATTCAACCTAAATTCATCTTTCACAAAACAACTGACAACAGGAGTCGAATTTTCAACAACTGGAGAGTTAATCAATGTTGTAAAATTTATGTCAAGTCGACGATTATTGTATTTATTCATTAATGTATAGTGATTATAAGTTTTCGAATCATTTTTTAGAATTTTTTCAAGAAATTTTTGATTGGACAACAATATGTTGTTTTGAATTGAGGGATATAGATAAGGATCTTCTGTTCAGAATTTCACCTGACAAATTAGAATGGAAATGTTTATGCAGTGACTTACAATTATTGTATGAAGAACTATTACTGTAAAAAATGTAAGAATGTGAGAAGAGGGAAAATTAATGTGAAGTAATGAAAAATCAGTTATGGGTTCAGTATTTTTTATATGACTAACAGTAAAAATTTCTGTAGTCCAATTCGGAGTATATCCTTTTTCAAAAACATGCTAAAATTTACTTATACGCACTAATCTCCTACATTAAATTTGAATTTTTTCTTTATTACAGAAAAATTTTTCTTTTTGTACATATTAATTAATAATTATTTTTCATTTTGTGCAGTTATATTTTTTGGTTTCATTTTTATAGTTTGATGTTTTGTATTATTGTAAGAAGTTATTAAATTAGATAATATATCTATCCACTTGTAATTACCGTGCAAACTGAATTGCATCCACATTTTATTTTTTAAAGTAGGATTAAACCGTTCACAAATTGATGCTTTCAAATTACTATAAGTAGAGTAAATATGAATATTATAATTTTTCATAAGATTTACAAAATGTGAATTATAATTTCTTTAGTTTCTATAAATTTGTTTACCGTATTCATATTCACTGCATCACCGTTACTACTCTCAGGATCCGCCACGTTACATAATTTTTTATTTTCTATATTAAAATCTCCGTTTAGTGTAAGTTTAAAACCAAGTCCTGCAAGACCGCGATTTGGTGTTTCTGCACTCCTAAACTGACGACCGAATATATCGATGCTCATCTTGCAAATGATATAAAATTAAATATATTAATGATTAATAAATAAATCTAGCCTCCCGTAATTCTTCAATAATTGATAATATCTCATTAATATGGCTAGGATTTCCAGCAGCTTTAGAGGCTAAAAGTAATATTAAACGATCGACTAATTCATTAGGATCATCCCAATAAATATAATCAATATTTTTGTCTTTTCGATCAATCATATAATGTGGAATTAGACCTTTACCAGAATGTGTGGCTATATAATTTACGTATTTTAAACTCATTCTGTCACGATATAATATAATTTTCACGATCTTTCTAGCTGATGAAATTTTCTTCAGGTACCTTTTTAAATAAAAGTTCAAGTAAACCCTTAGTGGCAGAATAACTTGAGTTGTTAATTAAAATATCATTTTCTTCAAAATTTATTATTCAATCACCGATCATTAATTTTCCTTGAGTTAATTTTCTGACATCATATACATTGTCCAAGTCCTTTTTTTTGTTATCTAATAATTTAAGATACACATTTATGATATTTTCTTTTAAAAAAATTTTTGGAGAAATTAAATCTTTTGACGTGTTACATTCAATATTTTTATTATTAGCTGTTTTAAATGAAATGTCATTATCATTATCTTCATTTTTAATTTGCAAATTTGCATAAAAATCATTATCATTGTTTACATCAATGAAATCAGAATTTTCTTCATTCAATTTTTGTTTGTATTCATCTTTTGTTTCTACTTTTGTTGGATGAATATGTTTCACTATTGCAATAGCGTCTACTAACTTTTGAATAGGTGTTACTATTGGTTTAAAAGTATCATTTAAAGACTGTTCAATTTGTTCCCTGCCTAATTTAAGTAATCTATATTTCCGTCGAATCGCTTCACTCGCTTTAGCAATTTGTCCAAAAATATTATTTTGCTGTCGTAAATTTTCTACTTGTACAGAAGACATGTTGTTAGTTCAATGATTAAAATTACACTGTCTTTTCATTGTATTAACCTTCTAATTTTATAAAACAATCAAAGCATTTTCTGTATCTACCTTGATTAAATTCACGATCTTTGTCAATAACTATGAAATCATGTTTATTTTTCCAACAAGAACTACACATTTCTTTAAATTGCGTAAACGTCATGTCAGTATTTACATGATCATCGTAAATGTGCTTAAGATTCATTTTATCTTGCCTAAATAATACTAATAAATTAACATTATCACTAATTAAATGTTTCGGAATTCGCGCGTAAGTTTGGCATAAATAAAAACAGTCAACCGCTTTATGTCTTCCCATAGCAAAAAAGGCCTTAATATTATCTTGTTTCTCACAAGCTACGTCATCAAATATAAATATTGAATTAGGTCGCGCATCGTTAACATCTGCATGCTCATTAAATGCAAAATATTCAACGCCATCAACGGGTCGCAAGATACTTTCCAAAAATTTATATTTTGGTTGATATAATGATTTTGAGTAGATATATATATTTTCAAATCTTAAACTGTTTGATTGTATTAAAAGTGCAAGTAATGCATTTGTTTTACCACAATTAGACGGTCCACAAAATATCGCTCGCATACTATTTGGTAATAAATCCCTATGACGCTTTTCTTGTTTTTTATCACACTTTTCGGTAAGAGTGTCAAAATTAAAAACAGGTAGTTTAGAAAACTGTTCTTTAAACTCCATCTTTATATATACTGAGTTAAAAACTTATAAATAACAGGTTTTTATTAGTTATTGTGTCAGTTCATGTAAGGCTTTTAATAGCATCGGTTGTCCAATTTTTCTAAAGTGACGTCTGTAATGTGATGTCAATTGTTAATTCTTTCATACTTTGTGCAAGGTCAACATTCGACTTTGGTTTCGGGAGATTCCCATTAGAACCGATTGTAGGAGGCTTCATTTTATCCGTCTGTCAAATTATTAACTATACAGCACCACAAAAAAAAAGTGTCATGTACTTTTGACCGGAATACCCTAACCCCATGTATTTTGACGCGCTGAACACGAATCCGAAGTCCGTTTTGCTCCATCACGTCAGGAGTTTTTTCTAACCTCAAACAACATGTCGGATATCGAAAGATAGGCGATTTTTTAAAAAATTAATTTATTTACTTCAAACTTGGTATCTAGGGGTTTTTTGGGTCGCTGATTACGAATCTGACGTCAGATTTTCGAAATTAGATATGTCTGATTCAATATTAAGGAATTATTTTTAAAAAATTGTCAGATTATTATGAAATTTGATATCTACAGGTTTTCTAAGTTGCTGACAAGTAACACTAGGGAAGTGCCATACGCCGATTTTTCTGAAACTTGACAGTTTTGTAATTTTTTGAAAACAATTTGACACGTATGTTTTGTTTTTTCCTAAAATCTGATTTATTGAGGGAACTACCCCTTGAACTTTTTTTTGGTAGGGGGACATTATTTTACGAAATTTTTTAAAAATTAATGTGCAATAGTGTATCTGGGGGTTTTTTGGGTCGCTGATTACGAATCTGATGTCAGTTTTCAAAAATTAAAAATGGCGTATCTAATATGGCCGATAGAAGTCTATGTTGGATATGCCATTTTGAATTTTTGAAATCTGACATCAGATTCGTAATCTGTGACCCAAAAAAACCCCTATATACACTATTGAACATTAATTTTTAAAAAATTTCGTAAAATAATGTCCCCCTCCCAAAAAAATCAAGGGGTAGTTTCTCGCCTTAAATCAACTTTTGGGAAAAACAAAAAAATACGTGTCAAATTGTTTTCAAAAAGCAACAAAACTGCCAAGTTTCAGAAAAAACGGCGTACGGCACTTCCCTAGTGTTACTTGTCAGCAACTTAGAAAACCTGTAGATACCAAATTTCATAAAAATCTGACAATTTTTTAAAAATAATTCCTTAATATTGAATCAGACATATCTAATTTCGAAAATCTGACATCAGATTCGTAATCAGCGATCCAAAAAACCCCTAGATACCAAGTTTGAAGTAAATCTAAAATTTTTTTCAATATTCGTCCGCCATATTGGATTTTGAAAATCTAATTTGAGATTCGTAATCAGCGACACAAAAAACCACCAGATACCAAGTTCGAAGTTAATACATCAATTTTTAAAAAAATCGCCTACTTCACAAAATCCGACATGGTTTTTGAGGTTAGAAAAAAATCCTGACGTGGTGGAACAAAACGGACTTCGGATTCGTGTTCAGCGCGTTAAATACATAGGGTTAGGGTATTCCGGTCAAAAGTACATGACACTTTTTTTTGTGGGGCTGTGCTATTAGCTTCATAACAGGTTGTGTTAATTGGCTATTGCTGCTGCTGTTGTTATCTTTTAAGGTTGGAGGTGTTTTACCTTTTCTTATACCTTTGTTTGCGAGTTTAAGTGCTACAGGGACATTGGCAGGAGGGATAGCGGGAATTGCAAAAGCTATAAATGGTGCAAATTCCGCAAAATGTCAGCTTGAGGAAAGTAAACGTCACAATGAGACAATGGAATCAATTGCCTAAGGAAAAGGACTGTACTTGAAACCATACAAAACTGGACTAGGACTTTATCTCAAACCCTATAAAACAGGACAAGGATGGAAATCAAAAAACTTAAAATGAAGCTACCACACCGTACCCTAACAGACTTAGATTTAGTAAAATTTGCAAAACGGTTAAAAATTCCATTTCTTCGAGGGGTTTTTATGCGGAATGAACTACCTATTCATGGATCTAATAAAAATGAATCTGCAATAATTAATTTAGATGATAAAAATGGTCCTGGTACACATTGGTGTGCTTATAAAAAAAATAATAATAAAATTATTTATTTTGATAGTTTTGGTAATCTTCGACCACCTTTAGATCTTATTAAATATTTCGGTGTTGGTAGCATAATGTATAATTATGAAAAATATCAAAATTATGATTCATTTAACTGTGGTCATTTATGTCTTAAATTTTTATGCAATCAGTTAAATATTTCAAATATGTATTCTATTCATATAAAAGATAAATAAATTAAATATTCCATTCAGTTAATACTTAGATTTCAACATGGACGATTCACTTATATTAACATTATCAGGAAATAGTTCCATCTTAGAATCTCAATTCCCCCCCCATGGAGTTGTCTCATTTTAAAAATTATTCTCTTGGTCTTGTTGAATTTTTAACTTTTAATTCTATTCCTAATATTGATGTTGGAAAAAATAAGTTTCATGTTAATAATGAAGAAATTATTATACCTACAGGAAGTTATGAAATTAGTGACCTGGATCAGGTTTTGCATTTTATTTTGAAAAATAAAGGAATTACTTTCAGAATTAAATCTAATAACAATACTTTAAAATGTACAATTTATTGTGATAAAGAAATTAATTTTGAACATAAAGATTCCATAGTAGAAGTACCAAATCACGTCATTTACCTCCCAGTCGCTGTCAAGACAATAGATCTTATTCAGCTAAGAATTGTTGATCAAGACGGACATTTGATAAATTTTCGAGGAGAAACCATTACGATTAGACTTCATATCAAATCTTTAAAATAATGGGCATCGTTTTTGATAATAAAAAGAAAATAATTGGTTTTGGTTAAAAAAATAATACACCATGCCAAAATCAAATCAGTCAGCGACGAATCCTGAAGAGGCTAACACCTCAAAACCTACAATTACTCAAAAGTCTCGGTCTCAAAGTCGTAAAGAAAACAAGTTGTAAATTCAGATGAACATGAACATTTTGCTTTCTCTTTACGATCAGCAAAAAAATTTGCTTCCTCGTGGAGAAAGCAAAATTTTATTGCTAAAATGTGAATTTTTGATTTTTTAACCTTCATTAACTCTATAAATTTACCTCAAATGTTTTCCTTATATATATCGGTCGATTCGTCTTAACGTAAGGAATACAATTATTTCATATATAAACTTCAATTTAAAAAATCATAAAATTTTATAGCCAAAATGTGAATTTTTGATTTTTTAACTTTCATTAATTCTTTAAATTTATCTCAAATGTATACTTTATATATATTGATCGATTCGTCTTGACGTAAGGAATACGATTTTATTATATATAACCTTAAATTTTTCTATTTAAAAATTTTTTTGATTAAAAAAAAATTTTGGAAAAAAGACGAAAAATTTTTTTTTTTTTGAGGTATTTTTAAAAATCCTTTGGTCGGATTTGAGATATTAATATGATAAATGAGCCTACCAAATTTTATCTAAATCCATTAAAACCTGTAAAAGATATCGTGTTCACAAAAACGGTCCACACATACACACACATACATACATCTGGACAATTGATCAGGATCTCATATAACATGTTTCTATATAGAGGAAAATTTGTTTTCACTATGTATAAAAATTTTATAAACGAAAGGCCTACAAAGCTTCCTCTACAAGGAAGCAAAATGGATAAAACGATTTAAGATCTTTTGCAATTGCATTTGTATATTTGTATACCGACGTATTATTTACCATGGAAGGGGAAATTTTAAATATTGATTCACCAATCATTTTTGATGAATCAATTGCTCATTACGAAGAAGTGCATGCGCAGCAGCCATATACATCATCAACGTATAATAATAGTAAGGAAATACGTATAACTGTTCAAAATCAAGATCATTAAATTGATTTCTGCCAAGCAAAAGTTCGATTCATGTGAGCGGAAAACTAATAAAAAATGATGGAAACGCAGTAGAGCGCACAAAATTAGTTTCTAATGGCATTTGTCATTTATTTGATAAGGCGAAATATGAACTGAATGGTGTAGAAATAGATAAAAATAAAAATGTCAGTCTAACAAGTTTAATGAAAAACTATGTTTCTTTTGATGCAAGTCAAAATAAATTTCTTGAGAATGTTGGTTTGTTAGAATTTGGTGATACTCCAACATTAACTAATAATAATGGTTATTTTGATGTTTGTATACCGCTAAATATGATTTTTGGCTTTGCTGAAGATTATCATAAAGTTATTATTAATGCTAAACATGAGCTCATTCTAACCAGATCAAGAACTGATTTAAATGCAGTTATATAAACAGCACCTCTTGAAGAATTCAAAATAGTAATTGAAAAAGTTGAATGGTTGTTACAGTACATAAAATTACACAGGCACACAAAAAAAAGTTGTCTGTTTCTTGAACTAGACATATATTTCCTATAGTATTTTGACCCGCTGAAACCGAATCTGAGGTCAGAATTGCTCCATCACCCTCAGTTTTTCTTAAATCGACCAAAACCACCCTTAAATGGACAAATTCACACTTCAGAGATAAAAAATAAATCAACTTATTTTTTTTAAAAATCGAATTTTACATATACGAAACTTTGCTCCACTAACTCTAAAACAAAGCCAGCATTGATCCAGCACCCCCTGAATTTTTTCAATTGAAAAAACTACCCCTAATCTGCAGAATCAAATTCAGAAGATAAAACAATAAAATAACTGATTGACAAATTTTATAACCAGATATTTTTACTCCAGCAATGCAGAAACAAAGCCAGAAATGCTCCCTTACCAACTAAATTTTTTTTTTAATCGAAAAACCACCCTTAAATAGAAAAATTCAAATTTAGAAAGTAAAAAAATATTAAATTACCGGCTTTTTTTAAAACAGAACCTTACATGTATGGAGTTTTGCTCGACTAACTCAAAAAAATAAAGCCAGCATTGATCCACCACCCTCTGAATTTTTTTAAATCGAAAAAACTACCCCTAATCTGAAGAATCAAATTCAGGAGGTAAAACAATAAAATAACTGATTGACAAATTTTATAACAAGGTATTTTTACTCCAGAAGGCAGAAACAAAGCCAGAAATGCTCCCTCCCCTCTAAATTTTTTTTAAATCAAAATAACCACCCTTATATAGAAAAATTCAAGTTTAATAAGTTAAAAATATTAAATTACCGGTTTTTTTGGAAAACAGAATCTTACATGTATGTAGTTTTGCTCTTCTAACTCAAAAAAATAAAGCCAGCATTGATCCATAACCCTGTGATTTTTTTTAATCAAAAAAACTACCCTTAACCTGAAGAATTAAACTTAGGAGATAACACAATATAATTATATTAAATTACCTTCTAAGTTTGATACTTTGGTGGTTTTTTCGATTTAAAAAAATTTTAGAGGGTGCGGGAGCATTTCTGGCTTTGTTTCCGCATTGCTAGAGTAAAAATACCTGGTTATAAACTTTTTTAATCAGTTATTTTATTGTTTTACCTCCTAAATTTGATTCTTCAGATTAAGGGTAGTTTTTTTGATTAAAAAAATTCAGGGGGTGCTGGATCAATGCTGGCTTTGTTTTTGAGTTAGTGGAGCAAAACTACAAACATGTATAAGGTTCTGTTTTTAAAGAAACCGGTAATTTAATATTTTTTACTTATTAAATTTAAATTTTTCTATTTAAGGGTGGTTTTTTCGATTTAAAAAAATTCAGAGGGTGGTGGATCAATGCTGGCTTTATTTTTTTAGTTAGTAGAGCCAAACTACATACATGTAAGGTTCTGTTTTAAAAAAAGCCGGTAATTTAATATTTTTTTACTTCCTAAATTTGAATTTTTCTATTTAAGGGTGGTTTTTCAATTTAAAAAAATTTAGAGGGTGAGGGAGCATTTCTGGCTTTGTTTCTGCATTGCTGGAGTAAAAATATCTGGTTATAAAATTTGTCAATCAGTTATTTTATTATTTTATCTCCTTAATTTGATTCTGCAGATTAGGGGTAGTTTTTTCAATTGAAAAAATTCAGGGGGTGCTGGATCAATGCTGGCTTTGTTTTAGAGTTAGTGGAGCAAAGTTTCTTAGATGTAAAATTCGATTTTTTAAAAAAATAAGTTGATTTATTTTTTATCTCTGAAGTGTGAATTTGTCCACTTAAGGGTAGTTTTGGTCAATTTAAAAAAAAAACTGAGGGTGATGGAGCAATTCTGAGCACAGATTCGGTTTCAGCGGGCCAAAATACTATAGGAAATATATGTCTAGTTCAAGAAACAGACAACTTTTTTTTTTTGTGTGCCTGTCTTATCAGATGCTCGAAAATTTAAACTGTTAAAGTATATTGAAAAGGATCCATATATTCCTATCAGTTTTCGAACTTGGGAATTGTATGAGTATCCTCTATTACCTGTAACTCCTAAGCATATTTGGAGTGTAAAAACTTCAGCACAACTGCAAAAACCTAGATTTGTTGAGTTGGGGTTTCAAAGAAGTAGAAAAAATAATACAATACTAAATTCAAGTTATTTTGATCATTCTAATATCTCTGATGTTAAGTTATTTTTAGATTCTCAATGTTATCCATATGAAAATATGAATCTCGACATTGACAAAAACCAATATTCTACTTTGTATGAAATGTTCACTAATTTTCAAGCTACATATTATGGTAAAGAATCACAACCAATGTTAACAAAAAAAGAATTTTTAAAGTACGCTCCTTTAGTTGTAATAGATTGCTCAAAACAAAATGAATCACTGAAAAGTGGACCTGTTGATATCCCCTTAGAATTTGAATTAAAATAAAATTTCCGTGCAAATACTTCCGCCCATTGTTTAATTCTACATGATAGAATTGTTGAATATAAACTAACTAGCTAAAAGAAACGCGCGTAAACGCGCGCGATATCTACGATTTTTTATGAAAAATTAAAAATTTATTTTTATTTGACGGACACTTATTGGACTTTTGATCTCACAAAAATAATAATATTATTTTACAAGTACGCTTAAGGTATGTATACTTAAGGTTAACAGTCCATCCAGGATCACCAAAAGGAAACAATGTAGGATATGTCATGGGATTAAAATTTTCCCTAACAATAAGACTAGAAATTATTTTCTTATTATTTTCTGTTGTGCATACTGAATTTACATCAGCATGTAAATCCCTCTTCAATTTTTGTAGATAATTTCTTCATCTTACAGGACAAATTTTTTTCTTTGGGTATTTTCTTTTCATTCTTAGTTTCAGTAGACAGAACTCTGTTGTCATTTTTACTGGGAAAAGTTTTTACAAAATATGAAAGGTTTAGCTCACCATTTTGAAGTTCTTTAGCTCGATTTATGAAAAGACAATTCCAATCATTCTCTACAAATCGAAATCCTAATATTAGACATTCTAACTGCCGGAAAATGATTTAATTAATTGTTTTCAAAAAATGATATCAAATGCTTGCTCATTACATTATTATCAGTTCCATAAATTAATCTTTTAATTTACACTGTTAACCAATACAGATGTTGCAAATGCTATTGCATTATACTTCACACTTAACTGTACCAACCGGTTGTTGATCAACATCTACAAAAAATTCTGTTGGTTTAAAGGGGAACAATCTAATTAAATATTCTATTTGAAGAATATTCGAACACCCTGCATTAAGGTTATCAAAAATATAAAGTCTTACTTCATCGTAATAAACACAAATCCAATGACCAGAATTGTTATTACCGCTAAAAACTATTTGAATATGTTTATCTCTTTCTCTAATTGGAACAATTAAATCAAGCATTTGTAAATACACAGTACTTTGCATAATGAAAAAAGAATTTGAATCATTTTTTGATAATTCTTGAAATTTATACATATGCATATCATTTAACATTTCATTTACATTTTCAATAATTTTAAAATCTTCATTACTTAAAATAAAATACTCTTCTATGTTCGACATGGTATCCTTCTTCTACTTTCAAACTGTTGATAAAGCCAATTTTCAAAACATATCGTTTATTTTAGTTTATTGCTTTAAAAAATTTACTTACATGTGTTTCACCTATAAAAAATTTCATTAACTATAATTCAGCTAACTAATGCAACAATGATAATCTTACATGAACGTGAATTAGCGTTGTTTAATCTTTTTCCATATTATATTATTTTCGATAATGATTATTATTGAACTTATTTTCCTCTGCACTTTTTATTAATATTCAAATCAATATTCAACTCACAAACTATTATTTAACCCATAAAACAATTTTAACCCTTAAAACAATATTCAAACCTCTTTCTATCTATTTAAATACTTTTCCAAAAGCCAGCATCCTCTATTCTCAAACAGTCAATATTTTTTTTTCAATATCGAAATATATTCAATGCCAATGTTATCCAATATCATATTTTATTATCCTCAAAATCCAAATATCTTTAATGCCAAAATTACCCAATACCAAAAAATTTTTCCAAAAGACAGCTTCCACTATTATAAAACAATCAATATTTTTGTTGCATTATTAAAATATATTCAATACTAATGTTATCCAATATCTCTCGCTTTATCCTCAAAATCGTAATATCTTTAATGCCAATGTTATTTAATACCAAAAAAACTAAATGGATTGAAGTATTTTTTATATGAAACATTTAAGACAACCAAAAGAAACAAATATCTTCAATACCAATATCATGCCATATCCATATTTATCTTTAAAATACATATTGTATAATTATTAATACTATACAAAAATAGGAATATATTTTTTGGGCCCAATACAAAAATGAAAAAGACAAATATAATATAAGAAGATTCAACACCTGCAGTAAGTTATTGATCGACAAATTGCAGAAAAATATTATAAACTTTATAATAATCAAGTTAAGTTACCTGAGACTATTAGAATCTTTTTTTAGCAACACTACTACAATGTTGTTGAAACGGTATTCGGTTGCTCTATGTTTATCTTACATCAGCAGTAGCCTTTTCACTCCATTGAGGAGAAGTGTTATACCCCCACTCTACCAATCTGGGCCTATATTAAGTTCTCGCGAGTGGCAGATATTACGGTAGGCCTGAGTGGCATCCTCGGGGATAGGTGTTGGTAAGTTAAGTATGAATACACCACTTCCACTCACTGGGATTAAACGGTTATCATCTATATCGCATATACAATAATAAAAAAATTTCCCTCAACCCAAGACTGTTAGGACGAATCGAGCGATTACGGATTGGGTCCTGAAAAGGGAAGTGGTATATCCTCACTCTATCGGCCTGTCCCGGGCTCAGACCTCGAGTAAGTCAATTACAGCGGGGGCCTGTATGACGTTCTCGGGCTTAATGACAATATTATTTTATGACGCTTAATGAGTTTTTCAAAAAAATTATAAATTTTTTAAATATAAACACTGTTTAATTTATTTTGACATATTCGTTTTCCTCAGAAGTTCACGATTACGATCATATATTGCTCCAATAATAACACAGGCACAAAAAAAAAATTCAGGTCTTAAAAAACACAACCCCATATTCCTATGTTTTTGGGGTCGCTGAAACCGAATATGACCATTAACCAAGCCATTAACAATTTTTTTGACGACCCATTTTCCCGCAACCACCCCTTGCACCTACTCACGGGGGTTGGAGTTTCAAATTAAAAAAAATTGAGTATGGTGTCTATTCCAATGTTTTTTTGGGTCGCTTCATCCCAAAAACACCATTGAAAACAAATCCTTTCTTTCCTTAACCCCGTACAACCCTCTGGGAGGGGGTTAAAATTTTAAATTTCACAAAAAGTCAAGTTCGGTGTCTAATCCTACGTTTCTTGGGGCGCTGAAATTAAAAAACACCACCAAAAACAAATTCTTTACCCCCTTAACCCGCTAGAACCCCTGGGAGGGGGTTGGAATATCATTTTTCACGGCGCTAAGTGTAGAAAAATAAATTTCCTTAAGACTTTGTAGGTGCGTATTTGTGTAATCATAGGTAACTTTCTAGAAAACTTTATTGTTGGTGATGTTTTTTGGTTTCAGCGACCCAAAAAACATAAGATTAGACACCGTACTCGACTTTTCGTGAAAAATGAAATTCCAACCCCCTCCAGGGGTTTTAGGGGGTTAAAAGGGTAAAGAATGTGTTTTTGTTGGTGTTTTTTGATTTCAGCGACCAAAAAAACATAGGAATAGATACCGTACTCGACTTTTTGTAAAAATTGAAATTCCAACCCCTTCTCAGGGGGTTATAGGGGGTTAAGGATTTGTTTTTAGTGGTATTTTTCGGATTAAGCGACCCAAAAAACATTGGAATTGACACACTACTCGATTTTTTTGTTTTTAGTGGTATTTTTCGGATTAAGCGACCCAAAAAACATAGGATTAAACACCGTACTCGACTTTTCGTGAACAATGAAATTCCAACCCTCTCCAGGGGTTGTAGGGGGTTAAAAGGGTAAAGAATGTGTTTTTGTTGGTGTTTTTTGATTTCAGCGACCAAAAAAACATAGGAATAGATACCGTACTCGACTTTTTGTAAAAATTGAAATTCCAACCCCTTTTCAGGGGGTTGTAGGGGGTTAAGGATTTGTTTTTAGTGGTATTTTTCGGATTAAGCGACCCAAAAAACATTGGAATTGACACAATACTCGATTTTTTTGTTTTTAGTGGTATTTTTCGGATTAAGCGGCACAAAAAACATAGGATTACACACCGTACTCGACTTTTCGTGAACAATGAAATTCCAACCCCCTCCCAGGGGTTGTAGGGGGTTAAGGATTTGTTTTTAGTGGTATTTTTCGGATTAAGCGACCCAAAAAACATTGGAATTGACACACTACTCGATTTTTTTTTTTTTTTTGAAACTCCAACCCCCATGAGTAGGTGCAAGGGGGTGGTTGCGGGAAAATGGGTCGTCAAAAAAAATTTTCATGGTCATATACGGTTTCAGCGACCCCTTTCATTACAGTATTTAAAAGGTCATCGACCATCTTATGAACCCTCAACCAAAAGCTGTTTTGACAACAAAAATTTCAGATAGAAACCGTCGAGAACCCTAATTATCAAAGTAAAGATATATATGTATATATAATCTAATAATAATGAGAAAAATCAAGTACTAAGAAAATGTGAATGAATGACGGAATGAATACAAAGATTATTATACTATAATAATAATTAGCGAAATTGTGAGAAAAATTGTGTAAATTAAAAAAAAATTTATTTACAATAATTCAATTTTTTACCAATAATTGTTAATTATTATTAGTATTAATTTATAATTATTAATAATTAGTACTAGTAATAATTTATAATTATTAAAAATTATTACTAGTAATAATTTATTATTATCATTATATATATATGAGAGATTCTTTTTCAATCGCCCCAGCCCAAAAAGTCAATGTTCTGGGATTGGCTTCATACTTTGGTAAATTGTTGTCCTATATGATAGTAATAAATCCCTAAAATATAAACGCATTAAAAAAATATTTGTAGAAAGTAGAGGGGGTTGAAGTTTTGACGTTAAGGGTAACATTGTCATTTTCAAATCCGTATAACTATGACAAAAATTAATGGATTTTAATTTATCTATAATGAATTTTAATTCATTTTTCACGTACTTTTCAAAAAAGTATACGAAATTTAAAAAAAAAATTTTTGACCCCTTTTTTTCAAAATCAACCCTTATTTTTCGATTTTCACCCCTTCGGATATTTTTTTTTTATTTTATTTTCATTGGAAAGCTGAGGTTTTTTCCCATGAGCTGTGTAAATATGAAAATGGAACAACAATAATTTTGTGAGAAACAGAATATTAAAGTAGGCGGTGCCGATAAGGGGTATACCTGGAGATCATCTTTGAGGATTTAGGTAGGCACCGCCTAATTTAATATTATGTTTCTCACAAAATTATTGTTGTCTCACTTTCGTATTTACATAGCTCATAGGAAAAAACCTCAGCTTTCCAATGAAAATAAAAAAAAAATCCCGAAGGGGTGAAAACCGAAAAATAAGGGTTGATTTTGAAAAAAAGGGGTCAAAATTTTTTTTTTTAATTTCGTATACTTTTTTGAAAAGTACGTGAAAAATGCATTAAAATTCATTATAGATAAATTAAAATCCATTAACTTTTGTCATAGTTATAGGGATTTGAAAATGACAATGTTACCCTTAACGTCAAAACTTCAACCCCCTCTACTTTCTGCAAATATTTTTTTAATGCGTTTATATTTTAGGGATTTATTACTATCATATAGGACAACAATTTACCAAAGTATGAAGCCAATCCCACAACATTGACTTTTTGGGCTGGGGCGATTGAAAAAGAATCTCTCATATATAATAATTATTATTAATTTATAAATATATATTATTACTAGTAATAATTAAATTGCATATGAATAAAATTGTATTTGAGAGAGAGAGACAGTCACAGCAGTTCACTCGACCTTGTTAAGAATTTCTCCTAGGTCAGTTATAAGAGGCTCTTAAAGAAAAACTCTCCTAAAGATATACTCTTACGCAAAACTTTCACTCTCTACATTTATTCCTCTTTTAGAATAATAATTTTGTAGATTCCGAAATGGAGTACATAGTAGATGTTCAAGGATTCAAATTGCCAATTAATGAATTTGTTTTAAAAGAATTGGCTATAGTTTCTACAAATAATAATGATTCCAATCCAGTGCATATGATTTTTCAACCTCCGTGTCCGTGGAATTGTATTTCGAAGAAATACAAGAGTGTTAATCGTTGGTTAGAAAAGAATTTACATGGTATTTCTTGGAATGCCGGTGATGTTTCGTATACTTATATAATGAAATATTAAAAAATACGCTTAAAGAAGCGAGAAAAATTTATGTAAAAGGATACGAGGAAAAAATGGTTACAAGAATTTATTGATGAAAACAGTGTTGCCAAGTTAGTGGTTTTCCCACTAAATTTAGTAAGATTTTGGTCCTTCAGTAACATTTTTAGTGAGAGAAATATTTTAGTAGGAAATTTAGTATCTTTTTTTTTCTTTCGTGGTCTTTTTAGTGTTTTTACCTAAATGTCATTTTTTCTACGTAAATTGTATCTGAAGTATTAAAAGTGTGGTCACTAAGTTTAAACTATTCAAGTGAATTTGATTGGTTATACTGATGGAGATTCAGCAAATGTTCAGACTGGGCCAATCAAAATTAGTCACACAGTTCTATAAGAAAGGATGCTCTTCTACGTGCCAAGCCCTGCACTGCTGTTTAGTACAGTTTATTTGTGAAGCTTATATTGTCGATATGGATAATTTAAACTACGTTTCAATAAAAAAATTAAGAGATCAAGCTTTTGTAGTTACCTGTTCACATCATTCAATTAATGATTCCTGTGGTTCCTGTTTAATAAGTAATTCCAGGAGACTAGTGGCTTCATTTACCTCCCTCTGCCTCTCCTTCTCTTCCTCCTCCTTATTTTCCTTATCTATTACAACAATCTCTTCAATTTTAACACCTTGAGTTGGATGAAAATCAATGTCCATTTGACTCATAGTAAATTCTTCAATTTCTGCTGGATTTGAAACCGGACCTTCTATAATGTCAAAATCAAATTCATCTCCCGATAAATGCTCAATATTAGGACGTTTTTTAACAGGAACACGAAATCCTGAATTTCAACTACTTCTACTACGATATTCATGTGTTCCAGGAAATACTCATCGTCGTCCATTGATAAACGTGGACTGAATAGTCCGTATCGCCTTACTCCTGCCGCCAATGTAAGAAAATCTGAAATTTCTGAAGATCAAAACAATTGATCACCCATTCGTTTGGTACATGAAAAAATAAACGGAAGCCCGTGTAATTGTCCTCATTCTGCAAAAAACAAAGAAATATATATTATTATTAATTGTATAATTAAATAATAATCATAATAAACTATCACATACAATTAAAAAATAATTTAAATTAACTTTTATAATAAATAATAACTCACGTAAAAAGTGCTCCTGGGAATTGCCACCAGAATTCTTATTCGAAATTCCAATGTAATTCCGATTGAAAATTTCAGTGGAATTCCAAGGAATTCTAATCGAAAATTCCTATGGAATTCCGATTAAAAATTTTAGTGAAATTTCGATTTTTATTAAATATTACTAAAATTGAAGGCAAATTTTAAAAAAATGTAAAAAAATTTTTTAGTTACACTCACTTTTTTTCACTAAAAAGAAAAAAACCACTGCACTGTGCATTCAACAAGTCACTTAAGAGGTTCTTCTATTTTTGGTGGTTACTTTTTTATTAAAGCTCCTATGGCACTGGCCTCTTTTCATATGTTGTCCCATAGTTTACAATTGAGTGACTTTACTTTTTGGTAAAAGAACTCTTTTATCGTCATACCAACTTAGAGCCTCTTTTCTTTGTTGTACAGTGTAATCTTGATGTTTTACACTTCGAATTAAATATTGATTTTCTACTACGTTTTCGTATGAAAAAAGTGTTTTTTTATAGTTCTCAAATGTAATTTCCTTTAATGTTGAAGATCTAACACCTTTATCTTTTTTCTTCTCGCGAATTTCTTTTAATATTTTATATGAATACAATTTCGATCTTAATCCAATAAACTCCATGACAATCTTGCCATTGCATTCATCTTTCATTAAACCTCGAACTTTTCTATTTTTTAATTCTATACCATAACAATTATTTTCTGGATAATCGGAAGTATCGAAAAAATGTGAATCGCGTTTAATATAATCATATATGTTTGGAACTTTAATATAATAAATTAAACTATCAGTATCGGTATAAGGTAATTTAGATTGATCACTGAAAGTTTTTTTAACATAATTATAATGAAAATCGTAAAGAAAGAGTTTTGATATATCAAGAATGCTAAATCCAACATATATCGGTTTATTAAATTTAATCTGAACTTTATTCATCTCTATCCTAACCAAATTTTCATCAAAAATATAACAACTGTTGAAATTTGGTTTACTAATAAGAGCTTTAGCCCTGTATCTACATTCCCAATGTGTAATAATTCTAATATCCTTATGCTTTCTTATATTCTCCATTGTCTGCCCAAAAACAGAATTGTTTATTAATTTGTAAAAATTTTTCAAATATATTTGTTGACATTTTTCGAAATTCAGTATTCAAATCAATATATTTTTTTAACCATTGAGATTGATTGAATTTTAAAATTCTATAAATTTTCGTTAATTTCATTCCAAGTTGCAAATAATATTTTAAATTTTTATAATGAATTACATATTTTGTTCTGGAAAACAAATGTGGTATTAAGTTAGGTAATTTTCTCCCTGCAGCAGGGGGTATAAAATGTTTGGGGCATAAAGGCAAATCTTTATGCATATCATGAAATTCTTCTGGATATTCCAAATCTACTTCCAAAATATATCCATACATAGAATCATCTTCAATTTTATTCACATCAAACTCTGATAAATTAATTTCCCATTGAAAATCAGAATAGGGTAAAAAATTACTCATCGCTGCGCCATATAAATTATTTATATCAAAATACATTATATAAGATTCTTCAATTTCTGAATTAAATTCTGGCCCCATAAATCGATTGTTTGCTTTCGCATACCTATTTGAGCATTGAGAAATTCCTCCGCGAATACCTCCATTTCAATATTTCTTAATAACTCTAGTTCTATTTTTGTGAATTTTAACATAGCATCGAATGCAAGTCCTGGTGCTGTAAAATAGTGTAAAGGATCTAAATTATATGCAGATAAGCATGTTTTTCGAAAATTCTCAAAAACATCAGCTAAAAGTAAAACGTCTGTTTTTAAATATAAATCTGAATATTCCCCCAAGTTATTCAAATTAAATGTATTCCATAGGGGCCGTCCATATACCACGTGGACAGTTTTGGGGGGAGGGGGGGTTCGTCAAAAGTCCACGATTGTCCACGAGGGGGGAGGGGGGGTCAAAGCAAATATCCACGTGGACCCAGTAAAAATGAAATTTTATTTATTGTTTTTTATCCCTCTTTTAAATTTCGCGCCAGTGTATTATGCAGCGCTGCGCAAGTCATTCGATATTTTTATCGATTTCGTTCGAGTTTTATCGAATCAATATACGCCGGTTGGTGTGCTACACGTGAAAAATCATAACAAACCCGCCTAAACCCGAATTCTCATAAATTACAATTTCATTTTTAATGAATTTAAGACCTACTGTGAATAATTTACCTCAAAATCTCCTTGATGATTTGTACTGCCCTTCAGTACTACCTGTACTGCAAGGTAAGTGACCCCTTAAAAAGATTCCACAGATAGGACTCCGATAAAAATTTTGATACTCAGCGTAACAAATTTTGATTTGAAATACATCTTGAATTTTGAAACTACTATTGACTCAAAATACTTCAATCAACTAACAGACTGTTTTTAAAATTTTAAAACGCATATGCAATGAATGTGGCCTTTATTTTGCCGCAAAGTCGCACTTAACTACTCACGTTAAAATATTATATAAAAATCAACGTAAAAGAAATACAGAGGATTGGGATGAAGAAACGGAACTTGTTGAAGTGTCTTGTGTAAAGATGGAAAATAATGTAACTTCAGAGAGCTCCATTGATTTTTTCGCAACTGATAATCTTGCCGAATGGTTAACACAACCATGGATCAGCAATGATGATATAGATGACGATTAGTAGATTTGTGGTTTTTTCGATATTATTTTAAGATTTGTTACCATAAAGATTTACCTACTTTTATTTTATACGATAATTTTCAGATATTCCTGGCATAAATATTTTAATTCTACCATACATTGTATTTTTAGCTATAGTGATCGATAATTTAAGATTTGTTGCCCAAAAGATTTATGTATTTTTAGTTTGTAGAGTAATTTGAAATATTTTTGCCAAAAATATCTTCACGATACCAAAAAATAATGGTATTTAGTTGGTAAACGTTATTCTAAGATGTGTTAGCAATGTGATTGTTATGTGATTCAACCAAAAATGTTATTTTGCTTAGCAAAATTTTAAGTTTACTAGCAGTAAACTTGAAAATTATTTTTATAATTAAAAGAAACAGTGACTAAATGTTTTCTAATAACTATTATATATCTATTTATTTACCATTTTAAAATAAGAAACATACAAACAAAAATTTTCACCAAAAAAAGTCCACGTGGACATTTAGGGGGGGGGGTTCGTCAAAAGTCCACAATTGTCCACGAGGGGGGAGGGGGGGTCAAAAAGTGACGAAAAATTGTCCACGTGGTATCTGGACGGCCCCATACTTGACAGCATGCGCATATTCTTCATTCGATATATTTGAATTATTCAATTTTGAAAAGAATGCTTCTATTGACGGTAACTTATTTTCCTCTAATTTTTTCCAACTATCTATATATTCATACAGGAAAACTCCTTTTCTGACCAATAAATTAAACTTATCGATATTATTGCAATATTTTGCAGTAATTTTTTTTCGTTATTATTTAAAAAACTTGATCATTTATCCAAACTACTAGGCATGAACCTAAACGAGTCTAAAAATTTAAAACATATGTACATCGTATCCCGACAAATTGTGAAAAACTACGGGAATCGAATGCAAATTTTTATAATTAATATTACAACCCTGATGAGCTGCACCCCGATATTTTCCAGTGAAATGACAGTGATCTCGATGTTTAATTTCATCATTTTCGAACGAATTTTCACAAATGTGACAAATTTTTACGGTTCTAAATTCCAATTCTTGCTGAAAAGTTAGAGTTTCTATTGGCACTATTTTTTTCAAATATGTTTCAATTAAATCAGTAATACTTATTAATTTTTTCATGAACCAAGAAATGCAATCCTGCCCTCTATAAGATTCAAACACCGAAAGTGAATCTTCTAAATCACATTTTAAATAAAATGCAACGCTTGCCGGAATGTGTTTCCAATATACCCCAGATATTATTTCGTTATCATTAAAAGCTTCTAAAAGACTTTCATTTACCGCATATAGTACAAATGGCACCTTTTCTTTAAATCTAAAATTTTTAAACTTTAAAATATTCTCCTCTTATGTCGGTAAAATAACTTTACACTCGTTTAAATTCATACAATCGGTTTTATGTTTCAGAAATGAATTTTCATAATTAAAATGACATAGACATCTGTCACATAAATAAGTTAGCCGTGATGTTTTGAGAATTGTGATTTTACCAATCCACGCGAAGTGATAATTAAAATTATTATTATTGTGATTATTTATTACAGAAAAAGTGTCCACTTTTTTATAATTAGTAAATGAATAGCATCTCTTTTAGAAAAATTATCGCCGAGGGGCTGTTCACTCTCAAATACCCGATTTGTAATGTAGAGAATATACTAGGTATCTTCCGAATATTCATCAATTAACATAAGAAAATATAAATTTCTTGATTCTGAATAAATTGTATTTTAAGTGGAGATTACCGGCGATTACTGAAAAGGACGTTCGAATTTGTCGAATACTATGCGAATCCAACAAATCTCGTCGATTACAGTAAAATCCTAAGTCATGCAGTAAGAATTGTTGCGAGTCACGAATGGTTACGGAGAAATACGAGCGAATTCGGCGGCAGCCGATTATTATTATTATTATTATTATTATTATTATTATTATTATTATTATTATTATCTAGTCTGCAACACGAAGCAGCGCAAAGAAAGAATTTGTGAAAATACTGTGAATATCAACGAGTCCGTGCGATTCCATTCGAATCCGAAGCCGAATACGTACGAGTCCTAAAAATCTTTAATGAATTCTCCAATATTGTTCAATTGGATTTTCAGTGAACAGCCCCTCGATTATCGCTTAAGTAAAAAGGGACAATGTCTTCTTTATTTTTACCAACTTTTTCAAAACCATAAATATTTATTTTCAAACTATTCATCTTTTCAAATTTAGAAACATCTTTTAAACTAATAGGAAAATTTATTCCCTCATATTTTAAAACATTCCTAAAATGAGGATAAGAACTTATAAAATTTGCATTATTTTTAACTGGAAACAAAGCTGCCATTACTGACCAAAGAAAACAGTAATCGTTAGTACATTTTACATTTACAATAGCCGTTTTATCAATTATAAATTTTGGTAATTCCGTATTTACAGAACAACCTTCCTGAATTGGCGCAAGTCTATTTATATTAACCATTAAATTTAAAATCTCCTTCAATGACCAACCTGACTTTTTTTCATTAAATTCCTCAATTTCTTTAAGAATATATTCATTTATTTCATTAAGAATTGTATCTAAGTCTGAGAAGGGAAAAAGAATTTCATTTTTTGCATCAAACGATTTTTTTTCTTGTATATTTTCACCGTTTTCGATAGTTGTAAAATTGCCTATTAACACAAAATTCACTTTTAAGCTATTATTTTCTTTAAAAGCATTTTTTAAACGGGATTTTATTACAGATTTTGACTCCTCTAAAAAGTTGAACAAATCTTTATGTTTTAAATTAATAACTACTCCTGTTCTAACTCTTTTTTCAAAAGCTGACTCTAAATTTTCCCATTTTATTCTTCTTTCTTTTTTTCCAAATTACCTCCACCAGTTTTTTGAATTTCTCTAAATTTTTCGCAAATAGTTTTTAAAATTCCAACAGTTGTTATAATTCTTTTTCTTTTACTCACATTAATCAATTCTTTTTTTGATGTCAAAATTTTATTCAAAAGACTTATATTTTGCACTACTAATTTTATCCACCTTTCTGATTCCAATAATTACCGTTTTTTACTCTTAATATTTTTCACTATAATTAAGCACTCTCCATAATTTCAATGAGTTTTGGAATATCTATAGAATCCATATTTTCTGTCTTTTTTTTTAATTAAAAAAATGAATTTTTTATTTAACAAACACGCACAACCTATCAAGCTATTTGTTTATTGAAGACTAATAATTATTAACAAATGTATGCTTGCTTTTATACCACATTCCAAGGTTATATGTATAAATTAAAAAATAAAATTATTAAAAAATAATTCCAGGAAATACATTAAATAAACATTCTTCTTTTCTCACGATCTAAAAATGTAATCATACGATGACCAATATTCTAATTAAAACATATTAGTCCAAAATAATATTTTCACTAAATTAAGATGAAGGCCATGCGTTTTCTTTCTCAGATCAAAAAAATTAAAATAAATTTTTAATATGTTTAGTTAGGACTAACATAGCATACTTGCTTATTAGAGCTAAGGAGTTTAGATGTAAGCGATAACAAGAACTCCGAATTCACTTTTCGGGCCGCTGTTCTCTAAATATATTAAATCTGTCAACGATAGAAAACCATAAAACTGATTGATTAGGAAGAATTTCGAATCGCGCTAAACTGAAAAGGAAATTTGATACCCTAAAAAGCAAAGACATACAGTACCGAGAATTTAAATCACGCCATCAGCAAAGAATATACCCTTAACTCTGAAATGCAATTAACAGATATCGATTGCAGGAAGTAATAAACTTGACATATTGTTTATAACAAAACTAATAGCAATATTACACTACTACTTTCATGGCAACTTGTTATCCAAAGTCCAACCATTTGGATGAAAATGTCTTTAATCTTATTTGTAACTTTAGACAATGTTTACAAGAACTTACACGATTTTAGTGAATGAATATTACCCAGTTAAAAATATTCGCGGGGATTTGAAACGATTCGCATGGAATCCGCGTGAATTTCCATTCAAAATTTTTAACATTCTAAATTAGCATCAAATTTGCTAAGGGGTTAGTACCACATCTTTTGTCAAAAAAACCAATCTTCTAAAAACTGCAGATTTTTGTTTCACAAAATGCAATGCTCACATTTTGGCAACTGGATCACATCAGGAGTTTCGCCCTATAACTTGCACATAGTTTAGCCCTAAAGGTGAGTAATTTAACCACGAAGTATTGTTCGGTTTTTTTAAAAACTGTCGGAGAGGGAGGGTGTTCAAATTTTTTGAAAAATTTAAACAGTGAATTTTTGAAGACTTGTAACTTTTAAACAGAAAGAAGAAAAAAAATTTGTCCCATATGTTTTTGAAAGGTTTTTTTCCTGCTCTTTCGAATGGTGCAAATTTTTTTTTTTTAATTGAAAATTTGACCATTTTTTGAAAATTAAAAATTTTTTCTGACTTTTTTTATGATGGGTCTTTTTTTTAATGTTGAAAATGTGTATTTTTACTGCAAACAATATTAAGATGTTCGTTTTTGTTATTTTCGAGATATTAATAAATTAATGTTTATAAAAAATGAAATATTTTACAAAGAAATAAAGTTATTGCAATTTTGAAGTTACTAATTGAAAGCTGTCATAATTCCGCATCCAACGAGCCCTATATGAACTTCTTTGGATTAGGCGATTTTTTATAAACAATTGGAATGTTAGCCAATATTTTATAACAATCCACTAATTAAAAATATTTGATATACGGCTCGTTGGATGCCGAATTATGTCAACTTTCATTGAGTAACATTAGAATTACGGACGAACATTTTTAAAATTTATCGGATTCGGTTTAAACTTGTAACTCACAATTTTAAGACAGAGAATTTTTATTTCACCGATACCTTATTTCACTCAAGTTTTACTTATCTGAATTTTCATTAGATAAAATTGTTAAAACGTCGAATTTCCATTCCATCGAACTTTCATATATCAGATCATACACTTATCAGAAACATTTCAGCGGGAGTTTTAAAATCAACCAATCAAAAATTATCAAGAAAATTGTGATTGGTTGATTTTAAAACTCCCACTAAAATGTTTTTGCCATTGTATGATGGGATATATGAAAGTTCGATCAAATGAAAATTCGACATTTTAAGAATTCTATCGAATAAAAATTCGGATAAGTGAAACTTCTGTCAAATGAAGTATCGGTGAAATAAAATATCTCTATCTTAAAAACTTAGCTAAGTAGAATTTCTGTTAAATAACAATTCTATTAAATAAAAATTAGATTGCATGTATAGAAATTTTTTAAATAAAACTTTTGTTAAATAAGAATTTTTTCATATAGAAATTCTTTTAGTTGGAAATTCTGTTAATAAAAATACTTTTAAGTGAATATTCGGATAAATAGAAATTCAACAAACGAATAATTCTAATAAATAAAAATTCTTTTTTATGAAATTTTTCTAGATATAAATTTTGTTAAATGGAAATTGTGTTATTTGGAAATTCGATGTATTAGAAAGTTTGCTTTATTAAAGTTCAGTTTAATAAAAATTCTACAAAATCAGAATTTTGTTAAATAGACATATTTTGATATTAAAACTGGGTTCATTATAAAATCCACTTTTTTAAAATTCTACTAAATGTAAATTTTATAATTTTTAATTCGATACCACAAAAATTTCGGCGAGTCTAATTTAAGGAATATTCATGCGTCCCGTTTTATAGTGTCCATGCTATATTCCTAAGGATATGCTCATGCGCAAATCTCAGCAGATTTCTCTCCATGTATGATAATACCAAGTCATGCTGGATATACAAGGCGCAAAGCCAGTATAAATGCCAACGTTAAACCATACTACTACTACTACTCTCCGTGTATGAGCTTTTTAATTTTTCTATGAAATTTTTTGTTCTTTGAGCTTTTCTAAACATAAAAAATAACAGGGTTGCTACGCTTTCTGGAAACCTGAAAAAGTCAGAGAATTCTATTTGACATGGAAAAGTCAGGGGAAAGTCATGGAATTTTTCTGGAGATTTTGTGGAGAACTAAAAAAATTAAGTTTCAAAAAATATTTATTATAATAATAAACTTTACTATATTTTAAGAAATTGTGTATATTTAATAACTATTTTTATATTAACCACACTTTCATGGAGTATGGAAAAATATCATATTCAGTCCTGGAAAATCTGGAAAATTCATGGAATTTTTTTCGAGAGAAATCGTAGCAACCTTGAAAAAATGTTTTAAGTTAGAAAATAAAAATAATTATATATGTATTGTTTGATAATTTATCAATGAAAAAAATACTGTTACGTTACAAACAGTGTTCGACTCTACATAAAGAAATAAATTACAATTATTGACTTTATGTTTTATTTCTAAAATAAACCTAAAAGAATTAGGTTCTTCTCTTTTATTAACATAATAGATTTTTTACTAAAAAACTTTTAGTAATTTGGGATTGTTACGTTTCATGAGAAAATGCTGTCAAATTATTTTCTTTACAAACGCAGTAAAATTTTTTTATCAAATATTTCTATTTAGTTACTTTCAAGTAACCTTATACTATCTGAAAATAATGAAGAGCATGTATAAAATAACATTTATGCAATATTAAGTACCTTTTCGACACCTGACATTTTTGCGTTTATTTTTTTATCATCGCGATGAAATAACGTAGCAAGTGTGAATTATCTAAACAATCAACAGATGTCAGGTTGACAATTGTGATACTTGATACATTGGGGTTTTTATTATTTAAAAATAATCAAGAAACCTCGAAATTTGAAAAAGAATTCCCATTGTTTCGGTTTTCATAAAATTGACCATATATGTATATAGTGTTGAAATAAATTTCTTCTAGGTAAATATATTTAGTACATTTTTTATGGAGTCCAAAAGTAGAAATCGAGTCGCTGAATAATATTGGCAATTCACTCATATATAAGAAGAGAGGATAATCCTCGAGCCATTTGTCTGCTGGATGTTGAGATGCTCATTTGTTCGTCGCGCGATGACAGATGACAATGAAGTAGAGAACGTGACGGGGGGACAATCATTTCGCGAGAGGACGTTCATTTGTTTGCCATTCCAGCTCAATTATTCTCGGATCATGTTCTTGTATCAAATACGAAGACAATCGAACATATGCTTCTCTTTCTTTCCTTCCTTTTTTTCTATGGAAATGGATTCTATTTTTATTATTATTATTTAGGACATTTAATTTTAAAATGTCATTTGTTTATCATCTACTACTTAATCCTGCGCACATATGCAGAGGAAATCTCTCACTTTAAATCTAAATATATGAAATTCACTTCTTTAATGATATAAATTGTTCTTTCGTTTAATAAGTGTATTATACATATATAATAAGTGGAACTTCACTCAAAGTAATGAAATTATAACCTTAATGATAGAACGTTTAATGGGCTTGCCGGCAGGGTAAATTAGCCTTCTGGATGCCTCTATTTCAAGACGACTAAAATTAATATGGATTTAGTTAAAAACAAAGTTAATTCTATGGTCAAAACTCTAAATTGAAATGCAAGTGCTGGACGGCTGAAAGAATTTTTGAAGTCATGCTTTTAAAATGACTGCTATGGCGTTCTACCGAAAGGCAAAAGCAATGCGTGGAAACGTCTGTTCACTTGGCCTTCTAGCAGGCGAAAGTAAATGTTTATTGTAGGCAAATTTTTTTACGCATTTTCCTTATATTTTGAAATTTTTTATTATTATATATTATCATTTTTCACATTATTTATTATAAGCATATTAAAAATAGATCATTAAACATTTTTAGATTATATATTCTTAAAATTAACGTTATGGGCTTCCGACAAGCTAAGCGCATAGACGTTCTAAGGTTAAATAAGTCAAATTTCACTTTTGCAGATTTTAAAGGCTTGAATGTAAAAAATTCAGCGTTGTAAAATACACAAAAGGGTCAATACAGTTTTAGGATATTTGGAACAGATGAATGAAAAAAGTATCATAACTTAAAAATTTTTCACATACACGAAAACACACCCGTATCTGCAGTGGAAATCCCTCACTTTTTGTAGTTCAGTCAGCTTTAAAAATTTATAATTAAAGATTTTTTTAATTAAAACTAAATGTCTTTTTCAAATTTAGGTAAGACGATTGTGTCAAAAGGTATATAAAAGGACAATATCCTACAGTGTGTTGAGAAAAAATTATTTTGGAAATACTGAATCCGGTGAGGGAAAATCTCACTTAATGTGTGATCGAATTTTAATGATTGAATTAATCACACCTCACAGTGGGGCCAAATCGAAAAAAACCGGACATTAGACCAAAAAGTTTAGGTTTTAAATCGGGATTTTTCAACTGACAGTTGGCTACACTGGACCCTAGTGAAGTAAAATTCACTCATAGTAGGTCCCCAAATCTATTACAGCAGTGCTGGTGTCAGTTGAAACGTAGCGTTTGTGGTAGTGCTCGATGTTGCGTTTAAAATTGAAAAAAGGAGGCGTTAAAATTTTTACTATATATTCGGACGAAATCCATAATTCTATGGAAATATAATAGAGTCCACTCCAAACAGTAAGTAAAAGATCATTATATTAAAAAAAATATTAGAAGAAGTGCAGAGCATGTTAATTTCAATCTAAAAAATCTAAAAAATTTGTTGTTTAAAACTGAAAATCTTCTAAAAAGTACCTTAAAGTACCTCCGTGAAACTGTTGGAGGTTGTACTTTAAAGTATCATAAATAATATATCCAAATTTTAGCTGCCCATATTTGCCCGCAAAATTTTAATCGAATTTTTCGTGAAAAAATACATGCGTTCGCTTGAGTAACGCACATGGCTATAGTATACTAATGCATAGAAATTCTTGGCTTCCCTTGTACGCACACCTGTTCCCCCCTCTCTAGCTAGTTTCTCTCTCTCTCTCTCTCTCTTTTTTTTTTCTTTCTCTCTCTGAAGAGTGTACAGTGCGTATGACAACGTACAAAGCGTGGATGTTGCAGCATGTTACCTAAAAACTGAGAAATCCTATATAAGAAATCTCTAAACGATAAACTCTCGATCTATAGTAACGCCTATCCCATTGGTTGATTGTCGCCGTGGCGTCTATTCCATTGGTCGAATTCTTATTTGTCATCTTCGTCTCGCAAGAGCGTAAAACAGACACGATCTGTCCGCGTAAAGATTTACCGACACACAGAAATAAAAGTGGTGTGTGCGTCAGTTATCTTTGTCAAGCAACGTTTTCAGTCAGTAAATGAATGAAAGCAATATATACGGTCGAATTTTCTTAAAACTTATTTTTCCAAAGAATCTTCAAGGATTGTTTCTCAGAATAAAAAAATGTTACTTTGTAGTATAAATAATTAATGAAAATTTTGAAGTTTGATTAATTTTTTATGTACAAAAATGAACATTATGTTTATTAAATTTTCTGTCATGAAGAACGTGTTGAATAATATTTTTTCTCTCATAATTTTTTTTATTTAGAAGGAAGGATAAATATTTTGTTTGTAATAATTATTTTAAAATTAAATGTACCGATAGTAATGATTAATTTTAATTATAGAAAATGAAGGTTAACTTTTAATATTTCAAGAGAATTCACATAAGTCAAATCTTCTGCAACCTTGCCTGATTGGTTATAGAATGTCAACTAATTAGATAATATTAACCGAATAAAAGGTTCACTATAAATAGAATGTCAGTTAAACGGGGCACATGAATAAGTTCTAAATTTAATTTTTTTGAATTTCCATTTGTTAGAATAAATTATTTAGATAGATTTTAAATAGATTAGATAGAATTTTCTTTTAACCGAATTTTTATTTGACCGAATTATTATTTCACAGAATTTATATTCATCCGATTTTCTATATTACAGAATTCTTATATAACCGAACATTCAACTGACAGAACTTATATTTGATCGAATTTTCATATGCTCGATTTTTTGTTAAATAGAATAGCCATTTAGACGAATTCTTATTAGACAGAATTTTAATATAAAGAATTTACTTTTATCCGAAGTTTAATTTTTTAGAATTATTATTTCACAGAATTTATATTTCATCGTTTTTTCACAGTATAGAATTATTACTTAACCAAATATTCATTTAACAGAACTTCCATTTCATCGAATTTTTATGTGTCAGAATTTTCATCTTTTTGAATGTTCATTAAACAGAATATTCATTTAAACGATTTTATTTATTAGGTAGAATTTTAATAGGAAGAATTTACTTTTAGCGGAAGTTTCATTTCTTAGAATTATAATTTAGCAGAATTTTAATTTAATCAATTTTTAGCATTGCAGAACTTTTATTTAGTCGAAATTTTATTTAAAGAATTTCTATTTGATCGAATTTGCATTTTTCCGAATTTTTATTAACTCGAATTTCTATTAAACAGAATATTTATTTAGATGAATGTTTGTAAGACAGAATTTCCATTTCACCGAATTTTTATTTGTTCGAATTCTTATTTGAACGTATTGTCATTTCAAAAAATTCTTAAAACGTCGAATTTGCAAATGTCCGAATAAGCATCCGGCAGAAACGATTCAACCATTTGCAAATTCGGTCAAATGCAAATTCGACGTTTTAAGAATTCTTTCAAATGACAATTCGTTCAAATAAGAATTCGAACAAATGAAAATTCGGTGAAATTGAAATTATGTCTTACAAAAATTCGTCTAAATAAGTAGGTGTTCTGTTTAATGGAAATTCGAGTTAATAAAAATTCGGACAAATGCAAATTCGATCAAATAGAAATTCTTTAAATAAAATTTCGACTAAATAAAAGTTCTGCAATGCTAAAAATCGATTAAATTAAAATTCTGCTAAATTATAATTCTAAGAAATGAAACTTCCGCTAAAAGTAAATTCTTCCTATTCAAATTCTACCTAATAAAAATTCATTTAAATGAATATTCTGTTTAATGAACATTCGAAAAGATGAAAATTCTGACACATAAAAATTCGATCAAATGGAAATTCTGTTAAATGAATATTTGGTTAAGTAATAATTCTATACTGTAAAGAAACGATGAAATAGAAATTCTGTGAAATAATAATTATAAAAAATTAAACTTTGGATAAAAGTAAATTCTTTATATTAAAATTCTGTCTAATTAGAATTCGTCTAAATGGCTATTCTATTTAACAAAAAATCGAGCATATGAAAATTCTGAGAAATGAAAATTCGATCAAATAGAAGTTCTGTCAATTGAATGTTCGGTTATATAAAAATTCTGTCATATAGAAAATCGGATGAACAGAAATTCTGTAAAATAATAATTCGGTTAAGTAAAAATTCGATTAAAAGAAAATTCTATCTAATGTAATTCTAACAAATGGGTATTCTAACAAATTAATCTTAGAACTTATTCATGCGCCCCAGTTAAACAAATTAAAGTAAACAAATTTTTTTTAATAGGAATGCTATTATTATGGGAGCCTAAAAAGTGATAAATAAAAGATAGAAGTATAACTGTTGAAAGTTGCAATAAAAGAATAAATGTTTGCCAAAATAATTAAAATTATTGCGAGTAGGTATTATTTATGCCAGATTGAATCAAAATGAATCACGACAGTTTTGAATATATTTTCGAATTGATTAAAGGTAATTCGTAAAAGCATTCAAAATTGGAATAATTTTTTCATTAAATATGGTTTAAAGAATGTTTTCAATGATTTAAAATATTTTAGACAACTTTGAATGTTTTTACGAATTACTTCTTCTTGGACCTTTAATAAATTCGACAAACTATTTAAAACTGTCATGTTTCAATTTGATTTAATCTGCCATAATGAATATTTGCAATCAATTAAAATATTTTATCGGACATTTATTCTTTTATTAAAATTTTTATAGTTCTACTTTTCTACGCCATAATAAAAGCATTCTAATTAAAAAAAATTGTTTGTGATTTTAATTTTTTATTTATTACTTTTTGGTTCATAAAGAAAAGTTATTTAGATTTGTTGGTTTTCAAAATGTGTATATTTAGGTAAATATTTTTTTAGCAAATATTCTACTTCATTAACAAAGATCTTAGGAGATTCCATGAAATATTTAGAAAATTCTATAAAGTTTCTAAAAGGTGAAATATAATTTCTAAATATTTCTTTAGGTTTCTAGAAAGTTTCATCAAGTTTCTAAAAGGATCTATGAAGATTTCAGAAGATTTCTTGAAATTTTTAGATGCTTTTCTGAATTTTCTAGATATTTTCATGAAGTTTTAAAAATTTTGATGAAGATTTCCTAGATTTTTCCATTATGTTTCCAAAAAGTTCTACGAAGTTTATATATAGAAAGTTCCATAAAGATTCTAAAAGGTTATTCATTCAGTTTCTTCAAAAGTTCTACGAACTTTCTAGGTATAAGGTTCTATGAAGTTTCAAGAAAGTACCATTACGTTCCTAGAAGGTTTTATGAAGTTTCTGAAAAGTTCCATGAAGTTTTTAGGAAGTTTCTAAAAAAGAGTAAAAAAATTAAAATGTTCATTAAAATTAGACTTCAGAAGGTTTCAGGAATGGGAGTTCCAAGAGGTTTTTAGAAGGTTCCATGAAGTTTCTAGAATGTTCCGTGAATATTTTAGAAGTTTTCATGAAGTTACTATAAAGATCCATGCACATTGTGAAAGGTTTTATGAAATTTCTAAAAGGCTTCATAAAACGTTCTAGGAAGTTTCATAAAGACTCTAAAAGGTTTCATGAATGAAAAGTTCCATGAATTGTTTAGAAAGTTCTGTAAAAATTGTAGAAGGTTTCATTAAGTTTCTATGAAGTTCCATGAAGACATTAAAAAGTTTCATTAAGTTTCTTTTTTAAATTCTACGACGTTTCTAGAAAATTCCACAAAAATTCTAGAAGGCTTTATGAAGTTTCTACGAAGTTTCATTAAGTTTCTAGAAAGTTTTATGAAAACTCTAAAAAGTTTCATTAAGTTTCTTGAAAATTTTAGAAAGTTTCTAGAAAGTTCAGTTAAGTTTTAAGAAAGTTTCATAAAGACTCTATATGGTTTCATGAATAGAAAGTTCCATAAAGATTATAGATTATTTCATTAAGTTCCTAGAAAGTTCCATGAAGTTCTTAGAAAGTTCCATTAAGTTTCTAGAAATTTCCATGAAAACCCTAAAAAGTTTTATAAAGGTTTCTAGAAAGTTCCATAAAGTATCTAGATAATTCCATGAAGATAGTACAAGGTATTATGAATATAATGTTCCACAAAGTTTTTCAAAAGTTTCAAGAAATTTCTAGAAAATTCTACGGAATTTCTATAAGTTTTTATAAATTTACTAGAACGTTCTATGAAGATTCTAAAAGTTTTCATTAAGTTTCTAGACAGTTTCATTAAGTTAATAGATGGTTCTATGTCCTTTCTCGAAAATGACAAATCAATTTCATATAAAAGCATTCTAATAAAATGTCGACTTTTAAGAGTGTTGACTTCATAAATTCCGGTCAAATAAATTATTATCGACAAAAGATTGAACTTTTGACTAATTTTCAATCATAACACATTTTGACATTTGCAATATGAATATTCTTTACTTATTTCTGGTCAAGTACGAAATATCAACTTAAAAGGCGCGCGCTTGCGCGCGCAGTCTACGTCTAGTATTACTTTTTAAATTACTTGATCACGACTCTCAAACTTTGAGTATTCTCACGCAGTAACTACCGAAAACATTCCTTAGCAGCAGTAATTTACCGGTTTAAAATTTAAAACTTTTTGTTTAGCACATTATAGATTATTGTTATATACAATATACTTTACAAAAGTATCTATGCTTTGTTGTTTTTTCAATACTTAAATTTTTTTAATAAAAGTGTAATTATATTATTTTAAGAAGAAAGTTATTTATATTCAAATATTGTAGATTATTGTTTATTAAATACATCTAATAATAAATTTTAATTTAAAATAATTATCTTTCAGAATCCGATGCGGTATCTGCACCTGTGCACGAAAATATTAATAAACAGTTTCAACTGAACGACAGTAGTACAAGTGAATCAGAGATTTCAAATTTGGACTCCGATTATGATGAAGAATTTTTGTACTAACTATTCCACTCCTTTGCACTGACATTATGTTTATATTGACTGCCGAATTTACTGTAAAATTTGTATTTGACAAGTAAATTAAAAACTTATAAATTGAAAAAACTACTATTTTCTTATTTCAAAAAGCTTTAATTCAACTTCAGAGACACTGAAAACCCCCGTATAACAAGTTTTAAGGGAATTTGACCATTTCTTAATTTTTATGTCCGCCATATTGGATCCGCCATTTTGAATTTTGAAAAACTAACTTCAGATTCGTAATCACCGACCCCGAAAACTCCCGTATAACAAGTTTTAAGGGAATTTCACCATTTCTTAATTTTTATGTCCGCCATATTGGATCCGCCATTTTGAATTTTGAAAAACTAACTTCAGATTCGTAATCAGCGACCCCGAAAACCCCCGTATAACAAGTTTTAAGGGAATTTGAGCATTTCTTAATTTTTATGTCCGCCATACTGGATCCGCCATTTTGAATTTTGAAAAACTAACTTCAGATTCGTAATCAGCGACCCCGAAAACCCCCGAGTAACAAGTTTTAAGGGAATTTGACCATTTCTTAATTTTTATGTCCGCCATATTGGATCCGCCATTTTGAATTTTGAAAAACTAACTTCAGATTCGTAATCAGCGACCTCGAAAATCCCCGAGTAATGATTTTCAAAACGATTACTTTACTTTTTGGTCTAATGTCCGGTTTTTTTCTATTTGGCCCCACTGTGCACCTGTGTCTGGCCGTTTTGCTAGATTAATTCATTTACGGATTTTATAGGCAAAAACAACATGAATTGACTATGACGAAACATCTTTTAAGGGTTCCGTACCCGAAGGGGGAGCTCTATTAATGAGACTAGTGAAGCAAGGCATGTACCCCCCCCCCTAGCGGCCACATGAATTTATGTAGAGAGCTGAAATTTGGTACACATATGTATTTTGGTGTGTAAATTACAGGAAAAATCTAGCGAAATATAGCGAACATGATTCGGATCAATTTACATAGCGTTGTCAAGGAAAAATAAAAAATTTCGAAAACAATGGTTTAATCTCCTTAGCGTGCACAATATTTGACCAAGACAGTTCACATTTGGTATACATGCGTATTTTTGCGTGTAGAGTACAGGAAAAATGTAGCGATTGGAGTTGATGTTCATATTGTTTTTTAAAAAAATTCATATTTTTAGAAAAAATCATGGATTTTTTTAATAAAAAAAGAAGAAAATTTTATCTCAAGGTATTCAAATTTATATATTTTTACGTATTTTGACGTGTAGATTACAAAAAAAATATAGTGAGCACGATTGGAGTTTATTATCATAGCGTTTTCAAGGAAAAATTTATAATTTTCAAAAAAAATCATGAATTTTTCTCAAAAAACGTAGAAAATTTTATCTAAAGGGCTTCAAATTTATACATTTTTACGTATTTTCACGTGTAGATTACAAAAAAAATATAGTGAGCACGATTGGAGTTTATTATCATAGCGTTTTCAAGGAAAAATTTATAATTTTCGATCTATGTGTCTGTCTATGTGTTTTCATGCTCACATTACAGGAAAAATTAAGAAAAACAAGATGGGGGTCTCTTTTTATAAAAGAAGTTTATGTTCATTTCATGAACATTTTGCTTCCTCATTGCGCAAAGCAAAAGATTTGCTTCCTCTTGGAGGAAGCAATAAATTAATAATTTATATACATATTATTTTTAAAATATGATAAATGATTTCAAAAAATATATCTTTTTCCACCTTTTCCACTCTTTCAACCGTTTTATTTTAGCTTTGAAACAATTTTTTTATTAAAATCGATTTTTTGAAAAAAAGTAAAAAAAAATTTTTTTTTAGGGGGTACTTTCTAAAATTGTTGTGTTCATTTTGAGATATTAATGTGACAAATGTACATACCAAATTTTAGCCAAATCCGTTAAAACGTATTAACGATATCGTGTTCACAAAAACTTTTTTAACTAAAATATGAATTTTTGAATTTTGAATTTTTTAATTTATTCTTTAAATTTCAATGAAATATAAACTTTATATATACCAATCGATTCGTCTTGATATGAGGAATACGATTTTACTATGTATTGCCTTTAATTTTGCTTTCAATAAATTTTTTCGATTAAAATCGATTTTTTTGAAAAAATGCCAAAAAAATTTTTTTTGTGGGTATTTTCTAAAATCATTGTGTCCATTTTGAGATATTGATGTGACAAATATACGTACCAAATTTTAGCCAAATCCGTTAAAACGTATTAAAGTTATCGTGTTCACAAAAAAATGGATCCACACACACACACACATACACACACACACACATACATACACACACATACATACATCCGGACAATTGATCAGGGACTTATATATGACATTTATAAATAGAAAAAAATTTGTTTGGTGCATTTCTAATAATTTCATAATTTGAAGGACTACATAGCTTCCTCCAGAGGAAGCAATTGAAATTTTTCCATAGGCCTTTACACTTTAACCCTCTCAAATTTTAGGTTTAACGGTACGCTACCCTCGGTTTTAATGCGAGTGTAACTCGCACTTATCCGACTTTTTTAAAATGAAACAATTTTGTTAATTTATCCTCTAATATTGTTACAGTGGTTTTAGATTTTTAACTGTTTTCAAGGTTAGTAAATATACTCCTTTTAAAAATTTTAAGATCAACTTTTAACCCCAAAACTACCCTTGTTCTGTCATTTTGAAAGAAATTATCTTAAAAATTAAAGTATGTTCGTTTTCCTTCTTGTATTATTCTTAGAAAATTTTTCTGTTTTTCAAAATAGTATATTGTGCATCTAGGGAGGAAAATTGTTAATTTTCACGAGTGTGATGTTTGCAGTTCGAGGCGGAGCGAGTGCACAAGCCGAAGACGAGTGCTTGCGAGCGAAGACGAGAACTGCAAACACACGAGCTGGGAATCATTTCCCTCCCGAGTTTGCTTTTTAAAACACACGTATATTGAAAGTACAAATATATAATAAAGCATTGAACATAATTATTAATTTTTTAATAAAACTTTAATAATATTTTATCGAAAGTTTACAAAATAAATTTTTACAGAATCAAATTCTTCATTTTTATCTATCAGTAACTTTTCCTCCCGCTCGCCAGAAAAGACATACATTTCTCCCGCTACACAGGTAAAAAATGATGTACTTTCGGTGCGTGTGTTAGAAAAAAACTTTTTTTGCTTCCTCGTGGAGGAAGCTTTGTAGTCCTTTCGTTTATAAAATTTTTAAAAATGGTGAAAACAAATTTTCAACTATATATTGGAACATGTTATAAGAGAGCCTGATCAATTGTCCGGAAGTATGTGTGTGTAGATCTTTTTTGTGAACACGATATCTTTAACAAGATTTAAAGGATTTGAGTAAAATTTTGTAACCTTATTTATATACTGTAAATGTCTACTATCCTGCCATTTTTAGGCTAGTAGAATAAGCACTGTTTATATTATTGATTAGGTCTCGTTGATTAATGTAAATATTAGAATTTGTATAATAACAAAATGAAATATAGGTTTTGTAATTATATTTACCACGTAGAATAATTTTAAGAACCAATTTTAGTTTCCGAATTGATATTGTTCGATAGAGTCGCAATTAATACGATGGAAAATATTGTCTATCGGGATGAATTTGAAAAAAAATTATTTGAATATTACACAGTAATAAGAACATCTTAATTTAAGATGAGTCTTAAAATCAGCGCTAATAGTTATAATGGAAATTGTTTGGCGTAATTTAAAGAATTAATTAAAGTTTGTCTAAAAATAAAAAAATTACATTTTAGCTAAAAAATTTTGCGTTTATTTAAATTCAAGTTTAAACATAAAATAATTGTATTCCTTGCATTAAAACGAATCCATTAGTATATATATAAAGTATACATTTGAGTAAAATTAAAAAAATTAATGAAAGTTAAAAAATCAAAAATTCATATTTTAGCTAAAAAATGTTATGTTCAAATTCAAGTTTACACATAAAATAATTGTATTTCTTGCATTAAAGTAAATAAATTGGTATTAATTAAAATTAATTTTCAATTAAATAAATTATATTCAATTAAGGGGTTAGGTGTAGTCAGAGGCACGAAAAAATGAGAATTTTCAGTATTTTTTTTTGCTATTAAATAATTTTATTTTACAAAAGTAGTAATATGGTATTATTAAACAATGTTTTGACTTGAAGACACGAAAATTTAAAAAAAAAAAAATTTTTATTTCCGAAGTTACAGCTGTTTGTGTTAACCCAGTTCCAAAAAAAGGTCCTTGCGGTGACAATCATAAGTCCTTGGAGATTAATCAGAAATCAATCGGATAAAAAAAATTAGTTTTATAAATAAATAATCCTGGGCCTGATCGAAGGATTTTTTTTTTTTCAAAAATTAACAAAATGGCGGCCTCAGGAAATTTTTGTCTAGATTTTTGGGAAAAAATCAACATTTAATTGGTCTTAAAAAATCGAAATTTTTCAAAAAAAAAAAAATCCTTCGATCAGGCCCGAGTTTATTATGTATTCTAAAAGCTGTATAAATTTCATTAAAATCGACTGAGCGGTTTTCGAGTTATAGTTGTCACCAGTTCAAAAAACATAGTTTTGAGAAAAACGCGTTTAGTTTCACACTAGATTTACGTACAAAAAAACGAATTATTAAATTACTTACACCGAGTCATCTATTCCTGGGCCATATTAATTTAGGTACTACTACATATACCCAAGTCTAAGTTCATCGATGACAATAGAACCCTAAAAGCCGATTTCTTGCAGCTGACACTAGCTGCAAGCGCTCGCGAGCGCTTTAAAAGGCCCGAGCTCTCTTTGTTATTTGTCGAATAACTTAAAAACGAATTATCGGATTAACTTGAAATTTTCAGAGATTATTTTTAAGATATTTTACTTAACGAAAATGCAAAAAAAAAAAATTTGATTTTTTGAAAATTCTGACTACCCCTAACCCCTTAAATGAGTAGAAGAAATTGATTGCTTCCTCCGTGAGAAAGATTTTTTGCTTCACACAATAAGGATGCAAAATTTTCTCGAAGTGAACAGATAGGACAAAACTCAATGGATTTTAATTTTTCAATTTTCAATAATTTACACGATATTTAAGAAAACAAATTTTTCACGCCTTTTTTTAAAAATCAAATCCTTATTTTTCGATTTTCACCCCTTCGGGTATTTAAAAAAAAAATTTTTTATTGGAAAGCTGAGGATTTTACCAATAAGCTACGTAAATAAAAAGTAGAACAACAATAATTTTTTGAGAAACATAATAATAAATTTGGTGATGTTCCTGCGCAAAATTTTTTTTCCATAATACGATATTTCAATTTTGCTTCCTCGTGGAGGAAGCTAAGTAGTCCATTCGTTTATAAAATTTTTATACATAGTGAAAACAAATTTTCCTCTATATAGAAACATGTTATATCAGATCCTGATCAATTGTCCGGATGTATGTATGTGTGTGTGTGTGTGTATGTGTGGATCGTTTTTGTGAATACGATATCTTTTACAAGTTTTAATGGATTTAAATAAAATTTTCTAGGCTTATTTATCACATTAAACTCTTAAAAATGACGAGAGGATCTTTAAACATACCCCCAAAACAAGTTTTATAGTCAATTTTCCAAAAATTTTTTTTTAATTGAAAAAATTTAAGGTAATATATAATATAATCGTCTTCCTTACATCAAGACGAATCGATTAGTATATATAAAGTATAGATTTGGCTGAAATTTATAGAATTAATGAAAGTTAAAAAATCAAAAATTTACATTTTATTTAAAAAATGTTGTGTTTATTAAAATTCTAGTTTATATATGAAATAATTTTATTCCCTGCATTAAAACGAATCGATTGGTATATATAAAGTATAGATTTGATTTAATTTTTAAGAATTAATAAAAATTGAAAAATAAAAAATTCATGTTTAAGCTAAAAAAAATTAAAATTCAATTGTAAATTGAAATTTTGTATTTTTAAATTCAAGTTAATACATAAAATAATTGAATTCCTTGCATTAAAACGAATCGGTTCGTATATTGAATTTTTTTTAAATTTTTTGCACCATTTAAACGAGCAGGGAAAACCCTTCGAAAACGTATAGGACAAATTTTTCTTCTTCTTTCTGTTTAAAAGTTACAAGTCTTCAAATATTCACTGTTTAAATTTTTCAAAAAAATTCAACCCCCTCCCTCTTCGACAGTTTTTGAAAAAACCTAACAATACTTCGTGGTTAAAATTTAAATCAAATCTATACTTTATTTATACCAATCGATTCGTTTTAATGCAGGGAATAAAATTATTTCATATATAAATTTGATTTTTAATAAACACATTTTTTAGCTAAAATGTAAATTTTTGATTTACATATTATATATTACCTTAAATTTTTTAATTCAAAAATTTTTTCAATTAAAAAAAATTTTTGGAAAATAGACGATAAAACTTTTTTTGGAGGTATTTTTAAAAATACTCTCGTCATTTTTGAGAGTTTAATGTGATAAATAAGCCTACCAAATTTTATTTAAATCCATTAAAACCTGTAAAAGATATCGTGTTCACAAAAACGATCCTCACATACACACACACATACACACATACATACATCCGGTCAATTGATCAGGATCTCATATAACATGTTTCTATATAGAGGAGAATTTGTTTTCACTATGTATAAAAATTTTATAAACGAAAGGACTACAAAGCTTCCACCACGAGAAAGCAAAATTGAAATATCGTATTATGGAAAAAAAAATTTTGTGCAGGAACATCACCAAATTTATTATTATGTTTGTCAAAAAATTATTATTGTTGTTCTGCTTTTTATTTACGTAGCTTATTGGTAAAATCCTCAACTTTCCAATAAAGAAATTTTTTTTTTTTAATAGCCGAAGGGGTGAAAATCGAAAAATAAGGATTTGATTTTTAAAAAAAGGCGTGAAAAATTTGTTTTCTTAAATATCGTGTACATTATTGAAAAGTACGTGAAAAATAAAATCCATTGAGTTTTGTCATAGTTTTACGGATTTGAAATTTACAATGTTACTGTAAACGTAAAAACTTCAACGTCTTCTACTTTCTACAATTTTTTTAACGAGTTAATATTTTAAGAATTTCACTTAGGACAACAATTTACCAAAGTATCAAGCCAATCCCAGAACATTCACTTTTTGGGCTGGGCGACTGAAGAAGAATCCCTCATATGCACATGCCATTACATTCATGTTATATGGCAGGACTCGTAAGCGATCGTTCGACATTCATGAACACAAAATTCTATAAGGATTTAGAAAGAGGAGAAGTTGAATTTCCCCCAGTATGATTTGCCGAGAACAAAAATACAAATGCTCATTTCTTCATCAGGGACGAAGTTTTCCTATTAACAAAACAAGTCATGATCCCATTTGCTTGACGCTATTCCCTTAATGCTGGGCAAAAGAAAAAAAGCCTATGCCAACCTTGGCGCAACCCAAGGAAAAACGCAACACCATGAAGCTATCCTTGCTCATGATCACTTCCCAGGGCATGGAAAATGCTTGGTTAAAAGCTGACAAAAAAATTCCAATTGCATTGCAGTGGAAGAGTGGATTAACCCTGGCATTTCTTTTCACGGTTTTTACACCTTTAAAACCGTGGCTATCGACCTTTGTAATTGTTTTATCCACAAATTTAGAGTGAATAAAGGCTGAGCAAAGCCTGGCGTTTCTTTTCACCGTTTTTACACCTTTAAAACCGTGGCTATCGACCTTTGTAATTGTTTTATCCCCAAATTTAGAGTGAATAAAGGCTGAGCAAAGCCTGGCATTTCTTTTTACGGTCTTTAGACCTCAAAAACAGTGGCATTCGAACTTTGAAATTTTTAACTGAAAAATTGAGAGCGCACCAAAGCTGAGCAAAGCCTGGCATTTCTTTTAACGGTCTTTAGAACTCAAAAACCGTGGCATTCAAACTTTAAAATTTCTTAACTGAAAAATTGAGAGCGCACTAAAGCTGGGCAAAGCCTGGCGTTTCTTTTCACCGTTTTTACACCTTTAAAACCGCGGCTATGCGTTGAATTCATTTATGAATCATGATAAACTCCCATGAGAAAAATACATGTGAGAATTAAATTCAAAGTGCATAGGCCGTACATTGATATATATAATAGATCTCAATATCAACTTCTAACTTTCAATCAGAAATGAATCAGAAAAATAAAACAATATGAGGTTAAAATAAACCCCCTCCCAGAGGGTTGTACGGGGTTAAGGGAAGGAAGGATTTGTTTTTAGTGGTGTTTTTCGGATTAAGCGACCCAAAAAAATTGAAATAGACACCCTACTCTATTTTTTTTTAATTTGAAACTCCAACCCCCGTGAGTAGGTGCAAGGGGGTGTTTTTGGGAAAATTGGTCGGCAAAAAAATTTTTCATGGTCATATTCGGTTTCAGCGACCCCAAAAACATAGGAATATGGGGTTGTTTTTTTTGGGACCTGACTTTTTTGTGTGCCTGTGTAATTACTTATTAAATACAATATTTTATATTACAATATAATATATAATATAAAATATTATAATATATAATATATAATATAATATAAAATATAATAATATATAATATATAATATAATATAAAATATCATAATATATAATATAATATAAAATATAATATATTTTTTCAGAGAGAAGATGAGCTTCCAGAAACTCCCCACAATTCCCCCGCAGAAGGGGGTCTAGAGGTGGTTGAAGACCCCGGCTTCTATGAGCTGTCTGCGGGGGAAGATAATGAGGAGCCACCACCGGCAGTAAGTATAATTAATTTTTAAATTTAAATTTGAAATTAACTTTTTTTCCTTTTAGTTCGAAACTCCACCACCAGGGGAAGGGGAAACTCCCATTCCAGAGTCAGCCAACTCCTGGGTGACTCAAATGGAGTTGCCGGTGGTGGTAATTCCGAGGCGCCGCCACTATCGCCACCGCCATCGTCGTAGCTTCCACTACCGGCACACTCATCGCCACCCCCATCACCTTTCCACCGGTGGGTGGGTATTATTCAATTTTTATAAAAATTTATGCCTAAGGTTTTCTGAGGTCACTGATTACGAAACTGAACTCATTTTAAAACCCAAATATATTATTATAATATAAAGTAACACTACTTATTGTTACCTTTAAAATGATTTTATGCTACAGTTTCGAAAATTGTATGTCCTATGGCTTATTAAGTCATAGGTAAATGTAGTTTATAACATTTTTTAAATTTTTAAAAATTTAATTTTTTAAAAATTTTTAAAAAATTTTGTTTGCATTTTTGGATCCACCATTTTAAATTTTGAAAAATTAAATTCATATTCGTAATCAGCGACCCCATAAACCCCCGAGTAACAAATTTTAGGCCAATGGGATCAATTTTTTTAAAAGTCATCCACCATATTGGATCCGCTATTTTGAATTTTGAAAAACAAAGTTCAGATTCATAATCAGCGACCCTAAAAACCCCCGAGTAACAAATTTGAGGCCAATGGGATCACTTTTTTAAAAAGTCGTCCGCCATATTGAATCCGCCATTTTGAATTTTGAAAAACAAAGTTCAGATTCATAATCAGCGACCCCAAAAACCCCCGAGTAACAAATTCGCCATTATAAATTTTGTAAAACTAAGTTCAGATTCGTAGTCAGCGACCCCACAAACCCCCGAGTAACAAATTTTAGGCCAATTGGATGAATTTTTTTAAAAGTCATCCGCCATATTGCATCCGCCATTTTGAATTTTGAAAAACAAAGTTCAGATTCATAATCAGCGACCCCAAAAACCCCCGAGTAACAAATTTGAGGCCAATGGGATCACTTTTTTAAAAAGTCGTCCGCCATATTGGATTTTCCATTTTGAATTTTGGAAAATTTTAAATTCAGATTAGTAGTCGCAGCGACCCCAAAAACTTTCGAGTGAGAAATATCAGCCAGATTTAAACACATCTATTAGTTAATACTTACTTTTCTTCACAAACTATGCGTCGGACAGTTTAGGTTTATATTCATTATTAATTATACAGTTTTAATGAAGTGTGCAAAGGTTAACGATTTTTCTGTATACTTTTATAATGCATGAGAAGAGATTACAATGAGTTGGGAGCATTTAGAAGCAAAATTTAACATGTGCTTTTCAAATATGTGGTTTTTTGATATGAGTTACGTTTTAAAATTTAATGTTTGAAGTCATTGCATTCTTTGTGTAAAGGAGGCACACATTCCTGTATGGGTTCAAGTTACTTCTTTTTAGGTAGATAATATAATCCCGTTGTGCCGTTACTCAAAAACCTTCGTTAAAAAAGTTATATCAGTTTAACTGATAACTTGTAAAAATTTTGAAAAAGTTGTCTCGCAAGTTTGAAGCTACATAGTTTTTATTCAATTTGAGGCACATCATTGTTTTATGGATTTTTTAGTTCTTTACACTCCCACCTACTTCTATTGCAAGCCACAAGACACTCAATGTTTCGTTAAAAAAGTTACAGTCTATAAATTTAAAAAAACAGTCAATATCACACACTAGAAACTGTCGATTTCACCACTTTAACTTACGTTCGTCATTTCCTACATAATTAAAAAAATTATATAACGCATGATACATTTAAAAAGCTCTATAATTGGTCAAATTATGGTATTGAAAAATTATTAAAAAAATTCTTAAGGTATCATAATGAGCGATAACATAAAGTTTAAACGTTCTAGAGATATGCCCATATATCCTATTGTATATATATATTTTTAAATGATCGAGTTTACAATGTCTGCGCATGCGTGAATAGTATTCTGGGGGAGGCCCATGCTATTGCGCGTGCGCGGTTATATTTAGCTATAAATACAAGGATTTCAAGCAGTGCAACTCATTCTATTCTGTGAGCTAGTGCAGCTTAGTCGCAGCAAAGCAAACTGTAATAGAGCGATCTTTTATTTATTGTATTTTTTCTTGCGTTTTGACAGTTAATTTTATTTTATAAGTTTTTTTTGTGTGCTTGGTTCTTTTTTTGCGTGTTATTAGATTAAGGATTAGTATATAAGTACGTTTTTTCTTTTTTTTATTAATTTATCTATTATTCATTTTTTTTCTTTATTTATTACTATATTTATTGTTCTTTATTATTATTTTTTTGTTTATAAATTTTTTGTTCTATTTTTATATTATTTATTTCTATTGTTTTTTTATTTATTTTTACGCGACAATGCCTGGTAAACGAAAGTTTGCAGGCATTGTGAGACCTGCAAAGCGACCCAATTATCAGACCATCCTTGATGACTGCGAGGTCACCATTGCACTTATCAAAGATGCTCTTGAATTAGTCGCGAATTTGCGCAATGGCGCTGTTAAAAACGAAATTATAGCGCGATGGGTTGCAGAATGTTCTTGCAACGAACAAGTTTTAACAAGTCTTTTAAGATCTATGCAATTTACGCATGAGAAAAGTCGTTGCCAGAAGATTCTACAATTCATTATGAGATTTAGAGTTTTGTTCGAATCTCAAGCGGTAGAGGGCGGTGGTATACAAGACCCTAATATTAATAATCGCGTGCGTTGGGCTATGTGTGAGTCAGCGTTTGATCAAAATGGTCCGATTATCGTATATGGTGTTTTAAATGCTAATTTTAAAAGAGTGCAGAATGAAGTGGAGGTAGTGCAGCCAATTCCATTCTCTTCTAAATCTAACAGCATTTTCCCCACAACTTTATTGGAGGACTGGTTCGAAGTCAATTTGAAGCAGCCAATCCTGAGGAATGTGGAGGAGTTCCATGAGAAGGGATCCAGCTGGAATCTACAGTCTATAGTTAAGTTAGAAATTAATGTTAATAAATATAACCCTATGCGTGCGAGTTCATATATCAGTTTACCCCCAAAAATAAGAGCCAAAAATGCGTGTATTAATGTAGAAAATGAAAAAGATAATAAGTGTTTTAAATGGGCTATACTTTCCGCTTTACATGACGTGTCACATCCCAAACATGTGTCTAGTTACATTGATATTGAAAATGAATTAAATTTTGATGGTATTGAATTCCCTGTAGCGCTGAAAAGTATACCTAAATTTGAAATGCTCAACAATATCTCGATAAATGTATACGGTCTTACCAAAAGATATAGTAATTTCTCTGTTCATCCTCTTCATCTGACCGCAGAGAAGATGGATCAGCATGTAAACCTGTTACATGTAGTAGATTATTATATAGATGAAAGTGTAAATGAAGATAATGTAAACAATGATTCTAACGATATTGATTTTATGAATTTCCACTATGTTTGGATTAAAAATTTATCTCGGTTAGTATCCAAACAATTGACTAACCATAAATGTAAAAAATATATTTGTGATCGTTGTTTACACTATTTTTCATCAGCGGAAAGATTGAATGTACACGATGAAAATTGTAAACGTATGAATGTATGTAGCGTAAAATAACCGAATGCTGAAAATTGTAAAATTACCTTTAAAAATTATGATAATAAGGAGAAAGTTCCTTTTATCATCTATGCCGACTGTGAAAGTTTACTTCTTCCCGTTGAAGAAGATATAGATAATTTAAGTAAAACTAAAATTTTCCAGCGTCATAAATTGCTTAGTATAGGTTATTATGTAAAATGTAGTTACGATGACTCATTGTCCGTGTATGTACCGTGTCCGAGGCAGGAAAATGATCCTGCTAAGTGGTTTGCTGACAAGTTAAGGCAATTTTCCGAGAAAATTGATAATGTATTTAAGAATCCTATTTCTATGGATGCCTTAACTCCTCAGCAAATCGCTGATTTTAAGAAAGCAAGCGTATGCCATATTTGCCGTAAGAATATATCAGCTAATGTTAAAATGGTTCGCGATCATTGTCATCTTACTGGCAAATATAGAAGTGCTGCGCATGAATCATGCAACTTGAATTATCATGAGTGCCAAATCGTACCCATTGTATTTCATAATTTAAGTGGGTACGATGCACACTTTATAATTCATGCTGTATCGACGAGCTTTGAAGGTCAAGTTGACCTCCTCCCCTTGAACAAGGAGAAATATATCTTCTTTACGAAAAATATCAAGGGGAGTGTGGTTAAATTACGCTTCATTGACTCGTTTAGATTCATGGCAGCATCTCTAGAAAAATTAGCGTCATATCTTGACGAATATAAAATTGTTGAATCCGTATTTGCCAGTACGGTAACAGATCGCGAAAAAATTAAATTATTAACGAGAAAAGGTGTCTTCCCTTACGAGTATTTAGACACGCGAAGTAAGTTGGATGACACCGAATTACCAGCCAAAGAGAGATTCTATAGTACTCTCTATGATGCTGGTATATCCGATAGTGAATAGGAGCATGCGCAAAAAGTCTGGTCTGAATTTAATTGTCAAACCTTTAACGATTACGTTCACCTTTATATGAAAACAGACGTGTTATTACTTGCCGATGTCTTTGAGAACTTTCGCGAACAATGTTTAAACGCGTACAGGTTAGATCCAGCACACTATTATACTACCCCCGGTTTAACTTGGGATGCTATGCTCAAATATACGGGCATAACATTGCAACTTTTAACCGATATAGACATGATGATGTTTATTGAGTCGGGTATCAGAGGTGGTATTAGCCAGTGTTTTACCCGTACGCTAAAGCGAATAATCCCTATATGGATCAGTTCGATTTAACGCAAGACACCTAATATATTATGTATTTTGACGCGAATAATTTATATGGTTGGGCAATGGCACAAGCGCTACCAATTGGTGGTTTCGAGTGGATTGCCAACCCAGACGAGACCTTTGACTTCAACGTACCCGACGACTCTTCAGTTGGGTACATGTTGGAAGTAGATCTCAAATATCCTGAGAGCCTTCACGATTCTCATAAAGACATGCCGTTTTGCGCAGTTAATGCCAAACCTCTCATGTCTAAGCAGGACAAATTACTCACAACTCTCCTGCCTAAAGAGAAGTACGTGATGCATTATCGTGCATTGAAACAGGCTCTCGTGAACGGTCTCAAACTAGTCAAAATACATCGGGTGCTCCAATTCAACCAATCACAATGGTTGAAACCCTATATAGACTATAATACTGCCATGCGAACAACTGCGAAAAATGAATTTGAAAAGAATTTATTCAAATTAATGAATAACGCAGTGTATGGTAAGACCGTGGAAAATGTTCGCAAGCATGTAGACATTAAATTGGTTACACACTGGTTCGGCACATCTGGTGCCGAAGCCCTCATCTCTCGGCCTAATTTCCACAGTCGTGCAATATTCGATGAAGACCTTGTGGCCATCGAAATACGAAAGACTGAGGTCCTAATCAATAAACCGATTTATGTGGGTTTAAGTGTGTTGGATGTCTCGAAAACGCTTGTCTATGACTTTCACTACAGTTACATGCTTCCGAAATATGGTGAAGCATGTAAACTGTTGTACACAGACACTGACAGTCTAGTGTACGTAGTGAAATGTCAAGACATATATAAAGATATGTAAGAAGACATCCACAAGTTCGACACATCTGACTATCCGGTAAACAACGCATATGGCATTCCGCAAGTCAACAAAAAAGTACTCGGCCTAATGAAGGGCGAGTGCAACGGTAAAATTATTACAGAGTTTGTTGGCTTGCGAAGTAAAATGTATAGCATACGCGTTGAAGGTAAAGATTTCGTTAAGAAAGCTAAAGGTATTAAAGCGGGGGTCGTCAAAAAGTCTATTCATTTTGACGATTACGTTGAATGCTTGCGCGATTTTAAGATTCAGACTAGAACTAAATACAACATTAGGTCACGGTTACATTATTTAGAAACAATTAAACAAGTTAAAGTAGCATTAAGTCCGTATGATGATAAAAGTTACTTGCTTACCGAGAGTACCGATACTCTACCCTGGGGTAACTACAGGATCCCAGAAATCGAAGAATTGTAAATATTTTTGTAAAATAAAATGTAAGGATTTTCATGTTAAATAAATGTAAAAAAATATTATAAATTTTATGTATTTTTTTATTTATAAAAACCTTGTATATACATAACTCATAATTGACAATTAATGCAACATTGACAATGCCAAATTTAAATATTAATCTCAAAATTATAACAAGTAGAAATAAATTTGAAACAATTATCACAAAGTGAATTTAATACTCTCTATAATGTAACTGTTTAATAAAATATAATTTAAACATTATTGTAGAACTCTAGTCCTCGAATAAGATCTTCGACAAAGTGCAACATACTTTCATGATATGCACGTAGTAATTTTACATAATTTAAGGATAAATCATTATTGATTCATTATTGATTCATTATTGATTCATTATTGATTCATTATTGATTCATTATTGATTCATTATTGATTCATTATTGATTCATTATTGATTCATTATTGATTCATTATTGATTCATTATTGACTCATTATTGATTCATTATTGATTCATTATTGATTCATTATTGATTCATTATTGATTCATTATTGATTCATTATTGATTCATTATTGATTCATTGTTGATTTAACATCAAATAACGTACAATTACAACGTGCATATCATGAAAGTATGTTGCTGTGGAAGATCTTATTTCAGGACTAGAGTTCTACAATAAAGTTTAAATTATATTTTATTAAACAGTTACATTATAGAGAGTATTAAATTCACTTTGTGATAATTGTTTCAAATTGATTTCTGATTCTTTCAATTTTGAGATTAATATTTGAATTTGGTATTGTCAATGTTTATTATTAGAATAAATTTTGATTTAAGTTATAAATTTGCTTTCTCTTCCCAAGTATTGTGAGAGTTATCAAAGGCAAGCCATTTGACGAGAACTCTATTTCCACGTGTCTTGAGAATTTTTTCAACCAGATAAATATCTGGATATTTTACTTTAAGAAGTTCCTCTGCATAGAATCCTCCACTAATGGGTTGATCTTGATAGTCTTTGAGTTTATAAGTTATAGGTTTAGTTGACAAGACTTGATCTATTGTGAATATTTCTGTTGTCCAATTGGGAGTGTAATCTTTCTCAAACACGCTTTTATACTTGCTGACTCGAACTTTGTCACCAATTTTAAACTTTGCTTTCTTTAAAGGTATTTTTCTTAGCTTCAAAAATCGTTCTTTCAAAATTTCAACATCTTCTGCAGTAACATCTTTCGGCTTCATTCCAATAGTCCGATGTTTAGTGTTAATATAATTGGAAATAAGATTAGGTAATATATCATACCATTTATAATTTACACGTAGACTGAATTGCATCCACATTTTTCATTTTAGAGTTCTTTTAAATCGTTCAACAATAGATGCTTTCAAATTACTGAACGTTGAGTAGAAATTAATTTTATACTTTTTCATTAGAGCTTTAAACTGAGAATTATAGAATTCTTTACCTTTATCAGAATGTAGATTTCTTGGAATACGTCCTTCTATGAATATGGATTTCATAGCGTTAGTGACATTTTTTCCATTTTTACAGGAACAGCCCAAGCGTATTTGAAAAAAACATATCTATAACTGTTAGTAAATACTTAAAACCTTTATTTACTTTAGAATAAGGTAACATTTCTACTAAATCTGCTTGCCAAGTCTCATCAATATCACGCATGTCGACTTGGCGGCGATGATAATTCCTCCTTGCCTGACTATGAAGTTCATTCACTACTGTTTTCTTTTTGTCGTTCATTTTCTAGAGTACTCAAACGAGCATCCAATTGACTGATAATTTCAGCGTTTCGATATGATAAATCAGCATTTACTTTCCTTTCTAAGACTTTTAATTTTTCGTTTATAGAGTCTTCGAGAATTTTTAATAATATATAGTTATTGTCAATTTCTTTTCGCAGTGAAGACGTTATTTGATATATTAGTCTTAACTCGTTTTCGACTAAACGTTGTGCAAGTTGTAAATTAACTACGTTAGTTTTTTCTTTTGCATCAGCAACATTGGAAATTTTTCTACCCTGTAAGTCGAAGTGACCTTCTGATTTAATTTTAAAACTAATTTCAGGTGGATCTGGAGGTTCTCTTGCGACCCTTACAATTCCTCTTTCATTAAGAGGATGTCCGAACACATCAATGCCCATCTTAAGACTGAGAGAAAGTTGATGGAACACCTCCTTATATACTTTTCTTGAGCCTGACTAAATGAAACAATAATTTTCAATATATAATTTGCGCTTCACGTAATTCTTCTATGATTGACATAATTTCATTATTGTGACTGGGATTCCCAGCTGCTTGAGATGCCATAAGCAATCGAAGACGGTCAACCAATTCGTTAGGATCATCCCAATAGATATAGTCTGCTTGAAAACTTTTTTTTGCAATCAAAAAATGTGGTAGTGAAGTGCCAGTTTTCGATCGTCTTTTTGGTGTTTCATTACGAGGAAAAAGTTTTAAAATAATATTGACATATTTAAAAGTTTTACTTGTACGTATAGGTTCAGAAGAACTATAATTTTTTCTGTGAGCATTGAAGATGATGAAAATTTGTTTATAATTATTCATATCATCATCGCCAATGTATAACATTTCAGGTTTATTTTTTAATAACAGTTCCAATAAACCGGAAGTAATATTAAAACGTTTATCACCAACATTTATTAAGTGATCTTTAAAACTTATTGGTGCATCACCAATCTTGAGAGAACCATTTTTAACCTTATATACTCCGTACAACATATCTAAACATTGCTTTCTATTATGATCTAGCAAGTATATATATTTATTAACTACTTTATCATATTCAAAGCCTGGAATTACTGATGTTTCATCTTCATCAGCACTCAAAAAATTCATACTATCATCTAATTCATCATTACTTTTAATTACCTCCTCCTTCTTTTCTATCTTATGATTTTCATGTTTAACATCAGAGAGGTTAACAATTTTCTCTAAGGGTTGAACTATAGGTTTAAAAGTTTCACTCAAAACATTTTCAACAGTTTCTTTTACAATTTTTAACATGCGATGTTTCCGTCTAATGGACTCACTAGTTTTGGCAATTTGGCGGAGATACTCTTTTTCCTTACGAAACATGTTGTTAGTTCAAAGATGTACACTAGACTAATACTCATGGAACCAATCACCTTCTATTTATAGTGTTATGAAGCAGTCAAAACCTTTCCTATATATCCCCTCATTCAGATTGCAGTCTTTATCAATGACTACGAAGCCATATTTATCAGAGTTCCAACATGTTGAACAAAGCTCACGAAACTTGGTAAATGTCATGTCTGTATTAATATGATCATCATACACATGTTTTAAATTTGTTTCATCCTGACGAAAAAGAACTAATAAATTAACATTATCTCTTACTAAATGTTTGGGAATCTTCGCATATGCTCTTATATTATCTTGCTTTTCACAAGCTACGTCATCAAATATAAAAATAGAATTTGGCCTTTTGGGGAAATTACATCTTCATGCTCACTAAATGGTAAATATTTAATTCCCTTAACACTACCTATAACTTTTTCCAAAAATTTGTACTTTGGTTGGTGAAGAGATTTTGAGTAGAGATAAATATTATTAAATCTCAGACCATTTGGATGTAAAATTAGAGAAAGTAGTACATTTGTTTTACCACAATTTGATGGTCCACAAAAACTTGCACGAATACTACCAGACAACAAACTACCATGACGCTTCACTTGCTTCTTATCGTACTATTCTACAATCGCATCTAGATTCACGACTGGAAGCTTGTGATGTTGTTGCTTGAATCGCATTCTGAAATAGACTGCTGTAAAAAGTATAAATACAGCCCTTATATAGCTTACGAGTCACTCTGCTTTTAACTTTCATAGAGTGAGGTATGATTATACATCACCGCTCCCGAGGTAAAGGTTTAGTTAACAGTCTTATAAATAAGTTACCATTTGAATTACACATACCTGGTTATTAGTACTGTGGTCCAGGTACTAAATTGATAAAGCGTTTAGCACGAGGTGATACAGGTATAAATCCATTAGACGAAGCTTGCAAAGAGCACGATATTGCATATTCAAAGAATCGTAATAACGTTCAAGCAAGAAACGCTGCTGATAGGATTTTAGCTGATAAGGCGTGGCAACGAGTTTTAGCTAACGATTCCAGTATAAGTGAAAAAGCTGCTGCTTTAGCTATATCTGGTACAATGAAGGTCAAATCAAAATTAGGTATAGGAATGAGAAGAAAAAAGACATCTAAAAATAAGAAGAAGAAGCAGAAAGAAACAGTATTAAGAAAAATTGTTGATGCTGCTTGACATTCCATTATTCCGGGAAATGATACTCAATCTACAATCAAAGCTGCAGTTGAAAATGCTCGAAAAGCTATTAGAAGAGCAGGTGGTAGAAGTAAAATTTTAACACCTCGCATACTACCAGTACCTTCAAAAGTTGGCGGTCTCTTACCATTAATTCCAATTTTTGCTGGACTCAGTGCTCTTGGAGCTCTTGCTGGTGGAACAGCAAGTATAGTGAAAGCAGTAAACAACGCGAATGCAGCAAAAGAGCAGTTGAAAGAAGCTCATCGTCACAATAGAGTAATGGAAGATGTTTCTTTAGGTAAAGGTCTTTTCTTGAAACCCTATCGACAGGGATTGGGACTTTATTTGAAACCTTACTCTAAAGGATTAAGTATGACGCAAAAAAAAGGTCTCATAAAACTTCCTCAACGAGCATTAACTAACTATGATTTGCTCAAATACGCTAAAGAGTTAAAAATTCCTCATTTTCGAGGAGTATTCATGCGAAATGAGTTGCCAATAGGTGGAGCTTGGAAAAATGAATCTGCCATTATTAATCTCGATAATAATCAGTCTATAAAAAGTCATCATCATGGATAAATCATTTACTCTAACTATTTCAGGTAAATCATCTATACTTGAAGCAGAATATTATCCACCAATAGAATTATTGACAAATAAAAATTATGCCCTTGGTCTTGTTCAACTTCTAACTTTTAATTTAATTCCTAATGTTGATGTAGGAAAAAATAAATTTTATCTTGGTAATGATGTGATTACTATACCTACTGGCAGCTATGAAATTGAAGATATTGAAAAATATATTCAAAATTCCATTCAACAAGGATCGAAAGTTATAATCATTAAACCAAATAATAATACCTTGCGTTGTTAAATTATGACTAAACGTGAAATTGATTTTACACATAAAGATTCAATTGGTGAATTATTGGGATTCATTGCACGCAATTTTGAAGATAATGCAATACATACGTCAGATTTCACAGTAGCAATTCTTAATGTAAATGCTATTAGAATTGAATGTAGTATTACAACTGGTGCATATATTAACAATAAAAAAGTACATACAATTCATTAATTTTTTCCAATTGTTCTAGCTGGTTATAAGATCGTGGAAGTACCATCTCAAGTCATTTATCTTCCAATCGCCGTGAATACAATACATAATATTCAAGTGTGAATCGTTGATCAAGAAGGAAATTTAATAAATTTTCGTAGTGAAACTATAACAATTAGATTACACGTTAAGTCAACGTAATGGGTATAGTATTTCACAGAAAAACTGGTGGAAGCTATATAAACGAGCATCCATGTCAAAAAGCAATCAGTTCGCAAAAGGCTAACACCTCAGAACATACGTTTCCTAAAGCAGCTCGGTCTACTAGTTTATCAAGAAAACAAACGAAGAAAAGAAAACTAAATAATCATTAAAATATTTTTCATTTGCTGTTGTTTCTATAAAAGAAATGGAAGATATTCTAAACATTAAATTTGATGATTCTCTAGCACACTATGAGATTCATTCTCACCAACCCTACAATTCATCAGCATTTAATAATAGTGATGAAATTCGAATTCCAGTTCAAAATCAAGATCAATACATTCTACCCTCAAAAAGTACATTACACGTAACAGGAAGATTAGTAAAAGCTAATAATACTAATGTGACTAACACAAAGTTAATTAGTGATAGCGTTAGTTTTTTATTCAACGAGATTCGTTATGAATCATCCTGGAAGATATGCAAATATTTTTGATAGCTGTAATCTCATAAATGTAAAACTTTTCTTAAATTCACAATACTATCCTTATAGTAATTTAAATTTTACTTTTAATCAAAATCAATTTTCAATTCTCTATGAGATGTATTGTAATTTTTAATCATCATACTATGGTAAAGATCCTGAGCCTATACTGTCCAGGAATGAATTGAAAGATTATGCACCATTAGCCGTCATAGATTGCTCCAAGCAAAATGAATTTCTTAAACAAGCTTCTGTGGATGTGAAACTAGAATTTGAATCTAGTGAAAATTTCCCAGACAATACAGCAGCTTATTGTTTAATTATTTATGATCGAATTATTCAATACACACCCATCAGTAATGTTGTGAAGAAAGTATCGTAAAAAGTGGGGGTAAAAGTGAGTAGTGGAGGTAATGGTAAAAAGTGGGGATAAGAGTATAAATACAGCAACTCTTAGAGGCTAAAGTCATTCATCTGTTATAGATACCATGGCGTACGTCGTAGATTTCCAGTGCTTCAAAAGACCTTATAACGAGTTTATCATAAAAGAGCTAACAATCATCCCACTTCAAGAAGATGCTCATCCATTGGTGTTCCTCTGCGAGCCGCCATATGCCTGGAGCCGCCTACCGAGAAGATACAAGAGTCAAAATCGATGAACTGCATTTAATTATCATGGTATTAATTGGAATGTTGGTGACATACCTTATGAAGATTTACAACCAATTCTGAAAGAGATATTAATAGGTACACCTACAGTTTATGTAAAAGGTTTAGAGAAACAAAAATGGCTAGAAAGCTATACACAAAATGTATTAAATTTAAATGATTTGAATTGTCCGTCGTTGAAAAAATTAGCCTTAGATCAATATACTCCATGTACAAATCACACACACAATAATTTCCATTGTTCTGTAAAAAATGTATATAATATTGGGATCAGAAATCACGCGAAACTGACCCACCCCTGAGCCTTCTTGTGACAACCATCTTGGTTTTTTATCTCTTTCTTTTGTATATGTTAGAGAAACACGGAATGAAAACATGGCCACCACAACAAGGCTCTCACCAGATGGCGTATCGCAGTATTTCAGATCCCAATTCGAAAATGGTTACTACAACCATCTAATGTACCGACAAATATTCCTTTAGGTCCCGATGAAGTTGACAATAATTCAACATTACAAGATTTTTATAATAATTGTGACCACTTTTTATTAATTCCATAAATGTATATTGTTATTGTAAATAAATGTTTTTTTTAAATAATTAAAATTGTTTATATTTATTTATAAAAAAAACCTAAAAATTGAACAAAATTTTTCATTTACACACGTCTGGACATGCAAAAAAAGCAATGGCGCATGCGCGAGTAAAATTTTAGGTATAAATTTAGCGTGCATAAACAGTTTTGCTCATTCTGTTTCTATTTTCTCAGATATCGTCTAGTTTTTAATGATGGATCTAAGTAAAATAAATGCTGTTGGTCGTATGGAGGGATTCCTGCCTACGAAATCGCTTTCAGAGTTGACTCCTGGACATAAGTATCCTATTACCAAAATCCAGTTTGGCAACACAAAATATGGAGAAAAGGTAGTCGTTGAAGTGGATGGAAAATTTAATACTTTCTTACCTTCACGATTTGTACCTATGTTCGCTGACAACTCCATATGCTTCGGTCAAATTCAAAAAGCTATTGGTGCTGGACAATTACGCCTCAAGTATATTGGTGGTCCATATAATCATATTGAATTTAAATTAAAACAAGTTTAATTTTGTATAAAAATTTTGAAGGTCAGATTCGTTTTTAGCACATAAAAAACTACAAGAAACTAGTACAGCCATTCTAGAAACTGAAAAAAGTTAAATTTTGCAGGCCTGTGTTATTATTGGAGCAATATATGCTCGTAATCGTGAACTTCTGAGGAAAACGAATATATCAAAATAAATTAAACAATGTTTATATTTAAAAATTTTATAATTTTTTTGAAAAACTCATTAAGCGTCATAAAATAATATTGTCATCAAGCCCGAGAACGCCACACAGGCCCACCGCTGTAATTGACTTACTCGAGGTCTGAGCCCGGGACAGGCCTGATAGAGTGAAGGTATACCACTTCCCTTTACAGGACCCAATCCGTGATCGCTCGATTCGTCCAAACAGCCATGGGTTGAGGGAAAATTTTTTTATTATTGTATATGTGATATATATGATAACCGTTTAATTCTCGTGAGTGGAGGTGGTGTATCCATACTTAACTTACTAACACCTATCCCCGAGGACGCCACTCAGGCCTACCGTAATATCTGCCTCACGCGAGAACTTAACATAGGCCCGGGTTGGAAGAATGGGGGTATAACACTTCTTCTCAATGGAGTGAAACGGCTACTGCTGATGTAAGATAAACATAGAGCAACCGTCTACCGTTGCAACAACATTGTAGTAGTGTCGCTAAAAAAAGGCTTCTAATAGTCTCAGGTAACTTAACTTGATTATTATGTAGTTTATATTATTTTTCTGCAATTTGTCGACCAATAACTTACTGCATGTGTTGAATTTTCTTATATTATATTTGTCTTTTTCATTTTTGTATTGGGCCCAAAAAATGAATTCCTATTTTTGTATAGTATTAATAATTATATAATTATATATGTATTTTGAGGATAAAACATTGATTATTGAATAATTTTTTTATGCATAAAATATGGATATTGCATAATATTGGTATAGAAGATATTTGTACCTTTTGGTTATCTTAAATGTTTTATATAAAAAATACTTCAATCCATTTAGTTTTTTTTGGTATTGGATAACATTGGCATTAAAGATATTACGATTTTGAGAATAAAGAAAGATATTGGATAACATTGGTATTGAATATATTTTGATAATGCAACAAAAATATTGATTGTTTGATAATAGTGGAAGCTGCCCAGTAAAAAAAAGGAATTAGGAGTAAGCGAAAAGAATTGGTGGTATGTAACTTAAGCTGAATGCGGTTTGGCGAAAAAACCGAATTGGAACGTTACGGTGAAGAAACTTTTGGGTTAAAGTGAGTTACGGACCACCGTGTGAATACATAGCATTTACCTTCTATTATAAAGCCCGTATATTTTTTAGATTCTTCCGATAAAGGAATTTGCCAAAAACTACTGACCAGTCTAAAGAAGACATCACTTTTACACCCGTACATCTTTGAAATAAAACTTCAGTTGTTTCCGCACGTTCATATTCATCGATTACAATTAAATTTAATTTTCGCGCATCTAAACAAAATCTAATAGTACCATCTTTTTTAATGATATACATATTGGACTAACGTATTGCGTATTCATTTTTTTTAGAATTTTTAATTTAATTAATTTTTTTATTTCATTATTAACTTTATCACGCAATTTCATCGGAATAGGATATGATTTTTTAAAAAATGGTTTGCTATCATCTACTTTTATTTCGTGTTCGAATTTGAAATTCTATCCGGTTTTTTAGAAAAAACATTTTTATACCGTGAAATAAGTTTATAAAATCTTTCCTTATCATTTTTGTTTAAAACTGTACATTCCGCAATTTTATTTTTAATTTCATCTTCAGTTATTTCAAATTCAAACTGTGTGTCATCATAATCATTGTTTATTTCTAAATCTTTAATTACATTTGGGGCATCTTCTAACATTTCCATTCCCGTTAATTGATTGACAATAATTTTACTAATATCATTATTATTATTTTGATTTTTATTAATTTCATTATTTTTAATTCCTTTAAAAATTTCATTTTCTAATTTATTTTCAATTTCATTATTTTCTATATTTTCGTTTTCACGAATAATCTTTATTTGATTTATATTTTCTTTAAGCATTTCCATAGTTAATGCTTCTTCTTCTCTAATAACAATAACAATATCTTTTTCAAAATCTACTTTTGTTTCAAATGTTTTTAAGAAATCAGCACCCACTAAGCAATCACAATTTAATTTAGGAACTACTATAAATGTATATTGTGCATTATAACCCCACTTTTCGAATTGTATCAATAGCTGAAGTTTTAATTTTACAGGGCGTTCTCCAGTTGCACCTACAATACTCATTCCTACTACCGGTAATGAAAGACATTCTTCCATTTCTTTTATATTATTCTCATAGAAATCTTCCGAAATACATGTTACTTGACTTCCGGTATCTATTAGTGTTTTTACTTTTTTATTAAACATAGTTAGTTCTACAATAGGACATTTACCTAACTGATTTAATAAACGATAATTTATATTTTTTAACAATTCTCTACGCAAATCTAGAGGAATAAATTCTTCTGATTTTTTATTTTGTTTTTGTATATTTTTTTGATTATTTATATTTAAAAGCGTCATTGACCTCGGATTTGTATTCATCATACTCGTGTTTACAAACCCGAGGTTTATATGTTTTCCAAAGTCGATAAAGGTTCTCCACAATCATTTATTTCACTTTTTGAATTTTTACATTTTTTTGTTACATTTACACTTGCTTGTTGACAACCTTCATTGTTTTGGTTATTTACATTTTGTGAAAATTTGTCCTCTTGATTAACATTATAAGGTGTATATTTTGCATTTTCTACATAACCATTATTATAATTTTGACGCTGATTTGAATAATTTTGATAATTATTTTGTCTATTATTATAATTGTTAAAATTGTTACCCGAATATTTGTTTCTATCATAATTTTGATATCGGTAATTTTTATTTTGAAAATTTGGATTAAATTTAAAATTTGTATTGTTTTGAAAATTTTGTTGTCTATTATTCTCACTACTTTTGTTTTGATAATTATTACCTTGATTAAAATTTTGATTTGTATTACTATAATTAGGGTTGCGATTAAAATTACTTGTTCTACTTTGATTTTTACTATCATATTGTTGTCGACCATAATTATCAAAATTATTCTTAGGATTGTTTTGAAAATTATTACTTTTATTTTGAAAATTTCTTTAAGAGTTTACTGGACCAGTCCTATCAAATTTTTCTAATAAATCTAATAAATTATTAATTGTATTAATTCCTCTCATTAATACTGCTGTATGTATGTCTTCATCAAAATGTCTGTCAATTTTAATAACTATTTCCTTCTCTAAAGGTGATGGAATTAAGTCTTTAGCTTTATTTATTGTTTTTATTGCATAAGCTGACCTTAATAATTTTCCGCTTGGATTATATTCACCAAATTCTAAATTTGTACTTATTTTATAACGAATATTTTCATTCCAAAATCGATTAATTAATTTTTCTCTAAAACTCAAAAAATTATCATCTTCCGACTTAACTAAATTCCACCATTCTTTAGAAAACCCTTCTAAACATGTTTGAATAAAATATTTGAATTCTGAATTTAAAATATCATTGACTTGTATGTAATTTTCTAATTCTTTCAAAAAAATCATGGGTCTTTCCTGAGTAGTCCCAGAAAATTTAGGAGGAGTATATTATCTTATCCATGAATTTTTATTAAAATTATCATTATTTCTTATACTACTTATTTTTTGTTCAAAATATACTTGATTTTCTTGAATTGTTTTTACTTTATTTTCATTATCTAAACTTAAAATTGTATTTTCTTCAGTACATAAATGTAAGTTATTAATTTTGCCATCCATATCATGAATTTTGTTAGCTACTTTGTCCAGTGATTCATCTACATTTAATTTTAAATTTTCACATATTTTTTATTAATTTCAATACCGGTGTCTACTCTATCATATAATTTAGCTTTTAATTGTTCGATTTCTCTTTCATTTTGTTCTATTTTTTTACGAATTTTAGATATTTCTTTTATGCATAAATCAAGATTTTCCTTTTGTTTAGTATTCAATTTACCTAATCCTTTTTTTACTTTTTTAACCGTTATTCCCAATTCTTTCATGAAATCATCAAAATCTTTTTTAGTTTTATTTAATATTTCTTGTTCCTCATCATTAAAATCATATTCTTCATCACTATCAAAAAGAGAAATCTGAGTGATTTCTTCATCGAAAACCTCTAAAAATCCTCTATTTTTACTTTGTTTTTTAGGTATTGTACCTGTTTTCTTTACTTTATCATTATTTTCATTTAAAGACGATTTATTTTCTTTATCTGAAATAGATTTTGATGCTTCATTGTTTTTATTTTGTTCGGGATCCATTTTAAATATTCAAAACAAAAACAAAAAATAATATTTAATTTTATATTTATTTATTCAATATCTCTATAATTGTGAATGATTTTTAGTGCACTCTCTTAATTCTACTTATCCCTATTATTTTGCGTAGTTTATATTCTTAAAGGAAAAAGAGAAAGAGAGAAAGAAAAAAAATTTCATTCAATTCAAATTCATTCAGAAAACGAAAACACCAAGGGTACCAGTTGCAGCATTATTAACTCTCACACCGGGGATATATACTATTATACGTGTTTATGTTTACCTTCTTATCAATCTTAGCCCTGATTTGGTTTGGTTCTGAGAAATTAATAAGTTCAAAAATGTGGTTGAATGACCGTAAACATAAATGTTTAGATAGTAATCACCCACATTACGTAAGTTTATACAAAAGAAAGAATGGCTATTGTCTAAATTTAAAGGGACATTGTATTTTCAAATTTAATTATTTGATACAATGGACACGTGCCAGCTATATCAATAGATATGATTGTAATAATATAATAGAATTATTTAAATTAGATCAATTATTAAAATTATTATTTCTATAGATATATTTGAGAGAAAATATTTATTTTGTTTTTAGAAAACTTGTTGCTTGTTTACCAAATTAGAGGAATCTTTCCTATAATTATTCGGTAGATCAGCTGTTTATTTTCTTATACACTTCTACTTTTATACATGTATAAATGTCATATATCGTTTCGAAGTTGAATATTTTTACTTTACAAAAAAAATAAATATTAATTATTAATAGAAAAATAAAATATACAATCAATCATATAGTATAACTATTTATTATTTAAGTTTGAATAATTAATTGTGAGTTCGTTCTGAATGAAATTAAATGAAATAATTTTATTAATTAACTTAAATTTTTCACCTTTTATCTGACTTCTTTCTAACAAATTCGCTTTTCCTCAATCGAAATTCAAAATTATCTCGTAGGCTTATCTCTATAAAAAAAATATATAAAATAAAATTTCAACGAAATAAAAGAAACCTGTCAATTTCCATCGACTATCAAGGTCAAGTTCCCTATTCCCTAAATTAGTTAATCTATCATAAGTAAATTAATTTTGCAAGTATTTTCCTTAGACTTAGATTTATTTAATATGTTATTTATTTTACAACACATTAAAATGATCTAAGTGAAACAGAAAATAAATGAAAAAGTCATTTACTCCTCTGAAAATTTGCTAAATAAATAATTTAAGTAAATTATTTATTCCCTAAATTAACTAATTGATTGGAGGGCAGGGATTCATAATCAATTGAATCTTACACATTAACAAATTGATCGCCTATTGCAATGAATTTGAGATATATATCTTCAAGAGACTTACGATTTGCTTTTGTTACCACTTAAGGATCCAGATCATAAGGTGGTACTCCGAGTTATCAGAAACCCCTTAAGTCTTTCACCATGGCTTGACTTTGTAGATTTAATGGTTTGAGTTAAAGTGATTATTCACTTTTTGTTTCTTCTACTTGCCTAATCTTGACTTTAAGGGGTTACGCCACCCTGAAATTTTCAAAAAATTGAATTTTTTTTGCTTAATTTCAAAATTTATATTGTAACGAATATTTTGAGATGTCTCCGAAGACAATGTTTCACTAATTACAAAAGTTATGATCTTTAGAAGACAGCGGGTAGGGACGCGCCGAGAGCTGCTAGAAGCCGTCTAGCGCCTCCTTAACGACTTTCCAATTTCAGATCATAGGACATTCTTTCCATTCTAGGAGAAGAGTATTATGGCCCAGGAATCGCTGATTAAATAGTAAGTTAAAAAATTTTCAAGTTATAATACACTAAAGTATATTTTTTTCTTCTTTTGCGTTTTTCTCGAAACCACATTTTTCGAGACGGTGTACACGATAACTCTAAAACAATTCAACCGATTGACTTGCAAATTAATATACATCTTCCTAAATAGATTTTCCAGAGTGACCTGGGATTTTTTCAATTGAATAATTTGAAATTTTTTTATCCAATTTTTTAGGCGGTATTTTTAGCCCAAAAAAAATTTCAATTTTTGAAGTGCTTCCATTTGCGTAAAAAATTTTTTTTTTTAAATGGCTTCGTCACTCTGTTCAAAATTTGTCACTTTTTAAGAAAAATATTGTTTTACTTGTTTCAGACAAAAATTGAACTGCCAATCAGGTACACCATCAAGGAGTGCTCCGGAAAAATTGATCCACGCCAATACTTATATATCAGTTATTTTTAATTAAAAACCATTTTTTTTAAATATTTATAAAGCTTAATATATGTATTAAAGCATCAATAAATGTAAATAAGTCCTACCTCTAACAGTTTTGTCAAAGAAATTCCTAAAAAACCATCCGATTTTCATGCGTTCAGGGTGGCGTAACCCCTTAAATATTGAATTTATAATTTATTTAAAACGCTTATTTCTTATATAATTCTGAGTTGGAACGGTTGTTAAACCAGCCTCTCAGACATTATATAAGATTATATAAAAGATAAATAAAAAATATAAATAATTAAAAAAATTAATATTTTAAATAATAAAGAGAGTTTATATTGAGCACTTGTTCTTTATTCTTTAGAACTTACTTTTATAACGTAAAATCCAATCACAAAATTTTCAATCACTCAACACAAAAAAAACTATCTGTCAAAAATTTAGTATAAATAACCTATATTTGCTCGCTTGAATAAATTTCAGAGAATGTCCAAATTTGGGTCTCCTTCTCTATTTATTGACTCGAGAAGGCGCTTCATCCCCCAAATTTCTCTCCATTTTGTGTAGGTTTAAATTTGGTAAGTGTGTAAGAGAAATTCTAACAGCTGATTGCTTGAAAATCCGCGGTTTTCCCTTCCTACCTTTCTTCGTATACTTTTGCTGTATATTTCTTACCGCCAAATTCTCCCTCTAATCGCATTTTTCGCGGCGTCCTATTTTCTTAGCCAATAATATTTAAATTATTTTGGCAAGGACAGAGCGATTTCTCTCTTTCTAATTCCGTTATAACGTATACAGAGAACAATGCCATTGTCTATAGCTGTCAATGATTTCTCAATTATTAATATAGTTTCTTTAAATCTTTAATATCTTAAAAAATAATAATTTGACAAAGATTTTACTTTTACCATTAATTTTTAAATAATTTTTACTTTTATGTGACATATAATTTTTACTTTAATATTATTAATTTAAGCAATTATATAAAATAATTTGTATTATTTTATATAAAAAATGAAAAATATAGATAATTAATTTAATTGTAGTTTATATTTATTTTTAATATTGTTAATAAAAAATCTTTAAATTTGAATTAAATTAATAATTTCTTTATATTCGAAATTATATCTTTCCTCTCTTACTATTATTTTTCTCATGTGTACTTGTCTATAGTGTTATCTATGAATGACTTCTATCTCTTTTTATTATTTCTGAAATTACACGTTTGTAATTTATAATTAGTATTAAAAAATGATTTTGATTAAAATAAATATTACTATATATTATAATAATAACAACTTTAATAATACGTTAACAAAACATACAATTTCTTGGTAGCAACCAAAAAGTTTGATTTGCGGTATAAGAAATTTAATTTTCAAATTATGAATTACTTAATATATATTTAATTATTAGTTTTTATTTAATTAGTTAATATATGTTAAGATTATTATTCCTCATTAATATTGTATATTTAAATAATCATTTAATTGGTTAATGTTAATAAAGTAAACGATGGAAAGGTAAAAGTTAAATAAAAATTCAAAAAGTGTATCGTCAAAAGAGCGATGTTTCGTTGGCTAAGGTTTGCCAACCTCATCAGGCTAAATTTTTTAAACAGATAAAAACAAGTTCAATATAATAATAAATTCGTTACATTTTGAAAATATCGAAAAATTTTGATATCATTAGAGCAGAATTTATGATTATATATATATAAGTACAAAAAGGTAAGATCATTAAAATAAAAATTTTTTTCCTCTTAAATTCTCCAATTCCTTATAACATGGGAGCATCTCACTGATGCATCGCTAAACAATAATTTTATTGACATTTTAAATTCAGTTTTGATATTCCGTGACTTTGAGAATGACTCGATAAAATTTCCAACTTTATTCGTTATTCATTTTCCAGCCTATTCTTTCCAAAAATTTATTAACTAACTCAATATCATTAGATGGTAAATTTCCTTTCGAATAAGTAAGTAGTCCAGATCCCCTTGAAGTTAACGGAATATTATTAGTTGGCAATTTTTCTTTAACAATATGTTCTTCATTTTTTATCGTATTTCCAAAATTTAATCCCTTTGAAGTTGACGGAATATCATCAATTGTTAAACCTCCTCTAACAATTGGTTGTCCATTTTTCATCGAATTTTAAAAATTTAATCCCTTTGAAGTTGACGGAATATCATCAATTGTTAAACCTCCTCTAACAATTGGTTGTCCATTTTTCATCGAATTTTAAAAATTTAATCCCTTTGAAGTTGACGGAATATCATCAGTTGGTAAACCTCCTCTAACAATTGGTTGTCCATTTTTCATCGAATTTTGAAATTTTACTCCCTTTGAAGTTGACGGAATATCATCAGTTGGTAAACCTCCTCTAACAATTGGTTGTCCATTTTTCATCGAATTTTGAAAATTTAATCCCTTCGAAGTTGACGGAATATTATCAGTTGGTAAACCTCCTCTAACAATTGGTTTTCGATCAGCGTAAAATTTAGTATCACTTGAAAATAATGTATTTAAATTATTTACTAATTTAATCATTCTTTTTTCTTTTGGAATTTCAAAATCGTTATATATTACTCTCAAAATATTTTCTTTTTCATACTCCACTTTTCCAAGAATATTAAAATTTATTGTATCAGTAAGATAATACAGTTTCTTGGGAACATTGAAATAATTAGGATCAATGTACGCTATTCCAAATGAATTTTTAAAATTTAATTCCAACAATAGTATTTTATCAACATAGTTAGTTCTGTGAGTATTTTTTAAAGCATCTTTTACATTAGAATAAAATGGAATATTTTCAAGACATTGACTAATATCACCATCATATTTCTTAGCAAAATAAAGGGTACTTGGAAATTGAATAAATTTATCATCACACTGTCTAAGAGCCAATCTGTTTAATGCAGCATTAAGTCTTGTATTTGCATGTAGACTTGTTGGTAAAGTTCCCTTTAAATGTGAATACCGATACCTTATTAAGAAGTTTAATTTCACCATGTGGAATATCTGTCAAAAGGGTTATATCATTAAAATAAAAGTCCTTTCCTTTCAGTTGCTCCAAATATTTGACAATATTTTGTTCTTTTAATGTTTGACTAAAATACAAGTGTCTTGGCATATTATGCTCCACTGTGACTTGAATGCTTCGTATCTTCTCTAAATTCTTTTTTATTATTAAAACTTTTACTTTATTTTTGTATAAATTAGCAAAATTTCCATATTTTAAATCTTTTATAGCTAATAAAATTTCCGGATACTCAATATCACCAAATTTTTGAAAATTTAATCCCTTTGAAGTTGACGGAATATCATCAGTTGGTAAATCTCCTCTAACAATTGGTTGTCCATTTTTCATCGAATTTTGAAAATTTAATCCCTTCGAAGTTGACGGAATATTATCAGTTGGTAAACCTCCTCTAACAATTGGTTTTCGATCAGCGTAAAATTTAGTATTACTTGAAAATAATGTATTTAAATTATTTACTAATTTAATCATTCTTTTTTCTTTTGGAATTTCAAAATCGTTATATATTACTCTCAAAATATTTTCTTTTTCATACTCCACTTTTCCAAGAATATTAAAATTTATTGTATCAGTAAGATAATACAGTTTCTTGGGAACATTGAAATAATTAGGATCAATGTACGCTATTCCAAATGAATTTTTAAAATTTAATTCCAACAATAGTATTTTATCAACATAGTTAGTTCTGTGAGTATTTTTTAAAGCATCTTTTACATTAGAATAAAATGGAATATTTTCAAGACTTTGACTAATATCACCATCATATTTCTTAGCAAAATAAAGGGTACTTGGAAATTGAATAAATTTATCATCACACTGTCTAAGAGCCAATCTGTTTAATGCAGCATTAAGTCTTGTATTTGCATGTAGACTTGTTGGTAAAGTTCCCTTTAAATGTGAATACCATACATAATAATCCTCAAATAGCATACTATGCTCATTTGAATGTGAATTAAAAATTTCAAACACAGATTCAACATTCTGTTCATATGTCTTATCAAAAATATTGGCTATTGTTTTTTTTGCATCTTCCAAATTTTTTACCTGATATAAAGACTTTTCAAATAGTACATCGTCAATAAAAATATGATTTGTTATTTTCCATTCGTTAAATATTTCAGAAGGTGTAATACGTGTATTTATTTCCTTTGCCAACATTTCATAAGTAGGAACACGAGTTTCAATTGGATCGATTCTTAAAATGTAACCTTTTAACATTTCTTCCATTTCAGTTAATCTATGCAGAGGAGTATTTAATGAGATAAGATTAGCTGCATTTTCAATATTTACACTTCTTTCATACGTAGTTATTTCTTTATTTTGAAGTAAAATATCATAGTTCTTTCTATTTTGCAACCAATCGGATTCCAATATTGGCTTTTGTTTTAGTTCAACAAATAAGAAATCTTTTCCATTTACGAATTCAGTATTTTCTACTGTAAATTCCAGTTCTGGAAAAACAACAAATTGGTTTCTAAAACCCGTTTCAAATTCCGCCAAATCAACAAGTCCATATTGAGAATTAATTTTTATTTGATACTGAACTTCTGTTTTTAACGGATTCGCCGATACCTTATTAAGAAGTTTAATTTCACCATGTGGAATATCTGTCAAAAGGGTAATATCATTAAAATAAAAGTCCTTTCCTTTCAGTTGCTTCAAATATTTGACAATATTTTGTTCTTTTAATGTTTGACTAAAATACAAGTGTCTTGGCATTTTATGCTTCACTATGTCTTGAATGCTTCGTATCTTCTCTAAATTCTTTTTTATTAATAAAACTTTTACTTTATTTTTGTATAAATTAGCAAAATTTCCATATTTTAAATCTTTTATAGCTAATAAAATTTTCCCATACTCAATATCACCAAACATAAATCTAGCCCTAATGTTATCACCTAATCCACGACTATAAAAATGACTTAATTCTGACAAGCTTTCTTCTGAAGTTCCATTTGAAGTAGACGGAATATTATCAGTTGGCAATTCTCTTTTAACAATATGTTGTTCAGTTGCCCTCGAAATTTCCAAATTTAATCCATTTGATGTTGAATTAATATTATCAGTTGGCAAACTTCCTTTTATAGCAGGTTGTTCAGATTCCGGTAGTGTGGGTATTATTTTCCTATCTGCATTTGAATTAAGGTAAGGCATGTTACTTCGGAGTAGATCATTTTCTCTCATTTCAAATTTCAAATTAGAAATTTCATTAGTTTCTGGATTATATACACGATAGGAAATTTTGTTCATGTTATCTTTTATTGGCAACACGGGAACTTGTAATAGATTGCCTTCAATGGTTCTTAGTTCTGCAGTATTTTCAAATGATGATATGAATTTTGGTCCAAAAAAGTGTTCACCGCCGGGATAATAATGTAAAAAGAGTTTATAATTCTTCTCTTCATGCAGAACCTTTGGCATCAGACCATTAGTTGTGATTGGTAGTTCTATATTAGTATTCAGCTTTTTTAACATAGTTGTTAATAGCAATTTTAGATTTTTATTCATTGAAATCTTTGGAATTTTTTGAATCATAGTGTTATACATCTTGTGGAATAGTTTGGAGCCCAATTTGCTTAACTTGAAAACTAATTCAAATCCAGGATCTATCAATTGTATTAAGGCAATAGATACATCTTTTAACAGTTGCTTGGTAAGAATTTCCTGCGAAACGGTTCTAGCCAGCGCTTTTGAAATTTGATAGAATGTAGTTGATTTAGTGGCACTTGCTATTCTTGATAAACTACTTTTAATTACATATTTTTCGCTTAATCCAATTACTAAGTTGTTGGTTATTTTAGTTGCGTATTTTCCAAAAAAACTTTCTAAAGAAATCAATGAAACAATATCTGAAGTACAGCCTAATGCGGCTCCAACTTTGTCATTCTCTTGTATGCTTTCAATACAACTATAAAAAGGTATAAATGCTTTTAAAAAATTAAAAACCTTTTCTTTTGTAGTTTCATTTCTATATTGATGCATTAGGTTTTTTAAAAAGTTTGCTTTTCTTACGTTGGCAAACCTTTCAATAAATACTTCGCTATCTTCATGAGCAGATTTAAGATCATTTTGAACTATATTTAATTCCATTTGTGCATTTGGATCATTTGCAATTAATTTACCAAATATTGTTCGTTATTACTTCTTACGAGTAATGTCGGTAATGTATCGTTATATATAAATGCGTAAAAATTTGTTTTTTCTCTTCTTTTAATTGCAAACATTAGGGTTACGTTGGGGTTTATCTTTATTGCCATAGGTGGTATGTTCGTCATGTACATTGGATAATCTGGAACTCGTGCAAGACTAACAGTACTTCTTCTGTTTAATATTTCTATCAAATGATTATCGTTTAAAACTTTTCTTATCAAAATCTTTTCAATTTCATAATATGTGTTTCCTACATTTTCAAACTGTTTCCTATAGACATTTTCCAAATTGGGAAGATTGTCTAGATAACAACGAAGGGAAAGAGCCAATCCTTCAATGTAATGATTGTATGACATATAATTATTCACAGCTTGAGGTAAATTATTTTTATAATGAGAATTGTTACAATGTTTTTCAAGTATATTTGTGGCAATAAATGGACGATATTTTAAATCTTTCTTTTCCTTGCGAAATCTGTAAAAAAGATTGTTATTTAAGGTTCGATTTATACTTTCATTTATTGTTATATTAATATGTGAAAACAAAATATCATAAGCTTCATTTCGAACTTCTGCATTTAATAAAGTTTGATTTTTTTCTCTGAATGCTTCTTTTTCCTTAGTGGCGTAAAAAAATAATGCCGGTGTTGAAAAAAGATTAAACACCATTTCATAAGATTCGTTACCATAAGACGCCTGAAAATCAATCTCTCGTGATATTGAAATATAATTATCAAACGAAACGTTTATTTTTTCTCCAAGTATAGATCTGACAATTTTTAAACCAGCCATTGCGTATAGATAATCCACATCCATTATGTTCATATCTTTAATTTCTGGTTCGGGAAATATTGGCAGAATATATTCAAAAAAAATTGTTTTAGCTGACAAAAAATTAAGTTTCGGGCTTTTGTTTGTTTTTGAACAGTAATCTATACTTGTGTAATTGTTAAAGAGTTCCTGCTTTATAGTTTTCATCAACGTGGAATAAGATGTATTATCTGCCTTGTTGATTATTTTTGCTAAATATCCGTTAATATTACCATAGTGTGAAAATAGAGCATTGTTGATGATGTACTGATATGTTTCATCTACGTATTTTGTATCGAGTGTTTCATTTTCGCCACCACCGTAGAGATCGGTTCCTTTTAATATTGTTTGTAGAAGCTGGAGTTTTGTTTCGGTTTCATTGTTGGAATTATTGAGGTATTTGAAATAAGTATTTAGTACAGGAACAGACTGATTTCGCTGATTTAATGTAATGAGGCTTTCGTTGTAAAAGATAATTCCGAGAGTTGTAATATAGTGACAAACAGATAGATATTGTATATTTGGTGGAAGTTGTACGAAAACTGATGTGTCGTTCATCATGAGTTGATTCGCTTTTTGCTGTGTTGATTTTTTAATGTTTTTACTGTTGTAAATTTTTTATATATTTTTTGCTGTTGTATCTCTCCACTTTTGTAAATTTTTAATTTTTCATGAGAAAACCTGAAATAATTTGACATTATGTTAAATTAAGCTTTTTATTGCAACGATCGGTTGAGCGCTACGTAGGAAATTTTATTTTTCAAAATAGACCCATTTGTAAGATGATATAAAAAATTATCAACACAGATATCTACATTACCGACCATCGGTAAAACAGGAAACTGAATTTAAAAAGTTACCGACCCAGAAATCTACATCACCGACTGTCGGTAAAACAGGGAAATGACGATACAAAAATTTACCGATACAGAAATCTACATTACCGACTAATGTTAAAACAGGTTTAGCAATGGGCTAAAGACTGAAATATTTAAAAAAAATTTCCATGGTTCGTACGATTTTAGCAATGGTTTATAAGTACGAGTAATAAAAATGGAAGATGCAATTGCAAATGGGTGTCTAATTTGGCATGGAATTCATTAAAAATTATTGTTAAATAAAATAAATTAATTGAACTATTAGATTAAGTTAAATATACTTTTTCTCTCATTATAACGAATAATATTGTAAAAATTTCCTTCAGATGACATTTTAATTTTTCAAATAGATCCATTAAGTTTTTTTTAATATTATACGTCGTTAAATATTTATTTTTATTGTTGTTGACATATCGATATATATATAGTTTTAAGAATTTAATTTTTTAAACGTGTCTTATTTTTTACTGCTTTAAAATTGTTCACATTTATTAAATGTATTTCGATATGTAAAAGAAAATATTGAAGAAATTTGCAAAAAAAACTTTTTTTGTCGATACAGAAATGAAGCAATAAAAGTTAGAAGGATATTATAAAACATTTTAACGTTTTACTTTATCAAGCAAAATTTTATTAATTTTTTTAATATTGTACCTATGTCGTTAAATATTTATTTATACTGTTGTCGACATTTATCGATATATTTTGTTTTAAGGATTTAATTTTTCAAACGTGTCTTATTTTTACTGCTTTAAAATTCTTTTGTTAAGTTAATTATTTATTTTGAATAAACTTTAAACTTTTTAATTTTGTCAATTAAAAATAATAAAATAGATTAATTAAACTATTTTGTTAAGTCAAAGAAATATTTTCTCTGATTATAACGGATTTTAAAAATTTCCTTTAGATGAAAAATAAGATTAAAAAATCTTGTTTTTTTGAAAGAATAACAGTTATATAAGTTGTAGGTAGGGTCAGTTGGGGTAAATGGGGACAAGAGGTTTTAGAGCTTAATTTACAGTCTTAAAATTAAGTTCAAGGTCAATATTTTAACCTCAGATCACCTGCAAGAGGTTTTGACTATTGCCAAGCTTTTCTCTTGACAATTGGCAGCAAGATAAAAAAAGTTATCGCTCAATGCATAAAATCTTGAGAATCAAAGTAAAACTGTTTCAGTATTTTGTCGAGCATTTCAAAGAAAACAGACTTCAAAATCATACCAAATTTTTTTCTTATTCCTTATGAATCCTATAACAGAGATTCACTTGAATTTTTGAGTTTTGTCAATTTGGTTAATAATGACAAGCTGTCGCCATTAACCCTGAGTTTTCAAATTTTTGAGGTAAATGGAGACAGCTTGTGATTATTAACCAAATAGATAAAAATCAAAATTTCAAGTGAATTTCTGTTATAGGAGTCATATGGAATCAGAAAAGAATTTGGTATGATTTTTAAGTCTGTTTTTTTCAAATGCGAGACAAAATACTAAAATAAAAAAAAATAAAAAAATTTCAATTGGTTCAACTATTTTATATCTACTACAAATTTTTTTCAAGTTTTTTCATCCCTTAATACAGTAATATACTTAAGGAAACTATTTTCTTAAAACTTTCTTAGAAACTATGCTGTGCCCATTTACCCCAAATTTTATGAAATTTTCAAAATTTTGGTGTAAATGGGGACAGTCAGTTTCATGCGTTCAAAGCTTATATACATTTTTTTCTGCTGCATAAAATTAATCCTGGGAATGTAAATAACAAAGGAAGAAACTTACGTAATTTGTGAAAAATAGCGATTATGTCCCCATTTACCCCAACTGACCCTAAATTTTAAGAAGACTAATAAAAATAAAATTATTATATAGAATTTTTTTACTTACCCTGAATGGCCACTTATAAAGCAAAACAACTATGTCGAATTGTCTCTGATAGAGGAATAATGCCACGAAAACTAGAAGGACAGTTAAATAGTTTAATATTTGACTTTATCAAGCAAAATTTTATTAATTTTTTTTTAATATTGTACGTCGTTAAATATTTATTTTTATTGTTGTTGACATATCGATATATATTTAGTTTAAAGAATTTAATTTTTTAAACGTGTCTTATTTTTTACTGCTTTAAAATTGTTCACATTTATTAAATGTATTTCGATATGTAAAAGAAAATATTGAAGAAATTTGCAAAAAAAAACTTTTTTTGTCGATACAGAAATGAAGCAATAAAAGTTAGTAGGATATTATAAAACATTTTAACGTTTTACTTTATCAAGCAAAATTTTATTAATTTTTTTATATTGTACGTCGTTAATATTTCTTTTAACTTTTGTTGATATATCGAAATATTTTTACATTCTCATCATAATGAGAAGGTATTACATTTGGGCAATTTTGTGCCCTCTCTAATTCCAGTGAATCTCGACGTTTTGAGACTTTCTGATGCCGAAAAAATGGGTCTTAAAAAAATATCTGTCTGTATGGATGTCTGTATGTATGTCTGTAGACAAATTTTGTCCGACGATAACTCGAACAAATTTTAATGAATCGACTGCAAATTTGGTATACACTTTAAGTGTATCAAAATCTCGCCTGAGTTCGTTGGCCAGATGATTTCATCAAAAATCAACAAAATTATTCAAATTTTGAATTTTTAAAAATTCCTAAAATTCGCATTTTTCAAAAAAAAAAAATTTTCAATTTTTTTTCGAAAAATACGAGTAAAAATAAACACTTTTTTCTTTTGACAATTTTTAATAGCGATTAAAACAAAAATGTTATACCTCTTTTTTTAAAAAATCGGACAAGTCCGAGTTACACTCGCATTAAAACCGAGGGTTCCGTACCCTTAAACTTAAAATTTAAGGGGGTTAAACATAGATTTGAAAATAAATTAATAAAACTAAAAAATAATAAAAATGTCAACAAATAAAAAATGTCAAAAGATAAAAAAAATAGCAAATGGTAAAAAATAGAAAATGGCAAATTATAAAGAATGGCAAAACACTACAAAAAAATATAGCAAGCACAATTGGAGTTGAAAAAAAAGAGTAGGAATTTGCCCCAAAAAAAGGAATAAAATTTTATCTTTCTGGGTCAAAAATTGTAAAACTTAAGGAAAAAGTCCACTTTTTAAAAAAATTGTATGTTTTGAAAAAACTCAATTAAATTAATTGCCTATCATGTTTATTAAATTTTTACTATAATCTGCACTCAAAAATACGTAAAAGTGTATAAATTTCAAGCTCTTTAGATAAAATTTTCTTCATTTTTTGAGGAAAATTCATGATTTTTATCGAAAATTATCAGTTTTTCCTTGAAAACGCTATGATAATCAACTCCAATCGTTCTCGCTATATTTTTTTTGTAATCTACACGCAAAAATACATAAAAAAGTATAAATTTGGATCTCTTAGGATAAAATTTTCTTCTTTTTTTATTCGAAAAATGCATGATTTTTTCTATAAATATGAGTTTTCCTTAAAAACAATATGATCATCAACTCCAATCGTGCTTGCTATATTTTTCCTGTAATCTACACGCAAAAATACGTAAGTATACCAAATATGAACTGTCTTGGTCAAATAGTGTGTGCGCTAGGTGGATTAAACGCTTTTTTTCAAAATTTTTGATTTTTCCTTGACAACGCTATGTAAATTGATCTGAATCATGTTCGCTATATTTTTCCTGTAATTTTCACGTAAAAATACATAAGTGTACCAAATTTGAGCTCTCTATGTAAAAAGATGTGGCAACCAGGGGGGGGTACATAGTCATTTTCAGGGATTTTTCGTAAAAATTCATGGTTTTTCCTTGACAACGCTATGATAATCAATTCCTATGAGATTCGCTATATTTTTCCTGTAATCTACACGCCAAAATGCATATGTATACCAAATTTCAGCCCTCTAGATAAATTCGTGTGGCCGCTAGGGGGGGGGGGGGGTACATGCCTTGCTTCACTAGTCTCATTAATAGGGTTCTCCCTTCGGGTACGGAACCCTAAAAAGGACAAAAAAAGACAAAAACGGATGAAAAATGGGTAAAATACAGGGCAAAATTACTTTATTTTGAGAAAACATGAGCAACTATGTATTATCTCTGTTTAAACCACCTTAAATTAACACAAATTACAGTAACTTACTAATAAAATTATAAATTTTTTGTTTTTTTTAAATTTTTAATTAAAAATTTATTTTTACATTCTCATCATAATGAGAAGGTATTACATTTGGGCGATTTTGAGCCCTCTCTTATTCCAGTGAATCTCGACGTTTTGAGACTTTCTGATGCCGAAAAAATGGGTCTTAAAAAAATATCTGTCTGTATGGATGTCTGTATGTATGTCTGTAGACAAATTTTGTCCGACGATAACTCGAACAAATTTTAATGAATCGACTTCAAATTTGGTATACACTTTAAATGTACCAAAATCTCGTCTGAGTTCGTTGGCCAGATGATTTCATCAAAAATCAACAAAATTATTCAAATTTTGAATTTTTAAAAATTCCTAAAATTCGCATTTTTCAAAAAAAAAAATTTTCAATTTTTTTTTCGAAAAATACGAGTAAAAATAAACACTTTTTTCCTTTGACAATTTTTAATAGCGATTAAAACAAAAAAGTTATACCTCTTTTTTTTAAAAAAGACAAAAACGGATGAAAAATGGGTAAAATGCAGGGCAAAATTACTTTATTTTGAGAAAACATAAGCAACTATGTATTATCTCTGTTTAAACCACCTTAAGGAAGTTCTCCCCCTCCAACGTCAGTCAAATCAATGCCCATTTAAGTTTTCATTTGTATTACGTAGTACTAGCTCAACGCTTGACAACTTTGGATTATATTTCCCCCGTTCCGTTTCGTGTCGTCTGCTATTGTTTGATTTATTTTCGTTAAATAATAATAATAATAATTTATTATTTTAAAAATCTTAATTTTTTATAAGCAAATTCAAATTATTATTCATTATTATGAATCTTTGAAGAATATACTATTATATGTATATACTACTTATATTACTTTCAAATTTCGCGCTTTTTCTATACCTAACCTACAAGACGCAACGTTGCCAAGCGTTGTGCTAAGTAATTTCTGATTGTCAAAATACGGTGTTTTTTTAGACAAAATAATTAATTGTGAGTCTCCTAAGCCAGGTCTGATCAATTTTATTAAAAGTAAGTGAACATTGGCTATTAAACTTTATGTATATAAAGTTCCAGTAATATCTTTTCGTCAGATTTTTCACAATTTGAGATTTCAGACCAAAAAATTCAATTTCCCATAAGAACCCGTGTTAAATGTGAAAAGAGAAAATTATTTATATCTTTTGTCAAAATCCACCTAGACCTCTAAAAATTTAACTACATCTTCTTTAAACCATTATCTATCAGTTTATCAAGTTTGATAATTAACTCTTCGTCATTTCTGTTTGCGAGAGAACTTCCTTAAATTAACACAAATTACAGTAACTTACTAATAAAATTATAAATTGTTTGTTTTTTTTTTTTTTTATAAGTCCATCAATTGTTATCCATTTCCAAACATTGCAATTGTTTTATAAAAAATCCTCTATTCCAAAATAGTTTATATTGCACTGTTTATACCAGAATTTCTTATGTTTTCGATTACTAACTCGCTGAATCCGAATTTGAGTTCAGATTAAAAAATATCAAAATGGCGGACCCAATATGGCAGAATAATTTTAAATTGATTTGTTTCGTTTAAAATTTTGTACTCGGAAGTTTTTGGGGTCGGTGAATCCAAATTTGAGGTAAATTTTAAAAAATTCAAAATTGCAAATCAATATGGAGGAAATTTTAAAATTGATTCGATTCGTTCAAAATTCGGTACTGGTGGTTTTTTGGCTTCTATGAATCCAAATTTTGAATCTGTTAAATTTTATCCCCAAATTTGATTCAACGACCCCAAAAACCCCCTAGCACCGAATTTTGAATGAATGGAATCAATTTTAAATTTTTCCGTCATATTGGGTAGCCATATTAGGTCCGCTATTTTAGATTTTTTTAAATCTGACCTTTTTGGATTCAATGACCCCAAAAACTTTTTATACAATTATATGATATTTTTGTGGAAACTTTTTTTTGGTCCGTTTTGAGCCTACAATCGATTTTTATACTAGATTGCTTCTATTTATAGAATTCGAATTCTAATTTTATATTAAAAAATCTTAATTTTACTTTAGAACTAATATGACATACTTAGAGAAAATTTAAAAACACATTGATTGACCTAATTGCAAGGTAATTTTCGTTGAAATACGTGTATCATAAATTTCTAATTAAAATTCTATGTACAATATTTTATCTAACATAACTAGTAAGGAAAGAAATGATTATTAAATTCACCGTATGGTGAATCAGGAATTTTAAGAATGCGGATTCATTATTTTAACTTTTTGAATTGGAATGTAAGATTTTAAATAAAAATTCATTTTAATGAATAATTTCCTATTAATAAAAAATGTAATGCATCTGTTCAGACAATTTTGAATTGTATCGAAAAATTTTAAGTTATATTGTCATATTTCTCACAAAATTTAATAATTTTTAATAAACGAACTTTGTAAATAAATTTTACGCTGAAGTGTTAGATTTGCTGCCTTTAAAATTGAAAAGAAACATACCACTGTATCTCAACTTACAGGTAATCAGGAAGAATAGCTTGAAAAATGTAAATATGATTTGAATCGAACTCAATTAGAGATTTATTTTTAAGAATGCGAATTCAATACAGCTTCCGACTGATTCAAAAATATTAAATAGCTTTTAATTTCCTTGGTAGCTTAATTTATTTTAATGCAGAAATTTCTTTAAATGGAAAATATATATATTCTTTTAATAATTTTTCTTGTACAGAAATTTGCAAAGGAAATTTAGTAACTAATGTTCCTGCAAAAGTTCCTGTACAGGATCCCTGTTCCAATATCCTGCAAGTGATCCTAGTGTGATCCTGTGTAGAATTCTTAACAGGATTCCTCAGGGAACCTATAAGAATCCTACATTGTAACCTCTAAAAATCCTTTAAGGATTATGTACAGGAATTTTTAACTAATTGTAAGTATGTTTCAAAATTCAAGACTAAGGTTTTATTACAAGTGTTTAGGAAGTAAACTTCAACTTTGCAGTGGTTTTTTTACATTCTCATCATAATGAGAAGGAATTACATTTGGGCGATTTTGAGCATTCTCTAATTCCAGTGAATCTCGACGTTTTTTTTATAACTCCAACTGTTGTTTTCCATTTCCAAACATTGCAATTGTTTTCAAAAATTCCTCTATTTTAAAATAGTTTATATTGCGCTGTTTATACCACAATTTCGTATTTTTTCGATTATTTACTTTTGAATTGGTTTAAACTCATTTATTTATAGATTTTTTAAATTCTCATTATAAGTTAGAAAGTATTCATTTTGGTCGATTTTAATTTTTTTTCTAATTTTAGTGAATCTGTACGTGAATGACGTTTGTCGTCTGTAGTCTGTCTGTGGACTCATTTTGTCCCCACGATAACTTGAACATATCTTAACGAATCGCTTTGATATTTGGTACACGCTTTCAACATGTAAAAATGAAGTCTGAGTTCGTTTGACAGACTAATCCGCCCAAAAATTCAAAAATTATTCAAATTTTTAAAAATTTAAATTCTTCTTGAAAATTTTTTTTTTTAATTTTCTCTTAAAATACTCCCAAAAGTAAACTTTTTTTTCTTTAACCCTTTTCGATACAGATTAAAACAAAAAAGTTATGTTCTATTACGTTTAAGGTAACAAAAATTTTAAATTTTTTTCGATGTGTTATTTTACTCATTAATTTTTTGCGGCACAGTTTTAACCTATTTTGCCGCCTTTTCGTTTAGCAACTTTCCTCTCTATAGATTTAAAGTTTTTGAAGCAGTATTCATAAAACATTTTTTTCCACTATAACGAAAGCATTGTGAAGTGCAACAAAAATATATATTATTATATAATATATATTATATATTATATATATTATATTATATAATTATAAATTAACTATTTTTTAAGAGAAAATTCATTTTGCAACAATCTTTTAACAAATTTAAATAAATCTTTCTACTCCTTGGTTTTTTAGGTCGCTCATTACGATTCTGAAGTCAGTTTTTAAATATTCAAAATGGCGTATTGAAACATTTTTGACCCGATATTTTTAGCATTTAAAGGTATTCTGAAGGGTTAAGATTTGAAAAAATTAAAAAAACTAAACAAAAATTCTAAAAAAAACCTTTTTTTTAATGCTTGTAAATTGTTTATTTAAAAATTTTCGGTTCTTTTAGCACACTATTTGATATAGTCTCAAATTACCTGTAAAAATTTTATTAATGGGTTAATGCATGCCTACTTTTCCAATTGTATGCTTCTAATTTTCGAGCGTGAAACGCGAGTGTCGTGATGAGAATGTTACACAGCCCCACAAAAAAAAGTGTCGTGCGCGGCAGACCAGACTAGTCATTTCCTATGTATTTTGACGCGCTGAACACGAACCCGAAGTCCGTTTTGCTCCATCACGTCAGGATTTTTTTCTAACCTCCAAAAACCTGTCGGATTTTGAGAAGTAGGCTATTTTTTTTTAAATTGATGGATTTACTTCAAACTTGGTATCTATGGGTTTTTTGGGTCGCTGATGACGAATTTGAAGTTAGATTTTCAAAATTCAAAATGGCGGCTCCAATATGGCGGACGAATTTTGTAAAAATTGATGGATTTACTTCAAACTTGGTATCTAGGGGTTTTTTGGGTCGCTGATTACGAATCTGAAGTTAGATTTTCAAAACTATGGAAATTCTTATATACATAAGTAAGGTATTCACGTCTTTTTATGGTAGCGCACTCTTTTGTCCTCAAAGGATCTGTGTAATGGTTTTCTTTTTAAATTGGTGCCTCCAGGTACAATATCCCTTTTCAGCATCCAACAGTAGTCGGTCATCATATTTACATCCCATCTTCCTTGATAACGACGCTCAAATTCTTTCAGATCTTGATGGAATCGTTCTCCTTGTTCTTCACTGTAATCTTCAAAATTTTCAGGGAATTGATCCCGATGCGAGTCTAAGTAATGCAACTTTATGCTCATTAAGCATCCTAACTTACCAAAGTTTTTAATCATATCACTAACTATTTGCTCCCAATTTTCACTCTTGTGATTACCCAGAATATTTTCGACAACTGCTTTAAAACTAAGCCATGCGGCTTTCTCCTTTTTATTCATCTTGGTGATAAACTGCTCATCTTTTAACAATTTGCGAATACGTGGTCCGTCGAAAACCCCTTCTTTTAGTTTCGCATCAGAGATTTCTGGAAACTTTTGTTCCAGGTATTTGAAACAGTTTCCTTTTTTATCTAAGGCTTTGACAAACTGTTTAATTGCTCCTAGTTTCGTGTGTAAGGGCGGAATTATCACCTTTGAAGGGTCGATATCGTCCGCCATATTGGAGCCGCTATTTTAAATTTTGAAAATCTAACTTTAGATTCGTAATCAGCGACCCAAAAAACCCCTAGATACAAAGTTTGAAGTAAATCCATCAATTTTTACAAAATTCGTCCGCCATATTGGAGCCGCCATTTTGAATTTTGAAAATCTAACTTCAAATTCGTCATCAGCGACCCAAAAAACCCCTAGATACCAAGTTTGAAGTAAATCCATCAATTTTAAAAAAATAGCCTACCTCTCAAAATCCGACAGGTTTTTGGAGGTTAGAAAAAAATCCTGACGTGATGGAGCAAAACGGACTTCGGATTCGTGTTCAGCGCGTCAAAATACATAGGAAATGACTAGTCTGGCCTGCCGCGCACGACACTTTTTTTTTGTAATAAATTTTTCAAAACAAGTCGATTATATGAAGCTCCCCTTTTAAAATAACTACTTTTTTTACTTATTTTAACTCTGTGTGTAATTAATTTTACTCTTTTTAATAAAATTAATAAAAATAATTTCTTTCTTCTTCACATTTTACTTCAAAAGTAATTAAATCAACAACAAAGTCTGAAACAGCTACAAAATCTCATTCTACCAAATGGATTCTTGGGTCATTCAACTACTTTCTGGTAGTATAATTAATACAATTTTTAATTTTAATTGAAAAATTTTTGAATTACACAGTGTAGTTAAAAAGTAATTAATGCTACTAGGTTTTGAATTCTAATAAACAAACAAAGCGCGTAGCGCGATGCTTAAACAATGCGCGCGAAGCGCGTATCAATATCGGACGGCGAAGCGGGACGAACATCCTTCGCGCGCCCCGGGGCGCGCTCAAACTAGCGAGCGAAGCGAACCCCTACGCGCAAAGCGCGTGATGAGAATGTGGCCGCCCCCGCACGGGGCTGCCGGATTTTTTTTTCAAGAATTCAGTTTACTACACGTGTCTTATTTTTACTACTGGGTCATTCCACGTGAAAAGGCAAATGGATTTGTCCACTCGTGGTTTGAAGCAATCGCAAAGTCTTAGGGCTTAAAATTTAGCATTTTTTATGTAGAATCGAATACCGAGTGGCTGATTTTAAAATTTTCAAAATGGCGGCCACCACAGGCTGGAATGTGACGTAAAAAAAGCTTTTTTTTAATTTAAATTGGAAAAACTTTTACATTTTAAGACCAAAATTATTCAAAACAACTACTTTTCATATTTGTGAGTTGACAGAACACAAACATATGGTCAGAACTAAAAAATCCAAAATGGCGGAATCAAGATGGCGGATTAATTTTTGAAAATTCAATAAATTTAACTGAATTCAGTTGAATGGTGTTACTCGGGGGTTTTCGGGGTCGCTGATTACAAATCTAATGTCAGAATTGAAAAATTCAAAATGGCGGATCCAATATGGCGGCCGAAATATAAAAAAATGAGTCAATTCGCTTGAAACGTGTTACTCGGGGGTTTTCGGGGTCGCTGATTACGAATCTGAAATCCATTTTTGAAAATTCAAAATGGCGGATCCAAAATGGCGTACGAAAAAATTAAAAATAGGAAAAGAACTAGGCGCAATTGCGTCTACATCTAGGGTTTCGTGGCGCTTTAAATTTTAATTAAAAAAAAAATCAAAAATAAATAATTTAAAAATAAATAATAAAATTTATTTTATAAATTTACCTAAAACATTAGGTAAAATGTCCATTCGATAATGTCCACTATTAAGACATGTCAACTCTTGGACATGTCAACTATAGAGACATGTCAACTATAGAGACATGTCAACTATAGGGACATGTCAACTACTGGGACATGTCAACTACTGGGACATGTCAACTACAGGGACATGTCAACTATATGGACATGTCAACTATTGGGACATGTCAACTATTGGGACATGTCAATTACTGAGACAGGTCAACTACTGGGACATGTCAATTGTAGGGGCATGTTAACTAATGGGACATGTAATGTCCATTCGGGAAAATGTCCATTCAGTAAATGGAGATTTGGGATCTGTGGGGCCCCAAAATTTGAATTTGGGAGCTATGGTGCCCCAAAATTTGAATTTGGGATCTGTGGGGCCCCAAAATTTGAATTTGGGATCTGTGGTGCCCCAAAATTTTAATTTGGGATCTGTGCCCTAAAATTTGATTTTGGGAGCTGTGGTGCCCCAAAATATACTACGGACAGACGGACGCCAAAGTGAAACTATAAGGCTTTCGGCCATGGGCCACGAAACCCTAAAAATCACTTGAATTGAAATGAAATTCGTTACTCGGGGGTTTTCGGGGTCGCTGATTACGAATCTGAAGTCAGAATTAAAAAAATTCAAAATGGCGGACCTAATAGGGCGTAAGATTAATAAAAAAAACCATTAGAAATGTTTAAAACTTGTTATTCTGGAGTTTTTTAAGTTGTAGATCACGAATTTGTCAGCAGAGATTAAAGAAGAAAAATATTAATAAAAAAAATCGCTGAATACGAATCAAAGGTCAGAATTCAAAATGGCGGATCCAATATGGCAGAAGATTTTTTTTTAATCGATTAAATAAACTGAATATTGCTACTCAATGGTTTTTGGGGTCGCTGAATATGAATCAAAGGTCAGAAATAAAAAATTCAAAATGGTGTATCCAATATGGCGGAAACTTTTTTCAAAAAATGACTAAAAAAATGAATATTCTTTCTCGTACGTTGGGGATCGCCAAATTCGAATTTTAACGGACTTTCTAAAAAATATGGTTTTCTGATGCGGTCAGGTATATACGCTGGTTATTAAAAATTTATAATAAAAATTCACAATGGTAAAATCTTAAAAAGCATTAAGTCTTCTTTAATTTCTGACCTAGAAAAAAAAATTTCGAGAGTATTAAATTCTTTAAATCATGACTTCTTGATCATGCTTTTTTAGGTAGGATTGATTATTCAAGATATTAAATCAATTTTATGAGGCTATGTTGCAAAAGGCTTGTAGCAAAATCCTTCTTCAGTATTTCGAAAAAAATTGAAAATGGTCAAGATTTCTATTGTCAGCAGAATTTTGTACAAAACTTTGCATTTCTTACCACTGTGCGCCTGCGCGATTCTCACGTGATAGCTTGAGCCAATCAGCCCCCTAATCGACGCCATCATGCAGTTGCCCCCTCCACACGGAGCTACAGAGGACGGACAGAACATCAAACTATTTACTATTACTATCTCACTACGACTACGGTTGTGCAGTTATCACCATACTAGAAAATACTTTTTCTCAACGTTAATAAATACAGTGTAGATCCGATATACTTACAGTAGAATCTACTTAATTCCTTTTCATTCATTTATTTTTCCTTATATCTTTATTTCATTTTCGTCTTCTGTTTTAATAAATTTTTTTCTACATTCTAAAGAATTTTAAAAACTTTTGCAGAGTCTAAAATTTTTAAATTAATTTCAATCAGTCCTTTTTAGGACTTTTATTTTGATAAATAGCATTAAAACCAATTTTAATCAGTCCTTTTCAGGACTTTACTTTTGCCAAATAGCATTAAAACCAATTTCAATCTGTCCTTTTCAGGACTTTTATCTTGATAAATAGCATTAAAACTAATTTCAATCAGTCCTTTTCAGGGCTTTTATTTTGATAAATAGCATTAAAACCAATTTCAATCATTCCTTTTTAAGACTTTTATTTTGAGAAATAGTATTAAAACCAATTTTAATCAGTCCTTTTCAGGACTTTTCTTTTAATAAATATAGTATTAAGCCAAAGTCCTTAGCCATTTTTTGAAAAAATCTTCCGCCATATAGGATCCGATATTTTAAAATTATTTAATTCCGACCTTTGATTCGTATTCAGCGCTTTTTTTAATTAATATTTTTCTTCTTTAATCTCCGCTGACAAATTCGTGATCTACAACTTAAAAATCTCCAGAGTAACAAGTTTTAAACAATTCTAATGGTTTTTTTATTAATCTTACGCCCTATTAGGTCCGCCATTTTGAATTTTTTAATTCTGACTTCAGATTCGTAATCAGCGACCCCGAAAACCCCCGAGTAACACGTTTCAAGCGAATTGACTGATTTTTTTATATTTCGACCGCCATATTGGATCCGCCATTTTGAATTTTTCAATTCTGACATCAGATTTGTAATCAGCGACCCCGAAAACCCCCGAGTAACACCATTCAACTGAATTCAGTTAAATTTATTGAATTTTCAAAAATTAATCCGCCATCTTGATTCCGCCATTTTGGATTTTTTAGTTCTGACCATATGTTTGTGTTCTGTCAACTCACAAATATGAAAAGTAGTTGTTTTGAATAATTTTGGTCTTAAAATGTAAAAGTTTTTCCAATTTAAATTAAAAAAAAGCTTTTTTTACGTCACATTCCAGCCTGTGGTGGCCGCCATTTTGAAAATTTTAAAATCAGCCACTCGGTATTCGATTCTACATAAAAAATGCTAAATTTTAAGCCCTAAGACTTTGCGATTGCTTTAAACCACGAGTGGACAAATCCATTTGCCTTTTCACGTGGAATGACCCTACTATAAAATTTTACATATTTATTAAATGTATATCTATATGTAAAAATAATATTGATAAAAACTTTGCAACTCACTTTTTTTGTCAATAATATATACAAAATATATTTTTTCTAAAATATATCTACACTAATACGTTTTGTTTTTTATATTTTTTTTAGAAAATATAAATTAGCGAAGTTAATAATATAAGCAATAAATTTTTTTACCAAAAAATGTTGATATTTTATCTTTAAAACTTAAAAAATTGATAATAACATCGTTTAAAAAAATTTTGATTTTTTTCGAAAAAAATAAACATGTTGAAAAATAACTTTTAAAATTGATAGCAATTTTAAGGAAGTTTTAAGTATTCAAAAATAAAAAATAAGGAAAATTCAAATTATTAAAACAAATAATTAAATCAAGCTTATTTGGGTTCATTTAAATACATTTTTTTGTTAAGTTAATTATTTATTTTGAATTAACTTTAAACTTTTTACTTTTGTGAAATAAAAATAATAAAATAGATTAATTAAACTTTTTGGTTAAGTGAAAGAAATTTTTTCTCTGATTATAACGAATTGTAAATATTTCCTTCAGATGAATAATAAGAAAAATAAGATTAAAAAATCTTGTTCTTTTTTTAATAAAATAACTGTTAAATAAATTGTAGATACATTTTAAGAAGTTTAATAAAAATAAAATTATTATATAAAATTATTTTACTCACCGTGAATGACCACTTGTAAAACAAAAAAACTTTTTCGAAATGTCTCTGATAGAGGAATGATGCTACGAAAACTAGAAGGACAGTTAAATATTTTAATATTTGACTTTATCAAGCAAAATTTTTATTAATATTTTTTAATATTGTACGTCGTAAAATATTTATTTTTATTGTTGTCGACATATCGATATATTTAGTTTCAAGAATTTAATTTTTTAAACGTGTCTTATTTTTTACTGCTTTAAAATTTTTCACATTTATTAAATGTATTTCTATATGTAAAAGAAAATATTGAAAAAATTTGTGACAACTTTTCGTAGATGCAAAAATGAAACAATAAAAATTAGAACGATAGTTAAATATTTTAAAGTTTTACTTTATCAAGCAAAATTTTATTCATTTTTTTGTATTGTATGTCGTTATATATTTATTTATACTGTTGTCAACATTTATCGATATATTTTGTTTTAAGGATTAAATTTTTAAAACGTGTTTTATTTTTACTGCTTTAAAATTTTTCTAACTTATTAAATGTATGTGAATGTCTATATGTAAAAAAATATTTAAAAATTTGCTACTACCAATTTTTCTAAAATTTAACGTTTGACTTTATCAAAAAGAAAAAAATTTTAATCATTTTTTTGTATTGTATGTCGTTAAATAATTCTTTTAACTGTTGTTGACAAATCGAAACATTTTTTTCAAGGCTTTAGTTTACTACACGTGTCTTATTTTTACTACTTTAAAATTTTACATATTTATTAAATATATACTTATCTATATGTAAAAAAATACTGAAAAAAACTTTCAGCTCACATTTTTTCGTCAATAATATATAACAAAAATATATTATTCAAACAAATAATTTTATCAAGCTTATTTTGATACATTCTTTTGTTAAGTTAATTATTTATTTTGAATTAACTATAAACTTTTTAATTTTGTCAATTAAAAATAATAAAATAAATTAATTATACTATTTTGTTAAGTCAAAGAAATTTTTTCTCTTAATATAACGGATTTTAAAAATTTCCTTTAGTTGAATAATAAGAAAAATAAGATTAAAAAATTTTCTTTTTTTTGATAAAACAACCGTTAAATACATTGTAGGTAGGGTCAGTTGGGGTAAATGGGGACAAAAGGTTTTAGAGCTTAATTTACAGTTTTAAAATTAAGTTCAACGTTAATATTTTAACCTCAGATCACCTGCAAGAGGTTTTGACTATTGCCAAGCTTTTCTCTTGACAATTGGCAGCACGATAAAAAAAGATATCGCTAAATGCATAAAAACTTGAGAATCAAAGTCAAACAGAGATTCACTTGAATTTTTGATTTTTGTCAAGTTGGTTAATAATAACAATCTGTCCCCATTAACCCTGAGTTTTAAAATTTTTGGGGTAAATGGGGACAGCTTGTGATTATTAACCAAATTGATAAAAATCAAAATTTCAAGTGAATTCCTGTTATAGGAGTCATAAGGAATAAGAAAAGAATTTGGTATAATTTTTAAGTTTGTTTTTTTTCAAATGCGAGACAAAATACTAAAATAAAAAAAAATAAAAAAATTTCAATTGGTTCAACTATTATATATCTGCTACAAATTTTTTTCAAGTTTTTTCATCCCTTAATACAGTAATATACTTAAGGAAACTATTTTCTTAAAACTTTCTTAGAAACTATGCTGTCCCCATTTACCCCAAATTTTATGAAATTTTCAAAATTTTGGGGTAATTGGGGACAGTCAGTTTCATGCGTTCAAAGCTTATCTACATTTTTTTCTGCTGCATAAAATTAATCCTAGGAATGTAAATAACAACTTAAAAACAATAAATTAGAAAATATTATCTTTTAAGGGAAGAAACTTACGTAAGTTGTGAAAAATAGCGATTATGTCCCCATTTACCCCAACTGATCCTACATTTTAAGAAGATTAATAAAAATAAAATTATTACATAGAATTATTTTACTTACCCTGAATGACCACTTATAAAGCAAAACAACTACATTAAATTGTCTCCGATAGAGAAATGAAGCAATGAAAACTTGAAGTACAGATAAATATTAGACTTTATCAAAGCAAAATTTTATTAATTTTTTTTAATAATGTATGTCGTTAAATATTTATTTTTATTCTTGTTGGCATATCGTTATACTTTGTTTCAAGAATTTAATTTTTTAAACGTGTCTTATTTTTTACTGCTTTAAAATTGTTCACATTTATTATATATATATATATATATATATATATATTATTTTATTTTTTAGACATAGTTATTCATTTTTTATTTTACCTTTATGAATTTTCTCTTCAATTAAAATTAATTTTTATTTATTTAATTTTTTAATTCTGCAAATTTTATAATATTCAATAATTGTTTAAAATTAAAAAAAAAATTCAATTTAAAATTGCTTAAAAGTAAATTAGGAGAATTTTCAAACATTTTAATTTAAAACCTTCTAAAACTCTAATTACTTCCAAAATTTTTCATCTAAATTTTTCTGAAATTAACTATAATAATCTTTGAATTCATTCCTTCATTCTGTCCATTCCTTCATTCCGTCCATTCATTCATTCCGTCCGGACCCAGGCTGGGTTTTCGGTGACAGAGAAAAAGAACAAGTTATGGAGAGAGAAAGATATATCTTTATTTTGCAAATGAGGGTTCACTTGACCTGCAATCTTTTAAAGAAGATTAATTAATAACTCTGAGGACCCAGGTAATAATTTCTTTCTGTCTTTATCACGTGAAAAAAAAACTATAAAGAAAGTCTAAAACTAAATAGGTAACGCATACCTTTCTTTCTTACACCAAGGAATATAACATAAGTACTTCTTCGTTTAACATTGCGTTTCTCTATCTAGACAATTCAAAATGGCATAAGAATATCTTCGTCTAAAATCTTAATCTTCTTCCTTTTTGTTTTGAAAATAAAAATAAATATATATCTATATATATATATGTGTGCATACCTGTATTAGAGTCCCTGAAAATTTTAATAAAAAAATTTAAAAATTATTACTTAAGTTCTCAGAGTTAATCCTTATCAACAAAGGTTCTATTGTTTAAGGGTATTTTTCCATGTAATAAATGGGAGAAAAGAAATTATTACCTGGGTCCTCAGAGTTAATTCTCATTGATTATTTAACAAAGGTTCTATTGTCCAAGGGTTGGTTTTTTGTGGTAATTAATCCGGGGTTTTAATACAAGTGTATATATATGTATATATGGTATCTGTAATGAACTACTGATTAATCATATAAGAGTGTCCTTTTGCACTTATTGGCTGATCAGTAGTTACTCATTCATAGTTCTCTCATTCTATTGGATATTGGTAGTTGTATTGGATAAAAGGCAAAATTTGTTATATTGAATTAAAGGCAAAATTGGTTATATTTAATAAATGGCAAAATTTGTTATATTGGAGAGAGTGAGCGAGAGGATTAAAGATATTTAGATTTTCATGAATCAAAAATAAAATTAAACGAAGTATACTATGGCCAACATAAAACAGTATGTTATTTTGAGTGATGAAGATTTAAAAATTGTTAAAAATAGAAATAAATTGTTAAATGACATGCATATCTACAAATTTGAAGATTTATTAAAAAAAGATTCCAATTCTTTTTTCAATATGCAAAGTACTTATACTTTTATAGCCTTAATGAGGGGTGTTTAAATGTGCATCAAATGAAATATTTAATTAGATTGTTCCCTTTTAAACCAACAGTAGTTTTTGTAGTTGTTGATCAACAACCTTTTGGTAGTGTTGAGTGTGGAGTATATGCAATAGCATTTGCAACATCTATATTTTTTAACGTAATGTCAAACAGCGTAAATTATGAAACTGATAATAACAGAATGAGAAACCATTTAAAGTCAATGTTTGAAAATAATCGCTTAAATCATTTTCCGTCAATAAGAACGTCTCACAATAGGAATTCGATAATAGAGAATGATTGGAATCGTCTTTTCATAAATCGAGCTCAGGAACTTAAAAATAATATTTTGAACCCTTGTTCTGTTTTAATACTTTTCCCAGAAATAATATTAACAGAGTTCTATTAACACAATATTTAGAAATTAAACATTCTCTAAATGACACTAGTGAAGAGAAAATAATTCGTACAACTAATAATAATATGAACAAAATTTCACCACTTGAATATTCAGAAATGAAGTATTTTCTGAGTGAAGAAATTGATAAAAAGATAATTCTAGGAATTAAAGAAAAGGGAAGGCAACGCGCGAAGTTACATATGAACAGAAAATAATTAGACAAGAGAATGGTAGATTGAGAAAACGTAATCGTAATGAAACAGAAACAGAAATACAAAAGAAAGAGCGCAAAAAAAATTTGACCTGCAAAAAAAGAAATTATCTATAGAAACTAAAGATGAAAAGAAAATACACAAGGATAAAAATTTGGCATGTAGGAAAGAAAAATATCAATGGAAACTCAAGATGAAAAGAAAGTGCGTCAAGAAAATAATTTGTCATGTAAGAAGAACAAATTTTCTACGGAAACGGAAGATGAAAAGAAAGTGCGTCAAGAAAAGAATTTGGCATGTGAAAACGATAACCGAAATAAAAAAGTGTAGGAGATGCAATAATGTCTTAAAGTTTTCAATGAAAGTAAGGTTCCACAGAATTATTTAGGTTTGATGAATGTAGAATGTAAGTTTTGTTATGCGTTACATTTTCTGTGTGAGAGACCGTCACATAGATTATTTAGTAGTTGCTGTCATAAGGGAAAAGTAAAGTTAAGCGCCCAAGTAGCACGGAATATTGGTTGAATGTAACATTGATATCAAGTGGGAATATTCCTGTGACATTCAGGCGATATCATAATGTCTTCACGGGGACATTCCTCGGTGATATTCACGTGTGATTCGTATGATATTGAGGGAATATTCCAGTGAAATTTGTGTGATATGGAGTGAATTATTCCTCTGATATTGAGGGAATATTCCAGTGATATTAATAAGATAATTTATAAAATTCTAACAAAATTTTAATTTTTTTTCATTGATTTATTTGTTTAATTAAATATTCAAAATAAACAACATTTTAGAATTTTCTAAATTACAGGAATATTGTCTCAATATCACAGGGATATTCCCTTAATATCCCAGGAATATTTTCTTAATATTGCGTGAATTTCACGGGAATATTCCCTCAGTACCATACAAATATCACGCGAATTTCACAAGAATATCACCGTAGAATGTCCCCATGAAGCGGACATTATGATATCGCCTGAATGTCACAAAAATATTCCCGCTTGATATCACCTTGACATTCAAGCAATATTCCGTGCTCCTTGGATGGTAGATTTAATATGAAGAAATTTTTTTTAAATTTCTAATATTAAATTTTTTGAAAAAAAAGAAGTGAATAAAGATATGGTTAATGCACACGAGCAACGTAGTCGGCCGCTTGCGGACGACAAAGTTGCTAGTTATTTTTATAATATTCTTTAAAAAGTCCATTAGGTATTTAAAAGAATTTTTCAATTAAAAACTTTTAAAAGTCAATATTCGTTTTAAATTATTTGATAAATTATATTTTTAATTCTAAAAAATTTAATTATTGTCTGAAATTAAAAAAAAATGTTTTGAAATTCAGAAAATTCCAAAAATTCCAAATACATATTTTCATAGATGCAGAAATAAAGCAATAAAAGTTAAAAAGATAAATATTTTAATAAATAAATTTAATAAATTAATGCATGCATTTTCTAAATATTTTATCGTTGGGCTTCATGCAGCAAAATTTTATTTACTATTTTATATTGTATTTCGTAAAATATTTATTTTAACTATATAATTACATCTTATGTAAAGGTGTAGTAGTAAATGTAAATAGGATAAGAATTCATAAAATAATATATTTTAATTAAATAAAACAATGTAGGTACATAACTAACCGACAGTTTTTAAACGAAAAATAAAAATAACTTAGTAATAATTAAAAATGGAAATAAAAATTAATTTCAAATAAGAAAGAAAACTAAAAGAAATATATATATCTACCTATATTACAAAAAGATATCGCCGCCAACGCCGCCGCTATTCCAAGACTCTGAATATAGCCGCAAATCAAGAGAAGGGGGGGTAGAAGAAAAGGGAGGGGGGACTTGAGGCTATATTCAGAGTCTTGAAACGATCTTAACCTTTAAATTTAGGGTTGGGGGATGGGAGTTGGCGCGCGAAGCCGCTATTCCAAGACTCTGAATATAGCCGCAAGTCAAGAGAAGGGGGGTAGAAGAGAAGGGGGGGACTTGCGGCTATATTCAGAGTCTTGAAACGATCTTAACCTGTAAATTTAGGGTAGGGGAGGGGAAGAGAGGAGAGGGTGGGGGTTGGCGCGCGAAGCGCGCAGGGGGCATAGCCCCCTAGTATATATATATATATATACATAAGAAACATTTAACCTTCGCGCTACCGGGAGCCACCTGGGGTGACCCGGTGATAAAAAAATGTTTAAAATCTACTCGAGTCAAATTAAATTTTTTGTCAGATTACTACCATACTGACTGCTGATAAAGTAGAAATCTGCATTACCGACCGAGCAGTTACCGACTGCAGGTACTTAGCCGAGATCAGAACCTGGTCCAGAAGCCCCCTTGCTATACTACTAGTAAGTAATAAAATCTAAGTGTTTAATAAAATTAGACAAGACTTGATCTATTGTGAATATTTCCGTTGTCCAATTTGGAGTGTAACTTATCTCAAACACGATTTTATACTTGCTGACTCGAACTTTGTCACCAGTTTAAGAACTTTGCTCTCTTCAAACGTATTTTTCTTAGCTTGAAAAATCTTTCTTTTAAAATCTCAACATCTTCTGTAGTAACTTCTTTCGGCTTCATTCCAATAGTCCGTTGTTTAGTGTTATTATAATTGGTAATGAGATTAGGTAATATATCATACCATTTATAATTTCCACGTAGAATGAATTGCACACACATTTTCAGTTTTAGAGTTCGATTAAATCGTTTAACAATAGATGCTTTCAAATTACTGAATGTTGAGAAAAAATTAATTTTACACTTTTTCATTAATGCTTCAAACTGAAAACTATTGAATTCTTTACCTTTATCAGAATGTAGATTTTTTGGAATACGTCCCTCTATGAATATGGATTTCATAGTGTTAGTGACATCTTTTCAATTTTTACTTTTTACAGGAACAGCCTAAGCGTATTTAAAAAATATATCTATTACTGTTAGTAAATACTTAAAACTTTTATTTACTATAGAATAAGGTAACATTTCTACTAAATCTGCTTGCCAATGGCTTGTTATCGACTTGGCTGCAATGATAATTCCGCTTTGCCTGACTATGAAGTTCAGTCGCTACTGTTTTCTTTTTGTTATTCATTTTCTAGAGTATTCAAACAAGCATCCAATTGACTTATAATTTCAGCGTTTCGATATGATAAATCAGTATTTATTTTTTTCCAAGACTTCTAATTTTTCGTTTATAGAGTCTTCGAGAATTTTTAATAATATATAGTTATTGTCAATTTCTTTTCGCAGTGAAAATTTTAACTCGTTTTAACTTGTTTTCGACTAAACGTTGTGCAACTTGTAAATTAACTACGTCAGTTTTTTCTTTTGCATCAGCAACATTGGAAATTTTTCTATCCTGTAAGTCAAAGTAACCTTCTGAGTTAATTTTAAAATCATTTCCAGGTGACCCTAGAGATCCTCTTGCGACCCTTACAATTCCTCTTTCATTAAGAGGATGTCCGAACACGTCAATGCTCATCTTAAGGCTGAGAAAAAATTGAAGGAACATCTCCTTATATACTTTTCTTGAGCCTGACTAAATTAAAAAAATAATTTTTAATATATATAATTTGCGCCTCACGTAATACTTCTATGATTGATATAATTTCATTATTGTGACTAAGATTCCTAGCTAGGGATGCCATGAACAATCGAAGACGGTCAACCAATTCATTGGGATCATCCCAATAGATATAGTCTGGTTGAAAACTTTTTTTTGCAATCATAAAATGTGGTAGTGAAGTGCCAGTTTTCGATCGTCTTTTTGGTGTGTCATTATGAGAAAAAAGTTTTAGAATAAAATTGACATATTTAAAAGTTTTAATTTTATGTATATGTTCAGAGGAACTATAATTTTTTCTGTGAGCATTGGAGATGGTGAAAATTTGTTTATAATTATTCATATCATCATCGCTAATGTATGACATTTCAGGTTTTAATAAACCTGAAAATTTATTGGAGCATCACCAATAATAAGAGAACCATTTTTAACCTTATATACTCTTATAGTATCTTGCTTTTCACAAGCTACGTCATCAAATATGAGAATAGAATTTGGCCTTGCACCTTTTGGGGAAATTACATCCTCATGCTCATTAAATGGTAAACATATAATTCCCTTAACTCTACCTATAACTTTTTCCAAAAATTTGTACTTTGGCTGGTGGAGAGATTTTGAGTAGAGAGAAATAGGTGATTCTCTGCGTAGCGCACAACTTAATGTCCCTCGTATTTTTTAAAAAATCAATTGTACATATTGCAATAAATCCAATGGGAAAAACTAATATCTATGTTTACAAACAAAAGCCCATAGTCGTTTTTAATTAAAAGTTTATAATTTTACTTAAAAAGCTGTTTTAAGGTGCCAAAACATAATGGTATGACCCGTCCCCAGTACCACTTTTATATAAAAAAATTTTATTTTTAGTAAAATACAGTAATCAATATAAAAACTATTGACAGTTTCGTATTGTTTATGTTAGTAGAATTGTAAAAAAAAACCATTTGTGAAAAAAAAATTTTTTTTATTTTTTTGGTGTTAATTCTTGTCCTTTGTTTTTGCGTCATGGTCTGGCCTTTTTATAAAATAGCATTTTTTTACATAAAAATAAAATCGAAACTTCACTCACCATTAGTTAAAAGCAACAATAAGCTCTCCTAAGTAAATTACTAAGAGAGAAACTGCTTTCAGAATTAATTTTTTTGTTTCTCACACATTAAAAGCATCAAATGTGCATAGAGAATGACAGAATCGTCATATCCTGGACTTCAAATATTTATCAGTAAAATTAATAATTATTTATATTTTATGTCAACTGAAGTGTAGTAGTATTAGTTCAGTGAATATAAATAACATGCATATGAAACAGATTGAAAATTGTTGAAAAAATCAGTTTTTCTTGTGAAAAATTAAACGGTGTGTATCACTCGAGTGTCTATAAGTGCACATAAAATGTAAAGCAAAAAAATTTGTTTTAAACATTGAACTTTAGATAAGTAATCAATAATTACATAAATGTCCATAAATTTCCACATAAATTTCCATAATTTACCGCATTTTCCATAAATTACCAAACTTAAAATTTTGAATTGTCGTTCGCGCTTTTTATTTTTTTGTAAATTACCGCAAAAATTTTCATAAATTACCGCGAAAATTTACATAAATTACCGCATAAATTTCCATAAATTACCAAATTTAAAATTTTGAATTGGCTTTCGCGCTATTTATTTTTTTGTAAATTACCGCAAAAACTTTCATAAATTACCGCGAAAATTTTCATAAATTACCTCGAAAATTTTCGTAAATTACCGAAATCAAAATTTTTAATTGTCGTTCGCGCTATATATATTTTTCTGAATCACCCCAAAAATTTTCATTAACATTTTAAATCAAATTTCAACTATTTTCTAGAATTCAAAAGCAAAAAAATTTTTTTTTTAATTTGTTTAAAAAATTATAAACAATTTGTCCGGCTCACCATGGATGTTTATTTCTTGACACTTTATCTTCCAAAATACATATTGATATTTATCATTTCGATAAAAAATTTTTTTTAAAGTTTCAGACACCAAATCGTGCGCTACGCGGAGAATCTCCCAAAAATTATTAAATCTCAGACCATTTGGATGTAAAATTAGAGAAAGTAGTACATTTGTTTTACGACAATTTGATGGTCCAGAAAAAATTGCCCGAATACTACCAAACAACAAACTACCATGACGTTTCACTTGCTTCTTATCGTGATGTTCTACAATCGCATCCAGATTTACGACCGGAAGCTTGTGACGTTGTTGCTTGAATCGCATTCTAAAATAGACTGCCGCAAAAGGTATAAATACAGCCCATACATAGGTTACGAGTCATTCTACTTTTAACTTTCATAGAGTGAGGTATGATTATACATCACCGCTCCCGAGGTAAAGGTTTAGTTAACAGTCTTATAAATAAGTTACCATTTGAATTACACATACCTGGTTATCAGTACTGTGGTCCAGGTACTAAATTGATAAAGCGTTTAGCACGACGTGATACAGGTATAAATCCATTAGACGAAGCTTGCAAAAAGCACGATATTGCATATTCAGAGAATCGTAATAACGTTTGAAACGCTAATTTAGATATTAGAAATATTCATTAAAATAACAATATTCCACAATCCTGTGTTTAAATTACGTACTGTGACTTCGCTACACACTACTCTCTGGCATACGAGCCTCTCTCATGGGGAGATTCCGCTAAAACGATCGAGAAAAACGACGGAAACCTGATTTGAACTACCTGTTACTCTTATTTATGATACTCACTAAACACACCTTGTTGAGATAATCCGCTGAAACGACGATGTGGCTGCGACTTGACCCCAAGGATTGGAAACACAATAAATCACGATTTAAACAATATAATATTTATTTAACAACTTGTAATACTCTATCAAAAACTAATAGTCCCTTAACACACTGTCGGCACACATCCGCCTTACACGGCAGCTCGGATTGATTATCGCGCGCCCTCTTCCTTCCCGCTGGCCCTTGGTCGGTGACAATCCGGAAATATCTGGAACTTCCTCATCCTTCATTGGACAACGAACCACCTATACTTTGGAAAACCGCTGACACGCACAATCACACACACATACGAATAGATCTCCCTGTACGACATATTCGACGCTGATACTAATATATAGAATTCTCGACCATATAATGAATATTGGGGACTGATATATAAATCACGATATACTTCATTATAAACCCCTCTCCTAGGCCGATAATACTCTGGTATTATTGCCGATATTCAAATCACAAACAAAAAAATGAAATAAGCTAACTATTCATTATATTGGATAATTTTTTTTTACTCCAAAAATCAATACATAATAAACATGTTTAATTACCGCTGATTAATCATTTCTACGCTTACGCTGATATGCACTCTGATGAACTGAACAATACGAATATCCAAACTACAAACAAACAACATTGTTAACACACATAAAATTTAAGATTGCTTGGTACGAGGAGGTATAAAGCATTTTAAATCAGATACATGAACTTTCGCTACTCGCCGATTATCGTCCACTTTAACTTCATATACTGACGCTAACAGTTGTTTGACGATTTCATAAGGCCCTTCATAATTTGGTGCTAATTTTGCCGAAAATTTATTAACCGAATTCGACAACTTATGTGTTCGCCATAACAGTTGGTCGCCCACGCTAAAAACTGCAACACGCTTATTACGGTTATAATAAGTGGTTTGTTTGTCTCTCGCCGAATCTATGAACCAGATCACGCAAAGCATCCAATCTTCTCAAACGATCGATCCATATTTCAGGATCCAAACGATCAAATATCGTCTTAACCTCAACTTCGCGACGCAAGCTTTTTCCAGGATCAGGCTGAAAACCATAATTAAGGAACGCTGGGGACACTTTTGTCGATGATTGAGACGCTGTGTTCACAGCATGTCTAAACTCGTGGACATGTTTGTCCCAGTCACGGTGATCTTTACCACCAAAAGTCGCTATCATTGTTTTTAACACACGATTACTACGCTCAACAGGATTCGCTTGTGGATGATATGGTGGAGTTGTCAAATGCTGTATACCATATTCTTCCAGGGTTGTTTTCAAAAGTTTATTATTGAACTCTTTACCGTTGTCTGTCAACAAGAAACGGGGAGTATTCCACCTGAATACGACCAACTCTTCAAACGCTCGCGCAATTGATTTCCCGTCCTCTGATCTAATCGGTTTTAACTCTATCCAACGCGAAAATAAATCTTGAAAAACCACTAAATGCCTGCATTGACTTTTACTTGGCGGAAACTCCCTACAGTCCGCCGCTACCACCATCCAGGGTTGTTCAACAATCCGCTGACCCATAAGACCCTGTGGTGCCTCCTGTGACACTTTATGACGCTGACATTCTGGACATGATTTCACAAAATTATGCACATCATACCAGATACCTGGCCAATAGTAATCTTTCGTGACACGACCATAAGTTTTTTCGAATACCTGAATGTCCCGCTGATAACCTATCATGAGCATTTCTCAACACCCTTTCTATATGCTCGGCTGGAATCACCAATTTCCAACCTTGTTGTTCTCCTTCAAATGGTAACAGGATTGGACAATTTCTAAATCGATACAACCTATTCTTTTCTACTGTCCAACCTGGAAAATGCTGGGGGAATTTTTCCACTAATTCCCTGCGCTTAATATACCATGGATCGCTCACAGTTTCAAACGCTGAAACTTCATTGCTACTATCTTCGAACATTCTTGAGAGGGCATCAGGCACGTGATGATGAATTCCTCGTCTGTGTACAATATCGAAATTCCATTGTTGCATCTCTAAGGCCCAGCGCGAAGAACGACCAGTCGGATCCTTCAGATTCCGCAACCATTTCAGAGCACTGTGATCCGTGATCACGGTGAATTTATATCCTTCGATATAAGGTCTGAATTGTTTAATAGCCCACAAAAGGAACAAACATTCCTTTTCTGTGACGCTATAATTCTTTTCTGACGCTGAAAGGGCCTTACAAATGTAAACTATTGGATGTTCACCATCCTCTGATTCTTGAGTGAGGACCGCACCAATCGCAAAATCGCTTGCATCACATTGAATCGTAAATGGTTTGCTGAAGTCTGGTCTTGCCAGAACAGGCGCTGACACTAATTTCGATTTCAATGTTTGAAATGCCTCATTTTGGTCCTCCTCTCACTCCCAATTTTGACCTTTTCGCAATAACCTCAACAACGGAACTTTTAACTCGCTGTCCTTTTCTATAAATCTGGAATACCATCCGACCATTCCGAGAAAACGTCTCAATTGTTTCAAATTTTGTGGCGCTAAATAATCTAACACCGCCGCTATTTTCTCAGGGTCTGAACGTAGACCTCCGCTATCAAGAACATATCCCATATAAGTTACTCTAGAACAACCAAACTCACACTTATCTGGGTTCACTACAAGTCCCGCTGATGACAATTTCTCGAGCACCACTCTTAACCATCACATGTGTTCCTCATAATTAATATTGACGATAATAATATCGTCCAAATACCCAAATACAACTGGTTCGAATTCTGGACCAAAAAGGGAATCAATCAAACGCTGAAACGTCATCGGAGCATTAGTGAGTCCGAATGGCATCCGCTTAAACTGAAACAATCCCAAACCAGGAATTGAAAAAGCAGTATATTTCTTGCTTGATGCAGACTGGCACTTGATGATACGCTGATTTCAAATCAATTTTTGATATATATCGTGCCTTCCTGAGCTTGTCCAAAATAGAGTCGACGTTAGGTATTGGATAAGCGTCTTTGACGGTTACTTTGTTGAGATCTCTAAAATCAAAACACAAATGCAAAGTTCCATCACTCCTTTTGACTACAACTGGTGCCGTACTTCACTCGCTAGGCGCTTTTTCAATTATTCCTTCCCGGAGTAACTTCATGACTTCCTGAATTAACCAGTCTAACGTTTTAGAAGACAATCTGCGAGGTCTGTGTTTTATCGGCGTCGGATCAGTGACGCTGATATTGTGCTTGGTTAAAATTGTCATTCCGTGCTCTACACCCTGTGGTAACACTAACTTGTCGACTAAACGCTGAACTTCCTGACGCTGATCATTTGTCAACTCACAAATTCCTGCGCATTCAGCAAAGATTTCACCATCTTGACGCTGATCTAGTCGACTCGCAAACTCGTGCCACTCTTGGCCTTTGATTCTCCAAAGTCCTTTTCCAAAGTTCCAAAGTACAGTTTCCCCCCTCCCCTAGACTATACGTACTGTATCACTCTCAGCCGTAATTGTCCCACTCACGCCAAGAGAATTATTACACTTGGGTTATGTTGTATCTGCATCACATGCAGTTTTCCCCCTCCCTTGGACTATACGTACTGTCTCATTCTCAGCCGTAATAGTCCCACTAAAACTAGGAAACACTATCCCACTCTCTCTCAATGATACGCTGAATTGGTCTTCCACGATTCACGCTGAATATGGAGTGAGTCCTCCTCATTCATTTCGGTGTACTCAATTTGTTTTAACTTGAAGAAAATTTCTTCCGGTTCTTCTGGGACATCTACTTCTGTCCCCGAGATTGGGATTGGGGGAAAGGCTGATCGATCCCCCCCTTCCTCGTTTCCCAACCATTCTCGAATTGCTTTACAATTCGCGCATCGCGCGAAAACTGTACCTTTGGTACCGCAGACTTGACAAGCCGCATTGTTCGCTTTGTCCCTTTTGGGACACTCCGCTGAAAAACGACCTTGTTCTCTGCAATTGTAACATATCCTGTAAGGGCATTCTGGCGCTCAATGGCCAACCACTTTACAATTGTTACATGTACCCACAAACTGTCGCTGAAAATTCGAGGATGGTCCCTAGTCTTGTTTTTGTCCCCATTGTGGTTTTGGAACCGAAGCAGTAACTTTGCCATGATTGGGCCCAGTCTTGGTTTGACTCTTCTGTGGTCCCCCTCTTGATCCCTGATTGGATCCAAACGCATCCACAGAATCTTCCGCTCTATTTTTCTCTTTCATCTTTCCTCTCTTACGCTTGGGTGATTTACTCTTTTTCTTTTTCGCCGCTCAATTATCATCGGAATCAGACGCTGAACTATCCATAAAAGCATCTATCTTCGATCCTCGCTGAGTCCCTTTAGGCGCTGCTAATGGGAATCTCATCTTATCTCTCAAAGGTGGCGGTACATACCGGCTATCAAGGTCCTTGAGTTTTTCGAGTTGTCGTAACGTTTTCTCCAATTCTGCTAATGAGTTAATCTCATGCGTTGCGAGATAACGCCGATTCTCTGGTACCAATCCCCTGAAGACCACTTTCAACAAATTATCCTCGGAAATGGGACGTTTGAAATGATCGCTGATCATACGCAGATTCATAATGTACGCTGATATTTTCTCACCTTTGGCCTGAGTACGGGCCTTCAACTCGTCCCAAATATCGTCATCCTCCATGGACACTGAAAATTCCCGAATAAATAATTTTTTAAATGTCTTCCACGAGTCAATCTCATTTCTACGGATCCTATACCATCGACTTGCTCCTTGTCGAAGAACACTAGGTAACGCTCTCATTAACTCGTCGTCGCTGAACTGATTACAATCTTTACACTCTTCGAGCCTATCTAAAAAATCAAGTGGATTTTGTTTATCCATCGCTGAAAATTTTATTTCCCAATCCTTTAATGCTTTAACCGCACGCGTGCTAATATCTGTCACGTATCTCGTATGCCTAGTTGGCGCAAGGTTTGGACCATTTTCAGACGCTGAATCGGACTCGTCCGAAGATAAATGTAATCCCGTTCTATTATGACCCTGCGATGAATTAACACTATTGAGACGCCGATTATCTCCCCTACCGCCCTCTATATGCTTGTTATGTATATCGTTCCGCTGATTTTCTTGATGTTTTTCCGCAACATCTAATTCAATTCTCTGTTGATTAACATTAAAAGCAGTTCTATCTCCAATTCCCCATTCTTGCCACTCTGGAGGTCTTAGAACTCTTTTTTTCTCATTTACTCTCTGGGGTAATTCAGTCTGGCGCTGATTGGGAATACTAGTCGGAGGGACATTGTTTATATTATTCGGTCTTTTGGATATTGCACCCAAACTCATACCGCGCGTAATATTATTGCTACCGGGGGCACACACTTGCTCGATGTTCTGTATCACCAAACGCTGATTATCAACCTGTTGTACCCCCGAGTAACAAGTTCCAAGCAAATCCTATTAATTTTAAAAAAAGTCCGCAATTTATTTATAACAATTGTTAATAACAATTGAAAAAAAATTCTTTTATAGTGCATTTTTTATCCTTGTCCATATGTGCAACTGAAAAGATACTTAAGTAGTTTATTTAAACATTTTTTTCAAAAATATTCAAGAAATATTGTTACATAGCTCGTGGGAAAAAACCTCAGCTTTTCAATGAAAATAAAAAAAATACCCGAAGGGGTGAAAATCGAAAAATAAGGGTTGATTTTGAAAAAAGGGGTCAAAAATTTTTTTTTTAAATTTTGTATACATTTTTAAAAAGTACCTGAAAAATTCATTATTATGCATTTATTATAGGTAAATTAAAATCCATCAACTTTTGTCATAGTTATACGGATTTGAAAATGACAATGTTACCTTTAACGTCGAAACTTCAACCCCCTCTACTTTCTACAAATATTTTTTTAATGAGTTTATATTTTAGGAATTTATTACTATCATATAGGACAACAATTTACCAAAGTATGAAGCTAATCCCAGAACATTGACTTTTAGGGCTGGGGCGATTTAAAAAGAATCTCTCTGCTAGACATTCCATTATTCCAGGAAATGATACTCATTCTACCGCATTCTACTAGTTCCTTCAAAAGTTGGTGGTCTCTTACCATTAATTTCAATTTTTGCTGGACTCAGTGCTCTTGGAGCTCTTGCTGGTGGAACAGCATGTTTAGCGAAAGCATTAAACAATGCGAATGCAACAAAAGATCAGTTGAAAGAAGCTCATTGTCACAATGGAATAATGGAAGATGTTGCTTTAGGTAAAAATCTTTTCTTGAAACCCTATCGACAGGGATTAGGACATTATTTGAAACCTTATTTTAAAGGATTAGGTATGAAGCAAAAAAAAGTTCTCATAAAACTTTCTCAACGACTATAAACTAACTATGATTAGCTCAAATACGCTAAAGAGTTAAAAATTCTTTATTTTTGAGGAGCATTCATGCGAAATGAGTTGCCAATAGGAGGTCCTCGAAAAAATGAATCTGACATTATTGATCTTGATAATAAGGATGGTCCCGAAACACATTGGGTTGCTTATAAAAAGCTTCATGATAGAGCATTGTACTTTGACAGCTTTGGTAACCTTCAACCACCTTTTGAGCTTATTAGTTATTTAGGCTATAATACCTTGATACAATATAATCATGACAGTTGTCAAAATTATGATACTTTTCTTTGTGGACATTTATGTCTTAAATTTCTGAGCGATCAACTTAAATTTACTAACAAATATAACCTATATAAATACATGTAATCATACGTAAGCAATCAGTCTATAAAAAGTCATCATGATGAATAAAATATTTACTCTAACTATTTCGGGTAATTCATCTATACTTGAAGCAGAATATTTTCCACCAATAGAACTATTGCCAAATTAAAATTATTCTCTTGGTCTTGTTCAACTTCTAACTTTTAATTCAATTCCTAATGTTGATGAAGGAAAAAAATTGTATCTTGGTAATGATGTAATTACTATACCTACTGTCAGCTATGAAATTGAAGATATTGAAAAATATATTCAAAATTTCATTCAACAAGGATCGCAAATTATAAATATTAAACAAAATAATAATACTTTGCGCTGTGAAGTTATGACTAGACGTAAAATTGATTTTACACATAAAGATTCAATTGGTGAATTATAAGGATTCACTTAACGCATTCTTGAAGATAATGCAATACATACGTCTGATTTCACAGTTGCCACTCTCAATATAAATGCTGCTAGAATTGAATGTAGCATTACAACTGGTGCATATATTAACAATAAAAAGGTAAATACTATTCATGAATTTTTTTTCAATTGTTTCAGCTGGATATAAGATCCTGGAAGTACAATCTCAAGTCATTTATCTTCCAATCGCCGTGAAGACAATACCCTATCTATTCCCTGGAGACCGTCAAAAAAGTGAATTATTTTTATTTTAAATATCCTCTTATATCTATGAGTTTCAGATCGTGAGGTATGTATGAATTCCCACTGTTACCTATTACTCAAAAACATGTTTGGATTGTAACAACTTCAGCGCAGGTTGAGAAACATCGAACTGAATCCTTGGATTAAAAATAAATCGAAAAGATCATCCTGGAAGATATGCTGTAATGATGTAACCTTTGATAGCTGTAATTTCATAAATGTAAAACTTTTCTTACATTCACAATACTATCCTTATAGTAATTTAAATTTGAATTCTAATCAAAATTTTCAATCAACATACTATGGTAAACATCCTGAGCTTTCACTGTCCTGGAATGAATTTAAATATTATGCACCTTTAGCTGTCATAAATTGCTCCAAGCAAAAAGAATTTCTTAAACAAGCTTCTGTGGATGTGAAACTAGAATTTGAATCTAGTGAAAATTTCCCAGACAATACGGCAGCTTATTGTTTAATCATTTATGATCGAATTATTCAATACACACCCATCAGTAAAGTTGTGAAGAAAGTATCGTAAAGGGTGGGGGTAAAATAGAGTGGTGGGGGTAATGGTAAGAAAGTGGTGATAAGAATATAAATAGAGCAACTCTTGGTAGCTAGAGTCCTTCATTTGTTACAGATACCATGGCGTACGTCGTAGATTTTCAGTTCTTCAAAAGACCCTATAACGAGTTTATCATAAAAGAGCTAGCAATCATCCCACCTCAAGAAGATGCTCATCCATTGGTGTTTTTCTTCGAACCATCATATGCCTGGAGCCGCCTACCGAGAAGATACAACAGTCAAAATCGATGGACTGCATTTAATTATTATGGTATTGATTGGAATGCTGGTGACATATGGGCATATCTCTAGAACTTTTAAAATTAGAAAACTTAATTTTTTTCAGGGCACATTTGTGAAACAAATTTTATTGTCTTCAGTATTGATCAAATACTATAAAAAAATTTGCGTAACTCATTTTTACACATTGTTGCGCAGCACATTGGGCCTTATTGCAAAAAACCTGCCCAAAATCTCTAGATATGTTTAAAACTGACTGAAATTTGTTACTCGCGGATTTTTTGGTCGCTGATTACAATTCCGAAGTTAGTTTTTCGAAATTCAAAATGGCGGACGACTTTTAAAAAAATTGATCGAATTTGTCTGAAATTTGTTACTCAGGGGTTTTATAAAAATTTATGCCTAAGGTTTTCTCAGGTCACTGAATACGAAACTGAACTTATTTTAAAACCCAAATATATTATTATAATATAAACTAACACTACTTATTGTTACCTTTAAAATGTTTTAATGCTACAGTTTCGAAAATTTTATGTCCTATGGCTTATTAAGTCATAAGTAAATGTAGTTTATAACAATTTTTGAATTTTTTAAAATTTAATTTTTTAAAAAATTTTCTTTGCAATTTTGGATCCACCATTATGAATTTTGTAAAACGAAGTTCAGATTCGTAGTCAGCGACCCCATAAACCCCCGAGTAACAAATTTTAGGCCAATTGGATCAATTTTTTTAAAAGTCATCCGCCATATTGGATCCGCCATATTGGATCCGCCATTTTGAATTTTGCAAAACAAAGTTCAGATTCATAATCAGCGACCCCAAAAACCCCCGAGTAACAAATTTGAGGCCAATGGGATCACTTTTTTAAAAAGTCGTCCGCCATATTGGATTTGCCATTTTGAATTTTGGAAAATTTTAAATTCAGATTAGTAGTCGCAGCTACCCCAAAAACCTTCGAGTGAGAAATATCAGCCAAATTTAAACACATCTATTAGTTAATACTTACTTTTCTTCACAAACTATGCGTCGGATAGTTTAGGTTTTTATTCATTATTAATTATACAGTTTTAATGAAGTGTTCAAAGGTTAACGATTTTTCTGTATACTTTTATAATGCATGAGAAGAGGTTACAATGAGTTTGGAGCATTTAGAAGCAAAATTCAACATGTGCTTTTCAAATATGTGGTTTTTTTATATGAGTTACGTTTTAAAATTTAATGTTTGAAGTCATTGCATTCTTTGTGTAAAGGAGGAACACATTCCTGTATGGGTTCAAATTACTTCTTTTTAGGTAGATAATATAATCCCATTGTGCCGTTACTCAAAAATCTTCGTTAAAAAAGTTATATCAGTTTAACTGCTAACTTGTAGAAATTTTGAAAAAGTTGTCTCGCAAGTTTGAAGCTACATAGTTTTTATTCAATTTGAGGCACATCATTGATTCATGGATTTTTTAGTTCTTTACACTCCCACCTACTTCTATTGCAAGCCACAAGACACACAATGTTTCGTTAAAAAAGTTACAGTCTATAAACTAAAAAAACAGTCAATATCACACACTAGAAACTTTCGATTTCACCACTTTAACTTACGTTCGTCATTTCCTACATAATTAAAAAAATTATACAATAACGCATGATGCATTTAAAAAGCCCTATAATTGGTCAAATTATGGTATTGAAAAATTATTAAAAACATTCTTAAGGTATTATAATGAGCGATAACATAAAGTTTAAAAGTTCTAGAGATATGCCCATATCTTATAAAGATCTATAACCAATTCTAAAAGAAATGTTAATTGGTACAACTACAGTTTATGTAAAAGGTTTAGAGAAACAAAAATGTTTGGAAAGCTATTCACAAAATGTATTAAATTTAGATGATTTGAATTGTCCGCCGTTAAAAATAATGAGCCTTACATCAATATACTTAATGTACAAATCACACACACTATCATTTTCATTATTCTGTAAGAAATGTATATAAGTAATTCTCCTGAAAGTGACCTTTTGGTTAATTTTTAATTTTAGATGAATTTATAAAAATTTCTTCGATTTTAGATGTAGCTGATTTTCTTAGTGGTAGTTTATACTTTGTTGAGTAATGTAAAAGCAGGTTTCGACAAATATAGTCCTAAAAAGTTTTTACAGGAGCTATGATGTGTCAAAAGGCTTCGAAGATGAAATAGTTTTAGCTCCTACATAGATTCTACTTGATCAAACTGCTAAAGAATTTTTTATTGCAAAAGTATAAATGCAAAATTTTGACTGTATATATGTGTCAACAATTAATAGTGAGTTGATTTCGTAAAATTAATAAAAGAGAAAAAATAATTCAGGAATGTCACTTTCAGAAGAATAACCTATATAATATTCGTAAATGGTTACTACAACTGTTTGAGTAAAGCCTTAATGAGGGGATGGTTCTTTAAATTAAAATGAGAAATCGGGAATTAGTGAGATGAGAAAGGGTGCAGAGAATGTCAAGGTTTAACACAAAAATTTAACTGAATTTATTTTATAATCTATCTAAATTACACTGCTTTGTACAACGTGATTTGCGGCGTGGTGATTTACTTTGGGTTTGAGAGCGTCCGTTTAAAGTTTAATTAAAACAATTGACCGTCCTTCTGAGATGAAATTTTACTGACTTGACGGCAGCTTCCCATTTTCCTCCCATGTGTGGAGCAGAAGGGGGGTTGAAACTCCAGTTGGTGCCATCTTGAGACAATTGTTGAGCTAATTCCTTGAATTCTTGAGTTCCTTTTTTGAAAAGGTCTTGAAGAGCCTTGTTGGCACCTTGGAAGTTAGTTCCACAGTCGCTGAAGAGTGTTTGAGGAATTCCCCTTCTTGAGGTCAACCTTCTAAAAGCTGCGATGAATCCTTCTGTTGAATAATCAGTGACTGCTTCGATATGGAGAGCAGAAGTTGAGAAGCAGACAAATAGGCATAGCCAGCCCTTCATCGTTTTTGCTCCTCTTCCTTTCCAAGTTAAGAGAGTGATAGGTCCAGCATAATCTACTCCAGTTTCACAGAATGGCCTTGAAGGATTAACACGTTCCTTGGGCAGTTGACCCATCAACTGCTCAGCTCGAACTGCACGTTGACGAGCACATTTTACACAGCGTAGAATGTAAGATTTTACTAAACGCCTTCCGTCCAGGATCCAAAAATGTCTTCGAATGAAGGACAGGGTGAGTTGAGTTCCACCTTGGAGGAGTTTCCGATGAGCATTGTCAATGATTAATTGCGAAAAAGTACAATCCTTGGGGTGTATCGCTGGGTGTTTACTTTCGAATTCAAGATCCGAATAGTTGAGTCGACCTCCGACTCTGAGAACACCTTCTGCATCTATGAATGCAGTAAGTCTTGCGAAAGGATGAGATTTTCGAAACTTGACTCCCCGGGTGAGATCCTTCAGTTCAGCTGGGAAGTAGCTGGCCTGAGAAAACTTGATCCAATAAATCATAACTTCGTCCAAGTCTTTGGTGTTGATTGGATTCCTTAGTGTGGATTGAGGTGTACCTTTGAGAATAGCCAAAAATCGAAAGCACAGGGCAGTAATCCTTAGCAATCGATTGAGTGATGAATATCTTTGTATGAGATCCCAACCTTGGTGAGCCGTGGTGGTTGTAAACACCATTCTAGGTTTTTCTTCGACTAGAGATGATGAATCCGGACTTGATGGTGAGGTTGGCCAGAATTCCGACGAGTCCTTTAACCAGGGTGGTCTGTTCCACCACAGTGAGTGCGAAGCCAGATGTTGAACAGACAGGCCCCTTGATGCACGTCAGCAGGGTTTTCCTTTCCTTTGATGAACTTCCACCGACCTTGAGGGACGAGATCGTGGATGGAGGAAACCCTATTTCGTACATATTCCTTCCATCGTGAGGGATGACTGTTGATCCAGGTGAGTGCTACAGATGAGTCAGTCCAGAGAAAGGTTGGAACATCTGGTAACTCCATTGTTCTCTGAACATATTCCATTAGTCGTGCCAATAGGTGAGCCGCTGTGAGTTCCAACCTTGGTATTGTAAGTCGTTTGAGGAGCGCAACCTTGGTCTTAGCACAAACTAAAGTAACCTTAGTATCTTCGCCTTGCTCCGAGGTTTTGATGAGAACAACAGCCGCCATTGCAAGTTGAGAAGCGTCCGAAAATCCATGTAATTCAACTTGCTTGAGATTTGAGAGATTGAGCCATCGAGGAATTGAGAGTTGAGGAAGTTGAGCTAGCTCTTCCTTGAATTTGATCCACCTTGAGGAGATCGTCTCTGGAAGTGGGTCGTCCCAACCCAACTTGTGGAGCCAAAGTTCCTGCAGTAACATTTTGGCTCGGATGGTGACTGGAGAGAGGAATCCCAAAGGATCAAATGATTGAGATACCTCGGAAAGAATGGACCTTTTTGAGATGCCATGACCCGGTAGAGAAGTTGGCTCAAATAAAAACTTAAATTCGTCCGACCTTGGAAACCATGAGAGACCCAGAACCTTGGTTTGAGAGTGATCGATTAAGTGAGGATGGTTGGTGCTACCTTTGCCCTTTACAGCGTCGAAGAAGTCTGGATGATTGCTTTGCCATTTTGCAAGAGGAAATCCGCCGCAATTGAGAAGTCCCATTAGATCCATTGCGATGTCCTTAAGTTCAGATAAATTATCGGAACCACCGTAGATATCATCCATGTATCTGCCATTGAGAAGCGCCGGGACAGCCAAAGGGAATGCGTGGCCTTCATCCTTGATGAGTTGAAGAAGCACCCTTACGGCTAGGAATGGTGCAGACTTGGTTCCATATGTAACCGTGGTGAGTTGAAAAGGGGTTTCCTCTCCATCAGTGTCAATCCATAAGATCCTTTGCAAATTCCAGTCGTTTGGATGAACCTTGATTTGACGAAACATTTTCGTGATGTCACTAGAGAAGATGAATTGCAATTTTCTCACCCACAGCGGAATGTCTGAGATGTCCCTTTGTGATTTCGCTTCAGTATGAGAGATAGAGTTGAGCGAAGCGCCTGTTGTTGATGGACTTGATCCATTGAAGACAACCCTTAATTTTGTGGTAGTACTTTGCTCCCTTAGTATGCCATGATGAGGAAGATAGTAGGTTGTAAGGCTACTATCTCTTGGTGAAACCTTAACCATATAACCATCAGATTCATATTCCTTAAGAAATGAGAAGTAGCGTTCCTTGTAGTTTTGCTGTGTTGAAAACCGTTTGAGAAGTCGCTGTAGACACCGTTGAGCCTTGAAATAAGAGTCGCCAAGTTGATTCGGAGATGTTGAGATTGGGAGTCGAACAATGTATCGCCCCATTGAATCCCTTGAGTGAGTGACCTTGAAATGCTCCTCGCATTCCTGCTCTTGATTGGTCAGTAGAGTTGCTTCCGATTGAGGGACCTCTTCCTGAATCCAGAATTTTGTGAGAAGATTTTGCAGATGATCATTTTGTTGATCCACCACCAAATGATGGACACTGATTCCTTGTTGAAAATACAACTGGATAGGGCCTAAAATGACCCATCCAAAGATGGTGAGCTGTGCAATTGGAGCAAGAGAAGGACCTTTAATGATTTCAGTTTTGATTATTTGCCCATAATAATCAGCTCCGATAATGAGGTTGACCGAACTAGGGGTTGAGAATTCAGGATCAGCAAGCTGCAGATTTTGAAGGTGAGGCCAATTGGAAGAGGGAATATTGCTGGAAGGGAGAGTGGACGACAATTTTCGCAGGATGTGGGCTTTGATGAAAACTGAGTTTGAGGAAATTATTGATTTGAGGGTAAAGGATACTGAACCTCGAGTATATCCTGATTGAGTTGCTCCGATTCCGATGATTGAGATTGTTGATTTTTCCTTGGTTAAATTGAGAAGATGAACCGTAGATTCCGCAATGAATGAGAGCTCCGATCTCGTATCAATTAATATGCGTACCGGATGAGGAGTTGCTTGTGTAGAGAGGAGGAGTGCTCGAGCAGTGGCGAGGAGAACCACTGGTCTTGTTTGAAAACCCTTATCGTCCTGATGAGAAGGTTGAGTTTGTTATTGGTCCTTGGACTGTTGAGATGAGTTGCGAGATGATCCATGATGAGAAGTTCCTTGTTCTTGAGAAGTTGAGGTGTTGCCCTTGAGTTGAGGAGGATTAGCCTGGTGGATAATTGTATGATGCTTACCATCACACTCTCGACATCTCTTCGTTGTTTGGCAAGAATTGGCATTGTGCCTTCCGAGACAATGGAAGCAGAGACGCTGCTTGATGACGAAGTCCCTTCTTGCCTTGGTGCTCATATCTCGGAACTTTTCACAATGCACGATGTAATGCCCTTGTTCACAAGCAGAGCTGATATAATTGCCGGTTGAGTCTGATCCTTGAGTTGATGCGGTGAATGCCTTGTGAGGGGGCCCTTTTTGCGAAACCTTAGTGTTTGCCGATGAGGTGGTCTTTGTTGTTTGCGAATAGTTTGATATGCTCTCCAGAGCACGAGCCCTCCCAGTGAGAAACTCCTTAAGCTGCTTGTAGGTGGGAGGGTCTGTACTAGATCCTAATTTCACCTCCCACCCTTCTCTCGTGTCAGTGTCCAATCTCCTGGTGATATGATGGACGAAAATATGATCCCACTTAGTTACAGGAGCACGGAAAACTGAGAGAGCATCAAGTGCTTTCGTAGTAGAAGTGAGAAGAGCGTTGAGACTATCCGCCGACTTTGGAGTGATCACCGTGGTCGCCATCAAGCGATCGAGATGAGACGAGATGAGAAGTCTTTTGTTCTTGCACCTGGACACAAGAGTGTTCCAAGCAGAGGTAAATGAATCTCCTGAGACCGGGAGATTTAAGATAATCCTTGCAGCCTTTCCTGTGAGACTGGTTTTGAGATAATGCATCTTCTCAACGTTGGTGATTTTCTCGTTGCTTATCACCATTGATGAGAAGAGATCCTTGAATGAGGCCCAGCTAGAGTAATCTCCAGAGAAGGTTGGCAATGTGATTTCCGGTAGTCGTTGACGAGATTGAGTAACTATCGGTGGACCAGGATTGGCGAGACGAGACCTTTCGAGTTGCTTTTGCTGCACAAGCAATGATTCCTTGGCCTTGATATAACAGCGAAAACATTGGTCAAACAAGTCCTCTTGAAAGTATGCATGACGGAGGAGTTTTGTCGAGCCTTGAGAGATGAGAAAATCTTGCGTCTGGATGAACTGGTCCTATACCTCCGATAAAGTGTCGAGTTTCAATTCGAGGTAGTCCATTGCGTCGCAGTAGTGTCTACTTTCTGCCACAGTACAGATTTCTTCGATTTGCCTGAATCGAGTTCTTTGAGACAGCACCTTGAGATCAAGTTGAGCACTGGTCATTTTGGTTGAGGTAGATTCCTTGCCTATTCCTTGATCAGAGAGATTTGAGAGTGAGCCTTGCCTTGATGGGACTGGAACAATCAGTTCTTGCTGTTGAGTGTGATGTGAGATGGAAGCTTGAGTCAATTGATTGATGTCAATAGCCAGTTGCTTGATGGGGTTGGTAATCAATTTGATTTCTTGCTCTTTGTGAGTTTCCTTTGTGTCGATGAATTCCTCCTTTTCATCACTCGAATTGTTGGCTAAGTGAGAATGGCTATCATCCCCGTAAGTCGACATGATGAGAGAGTACCGTTAGAATTAATTATTTGTAAGTCTGATGAGAAGAAACCGAATTGAACACTGTATTGCTCTGAGAAACTCAGCTGTCACTTTTCACGTGAGAGAGAGTATTTGAGACGTCCGATCACACGCGCCAGAGAGAGAAGCGCAATGTTCGTGAGAAGGGACACTAGAGATCTGAGAGAGTCTTACTGCTGAGCGCGCACTTAACTTGTACAGGCGGCACCACGAGAGTAGGGAGAGAGAGTCCAAGATGGCGAGAACTGCTGCCTGAGAAGCGGATCACTGTACGTGATGGTACGCACGGCGTTCGCGCAGAGAGTCAAGGGGAAGCGTCTGAGAGACTGTGCCGTGGGGGAGCGAGAAAGCCAATATGGCGAGCACTGAGAGAAATGCCAAGGCGTGCACGCCGGTTACCACGTGACGCGAACCTGTTGCACTAAAATGAGCACCACAATGTTTTGCAGTAAAACTCTCACTCACTTTTAACCGATTATCCGGCTCGAAGGACCATAATGTTTGAGAAAAGCCTTAATGAGGGGATGGTTCTTTAAATTAAAATGAGAAATCGGGAATTAGTGAGATGAGAAAGGGTGCAGAGAATGTCAAGGTTTAACACAAAAATTTAACTGAATTTATTTTATAATCTATTTAAATTACACTGCTTTGTACAACGTGATTTGCGGCGTGGTGATTTACTTTGGGTGTGAGAGCGTCCTTTTAAAGTTTAATTAAAACAATTGAAAACACTTTGATTTGTGAACGATTATTATTATTTAGAGAATATCCGCGTCTTATTGCCTGTGAAAGGTACCGACAAACTTAGATTGTAATCTCGAGAATTTAATTATATCTACTTCGAACGTTGAATTAGTGAGGCGTCCGTAAGAGTACTCAGCTTGGTTGGCTTGATGAAAGCACGAGGCAGGCCGACACCGTTACATGGCCGCGAACTGCTGCCACCATGCGGTGAACGCAATTTAAAAAACCCATTACGCGATTTAACACAACACTGAACAACAACCATCCAATGTACCGACAAATATTCCTTTAGGTCAAGATGAAGTTGATAATAATTCTTTATATTTATATATTTATTAATAATAAAAACTTAAAAAATTAAACAAAATTTTTCGTTTACACACGTCTAGACATGTATTTGTGACGTTATACAACTAAAATTTACTGCGCATGCGTACTGTGAAAGTGGGTGTGGATATTTAAATGCTCATAAGCAATTGCGCATGCGCGATTAAAATTTTAGGTATAAATTTAGCATGCATGGGCAGTTTTGCTCATTCTGTTTTCTCAGATATCGTCTAGTCTCCAAAGATGCATCTAAGTAAAATAATTGCTGTTGGTCGTATGGAGGGTTTCATGCCTACGAAGCCGCTTTCAGAGTTGACTCCTGGACAAAAAGTATCCTGTTACAAAAATCCAGTTTGTGAATTCTAAATATGGAGAAAAGGTAGTCGTTGAAGTGGATGGAAAATTTAATACTTTCTTACCTTCACGATTTGTACTTATGTTCGCTGATGATTCCATATGCTTCAATCAAATGCAAAAAGCTATTGATGCTGGACAATTACGCCTAAAGTATATTGGTGGTCCATATAACACAGGCCGACAAGATTTACTTTCCAGGAATCAGACAATACTTTTCCGAAAGCTTTGGACGAGCTGATTTCAAATCCGGCCTCAGAATTAACCCTGCACGTCAGGTTTTCGAGATATTCTAACCTTAATGTGCAAAAAACTAGTTTTTAAACTGCATTCGAGGTCATGCAACATCAAGAGATAATTTTTTTGCAAAAGATCCATATGGCTCTAAGTAATGGTTCATTTAATTTTCTGAGTACGGCGAATTCTTCGATATTCCAAAACTGAACAGAAAAAGATAAAACTTCGATAATACAGAAGAATATAACTGCAAACATCTAAATTTCAAATAGTTCTGTAGAATTTTGATATAACTGATCACGAAGTCGATGTCAGAATTTCAAAATTCAAAATGGCGGATCCAATATGATGATTTTTTGAAAATCGATTGTATTTGCTTGTAATTTGTAACTGGAGAGTTTTTGGGGTCGCTGAAAACGAATTCGATGACAGATTTTTAAAATTTATAATGCATTCAATATAACAAACGATTTCTTTAAATATCGAAGAATTCGCCATACTCAGAAAATTGAATAAACGATTACTTAGAGACAAATGAAGATTTTTTAAATTTGCAAAATGGGTTTTAAAGGGGAAGAATATCACTTTCAGAGGCAATAAAAACCTGATGTGCATTATCAATTTTGATGCCAGATTCGGATTCAACACGTCAAAAACCCGCGTAAAAGTGTTGTGTTGTCTAATTCATGGAAAGTTAATTGAATCAAATTTTGTTGGCCTGTGTAATCATATGTAATTTAAAATAAAAGAAATTTAATATTGTATATATTGTTTGAAATGTTATAATAAATTCTTTATTTCAATATCTCTATGTTATTATTTTAAGTTACATTTAGTTTTAAGATTATATTAAGTTTAGATTTAAGATTAAAATTAAGATTAAGTTAGGTAAAAAAATTGCAACTACAATTTTAAGTAAATATTAATATATTTAAAGCAAAAAAATATTTTACATATGTACAAAATAAAAATGAATTTTTTACAAAAAAAATATTGAAAAAAACACTTTATATGTATGTATAATTTAAATAATTAAAATTATTTAATATATTAAAAAAAGGACTACATAATTATTTTTTTAGAAACAAATTTTTAAAAACCACAATACATTTATTATTTTTTAAAAAATGTCGTCGTGACAATCGTTGTGGTAGTCACAGTCATGTTGTGGCCGTCACGCCCTCTATGAGTGTGATGATGATAGTGGTAGTTATAAAGTAGTTATAAAATTAACTGCTTGAGAACCAATTATTAAAACTAAATATACCCGTTTAAAACAATTTTAAATAATTATTTATTTACGGGTGGTAAAAACATTGGCTTCTCATGGTTATCATCCTCAGGCAGCTCTATCTCTTGAGGACTAGGCTCTTCCTGAGGAGCAGGCTCTTTCTGAGGAATAGGCTCTTCCTGTGGAGCAGGTTCTTCCTGAGGGGCAATCTCTACCTGAGGAGCTGGCTCTTGAAGGGGTATAGGCTTATCAAACTCCTGTTGAGGCTCTGGTTCAGGGGATGACGGAGGTGTATTAGGATAGCTCCAAACACCCTAAAATTTAAAAAAATTTATTTAAAAACTATTTATCTATTGTTAGTTACTTATTTTTTAAAGCTAATAATAAATAAATATTACCCTGGTGGAAAAGTCCCCGGTAGTGACTACCGGTAGTCACGACCGGTAATTTTTCCTAGACTACCGGTAATTCTTCCGGTACTACCAGTAATTTTTCCGGCACTACCAGTAATTTCTCCGGTACTACCAGTAGTCACTACCGGTAATTTTTTCGTTAGTACCGGTAGTCTAGGAAAAATTACCAGTAGTGACTACCGGTAGTGAATATTCCGGTAGCGGGAGCGATAATGACTACCGGTAGTGACTACCGGGAACTTTTCCACCTGGGTAGTAATAACTAAATATTAACAAACGCATTCACACCCCCACGCACCCTGCCTCGCGGAGAAGTTCATTGTGGGTTTTATATATAATTATATACACATACATATAAAAAAAATACTTATCACCATCCAGTTTAGCCTCCACAAAAACAATAATAACATGTACAGTTTTCCATGGTTGTTTTAATGATGATATATGGGAGAAGTATAAAATATATAAATAGACGTAATTAAAGTTTAAAAACGCAAAGTTATAAAAAAAATTGTTTTAGAAACATTTTTAATTATGAATCAGAAAATATAGAAAAAAGAATATTAATAATAATTTATTTGAAGTTAGTAACCGTTAAGTATATTTTGGTGATTTAAAAGGCTTTTCGGTCATGTTAAGTATTAAATTTTTATTATTTTCAAAATTATAAAAATTATAAAAATGTCGACGTTTCGGGTCGGCACCGACTCTTTTTCAAGACTAAAAACAAAGGAAAAAACAATTTTAATTTTAAAATTTAGAAAAAGAAAAAGAAAGGGTTTATAGATATAAATTAAAATTGTTTTTTCCTTTGTTTTTAGTCTTGAAAATGGGTCGGTGCCGACCCGAAACGTCGACATTTTTATAATTTTGAAAATAATAAAAATTTAATACTTAACATGACCGAAAAGCCTTTTAAATCAACAAAATATTAATAATAATTTATAAAAAAATTTGAGTAAAAAAAATAAGAAAAAACTTATTTTCACTTCTTTCGGCTTTACCATTGCACATACGCAGTTTGCCCTAATTTCGTCATTAAGATATTTAAATTATATGACGTCACAAGAACAAGTCTCCACAAGTTTAGTTAGGTCGCAACATGTTTTTTCAAAATTTAAGATTTAAGTCGTAAATTCTTTACGTATGCGCAGTTACCAATAGATGACTCTTCCTGTGTATGCGCGAAGTGCCGAGTCAAAAATTTTTTTTTTATTTTTTGCATTTTATATAATACTAATTGTATTATGGAGGGCCTATTTATGGCTCCCCATCCCCCCATGCAATGTCAACTACTGCACCATTCTATACTTGGATCGCTTTAAAGGCACATGTAGAACAAATTATGTGGATCCACGAGAGCAGTCTGACTCTTAAAGGTAATACCCCACAGCAGGCATGGAGCTGCGCGCGCCGTCGCCGAGTGAGAATACTACTTAGGCGGTTCCACTAGCGCGGCACAGCACATAACTCACTCGCAGTGATGGGTACGTATAATACATGACGTATAATACGTGGTTTACTACGTATATTACGTGCCAAGTTTTCTACTCGATGTATATTACATTTGATCACGTAATTTAAGAGCGGCAATTTTAAATTCTTCATTAAAATACATCATTCATTACTTTACACTATTGAAAGAGAAAGTTGTTAATATAAACAAAATTTAGGTAATTATTAATTATTTTAACAATTATAAAACAAAATTTTTAATTATTGAAATGTTTTTATATCGGTTTTATATCTAAGTTGGTTTCACAGATAAGAGTGAACACCGGGCCACGTGCATAATAACATAACCTATATTCTAAGTATTATATTGTCAGTCTAGTCGTTTGGTATCTCCCAAAATAAACAATTTTTAAATAAAATTTTTTTTTCTATTTTATTTTAAGACTTTAATTTAAATAGAATGATAAGAAAAACGAAGTGCCTATTTCTACGCTAACGTAAGCTGATATTTCAAAACTAAACCTACGCGAAGTGACAGCAAAATGAAAAATTAACGTAAACCGATCTCCCAAAACTAAACCTACGCGAAATGAAAAAAGTTTCGAAAAGTAACACCTGTGGGATAAGTTTCACTTTTCACTTATCGTAAAAAAAAATTCACTATTATTCAGGATCCAACGAATTTCGCAAAATTCTTTCAGCCATATCCACCCCCTCTCGCCAAGGTTTTTTTAAAAAGAAAAGCGAGCAGTACCTTACGCGGCCCAAGGCCTTGTTTACTATTTTGCGTTCACTTTTCACACATGTTTTTTACTACGCTAGTGTAATGATGAAGTGTATTTACACTTCGCGTAACTATAGTTTTGGAAATCAGTTTACGTTAGCGTAGGTATAGAGCCAGCGTAAGAAAAATTCGTTATGGCAAAAATCAGAGGATCATATATAGATGTCAAAATGTCAGTGGTTTTCTACATGGTTTTATACATTTTATACGTATATTACGTCGAAAACGTATTATACGTACAAAACTTCGTGTGACGCGTCACAACCCATCACTGCTCACTCGCACGCTTGGTCGACCAGTTACCAACTTTCGACAGTGCTGCAACTCGGTAACAAAGATTAATGTCAGCGCCATCTTTTAGGTTGTCGGTAAATTAACTTTAATGTAAGCTCGGTAAAACAGATTGAGAAAATTTTTATTTTTAATAAAAAGGTAAATCGAAGTCGGTAATACACACTGAAATCAGCGCCATCTATTGGGTGGTCGGCAAAGTAACTTCAATGTTCAGTCGGTAAAACAGATTGAGAATAATTTTATTTTGAATAAAAAGGTAAATCGAAGTCGGTAATACACATTGAAGTCAGCGCCATATATTGGGTGGTCGGTAAACTAACTTGCTAAAACAGTTTTAATTAAAAGATACTTTCTAAAAACCCAGAATGAAGTGAGCGCCATCTATTGCGTGTCAAGTAAACTAACTCGATAAAACAGTTTAAATTAAAAAATAATTTCTAAAAAACAGACTAAAGTAAGCACCATCTGTTCGGTGGCGGGTAAACTAACTCGGTTGGAAAATTATTTAATTAAAAAATTAATTTCTAAAATACACAAACTGAAGTGAGCGCCATATATTGCGTGGTTAGTAAACTAACTTGATAAAACAGTTTTAATTAAAAGATACTTTTTAAAAAACACTCTAAAGTGAGTGCCATCTATTGGGTGTTGGGTAAACTAACTACACATTGTTGATAATTTTAGAAATCTGCATTACTGACTGAGCAATTACCGACTGCAGGTACTTAGCCCAGATCAGAACCTGACGCAGTTACCGACTGCAGGCACTTAGCCGAGATGAAAATGATTCTTTTTTTTACAAATTTACTGACCTCCCCATCCCCTTTAAAGTGTGACGTAATTTACCACTAATGGTTAAATGTTTATTAATATATCAAAAATATTCAATGAAAACTGATTTTAATTGAAATGAACGTTTAGACAAGGTAAAACTATCACTCAACTCTCATAAATTTGAATAAGTGAAATTTCTCTTAGAGTGTTTCAAAAGTCTTTGACGTAAAAAAATGAGTGTATTTGTGTTACGGTTAAGGGGGGAGTCTGGTCCAGCCGAGGAATTTTTCGACTGTGTTTTTTTTCAATATTATATATATTTTAATTACATAAAAATTTGTTACACAAAAAGGAACATATGGAGAAGAAAATTTAAAAAATGAATTAATTTTTATATAAATATATATGGGACGTTTCACGTCAACCGGCCCAGAGCTCCATCCAAAATTCTAATCAACGAAAATCAACTTATTACGGCTCAAAATAATCGTCAGCTCATACTGCTTCGAATAAAAAAATTCAAAATGGCGTCTTTACGGCACCATGTTTTACAAATTTTTTTACTAACTCAGCAAACAAATGTATTAATTACTTTGAGAAAAAAATTGCAACTTGTTGGATAATGGGTCACTATTATATTTTTGGGGGCGCTGATTACGAATCTGAAGTCAGATTTAAAAAATTTTCAAAATTCAAGATGGCGGATCCAATATGGCGCCCATAATTTTTTAAAAATTATCAGATTTTCTTGAAACTTGTTACTCGGTGGTTTTTAGGGTCGCTGATTACGAATCTAAAGTCAGATTTTAAAAATTTTCAAAATTCAAAATGGTGGATCCAATATGGCGACCAAATTTTTTTTTTAAATTATAAGATTTGCTTAAAACTTGTTACTCGGGAGTTTTTGGGGTCGCTGATTACGAATCTGAAGTCATATTTTAAAAATTTTCAAAATTCAAGATGGCGGATCCAATATGGCGGACATTTTTATTAAAATTTAATCAGATTTGCTTGAAACTTGCTACTCGGGGGCTTTTGGGGTCGCTGATTACGAATATAAAGTCAGATTTTCAAAATTCAAAATGGTGGATCCAATATATCGACCAAAATTTTTTTTTAAATTATCAGTTTTGCTTGAAACTTGTTACTCGGTGGTTTTTAGGGTCGCTGATTACGAATCTAAAGTCAGATTTTAAAAATTTTTTAAATTCAAAATGGTGGATCCAATATGGCGACCAAAATTTTTTTTAAAATTATCAGATTTGCTTGAAACTTGTTACTCGGGGAATTTTGGGGTCGGTGACTACGAATTTGAATCTGGATATTATAAAATAAGATTGGTGGTTCCAAAATGGCTAATAAAATATTTAAAAATTGGATGGATTCGCCACCTTTAACTCTATAAACCACCCCTTTCACATTATTCAATTAGTTGTTTTAAATTTTCATTTAAAGGATCTTAAATATCATAAAAGTAATTTTTCAAAATATTACCCTTAATCCCCAAATCTGCCCCTTACTATAGAAATTTAATATTTTTTAAAATTAACTCTACATAAATCTTTTATAATTTTAGCTAATTTGAGGCTTTTAAATAGCCTTAAATTAAATTTTGAAAAATCTACCCTTAACTCCAAGAACCTCGTCCTTTAAATATTGAAATTACTTTTTTAAAATTTTTCCTTTCCTTTATAAAAATTTTTTCTATATCATTTTTTTACAATTTAAGCACAACTGAAACTTTCAAATATTGATCAACAGGACTTTTGAAAAACTAGTAAAATTAATTCTTTTAAATATTTCGAAATTTATTTAATAATAACCCACACAGCACCCAAAATTCCCTGAAACTTGACAGAACCTCACATGGCGAGGTTAGGAAACTTTAGTGGCAAGGTTCATAAAAGTTTGTGTCGATGTTTAAATGTCCACATAAAAAGAATATTCACACGAAACTTTCAGGAAATAGGGGTATATGGTACAGTGATTGCCAGTATACGCAAAAAGGGGATATATTTATACAAATTACAAATGTTTAATTATCGAAATGAGAAATGAAACCATTTGTAAAGGAATTAAAATATTCCATTAATCTGAAAATAATAATGAATTGTTTATTTAATATTAGTATAAATTTAAAAAAAAATAAAAAAATCTTCACATGACAGAAAAAATAGTGATTGTCATTATTTTTACAGTGATTGACCATCAATTTTACAATGATTTCCACTAGACATAAAATAGTAATGTAAATTATAAATTTTGCATAATTTATTAAGGAATGAATGTAATTTGAAATTAATAAAGAAGAAGTAATTTTTAAAATAATTTTCTATTATTAACAATAATAAGATTCATTAAATATGACTTTTAAGTGTAAATAATACTATTAACCTAAAAAATTGTGAAAATTGTCGAATCTGACTCAATTGTAAAAATAAAAATTATTTTTGGCTATTTTGATTTGATATAATGATTACATGATTTTGAAGTTTTTCATTGCTTAAAACAGTGGGTTTTTATATACGAAACACCTTTTTTTACCTTCGGCATTTTTTCGACAGCCTAAAATCATACTTCATATTAAAAAATTGTTAATAAAATATTACAAATCATTCTAATACATGCTGCGGCTCTAATTAAATCTTTATTTTAAAAAATTAATTCATCAAATATGAAAAAACGTCCAAAAATTAAAAATACTTACCTCAAAAAAGTCTTGAAAATAAACGGTTAATCACTGAAAAATGACATAATAACCAAAAAGTAAACATTGCCCGGGGAGGGCAATGACTGTTATTTGTTATTAATTGCAAGATAGTAGTTGTTCTCTATAATTTTCGGTAAATCGAGTTAAATTACGTTAAAACAAATTTTTTTACTTATTATTAAACTTATTTTCATGCATATAATTAAAAAATAATAATGATATGTATAATTTTTTCGTTAAAAAGTCAAAGAAAGTATCACCACTAACCTTGCAAATTTACAACAAAATTGACAAAATTTCAAAGAGCTAAGGACACTGTTCTCGAAAAGCGCTATTATTTTCATAATAGTGAGTCGAAGAATAAAAATCTTTTTACACTATTAGCAGAATATTCTGTAGAATTTATATAAATAAATAAAACAAAATATTATATGTAAATTTCGTTATTATTTCTGTTTGTAATGTAATGGTGGCAATCACTGTGAGGGGGGCAACAACTGTACCGCTTACCCCTATTACACATAAATATTCACGTGCAATGTTCAGTCAATGTTGTGTCAATATTGAAATTTCATTTTCGCCTAGTTATAAAAATTTCATTTACTAATATAATAAGTATAAGTGAATATTGACACAACATTGACTGAACATTGCACGTGAATATTTATATATTAAAATATTTCCTCCAAGTTTCGTGTAAATATTCTTTTCATGTTGACATTTAAACATCGACACAAACTTGTATGAACCTTTGTTAGAAATATTAAGACTAATCAGAGTAACAAATACAAGCATTGATCAAAGATATTGTGTTTAATATTTAGTTTTCCGTTATCGTTATGTCGCGACAGAGTCTAAACAAGTCTCGGTGGTCCAATTCTCTTTGTCGATTCAGTTTTTGAGTGTGTCATATCTCAATAGAACACGTGTGAAAAGTTTAGTTGTTCAAAGCCTCTCGAAGGAATAAGACGTTAATTCAGACTCTATAATTTTTAATTCAAGTACTATTCTTTTTATGTATAACAATCTTATATCTTTTATTGTCTTATAAATAAATATATTATTACACCGCATACAAGTTTCCCAATTTTCAGCCAACAACCTTGCCATTAAAGTTTCCTAACCTTGCCGTGTAAGGCTCTGTCAAGTTTCAGCGAATTTTGGGTGCTGTGTGGAAAGATTTAATGTAGTAAACACATTTTTTATGTAATTAAAAAAAATTTTTAATTATCCTCAAAATTATTATATGAAAATATAATGCACTAAATACAGTAATTCGTTATATGTAATTTTTAATTCACAATTAAACTAAATTTAAAAAAAAAATTTACAAAAGCAAAAACTATTGAAGCAACACATCCACATCTTGACTGAACTATTAACAACAATGAAACAATTATAATTCTTATATTATTACATTTTTTTCACTTTAACCCTTAACGAACAATGAATCGAGACAAAAATGTTTTTACACTGGATTAACCATGGAAAAACATTTTTAATCTTTTTTTATTGCATTTTTTTCACTTTAACCCTTGGAGAACCACGGATGTAGAAAAAATGTTTTTACCTTGGATGAACCATGGCAAAACATTTTTATCCTTTTTAGTGAATTTTTGTCACTTTAACCCTTGGAGAACAACGGATCTAGATAAAAATGCTTTTACCCGGGATTAACCATGGCAAAACATTTTTAGTTTATATTTTTATTAAAGTTTTTGGACAAAACATTTTTAGTTTTTTTTATTAAAGTTCTTGGACTTATTACCTTTAAAGATAAATTTTATATTACTTTTCATGAATAAATTAGGACAAATTTCAGTCAAACAACTTAAAATGTTATAAAAGCGGATTTAAAAAATTTTTTATAATAAAAATGATATAATAAATTATATATAATTAATTAATAATTAATATAATTAATAATAAAATTATAAATAATTATATTAATAATCATTGATAAATTTAATAAATAAAAGAAATTAAGATAAGAGTTATTGAGAGTGGGAGAATGGAGAAAGAGAGAAAAAAACAGATAAAAGAAAGAAAAAACATATAAATAATTTTAAAAAAAGGGGGGAAAAAATAGTTACCTTTTGGAATTTGAGGTTTAAAAGATCCAGGAAATTTCAGGAACTCATTATCCACTCTTGAATTGTTTTGTTAAGTTCATCTTGAACAATTTTTCATTCTGTTTTCTTATTTGTTGTAACTGATGTCGTTTTAGCACTTCGTTTCGTTTCTGATGAAGATTCTTTTTTTAAAATTTTTCCATTTGTTGAAACTGCTAGTTTCTTCAGGTAATTTTGATTTTCTATATTTATTTTAATTTTAATCATTTGAATATTAGAAATGTAAAAAACGATTAGAAGCTTCGAATTTTTAAATTAAATAAATTATGTTTTTTTAAACGAATATTGAAATATTTAATTTTTATAGTAATTCAAAAAATTAAAAATTTTCAAAAATATTAAAAAAAATTATTGTAAATTATTAAAATTTATATGAGAAATTGTTATTATATGTTTTTTTTATTATTAAAAAAGTGTAATTACCGCGTCTTGTTAAAACAATTATTTTATAGGAACCCGTGTGGAAATTATATTTTATAAACTGCATTTGATTGGAAAATATAATTTAATATCTTAACTGTAACTAAATGATGTTAAGCACTTTTCTGAGTTAGGTATTTTGCAAGTTTAAATGCCATCACGAAATTAGCATTCGTTTTCACGTAGCGTGCGTAGCGTAGTTGGTAAAGCGTTGGGCTCATAGTCCGTAGGTCTTAGGTTCGATTTCCCCCCATGCGTTAGATTTATTTATTTCTCAGGTTTGCGTTTAATCATTAATTCAATCTATGAATTAGTTGAAAAATGAAAATATCCGATCATAACATATTTTTTAATTAATTTATTTATTATTACTTTTAATCTATATCCGACAGTTAATTAATTAAAACGTTAATTAATAAATTCAATTTGAGTAAGAATTTAATTTAAAAATGGAAGAATTAGTAAACAAATATGTTATTTATTCATAATTTAAGCTTATTTATTATTAATTAACCATTATTATTACTATTTTTGATTAAAAAACATTAAGGCAAACGTAAGGGCGCGCATAGGGGCGCCCTCATCGATGAGCATGTCGTTTCCATGAGGGGCCCCTATGGATCACGCATATGCGCCCCTCATGGCATGAGGGCGATCCATAAGGGCCGCCGCCGGGGGCCTACATCACTTTTCCACACGGGAAGTTCCTTCTTCAACCAAATCTGCTTCTATTCCGTCTAATTTTCTTCAATTTATCAGGTTCTTCGATAATACTATTGTCTTCTTTCCAGAAGACAAGGCAAAATTTTTTTATTTTCTCAGCCAACGCTTGATACATTTGCACTAAATGACATTTCTATAAATTGAATGTTGTCACTTAAAACAATCACAATAAATTATTCAAAATTTTTTAAATATTTAAAATTGATTTGTGTGAAAATATATTTATTAATTAGTTATGTTTAAATGAAAGAAGATTATAATTTAATTTTTGTAAAGTAAATTCAATTTTAAAACATTTTCATAAATAAATTGAAAATAAATTAAAATATTTATTTTTTAAATTCGACCTTTTATCGATTGTTTTTTTCAAATTGAAAGCGAGTTTTTATTATGATTAAAATGTCAAAAATAAATTTTCAACTAGTTTAAAGTGCATGTTAAATGTATTCTAATTTAAGTTTATATTATTTGAAGAATTTAAAACAATTTTTTTTAATAATTCAAGTATGAAAAAAAAATTAATCCAAATAAAAAAATCCGGCAGCCCCCTGCGGGGGCTTCGCGCGTAGGGGCTCACTTCGATCGCTAGTTTAAGCGCGCCCCGGGGCGCGCGAAGGATGATCGTCCCGCTTCGCGGTCCGATATTTTTACGCGCTTCGCGCGCTTTGTTTGTTTATTACAATTCAAAACCTATTAGCATTAATTACTTTTTAACTACACTCTGTAATACAAAATTCTCCTATTAAATTTAAAAATTGTATTAATTATACTACCAGAAAGTAGTTGAATGACCCAAGAATCCATTTGGTAGAATGAGATTTTGTAGTTGTTTCAGAATTTGTAGTTGATTTAATTAATTTTGTAGTACAATGTCAAGAAGAAAGAAATTATTTTTATTAATTTTATTAAAAAGAGTAAAATTAATTACACACAGAGTTAAAATAAGTAAAAAAAGTAGTTATTTTAAAAGGGGATTTTCATATAATCGACTTGTTTTGAAAAATTTATTAGAAACAACTCATAATCTTTATTAAAATGCGTTAAATTAAATTATACAAATAGGTAAGGTTTAAAGGTATTAGAATAAATTTTTTATCGACCAAAAAAAGAGAATGACGGCACTGCAGCTGTTCAAACTTACTTCCTTAATATTGCGCCGTGGATTGGCCAGGTCTTTGTAATTAACGAAAATCGACAAACCAAATTATTTACTAAAATAAGATATTCCGCTTTGAGCTAATTTCAATTGAGTAAAAGAAAAAATTAATTGAAAATTTAAAAACACTTAAAAAAAAGAACTTTAAAGTAAATGCATTTTTTAAAGCAACAAATTTATTATATGAGGTTTCGCTCTCATGTTTTTATTCATAAAAATTTTTTTGTACAATTTATATAAGTGAAATTTTTGGTTTTTATAAATTAAATTTCATTTTCTTAAAGTTCTTTGACTTTAAGGATAACATTCTCATCACGGCACTCGCGTTTAACGCTCGAAAATTAGAAACATACAATAGGAAAAGGAGGCATGCATTAACCCATTAACGAATTTTTTACAGTGTTACGTATGAATTTCGTAACTTCCTATTAATAAATTATTAACATTATTAATAATTCATTAATACAATACTTGAAAAAGAGGACACATTATGCAACACAAACAAATAACACTTTATAAACATTATAAGAAATGCCTTTAAAATCTCTTAGAGATGTCCAAATAATTATATATTAAATACTAACTTTCAATTAATAACCTAAATTTTAAAGAAGACCTATTTAAAATTCATGATAAAATTGAGAAACTAAGTGTACTAATTTAATTCAAGAAACAAGGGATGGCGCAATAAAGATTGCTGCATCCAAAGTATGTCCATTCAAACTGAACTGTAACACTACCCCAATATTGCAAAGGTTGCAATAAAAACATTGACAACAATAAATTTGTTAAATAAAATATACTTTTCCCCACCAAAAGTCAACTCAATAAAATCAGTTGACACACGAAGATCGAGGTCTTCGAAGTGTGGTCTCCGAGTGAGACAAGTGGAACAACTCATTAGACCAGGGTTGTTTAGTTTTAGTAGTTGTGAGTTGAGGAGATGGAAAGAGAGAGCTCAGTGTGGAGCTTGGAGTTTTTGAGAGTTTTGAGTTGGAGTTTGAGTCTCTGAGTTGAGAGACTTTTATAAACAAACCTCTAGTTCAAGGTTGTTTCCGTTTTGAGTTTATTACTGAGTTTTAATTTGAGTTGTGATTTTTTGAAGTGAGATTATTTAAAAAGTATTTAATTTTGAGTATTTTAAAGAGTGAATAATTGCAGTTTTGAACAAAGATAATTTAATTTTGAATTCGATTAAAGAGTATACAAACGAGTTTTTGAGAATCACTTAGTTTTGAAATTGAGATTGAAAATTAAATAGTAAATATAAAATAAAGTTTATAACTTATACTGAGTTTTGAGATTGTTGTAATAAATGTTTGAGAAAAAGAGAATATAATATAACTATAATAAATTGAAGAATTAATTTAATACTTAAATTGAGATACGTCGATTATTTTGAAGGATATCATTCTGAGGAATTCCAGAGGTAAATATGAGAGATTCTTTTTCAATCGCCCCAGCCCAAAAAGTCAATGTTCTGGGATTGGCTTCATACTTTGGTAAATTGTTGTCCTATATGATAGTAATAAATCCCTAAAATATAAACTAATTAAAAAAATATTTGTAGAAAGTAGAGGGGGTTGAAGTTTTGACGTTAAGGGTAACATTGTCATTTTCAAATCTGTTTAACTATGACAAAAGTTAATGGATTTTAATTTATCTATAATGAATTTTATTGCATTTTTCACGTACTTTTCAAAAATGTATACGAAATTAAAAAAAAAAATTTTAACCCCTTTTTTTCAAAATCAACCCTTATTTTTCGATTTTCACCCCTTCGGGAATTTTTTTTTGTTTGTTTTTTATTTTCATTGGAAAGCTGAGGTTTTTTCCCATGAGCTATGTAAATATGAAAATGGGACAACAATAATTTTGTGAGAAACATAATATTAAATTAGGCGGTGCCTATCTAAATCCTCAAAGATGATCTCCAGGTACACCCCTTATCGGCACCGCCTACTTTAATATTCTGTTACTCACAAAATTATTGTTGTCCCATTTTCATATTTACATAGCTCATCGGAAAAAACCTCAGCTTTCCAATGAAAATAAAAAAAAAAAAAAAAAAAACCCGAAGGGGTGAAAATCGAAAAATAAGGGTTGATTTTGAAAAAAAGGGGTTAAAAATTTTTTTTTTAAATTTCGTATACATTTTTGAAAAGTACGTGAAAAATGCAATAAAATTCATTATAGATAAATTAAAATCCATTAACTTTTGTCATAGTTAAACGGATTTGAAAATGACAATGTTACCCTTAACGTCAAAACTTCAACCCCCTCTACTTTCTACAAATATTTTTTTAATTAGTTTATATTTTAGGGATTTATTACTATCATATAGGACAACAATTTACCAAAGTATGAAGCCAATCCCAGAACATTGACTTTTTGGGCTGGGGCGATTGAAAAAGAATCTCTCATATACGTAAGAGTCCAGAGACTCTTAGCATATTACACACACAACAATCTTACACATACATTCATTCACACGTAAAATTGTATTAGAATACAGCCCAGTCGAAAATCCTACGCTATGTTAAGCTGAACAAAAAGTTGTTTTGAAGTATTGAGATAACCATTAGAGAATTGTGAGACAGTAGATAACTAGCTATAGAAAACTTTCAGGAAGCCTGTTATGGCCGATTTTTCGCTTCCACGGAAAGCTTGAAAATAACAAATTTTGTACGTTTTAAACAAAGCATTCAAGTAGCTTTGACAGAGTTATCAAAGAGTTGCAGGATTTTGCATATGTAAAAAGAAAGCGTTTAGGTGGCGAAAATTAAATGAAGCGTCATGGATGTTTCAGGAAACAGCGGAAAAATGACAATGATCAAAAATTAAATTTAACCTTTCTTTCCATCTTTATTTATCTCGTAAAAATATTGTTGTCAACCAAAATTTGTAAATAAAAATACGCTGTTAAATTCATTTTCATAAATTATGAAATTCTAATAGAATAAAGAATATATTATTTTTAAAAAATATTAATAAATATCAAGTATAAAAATAATAATCTTTTTTTTAAATATTAAATATTTTGTCTTTTTTTTAAGAAATTGTATTCATTATTCAATATAAAAAGTTTTCACCGTGTTCGTATTCCTAACCCCAAATTTTGCTCAAGTTATATATAATTTTTTTCGTATATAATTTAAGTGTTTAAAAATAAACGTTTTCTTTGAAAAATAATTTTTATATAATATATAAAGAATAATTATTAATTGTATAAAACAAATTTACAAATTACTATAGAATTTTTATGATTTTTCGATATAGTTTAATTTAATGAAATTATTCTAGTTTTCAGAAAGTGTAAAAAAGGTAATTAAATTACATATTAATTTGCAACTTGTGAAAAGCAAATAGAATTGCTTTCTTACACATTAAGCCAGGCATTATGAAAGCATTCACCAAGCAAACTGGTAGACCTTTTGCTAGAAGCTGTCCACAGATATTCAACAAGCTGTAGAAAAAGCTTCCCGTTAATAAGTCAGAAAGCAAATATCACAGAATTTTAGGTCTAATGTATAAATAGTTGCCATGAAGCTTTTAAAACCTTCATAACAGTTACCTGAAGGCCATGTGAACCCTTCAGGGAAACTTACGATTTTCGACTGGAAGAATACTGTAATATTGTATTATTTGGGTTGTTACACAATATATATTTATATACAACTATTTAAATATTGGTTTGTTCTTTTATTTCAAATATTCCTAACCAATTGTTCTGATTAATATGGAATCTAAACCAACTCACTGAATAATAGTGAGGTAAGGAAGGGATCCACTACCTATACAATATAATTTGTCCGAAGGACAACGTATGTTAAAGTACCAAGATCTTTTAGAGTTTTAGAAAATATCAATCTTTGATTGATATTGAATAAAAACTAATTTTCAGAATTCATCTTTAACATCCAGGTAATTTGAGGCTCTATCAAATAGTGTATTAAAAGAACCGAAAATTTTTAAATAAACAAATTACAAGCATTAAAAAAAAGATTTTTTTTAGAATTTTTGTTCAGTTTTTATAATTTTTTCAAATCTTATCCCTTCAGAATACCTTTAAATGCTAAAAATATGGCGTCAAAAATTTTTCAAATTAATGAGTAAAATAACACATCGAAAATAATTAAAAAATTTTGTTACCTTAATCGTTATAGAACATAACTTTTTAAAAATTTTTATTTTAATCTGTATCAAAAAGTATTAAAGAAAAAAAACTTTACAAGTTTACAAATCTACTAATAAATGAATTTTAACTAATTCAAAAGTAAATAATCGAAAAAATACGAAATTGTGGTATAAACAGCGCAATATAAAGTATTTTAAAATAGAGGATTTTTTGAAAACAATTGCAATGTTTGGAAATGAAAAACAATAGTTGGACTTATAAAAAAAAAATCGGAATTTTATGAGTAAGTCACTGTTATTTGTGTTAATTTAAGGTAGTTTAAACAAAAATAATACATGGATGAACATAGTTTTTCAAACTAAAGTAATTTTGCTCTGCATTTTACCCATTTTTCATCCGTTTTTGTCTTTTTTTGTCCTTTTTTTAAGAAAAGTGGTATAACTTTTTTGTTTTAATCGCTATTGAAAATTGTCAAAGGAAAAAAATGTTTATTTTTACTCGCAATTTTCAAAATAAAATTGAAAAAATTTTTTTTTGAAAAATGCGAATTTTGGAAATTTTAAAAAACTAAAAATTTGAATAATTTTGTTGTTTTTCAACGAAATCATCTGGCCAACGAACTCAGGCGAGATTTTGGTACACTTAAAGTGTATACCAAATTTGAAGTAGATTCATTAAAATTTGTTCGAGTAATCGTCGAGCAAACTTTTTTGTCTACAGACAGTATACATACATACATACATACAGACAGATATTTTTTCAAAACCTATTTTTTTGGCATCAAGAGGTCTCAAAACGTGGAGATTTACATGAATTAGAAGTTAGTCAAAATCAACCAAAACGAATACTTTCTCATTTATGATGAGAATGTAAAAACAAATTTTGAAAAATGTTAAAAAAAAATTTTGAGTTGATTTTTATTATTTTATGTTATTTAGATGTTATTCTAATAAGTATCTAAGTCAGAAAAAATATATTCGATTTGTATTTTTGAATATTTTCTTCTATTTGCCATTGCTTCATCCACTATAAATTCAATTTTTGTATTTTTTGATCTTAAAAAATTCGTAACTTTTTTATTGTAGCCTCTATTGGAAAGTGTTAAAGAAAAAAAATGTGTCTTTTTAGGAGTATTTTTAGGGAAAAATAGTAGAAAATTTAAAAAAAGAAAAATTTGAATTTTTTCAAAATTCAAAATTTGAATAACTTTTTTGTTTTAATCTCTATCGAAAAGTGTTGAAGGAAAAAAATGTTTATTTTTGGTAGTATTTTTATGGAAAATTAAGGAAAATTAAATTTTTTGAAAATTCAAAATTTGAATAATTTTTGAATTTTTGGGAGGTTAAGTCTGTCCGACGAACTCAGGCTTCATTTTTACATGTTGAAAGAGTATACCAAATTTCAAAGCGATTCGTTAAGATTTGTTCAAGTTATCGTGGGGACAAAAAAGTGTCTACAGACAGACTACAGAAAACAGACAGACGGACAGGTTTTCAAAACCTATTTTTTTGGCATCAGGAGGTCTCAAAACGTGGAGATTTACATGAATTAGAAGTTGGTCAAAATCAACCAAAAAGAATACTTTCTCATTTATGATGAGAATGTAATTAATATATTGATTGTATTTATATATGTATTGAATATATTCGTCTTATATAATATGCACCGAAACAAGAATTTTGAAAATTATACATACTGAACTACTTCATCCGATTCTGTAAGTTAACTTATCATTAATTTACAATTTTTATTTCTCTATGTACAGGCTAGGAATTCTTTACAAGTTTTTTATTAATTAAATTAAATAATTTAAAATTTATATTTAAATATTTTTAATTTGATAAACTTAAAATTGCAAAAAATTATCACAAATTCCATTGTATATCATTTTACAAAAAAAATTAATAAAAGTTTTTATAATACTAGGGGAGTGTAGTCAGGGTTGGACAGTGGTCAGGGTTGAGCCATCGCATTTATTTTGTTTTATCACACTAGAACCATATATCTTTGTATGTAAGTATTTGTTAGCAATGTCAGTGAACTTTTCACATGCGTTGTAGTGAAGTGTGCGAACAATAAAGACGTATTATGCAAATCAGTGCTGTACGCTCATCAAAAAACTTTTTTCTTGTTTCAAAATAAGACAATTAAGTGCAGAGAAAATATGTCAAAGACAAAGTAACTTGACCAAAATTGTTCATTAAGATGTTATATGAAATTGTGGAACGTAATATGGTGTTTGAATAACGCGCTTATTTTTGTGTGATGTGACGCTAAGCGACGCGTGAGTCAGGGTTGAGCCACCCAAAAATTTTGCAATTATGAAGGGTTCTTGCAATGTAAATTCATTTGTCGACTTAAAGAGATGTCAAAAACTTCATTTCCATTGGAAAGAAAGGAAATACAAATTTTTGATAATTTTTTTTCACTTTTCAGACCAGCTTCGCGATACAAGCGAAAATCTGAAAATTACATAATGAGGGCTTTTTATTTCAATTTCGTGGTTACTTTACACATTTCCAAGTGTATTTGAATGCCATTCTATCATTTTTAATCATTTATCTGCATATTTCATTGATTTTCTACAGTGGCTCAACCCTGACTACACAGAAAAAACCTAGTCTCATTTTTGTTGCAAATCAAAATGAGCCAATGCTAAACTACATAGACAGTGGCGCCACCAACCTGGTTCATTTTTGTTGCACATCAAAATGAGCCTTCTACATGGCTCATTCTGAGTTCAGTTTTTTTCTGTGTACCTGATTCAACTCTAACTACTTTTTTTTTAATTGACTATAACTCCAAAACTTTTGGTCAAATATTTTTACAATGTTCAGCAAAAACATTATATTTTAGTAGATCTTTCGAGCCATATGCAAGAAATCTCAAAATTTGGCTTACAGGGAAAGTTATAGAGAAAAGTTAAAACTATGTCTAACCCTGACTACACTCCCCTACAATTAGGTTAGGCTACTTTTTTACATTCTCATCATAACACAGTGGGGCAGAATGCATAAAAAGTTGGCAAAAAATGAAAAATTGAAAAATTCAATTCCAACTTTTAATTACATTATTTCAATAAACAATAAGTCAAAGTTTGATGAAATATAATTTTTAGCTCTTTTTAACTGCGGATTTTCATAGAAATATGTTTTAATGTCGACCTATTTTCAACGGTTATGTTGGCGCTTTTTTGTTTATTTATCAAGGTAAGGTTTGTAACCTGATTAAAACGTACAATGTGACAGATTTTGAATTATTTATCATGGAATCTTCAAATTCAGGTATTTAATTATATTATAGAAAAGATAAAATCGTATTTTATAAAATTTTAATTATTAAAATTCTTAAAAGAAACGAGCTTCTGAAATTCAAAAATTGAAAAAATTTTCTGTAAACATTAATCATTTTAGTTATGTTCCAAGCTAGTCCAAGCGTTAATTCTTGAATTTTTTATTATGTTTTGATTCCAGGTTTCTGAATCTGCTTGAAATTTTTGCGAATATTTGCGATTTTTCGAGAAAAAGTGATTTTATTGGACACATTGCAAAATACAGAAATACGTATTTTCAATAATGAGTGTACTTTGTTTTAAGAAAATTTGTTAACCTTTAAAAATTAAACTTAATAAGATTTTGATTTTAAAATGTTCTATATTATTAATTTTATATTTAAAAGTTTATAATTGAAATTTATAAAACGGGATAAATAAATATTCTTACAATTTTTGAATTTCTTCGTCGGATAAGTATTTTTAATTTAAGTAAATATTTGTAATTAGTGTAGAAATTAAAAATAAATTATTGTAATTTTTATATTAGGAACGACTTCAAGCACGCTTCATGCGTAAAGAGAAAAGAACTCGTTGAAATAATGAACCGTTCAAATAGCAGTAAATTCGATGAGAGATTTAATTTTTTAATATCTGCCATTTTGAATCTGCTATTTCGTAGTTTTAAAAAATTGACTTCATATTCGTAATCAGCAACCCCAAAAATCTGACTTTAGATTCGTAATCAGCGACCTCGAAAACCCTTAGATACCAAATTTTATAGAAATCGAACAATTTTGAAAAAAAATTGTCCGCCATATTGGATCCGCCATTTTGAATTTTTAAAATTTGACGTTAGATTCGCAATCAGCGACCCCGAAAACCCCTAGATACCAAATTTTATAGAAATCAAACTAATTTTTTAAAAAATTGTCCGCCATATTGGATCCGCCATTTTGAATTTTTAAAAACTGACTTCATATTCGTAATCAGCGACCCAAAAACTTTTAAAATCTTTAATGTCAATAATTTTTAATGAAAAATACATTTAATGCCAACTTTTTTAACATTCTGCCCCACTGTGCATAATGAGAAGGTATTACATTTGGGCGATTTTGAGCATTCTCTAATTTTAGTAAATCTCGACGTTTTGAGACTTTCTGATGCCGAAAAAATGGGTCCTAAAAAAATGTCTGTCTGTCTGTCTGTCTGTAGACAAAATTTAGTCCGACGATAACTCGAACAAATTTTAATGAATCGACTTCAAATTTGGTATACACCTTAAGTGTACCAAAATCTCGCCTGAGTTCGTTGGCCAGATGATTTCGTTGAAAAACAACAAAATAATTCAAATTTTTAGTTTTTAAAAAGTTCTAAAATTCGCATTTTTCAAAAAAAAATTTTTTCAATTTTTTTTCGAAAATTACGACTAAAAATAAACACTTTTTTTCCTTTGACAATTTTTAATAGCGATTAAATCAAAAAAGTTATACCACTTTTTTAAAAAAAGACAAAAAATGACAAAAACGGATGAAAAATGGGAAAAATGCAGGGCAAAATTACTTTATTTTGAGAAAACATAAGCAACTATGTATTATCTCTGTTTAAACCACCTTAAATTAACACAAATTACAGTAACTTACTCATAAAATTATAAATTTTTTTTTTTTTTTTTTTTTATAAGTCCATCAATTGTTATCCATTTCCAAACATTGCAATTGTTTTTTAAAAAATCCTCTTTTCCAAAATAGTTTATATTGCGTTGTTTATACCAGAATTTCTTATGTTTTCGATTACTAACTCGCTGAATCGAAATTTGTGTTCAAATTAAATATTTCAAAATGGCGGACCCAATATGGCAGAACAATTTCAAATTGATGTGTTTCGTTTAAAATTTTGTACTCGGGAGTTTTTGGAGTCGCTGAATCCAAATTTAAGGTAAAATTTAAAAAATTCAAAATTGCAAACCAATATGGAGGAAATTTTTTTTATTTCCAATTATTTATGAATAATTAGAATGTTTTATGCAATTTAAATATTGTTTTTTAGTAAAATGAGACTTTTTACAACACCTTTTACAACTTTTACACTGTAAATGTAATTAATTACCCAGTTAAATTAAATTATTTTTAAAATAATTTAACTTTATCTAAATTATCTAAAATTAATCTTTTATTATCCTATCTATTACTTTATTCTATGTAAGTTATTTTACTTTTTCACATTTCATAATTTAAATAAAGAATATTCTAAAAAAAATGTTTTTTTCTTCAAATTTTAACGGTGGAGGTCATCTTCCACTGTTTTTGAAAAATAAAAAAACCAGTATTTTTGAAAACAAGCAAATTTCCGTTTTAAATTTTAATTAATCGATCATGCTAAAAGTTGTTTGTACATTTACTAAAAGTTTCATATAATAGATTAAAAAAAATTTATATAATCATTTTGATGGAAAAACAAAACCTGAAGCACAACTCCCCACTCGCACCTACTATAATTGCTCGCTTTTGAGCCTTCTATAATTCCAGTGAATCTTCACGTTTTGAGACTTCTAGAATAAAGTAAAAGTACTTTAAAGTACTTTAAAAAAAATTAAATGTTTAAAAAATTTCACTTACATCCATCGTACACAAATTTTTTAGGAATTAAAAAAAAGGCGATACCTCCTATAAAATTAAATTTTGTTGTTGCTTTAAAAATTGATTTACTATAAAGTTATTTTTTTAAAATGTTTTAAAATTTTCAATTAATTTATTCGTTTACTCAATAGAAATTAATTTGAAGAGGAATAACTTATTTTAATAAATAATCTGGGTTTGTTGATTTCGTTAATTACAAAGAACTGGCCAATCAACGGCGCAAAATTAACGAACTAAGTCTGAACAGCTGCAGTGCCGCCCTTTTTTTTCTCGATAAAAAATTTATTCTAATACCTTTAAACCTTACCTATTTGTATAATTTAATTCAGCGCATTTTAATATAAAATACTAGTTCTTCCTAATAAATTATACAAAACAGGTCATTTACATAAAGCTTGCACCTTAAAGTAAATACTTTTGTACTTATTTAAACTCTGTGTGTAATTAAATTTACACTTTTTAATAAAATTAATAAAAAAAATTTCTTTCTATTACAGGTATCACTTCAATATTTAGTTAAATGAACTAAAAAATCTGAAACTACTACAAAATCTCATTCTACCAAACTGATTCTTGGGTCATTCAAGTACTTTCTGATAGAATAATTAATACAATTTTTAAATTTAATAGGAGAATTTTTGTATTACAGAGTGTAGTTAAAAAGTAATTAATGATAATAGGTTATTTAATTGTAAAAGACAAACGGAGCGTGTAGCGCAACGTAAGAAAATGCGCGCGAAGCGCGCATTAATATCAAATCGCGAAGCGGGACGATCGTTCTACGCGCGCGAAGCGCGTGATGAGAATGTGGCCGCCCCCATAGGGGGCTGCCGGATTTTTAAAATAATAAATTAAATAATTTTTTTTAATTTTCTTACATGAATGAGCTATAATCTGATTTTACCATGGTTCATCCAGGGTAAAAGCATTTTTATCTAAATCCGTAGTTCTCCAAGGGTTAAAGTAACAAAAATTCAATAAAAAAGACTAAAAATGTTTTACCATGGTTAATCCAAGGTAAAAACATTTTTGTCTCGATCCATTGTTCAACAAGGGTTAAAGGCAAAAAAATGCAATAAAAAAAGATTAAAAATGTTTTACCATGGTTAATCCAGGGTAAAAACATTTTTGTCTCGATCCATTGTTCAACATGGGTTAAAGTCAAAAAAATGCAATAAAAAAAGATTAAAAATGTTTTACCATGGTTAATCCAGGGTAAAAACATTTTTGTCTCGGTCCATGGTTCGCCAAGGGTTAAAGTCAAAAAAATGCAATAAAAAAAGATTAAAAAGTTTTTACCATGGTTCATCCAGAGTAAAAGCATTTTTGTCTCCATCCATGGTTCGCCAAGGGTTAAAATGCATTAATTTTATTAAAATCAAAAAAATGTATTTCTGCTCTTCAGCCAGGCATTTCCCAGACCATGGGAAACGTTCATAAGCAAGTGTTCTCCCAGTGTATGTATTTGCCCTATCCTATGGTTTCGCCAAGGTTTTTTACATGTTACTTCAAACTTTCTCCCAGGGGACTTCCTAGGTTGACTATTTCTACGCTGGATATGTCATAATATGAACCTTAAAACACTTTTGGCAATTTCAACGAAAAAATCTTGAGAGTACCGGGGAGCGAACACAAAAAAGCTTGTAGCGTAAGGTAGTCAAAATCCTCTAAAAGTTTTAGGATCGTTTGAATCAATAGTATGAGTAGGGTTTAATTAGAGCAAAGCGACCTTCTTTCTAATTAAAGACGGTACAAAGAACTTATTAGGAAAAGACACAGCTATTTCTCTTAGTGTACTAAAGATAGGAGTAGGTATTGACACTATTAGTGCTAATAGTACTTTTCCAAAAATAAAGGATGTAGAAGTTCAAATCCCCATAGACAAATCGGTTATACCAGTTTTCCAGCCCTACCGCAGAGTACCTGTTCTATAAGAAACAAAATTAACAACAAATTAGATGAGCTAGAAAAGGCTGACATAATCGAAAAGGTAGAAAAACCGAAAGGCTGGGTTTCACCTTTGGTACCAATCCTCAGAAGCAATGGAGATAGTCGGTTATGCGTAGATATGAGACGGCCAAATTTAGCAATTGTTAAAGAAAGTCACCCTCTACCAACAATGGAACAACTGCTTCCAAAATTTAGAAAAACAAAGTTTTTTTCTAAATTAGATATAAAAGATGCATTTCATCAAATAGGGATTAGTGAGGACAGCAGGCATATCACGACGTTCATCTCTAACAAGTGCCTTGCGCTCCTGAATGCTTCCAAAAAGTTCTCGAAAGGATACTGCTACCCTGTGATGGAGTGGTAAATTTAATAGATGATATGGTAGTTTTTGGTTCCACTGAAGTGGAACACGATAAAAGACTTCAGAAAGTGTTAGATGTTCTGCGGCAAAATAATATTCTGCTAAATTTAGCCAAGTGACAGTTTAAAGCAAATAGCATAGAATTTCTTGGACACGATCTGTCTTACGACGGCATTAAACCGCTAGATAAATATGAAAATACAATTGATTCTTTTAGAGAACCTCGCACAATAGAAGAAATTCAGAGTTTTTTAGGACTCGTAAATTTTGTAGGTAAATGGATACCAAATCTAGCCACATTAACTGAACCAATCCGCGAACCGCTGCGCCTAAAAGTAGAGAAAACCTCAGATATCAAACCTCATTGGAATAAAAAACAAACTGAAGCATTCAATAATTTAAAAAAGGAGTTATCGAATATTAAAACCCTTGGATATTACGATCCCAATGATAGGACACGTGTAATAGCAGACGCTAGTCCAGTGGGACTGGGGCCGTCCTTATACAATATGATACGAGAGGTTGGCGAATACTAGCATACGCTAGTAAAAGCCTTACTGATTGCGAAAGACGATACTGTCAGACCGAGAAAGAAGCTCTCGCGTTAGTTTGAGCAGTAGAACATTTCAAAATGTACTTATATGGCAAAGATTCATTTAAATTAGTAAGCGATCACAAACCTTTAGAAATAATATTCGGATCAAAGTCTAAACCTTGCGCCAGGATTGAACGTTGGGTACTACGCCTACAATCGTTTAATTACAAAATAATTTACAAGCCAGTAGGAAAACAAAACATAGCTGACCCTATGTCCCGATTAGCGTCAAATGCAAATGCCCAACCATTTGATGATGAAAAGTACGTAAATCTAATCGTGGAACATTCGCGACCGACCGCCATTCCCTTGGATGAAATCAAAAAAGCATGCAAAGTAGACGATGAGTTAGGTAAAGTTCGAGATGGAATTTTTGTTAATAAGTGGGATCAGAGCGTTAATAATTACAAGCTGTTTGAGCTAGAACTCTCCCACACAGCACCCAAAATTCCCTGAAACTTGACAGAGCCTCACACGGCAGGGTTAAGAAACTTGAGTGGCAAGGTTCATACAAGTTTGTGTCGATGTTTAAATGTCCACATGAAAAGAATATTTACACGAAACTTTGAGGAAATATTACACTATAAATATTCACGTGCAATGTTCAGTCAATGTTGAGTCAATATTCACCTATACTTATTATATTAGTAAATGAAATTTTTATAACTAGGCGAAAATGTAATTTCAATATTGACACAACATTGACTAAACATTGCACGTGAATATTTATAGTGTAATATTTTCTCAAAGTTTCGTGTAAATATTCTTTTCATGTGGACATTTAAACATCGACACAAACTTGTATGAACCTTGCCATGTGAGGTTGTACAAAAATGTTAGAAGCTGCTCATGAAGGTCACCCGGGGATTGTGGCCATGAAACTCAGATTGAGGTCAAAAGTTTGGTGGCCGAAAATCGACCGCGATACCGAAAACTTTGTAAAGTCATGTAAGGGTTGCACGTTGGTCTCGGCCTCTAACCCCCCTAATCCAATGAAAAGACGCGAGCTTCCAGCCCTACCATGGTTAGACGTAGCAATAGATTATTTAGGTCCCTTACCAAGCGGTAACTATCTTTTCATAATCGTTGACTATTGCAGTCGGTATAAAGAAATTAAAATCACTAAATCCGTGGATACGAAAACAACGGTCGAATTGGTAAAAAAAATATTTTCAAGACTAGGTATACCAGTTTCGATAATGGCCGATAATGGTAAGCAATTTACCAGCACTAATTTCAAACAATTTTGTTTGGAAGTTTTAATATTTTTATTAAGAATAAAAATATTTTGCATCTATTTTTAGATCATCATCTTGCGATAATGGTTATGTACCATTTTATAGTTGTTACAAAACAGTTCTAGAACTGTTACAAATACATTTGTAACCATATTCTAGATCTGTTACAGAATCTTACATATCCGCTGAGTACGACATTTTGCTTAACCAGTGATTCACAGATTCTTAATCAGTTACAGAACATGTTCTCAAAAAATTTGTAACAGTTCTATTACTGACCTATAACAGTGTTTACTGGGAACATAACCTCAAAAATCAACATAACGATAAAATCATAGATAAAAACGAACATAACCTCAAAAATCAAGGACATATGTCAAAAACCAAAGTTTTTGAAGGAGTTGAAACATACATTACCTCGAAATTAGTATCAGAAGTCAAGAGCCCAGATAGTACGTAAGCTTGCAGAAATTGCCAACCTTGCATGGCAAAATTGCCACAAGCAATGAACGTCTGGCAACACCACATTATGTCAGTCGAATTGCAAATGGTTGATTTGTTTACATTCAGTTTTTAGCAGTAAATTGTTAGAATGGGAATAGTAACTGGAGAATTCAATGGGAAATTCTTTTTCAAAGAAAAAAGAGTTACTGAAAAAAATTACAACAAAAGATTGAGGCAGCAAAAGTTAGCCAAAAATATTAGGGGAAATTTTGCTTTAAAGACGGTTTTTAACCTAAAAAATGTCACGGAATCTATTGAAGTTGGAGGTCGGCGAATAATTCATGTGGAAACGCTTGCAAAGCAATTGTTTTGTAGAAAATGTAAATCAGTTCTTTCCCTCACTAATATTATAAACGAATAAGAATTGGATTGGCTTCAAAATTTTATATTGAGTGTCTTTCGTGTAAAATAATTAATGAAGTGTGTACTGATAAACAACACAATGTTAACAATCAAAACAAGCATTTCGATACAAATACAAAAGCTGTAATGGGTAAGTAAATTATCATATGATATTATTATTATTATTATCCTATTATTGTTTACATATGAATCATTTATAATTCGTTTGAACTGTTTATAAATAAAGTATGCAATATTAATACTATATTTAAGACTCAATTACAAAATTTTAGGTTAGTATGAAAGTGTAACAGAGAGATAGATTTTTCTCTATAATTGATTTATTTTATCAAACATTTTTTAAATAAAAAGATGATGAATTGAAACACTTTAAAGTGATATTGTTCGACAATAATCTGTTAATATTTTTATTAATTTTAATTTATTGTAGTGAACTTATTATTATAAGCTGGATTTTTATTTGTTTATGAAACGAGATTGTTAATAATTTGTGTTTTTATAGCTGCAGTAAATGGCGGCATGGGTAATACCCAATTAAACCGTGATTTAACAGCATTGAATATTCCATTTTTCAACTCGAATGTATTCAAAACTCATAAAAAAAAAGTTGGAAAAGGCATGGAAGAAATGGCTGTAGAAAGCTGCAAAGCATCAGCACTTGAAGAACGGAGGCTAACAATTGAAAATGTCGAAGAAATAATAAAGTTGTTGTGAGTAAATAGAAAATATTTATACTTTATATTTTGTATGAAAAAAAAATTATATTTACATATTTCGCAACGAATCTTATAATCATTTTTTAAATTAATTAATCAATTAATTTTATACTGATAAAATTAAAGTTTTGAATAATTTGTTACGATTATTGTGCTTAGAATTATTCAATTTTAAGAAAAATTTATTTTTAATTTTTGATAACTTTCATTATGAGGAACGATTGATTCGAATTAAAACTGATTTTTATGAATTTATGATTATTATATAATTTACATATTATTTTGAATATTTAATAAAGGAAAAATAAAATTTAATTTCTTTGAATATTTTTTACAGACCTATCCATTTGACTAATAATTTTATTTTTCCAGATTCGTGTAATGCTTTTCCGAATATCAGTGTTGCGGTAAATGAACGCGTGCGTTTAGCTGCGTCATTTGATACGGGATGTTTCACTAGAGGTACGGGTAGGACTTACGATAGTCTTTCTAGAACTGCTACTCTTGTAGGATTTTTTCAAAAAAAGTGATGTCTTACGTTACTTTAAATCGAAAGTGTAAAATGTGCGACCGCGGACATTCACCTAATGATTATGACTGTAGATTAAATTTTGAAGGAAGTTCGAAGGCTATGGAGCCGAGAGCCGCCACACTGTTTACTAACAACAATTCTATTTTAACAGACGCTAACCTTCAAGTCGGAATTGTAATTGCAGATAATGACAGCAGTTCAATTTGTGCTATTCGTAATGCGAGTGAACATGAAGTAATAAAGCAAGCGGACAAAAATCACACAAGTAAAGGTGTAGTTAACGAATTATATAAAATTCAGAAAAAATACAAAGAACTCACGGCTGTTACGATTAAATACCTTAAAAGATGTTTAAGTTACTGTGTATTGCAAAATAAAGTAGACAGTCAAATTATTGCGGCACTTTGTGTGATTTTTCTAAAAATCCTGAGACTTATAAGCACTGAAACATAGGCAATGGTTTCACAGATGCAGCTTTATTTGAAGCTTTAAAAAAATTATTTGCAGATTTAGCAAAAAACACGGATAATTTTTTTTGGAAGTCTCAAGTAATGTAAACGAAAGTTTGAATACTATGATAGTCAGTAAGGCTCCGAAATCTCGAATGTACGGAATGTCTGCGTCTGGTGATATTTGAGTTGCGGCAGCAATTAATAAAAAAATTCCGTTGAAAAATACATACCTGATTTAGCGCAAAAATTGAGCTTGTCTTCTGGAACGCACACCGTGCGGAACACTGACAAAGCTGATAAGAACAACGAAAAACGATATTTGAAATCATTGCAACCTTTTTTCAAAAGTCGACGTTTATTTAAAAAAAAATAAGACTGAACTTCGAAATAAGAAAGAAAGTAGAGAAGGCAGGACATACGCAACAGAATGTGGACTTTTTGAAAGGCTACCCGTTTCACTTCCTATTGCAGTTATTGATGAGAAACTACAACCGATTGTAGTTTTATTTGATTTGGAGACCGGAGGTTTTTCGAAAACGGATGATATTTTACAGATAGCTGTAAAATGTGAACATTTAGAATTTTTAGTCTATATCAAACCAACACAACATTTCTTTTTAATCTCCAAAGAAAATGTGTATTAGCTGAACACAATTGTAAATTTGATTATCCGAGACTGATGAGAGCAATTAAGAATGTTGGTATGAGTGATCATTTCAAATCAATTATCGAAGGTTTTTCAGACACGCTTCCTATTATAGTGCAAAGTACTGGTAAAAAAGGAAAAGGGAAAAATAAGTTAGAAGTGCTTGCGGATGATTTACAACTTAAAACTGAAGAAACGCATAATGCTCTCATTGATGTCATTCTGTTGGAACAAGTGTTGGAAAAACTCAAAATTTCAAATGATAAAATTATTGAATTTGCTCTACACTGCTGTGAAATTGAAAAAAAAGAATCCCTTAAAAATAAATTATCCAGCGCTATGAAAGAATTTGGTCCTTTGAATCAGTGTGTATCATAAATGTACTTGTAAATGTTCATGTACATGTTCTTTGTTCCAATTTCTTTAATTGTATCAAATTTTCTATTTTCATTGATTTTAGTAATGACACAGGTCTATAAATTTCAGACCCAGAAACCGGAATAGTCATTTCGGATGTATTTTGTGACGCTGCATCCAAAAATGACAACGAAATTGTCCCATCACGTCTGCGCTTTGAGATATTCTAACCTGAAAGTGTAAAAAATGCCGTTTTTGGCCATATTAGACACTATAAAATCTTCAATTTTTTTTTAATCATTGGGCCAAATTTTAATTAAAAGTACTTTATTTCCTCTGTCAAAATTTTTTTAGGCCCGATACGATCCGATTTTTTTCTCTAAGATAAAGTCATTTGAATTTTACGTTGCATGAACTAAAATCCCCTTAAAAACAAAAAATAAATTGCAAAGTACTTATTGCACTGAAACTTGTTGCTCGGGGGTTTTTGGGGTTGCTGATTACGAATCCGATGTCAAATTTTCAAAATTAGACATGGCTGTAAGTACTTTGCAATTTATTTTCGTTTTTAAAGGGTTTTTAGTTCATGCAACGTAAGATTCAAATGGCTATATCTTAGAGAAAAAAATCGGATCGGATCGGGCCTTGAAAAATTTGAAAGAGGAAATATAGTACTTTTAATTAAAATTTGGACCAATGATTAAAAATTATTTTTGACGATTTTATAGAGTCTAATATTGCCAAAATCGGCATTTTTCACGCTTTCAGGTTGTAGACTACAAAATTTTGTAGACCTGTGTTATGATTATGTCAAACCACTATACCTACATAATTTTGTTGTCATATTTTTTTGACTTTGATTATATAAGAAAATTGCGTAAAAATTTTGTGGGTATACATAGAAACTCTCTTATCCTTATCTTCGATTTAAAGAAACAGCAACATTACTTAATAAATGGAAGTATAAAATAAAAGTGAATTAGTTAATCTTAAAAATTGTAAAATTTTGCATCATGTAGTCTTAATTTATGGTCATATTGCGCATGATGTAGAACCAATATCACAGTTTTTAGCTAGTAAAAACATTAAACGATTATATGTATCATGTTTGTTCTTTGTTTCATGAAAAAAACTGTTTTCTCATGTGATAAGAATGTAAAAATAAATGCTTTTTTCATTAAAATCTCAAAAATATAAAAAGAGAAAGAGAAAAATGTTTAATGGCAAAGTTGTAGCTGATAAAGTTTTCAAGAAAAAAGTCTCTGAGGGCATTATGTCAAGATGAATATATTACGAGATAATTGAGTCAGAAAGTCTGATTTTTGTGTAAAAAAATATAAATAAAATGTATATGGCTCATTTCATTTAAATTGTCATATTCGTGTCCCTTGCCAAAAAAAATTATTTGTTATAACCTTAGTTGAAATTAATTTGTTTATATAGTAAAAAGCAATAATTTTCAATAATTTTTCTACTTACAAGGACATAAAAGTGATTTTCATAATATTGGCAGAACAAAACGCAGGGAAAATGTCATAAGTGTAATGCCTCCCCAGAGACATTTTCAATGTTCAAATGAATGAAATATCGAAAATATAGTGTTTAAACCAGATTAAAAAAATATTTCGTGAAGTATTAGTTCTATATTTAAGGAAAATCTAGTGTTGGTAATTAAACTTCATTTTATACAATTTCCAGAAAATGAAAATGACGTGTCCCTCACTTTTGTATTTTTACGCTTTGCCGGCAGAATTTCCAACTTTTACCTGCTATTTAAATTACCTTATGAGCAAAAAAATTTCTTTACCATCACATAAGCAGCAGAACACAACAACGAAGTGTGTGAAAAAAACGAAAACAGTATAAGTATAAATCTGCTCGTTTGTAATGGAGGCAGAAAAAGCCGAAACACTTTTGTAATTGAATTTCTGTCAACAGTGTAACGCCGTGAAAATGGTTTGAAAATATTTTGAATTTTATATCGGTATGGAATTTAATGTATTTTTGGATTCTCTTTCGAATGAGACCAACCCCGTCGATATAAGTATAACCATTCTCATTTTATAAGCGAAAAACGAGCAAAATGTCAACAGTGTAATGGTCATAAGTGTAATGCAATTTTGTATATATGGCTTCAGTAAACGTAATAAATCACAGAGGCCTACAAAATGGAACTTTTTTCTTTTATCTTGATATCAGAATGGTTTCTAATGTATTTTTGGGCGCTGAACACGGTCCCGGATCTTAAAATTGCCTAGCATGTCAGGATTTTGAAAAAAGTCGGGGTAAAAACCCCCAAGAAACATGTTTTTATGGGTGTTTAATATGATTTTTCTCTTTAACCTGACGTGGTAAAAACTTCAAAAAAGTTTTAAATTGTAGCATAAATCGTGTACTACATGACCTGTACACGCAACCCTCCCCCCTAATTTTTTCCATAAAATGGGGTTATAACCCACCCCCAAAAAATTTTTATCTTAATTCTTTCGGCGAAATGAATAGATGTTTATTTGTTTTATGTTCATAATGTTTAAGGACATAAATTTTGCATTTTGCCTATATAATTTTTAACCCCTTCGCAGTCCAGTTAAAAATCACTTATAGGCCTAATAAGGTTCCAAAAAAAGCTTTCAAAAAAATTTGATTTCATCGTATTTAAGATTTTTGGGTTCATCTGTCATCAAATTCGAATTCAGCGACCCATATTGGTCGCCATATTGGATCCACCATTTCAAATTTTGAAAATCTGACGTCATATTTGTAATTAGCAACACAAAAAACCCCTAAGTAACGAGTTTCAAGCGAATCGAATCAACTTCTAAATTTTCATGGTCGCCATTTTGGATCGGCCATTTTGAATATTTTAAATCTGACTCCAAATTCGGATTCAGCGACCCCAAAAACTTCAGTATATTTATCACCAGTCAAATCAAATTATATTTAGTATTATTATTTTATCAAAAATGGACAGATAAAAATTTTTAGAAGATATGACGATTTCTGCCAAAAAAAATCTTCTGCCATAAGAAATATAGGACTTTAATTTTGTGACTACTATTTATTTTGTTAATTTAACATGTTAAACTGTATAAAAAAATCAGTTTCAACTTAAACCTTAAAATCAAAATTTTCCAACTCAACTTTTCTGGAAGCTGAATATGACAATTTACACTGAAAGAAATACTATCTTTCTTGTAACTATATGACTATGGTTGATGAGTTATGTGTAAATTTACTGTATAAATTGTCATTTCTAACCTTATGTATTGTAGTTTCAGAACTCGTAAATAAGAAATACATAAAACCTTATATGTCAGACTCGTTATGTTTAGTTTAACCATATACTAGGGAAATTTTAGAATAGACGACATATTCACTATACATACCCAGACAGCACATCAGTTTCCGAGAATTTTCCCAGAATATTCCCTTGGCAGATTCGGAATCTTTCAAAATATATTCCAGGAAGGTTCTTGGAAGTAGGTAAATGTCCGCGAATCAAGAATATTCTCAAAGTAATTGCATGGAATATTCCTGAAGAATATTGTTGGAATGTTCTGGAAAAATATTCCAATAATAATCCCAAGGAAAGTATAAAGAATCTTCCTAAAAAATATTATTGGAACCTGTTTAAAAATATACAATGACCTATCCAAAAATTATATTCACGGAATTATCATAATAAATATTTACAGAAATTGGTAATATATGTTTTAGCGAATCTAGTAGAGATAAAACATAATTTTTTAAATTTATTTTCACATTAATTACTTTTTATATATAAATTAGAGAAATTCCAAAAGTATGTTCTAATTTTTTTTTAATATTTAAAATGAAAATATATTTAAATTATTTTAATATAAAGCAAAAAATCAGTTGTATAGTTAACAGTTTACTCTTTTTATTTAAGGATAATTTTACAGTTTCAATATAAATATTTTAATTGTAATTTATATAATTTAAATGTATGGTTAAGAATAAAAAATTATAATAAAAAAATTGCAAAACTCAAGCAGTGTCAACACTGACAAACTTTAAGAAAAATTAATTTAGTTGAATTGGCTCAATTTTAATCTTCTTCTTCAGAATTGTCACCAAGTGGAACATTCATAGTAGCTTCCTTTTCTGCATCTGCTTTTGCTTTCTCTCTAAAATAAATAAATCATTTAATTAATTATTTATTAATTATAAGTTTTATGTTTGATTATTAAAATAAAAATTAATAGCGTTTTTATAGATTCTGTTACTCTTGTCTGATCCTTCGTTTTTTAGCCTGTATGAGCCAATCTTCAATGCAATCATCAATTGATTTTTTTGTTGCTTCGGATTCGAGAGATCGTGCAGATTCTGACATTTTAACATAACTTAAAATAAACTATCTAACTTTTTAATTTATTAAGTTTTTGCTTAACCTATTTTATTTTTTAAAAAATTCATAATATTATTAAAAAAAGATTAAAAATAATTAATTAATAACAATATTAAGTTTTTATGTAAACTTACTATAAATGACATTATAAAGGTTTAATTTTTGGAATGAATTTTTTTTCCGGATCTTCCTTGAAATGTGTACATTTCTCCAACTTTAAAAGTCAATAAATTATTTATAACTGAAGTCACAGTCATTGATAAGGTCCTATGTTTTCCTAATTTACATAGAGCTGAAACCTAAAAGTAGAAGATTTTGTATTTTTAATAATCAAAATGATCCCAAAATAAGTAAAATAATATTAATAAAAATTATTAAATAATTTAATACAAACATTTTTTAAAAAGCTTTTATTTAAAATTTTTTTATTAAAATAGTACTGAAAAAACCTATTTATAAATTCTTTATCAATATTTTAAACTTTACTGTAAGAGATACTTTCTGTTATTTCAAAAATTTATTCAGTATATCCAAATGGTTACACAACATTCGAAATTTTTCAGACGTCTCTAAAATATTATTGTAAATGGAAAATATTCTTACCACTTTTGAAAAAAACTTCTTATCGCATAGCTTTTGCTCAATCGAATCTATTCCCTGCTCATCAACTGCAGGAAAAATACTCAAATCCTTATCCTTGTTCAAGAAATCAATTGAATCTGAACGATGATTGCTACTTGAATTATTAGCAAGTCTTTTTAAAATAAGTTCCGAATTTAAACCAATTGAATTCAATTTTTTCAATAATAACAAATCTGTTTTATTTACTGAAAATTAAAATATCAAAATTAAATAATCACATTTATAAAATAGAATAAAATATTATTTTTAAGATTTAAATATATCGCTAATGTGATATAATAAAATGATATGCTTTTAAGAAGTATAATTAATGTCTATATTAATGAATTTATTACTGTTACTTATTCGCGTTTGTTAATTTTATAAAAAAATTATTAGAAATATACATAAATTATTTTTAAGTTTTTGTATATTACATATATGGGCATATCTTTGAAACCTTTAACTTTTCAATAAGAAAAATTTTTTTTTTTTTTTTTGAGCACAGTATTGAAACTCTGTCTACACACGGAGAGAAAAATCTGCCTTTTATAGTATAGAAAGGTTTACATTTAATGCACAGAAATTTTCTATGCTATATAGACATGAAATTTGAGTAATTATAGTACAATCGTATGTCTTTTTAGCATGAAACTTGTCTATGCTAATAAAGTTTGTCATATAGCCTCTTATTACATACTTATTATACTTTTAATCCAACGGCGCCATGCGAAGATCGCACATAACATCATCTTACTATGTTTGCATAAGTTCTATGCTTTTTCGGGGATAGACTCTTGCAACTGGCGATTAGGGCAGTTCCAATTCAGTAAAGGTGGGCGTGGCCTAATCGCCAGTTGCAAGAGTCTATCCCCGAAAAAGCATAGAACTTATGCAAACATAGTAGGATGATGTTATGTGCGATCTTCGCATGGCGTTGTTGCTATTAAACTACATGTTTTGTACTATAGAAGCATATATACTATGCTTTTTTAGTACGGACAAATACTATCCTAAAAATTCTCAAATCTTTGCTCTATTAGTATGAAAAGTTTAAAGAAAAATAGCAGCAATCTATTTCATACTATAAAAGGCAGATTTTTCTCTCCGTGCATAAACTTCAAGAACTAAGCTTTCCAATTATACAAGTGGACAGATAAAACAATTATTATTTCTAAAATGGGTATCAAATTACCATTTGAGTAACAAATAAATTTCTTACATTATTTTTTTTTTTAAATAATTTAGCAATAAATTTATATTGCTTCTCGCTGAAAAAATGTGATTTCGAGTCAAATGTTGGAAGTTCTTCGATTTTGCACAAAATTGTTTCTTTAGTAATTTCTAAAGTGTATTTTTTCTTTGGCCAGAATAATTTCTTTCCTACTCGACGCATTGGCGAAACAACAAAACGATCGTTTAAAACCTCTTCTACTACGCAGGGAATCCACGTTTTTTTATTAATTATAGCCAACCAATCTTCTTTTTGAAAAATCATTTCCGATAAATCCGAAATTAAATTTGAATCATCATATCGTATTTCTTCGTCATACTTAAAGAAATTAGGATTCAAACTATAATGTTTACAAGGAGGAGAGTAGATGCATTCGCAACACGTTAAGCTGCCCAAGTACAGCTTATCAACTTCCTGATTCGTCCAAATGATTTGATGAATTGTTCTGGTGTTAGGAATAGCACAATGATTTTTTGGAGTTAGATCATCAATATTTTTCATCTCAGTTTCAGATATTTCGAAAACATGAATTTTAGAGTCAGATTTTTTGTACATATTTACAATGTCAGATGCAGAACGGATGTCTTTGCCGTGTGTTACAGCTGAGTCGCACTGCTGTTTGATGCTTCCACCAACACCATCAGCGAAACTTTTGCCGTGTCCAGAAGTGGTAAAATTCCAAGTCACATTTGTCCACTTCAATTTTTCAGAATAATAGCGTAACAGAAAGAAATTTGTTTTATTTTTGTATTGTACAGTTGGGCCATCACTTTGAAAATGAATCGTTTTAATTTCGGGTACATAACGGTTCATTAATTCAAAAATAGGTTTCATATGAGCCCAAATTGCACAAGCATCATGACGCAAGCAGTCCGAGACTGTACCAAAAGATACACATTCAACTTTCTGTTTCGTAAAATCTTTAAAAAAGAAGCATCCAGTGTGCAAAGAAATTTGTTTTGCTGAAGCACCAAAATGGGCACTTTGTATTGCTTTGGCATATTTACCAACATAGTTTTCAGAAAAATCGACTACAATGTAGACTTCATTGCATCCTAGATTTGTCCGCAAATTGGTAAGATTTTTATACTGATGAGATGTGTCGAAAGAATGTCGCAAGTATTGTTTCGTAGAAGAATTTAATTCCACCACAATGTCAGAAACGTTGCACTGTATTTTCTTTTTCACAGTTTCTTTTCCAGAAAAAGTTTTTCCTTTCGCACCTTGTCTTTCATACTGTTGTGTTACCCATTTTTCATAAATAGCAGGTTTATCCTCCATAGGAATCGGAACACATTTCTGAATACAATTTTCGCAGTTTCTGTACATACAGGTTTGCTGAGATGAATCACACGTAACAGAAGCAGTAAATTCTGTTAAACCTTTTGTTTTTATTATTTTCAAATTTGTTAGTTTTTCCAAGAGAATATTGAAGTTTTCATGCAGTTTACATAAACAAGTTTCCCTAGAATTTAATGAGCGATAGACTACCCAAAACGGTTTCAAACGAAAAAACGTGGCTCGAGAGACTGATAGATGTGACTCAAGTTGATACTTTTTATACAAGTTATCTAACGAATCAGCCAAATAACGTTTTCTTGTTACTTTCCCATTTCGCACAATCACATCTTTTTTACCTGGAGCTGGATAGGAGTGCTCATCTTTCGTTAAGAAATCTTCAATACTTTGTGCCATTGACGAATGTAACTCTGCCTTTTGTTTATTTTGTCTTTTGAACGTAAAATCTGCTTTATTTGAATATTTTCTCTGCGCATACATACTCGTTATTGGCTTTGCTTGTCTCATAACTCTATACTTCTTCAAAATTTTTCCGGCTAAAATCTGATTTAACATAGAACGACTGACTTCAGTTTTCAAATTAGATTTACGTTCTGCTATCTGAGTTATTAACGCTTCGCAAAATTTTAATCGAGATTTAACGGCCTCTTCTCCGGATTTCATAATTTTGTCTACTTTTTTGTCAATAAGATCGGGTTGTTTCTCATTTTTTGATTTTAACCTGTAATATTTTTTTTTCCATTTTTCCGTTAATCGTTTCTGAGAAGCCAATTGTTTTCTCAATAATGCAAGTTCTCTTCGAAAGCGCTGTTCTCGCAATCGAGAATTTGAAACTTGACAAATTTTTATGCTTTGGTCATTTTTTCGATTCTTATTCGTTATTCGATTTTGCATTCGACGATTTCTGCTTCTGAGTTTTTCCTTTTCTTTATATTCATTATACAAATCAGGACAAGTTTTTAAATTTTCCCGCCATTGTTTAACTGCATTGTAATTCTTAGATCTTTTATTTAAACCGTTTTTGAATTGATTTGTCGTTATTGCGCTATATGAAGAATCCGCTACAATTAATGGTGATGGTTCGTTTTGATTTTTATCTGACAAAAGTATTCTGTAATAATATAAATTATATGTAAATACGCATGCAAAGATTTAATTTATTAAATTAAATAAGTAAATGAATTAAATTAAATAGTTAATTAATTTAATTACTTGTTAAAATATGAATTATTTTCAACCGAAGCATGGGCTGGGATATCATTAACATTATTTTTCGTTTCGTTTACTTTTGAATGACTGAAAATGTAAATTGTTAATTTTACAAATTAATTTCAATTAAACTAAACTAATTTAACAATTTAAAATTGTAATATTTTTATTTGACAAAATTATTTTATATTAATATAAATTATTTGTAAATATGCATTCAAAGATATCACCATAAAAATATATTTAATATTTATGTAATAATTAATTTAATTACTTGTCAAAATCTATATTATTTTCAACCGAAACATGGACTGGGATATCACTGACATTACTTGATTTCGAGTTACAATTTATGTTTTCACTTTTCGTTTCATTTCCTTTTGAATTACTGAAAAGTTAAATTGTGTATTTTAAAATAGATTTTTATTATAGTGAATTGTTTTAAAAATGTAAAATTGTAATGTTTAAAATTTACCATACGATTTTCATAGACTTTTTTCTATTTAAATTTAATATTCGTAAACATTCCAATTTCTTTTCTCTTTTTTCCTTTTCTATTTTTCTTTTCTCTCGCATCTTATCTTTTTTTAGAATTAATTTTTTTGTATCCATTTTTATGTCTCGAAATAAACATTAAAACTTAACCTTCAGGTTTTAATAATTAATGACAGTTTCTATAAAAAAAATTATAATCGGCAACTTCGTACATAACAATTTCTTTCTAAAAAATTTCGGTCGATTACGGTCGACCGTAATTGATGAATATTTTTACATTATCTTTGCAATAAAGTATTTTTTCTCGAAGCACATTCACGGGATGTTAAATGGCACATGTGAAAATATATACAAGTACTTTTCAAATACTTTTATATGATTTTCATGAAGTATCACTCGTATTACGGTTGTTTTCAAATTTTGTCCACGCGTGTTTTCGTTTATTTAACTTATAATAGTTTTTTGAAGACATGAAGCACATCAATTTATTATGTCTCAAAATAATTATAGTAACTTGATCTTTGATTTCCCATAAGTTATTTTAACGTGCCGCTTGTCTTATAATAGAAAAATCATAAATACGATGATTACGGTCGAAAAGGTTAAAAGTGAGGGACAACTTTTAAAAGCTTATAAATTTTTTCACAATTAATAAAATATTAATTTCCCTGCGAAAATGTGTTCACCGATTAATTAACATTGAAAAAACATATTTCAGAATTAGTAATTTTTATTAAATCTAAAACTATATCGTTTAAAGCATCAGAAAGTATGGTTAAGGACAAGTAGACATTGTTAAAAATCGCGTATTAAAATTGAAATAATTATTTATGTATTTAATAAATTAAAGTGGAATCTTTTGGAAATGATTGATTGTATCAAGCATTAATATTTCCAACAAAAACCAACGAAAAATTTATTAAAATTACCAAAATATATGCGAGGGACATTAAAGTTAAAAGTTCTAGAGATATGCCCATATATAATAATATAAATATTTAATATATAAATATTTATATAAATATTTATATATATATATATATAAATAGTTAAATATTTATATATATTACTTACAACCATCTAAGTCTTCTGGTGAATCTTCATATTTGGATCCACCTCGACTCCGTTTAGGTTCTGATTCTTCGGAATTCATGTCAGAAGGCCTCTTTTTGTTTATTGTACCTATTAATGTACAGTATTATAAAAAAGAAAATTGAAAATATCTTACTCAGAAGTTTTTAATATTTTTTACCTTTAACAGTACTATTTGCTTCAGAAGTGTTCAAATTTTTTTGCAAATGGCTTTCAGATTCAACTTGTAGATCTTCTTTAAAATTTTCAGCAATTGTATTAGAATTATTTGCTGCTTCCACTTCTTCTGATTCTATTGTATTTTCGATAAATTGATTTGAATTTCTTGCTGCTTCCACTTGTCCTTCTTCTGTCACACTCTTGATAGAAGCATTAACATTATTGGAATCACCTGTAGATAAAAATTTTTGTTTAACAGTTACATCTAATTTCATCACTTTACTTTCAGGGCAACGAGAAAATGATTGTTATTACGTAACTAAAAAAATAATTTAAAAAACCAAAAAAAAGATATATTTTTTATCAATAAAATATAAAAGTAAAAATGATATTAATTAAATTTATGAATATAAAAAATATTTGAAATATGAATTTTTTATAAAACTAAATTTTTTGAAAAATTATAAAATATTTTAAATTATCTTACGTTTTTTCTCCAAATTATTTGTTTTTTTTCATTGCAAGTGAAACTGATGACTGAAACGTTATTTTTGGTTTAAACGAAGAAATATTTATCTTTTCTTGAGAAGTCAATTTTTCAGTCTTAACAATTTTTGCTCGTAATTGTCGAGATTTTTTTAGTTTTTCTGCATTTAAGGCATCATCTGTATCAATTTCCGATAGATCCAACAATAAATCTAACTTTTTTAATGCTCCTTCGTACGAATCTAAATTGACAATGTAAAAAATAAAATAAGATTTAAATATTGTACACTTATAAAAAGAATTTACCTTAGTACCTAATAGAAACTAAAGTTTTAGATTCTAGAAATGTTAATTTAGAACTATTTTCAACTTACGAGCATAGCGCAAATGCTTCACTACAGGGTATTGTTTTCCCCATTTAGAATCAGGAATCATATGAGACATGATTGATTTATCGATTATTTTTTTATCGTCACAATGTGGATAAAAGCTCGAAGTGCATTCTCCTTTATTATTGAAGGTCAACCAAGATGTCGAAACTACGCTTAAACCATCCTCAAATTCTACAACTGAAAATGGAGCAGAAGGTGATGGAAGGTACTCCATTATACCTGAAAGATAGTTATAAAAATTTTACGCTTATTAGCACCTTTGTATAATTAAAAATAATTATTTTCAAATTTTTTTTAAAATTGATATAGTTACCTTTAGAAGAAAATGACAAAAAAATAAATTATCCTTGACGTTTAACTTTACACATCAAATGTCACTTGAAGTTCTATCTAGATTGAACATTATTTTGTTTCTCTATTTTTTATTACTTCTTGAAAAAAAACACAAAAAGACACCTTCAAATGTTTTTCAATGAATCAAAAATAATTTGCAAATAGTTTCTTTGAAAAAAATGATTTTATAAATATGTTATATAAGCCAATTTAATATAGAGACAATTTCCTAAAAGTTATTTACATTTCACTATAAACACACTACTATTATAATGCCAACTTTCAGCAATAAGGTTCATTCATTTTTTTCATCAGAATTTGAAAATTAGTTAATTGATGATGGCAGCAGCATACACGGCGGAGATTTTGTTATAAATCTTTTTGGAGAACTCTTCATCAATAATTCTAGAATCTTTATGTGATCACAGTTCAGAAACAAACTTTCAGGTTTAAAATATAATAACTTTTAATAATAGAAATAAAAAAAATTAAAATTATTAAAATTAAAATAATTAAATTAAAATAAATAAATAAAATAATAATAAAAATATTTATAATAATTTTATTTTCTAAAAATTTCCAAAACCATTAATTAAATAATTTACGATTATTCTGTTTAAAAGAAATGAATTTATAAACGTCACTTTCATGGCAATTAAATATAAATTGATTCATAAAAGTTGTTTACAAATAATATTGATTGACCAAATATTTGAGTGCAAAAATTTTTTTCTAATTGTGTTATAAAAATATCATAGAAATGTTGACTTCTAGCCATAAGGTTAATTTCATCCTTTTTATCAAAATTAAAAATTCTTTCTTCATGAGGGCAGCAGCTTACACGGTGGAGATTTTTTAAACGCACTCGTTGTAGTAATTTTTGTACTTCCTTCGTAATTATGTAAATATACATATAATCACTGCTCAAAACAAAGCATGTAGGTTAGTTTTTCATATCTTCTACAAATTTTCAAAACTACTTTATAATTTTAGATACGATAAAAATATTACTTACCGTACGAACTGTAATGCACATTTTTTAAACTAAAATTTTCCACTACTGTAATAAATTAAATTTTACTTTTTATGCATTTGTCAAAGTGAACTAAATGTTTTAACTAAATAAGCAAAGTATGACAAGAGAGTAGGTTTTAATTTTATGAAGCTGAAACTACTGGCACCCACTTATCAGCACCCAGTTAATTTTTCAAAATTTCATGTTGGTTTTAACAAAAAAAGTTTAATATTCAAAATTAAGAGGATGATAATAATTAGTATGGACACAATGGTTAACTGGACACAAATTAAATCTTTAATTAAAATATTTATTTTGTTTACAATTTAACATAACATTTTGAAAAATTAATTGGGTGCTGATAACTGGGTGACAGTTTCAGTTTCATTTTAAGTTTTTTTGAATTATATATTTCAGATTATTAAAATGGGAAAATTTGATGAGAAAAAATTGCAGTCACTATGTGGCTATTCTAAGCGACATTTACGGCGAATTATAAAACGACAAACTGATGCAGATTGTGAATATATTCGGAGTCTTTCAGCCAATCAAAATCGTTTAAATAATAGCGTTGACATTAATAATTTATTTGGTAAATAGCTTTAAAATAAAAAAATAAAAAAAAAAAATAAAGTAAAATAAATGTAATTTATTTGTAGAATCCAAAAATGATGAAGAAATAATACATGTTGATAACGAAATGAATAATTATGAAGTATCAGAGGAAGAAGTAAATTACTCTATCAGTGAAGATTTCAATATTTCTGAAGAAAGCGACAATCTTAATGAAAAATCTGATTCCGATGAACAATTTTTATATTCTGATCTCAGCAGTGAAATGTCTGTATCAGATCATGAATTGTATGAACAACAAGTTAACAGTAGCAGTGATAATTCTTCGGAAAGTTCCGATTTCAAATTTGATTCACAAAACAAGGGAAATGAAGATGATATTAAAAAATTAAATAAATCAAACATTTTTAAAATTAAATTGCGTGAATGGGCTATTCTATTTAAAATTACTCTCGTTGCTTTAACAGCACTATTGCTTATTTTACGATTAAACACCGATTTTAATTTACCGAAAGATGCAAGAACTTTATTGAAGACACCAAGAAACACAAAAATTATTGAAATAGAAGGAGGACAATACCATCACTTTGGTCTTAGAAGAGCTTTAGAAGGAATGAATCGAGACTATAAGCAAAGAGGTTTGGAAGTAAACCACATCAAATTAGTTTGTAATATTGACGGTCTTCCAATTTATAAATCAACAAACAAAAGCTTCTGGTTAATTTTATGCTCCGATCTACATTCAAAAAAAGTTTACCCTGTTGGAGTGTATTATGGATATAGTAAACCCAAAGATAAAAATGAATTTTTGGATTCTTTTGCAAAAGAAGCAAGTGAATTAATTACAAAAAACATTAAAAACGTAAGAGTGACTTTTGAAGCTTTAATTTGTGACGTTCCTGCAAAATCATTTGCTTTAGGACTAAAAGGCCACACTGGTTATGAAAGTTGTGCCAAGTGTCTCATTCATGGAGAATATTCTGAACCTAAGCAATCAAAAAAGACTAAGAAAAAGAATAAAAAGAAAGGTGGAAGGGTTTGCTTTCCCGGAATTGGACCTTTTCGAAAGAAGAATGATCATGATTTTTTGAACAATGTTTATGACGATTTCGAGCCAGGAGACAAACCAATTTTAAGTACTATTCCAAACTTTGGATGTATAACCTGTGTATCATTGGATTATATGCATTTAATCCTTTTGGGTGTAGTTAAAAAGTTAATGTCATTATGGATTAAAGGTCCTTTCAATGTCAGATTAGGTGCTGGTAGAATTAACAAGATTTCAAAAAAATTATTAATACTAAGTCGAAGTGTTCCAAAAGAATTTTCTAGGCGACCGCGTTCATTGTGGGAATACAACAAATATAAAGCTACTGAATTTAGAATGTTTTTATTATATTCAGGACCAATCGTTTTGAAAAACATTTTACCAGCAGAAATGTATTCGAATTTCATAATGTTACACGCAGCAACAACAATATTGACTCACCCTTCTCATATACAACTAGCAGCAAATATAGACAGTGCACATGAAATGTTGCAGGAATTTGTAAAAAATTTCGAAATAATTTATGGAAAGAAGTACATTTCTCACAATGTACATAATTTACTACATATTTGCGAGGATGTGAAGAAATTTGGAGTTTTGGATAATTTCAGCGCTTTTAAATTTGAAAATTATATGTCCAGTGTTAAACGAATGATAAGAAAAGGAGAAAAACCGATAGAACAAATGGCGCGCAGGTATGCTGAAACCGAAGCTGCAGATAAATCGAGAGAAGAAATAAAATTTCCACTTAAAGTATCTACAATACAATTAGAATTGCCCCACAATAATGGACCAATGTCCGATGATTGCTGTTTTCATGAAGAACAATTTAAAAAATTTAAAAATTCATTCTTTTGTATTGACTGTCAAAATACAAAAGATACTTGCGTTCTTTTAAAAGATGGAACTTCCGTAGCTGTCGAAAACATTATTAAATGTATTGATGGTAAAATAAAAATTATAGGAAAAAAATTTTCTCCTCATCAGAGTTTATATGACGAAGTTGACTCAAGACTTTTTAACATCCAAATTGTTGTCAATTCTAATCCAGAAAGATATTCGTGGCCTGTTGAAGACATATTCGCGAAGATGTGGAAAATACCTTGTGTAAAAGGAAAGATTGTGATGCCTCTTGTTCATGACTTGTAAATCACCAAATTAAATTTGATCTACGTGTTAAAACACTTCAAAATGGTAAGCATAAAAAACTAGACAATTTTATTTATATGATATAAATTCTTTATTAATAAATTATCATGTTAATTACTAAACAATCGAGATTTTTTTACCTTATCGTCCCTAAATTTTTGAAAAATGTCTTACAACAAAAAATGAATTTTTTAAATTGATGTGTGTATCAAACAATATGAAGAGTCAAAACTGTTGACTTTAATATAGTTAAAATTTTGATCAAGGTCGATTCAATACACACATTAAGAATAAATGTTTGATAAAAAACATAAATGTTTTCTATTTTACAGATATGCTCTTTACCCAGAGATTGAAAAAGTCTGCATTCCGTTCACGAGTACAGAAAAATGTGCAATTTAATTAATTTAAAGAAATTCATTTTTTATTTCTGTTTTAATTTCATTCAAGGTTCAAACTGGTTGTAAAATTATATCTTGTAAATAGTAAAAAATGTTTTGTAAATTTTGTTGCATTTAGATGAAAATATATTGTTGATTGAATTGATTTAGTGAATATTGAATATATTATTTTGATAAATATAGTCGGCGTTAGGGGTTAGAGATCTTCGTTGGGGTAAAATAAAAAATTTTCAAAAGTCAGGGAATTCGTATTTAACAACAAAACCATAAATTAAATAGCAAGATTTTACTTTCTCAAATTATCGCGGAAAACAATATTCATTTTCTAAATAAAATTAATTACAAAACAGTATAAAAATCTAAATCTTCAATGCAAGATTTTAAAGAATTCGAAAATTTGTTGAACAATTTTATATATATATATATATATATATATATATCAGAGGCCATCACGAAATGTTGTGTCGACACAAACGTTGATTTTCGTGTCGTTTCGTGTCTATGTCGGTCTCTGATATATATATTAAAAAATTCTACTAAAAATTGAGTTAAGAAAATGTTTTTCTCTTCTCAGTCAAAATACAAAATTGGAAGATAAGCTACGCTTACTATAAACTGCAACTCTTATGTCTTCAGGAACAGCATCACTTCCTCTTTTTCCAAGAGCCGTCATAGTTTTTAACTTTTCTACCCCTATCAGCGCTAGTAATAATTGACGGGTCAGTTCTCGTGGGTCTTTCTTATATCTCTTCATTAAAAATAATTTGTCCTGATTAATCCATATATTGGAATCCTCGACTAATTTAGACATCGATTGACATTGTTTCGATTGAGATTTTATGTCATTGGATATTTCCTATTATATAAAATAATTATTTTGTAATAAATGATGTGAAAATATTACATTTCAATCCAATTCAACCTTCATTTATAATTTAAAAATTTTAAATACATAATATTATATTATTTTAAATAGTCTTATATAAAAGAATAATTAACTCACGGATGGCTTCAATTGATTTTTTTCATCAAATGCTTTTTTAGCATAAATTGCTAATTTTTGGCAGAAAGTCACAACTTCTGATGTTACTAATGCATTGAAAATTTTAAAATAATTAGAATAAGATCTTATTGTAATTTGAATAATTTTTGCTAAAAACACTTATTTATTCATGAATTCAATTCATGAATTTTATGATAGATAAAGAAATATATGAGAGATTCTTTTTCAATCGCCCCAGCCCAAAAAGTCAATGTTCTGGGATTGGCTTCATACTTTGGTAAATTGTTGTCCTATATGATAGTAATAAATCCCTAAAATATAAACTCATTAAAAAAATATTTGTAGAAAGTAGAGGGGGTTGAAGTTTTGACGTTAAGGGTAACATTGTCATTTTCAAATCCGTATAACTATGACAAAAGTTAATGGATTATAATTTATTTATAATGAATTTTATTGCATTTTTCATGTACTTTTCAAAAATGTATACGAAATTTAAAAAAAAAATTTTTAACCCCTTTTTTTCAAAATCAACCCTTATTTTTCGATTTTCACCCCTTCGGGTATTTATTTTTTTTTTTTTTATTTTCATTGGAAAGCTGAGGTTTTTTCCGATGAGCTATGTAAATATGAAAATGGGACAACAATAATTTTGTGAGTAACAGAATATTAAAGTAGGCGGTGCCGATAAGGGTGCCGTTAAGGGTAACATTGTCATTTTCAAATCTGTATAACTATGACAAAAATTAATGGATTTTAATTTTTCTACAATGAATTTTATTGCATTTTTCACGTACTTTTCAAAAATGTATACAAAATTTAAAAAAAAAATTTTTGACCCCTTTTTTCAAAATCAACCCTTATTTTTCGATTTTCACCCCTTCGGGAATTTTTTTTTCTTTTTTTTTATTTTCATTGGAAAGCTGAGGTTTTTTCCGATGAGCTATGTAAATATGAAAATGGGACAACAATAATTTTGTGAGTAACAGAATATTAAAGTAGGCGGTGCCGATAAGGGTGCCGTTAAGGGTAACATTGTCATTTTCAAATCTGTATAACTATGACAAAAATTAATGGATTTTAATTTATCTATAATGAATTTTATTGCATTTTTCACGTACTTTTCAAAAATGTATACAAAATTTAAAAAAAAAAATTTTGACCCCTTTTTTTTCAAAATCAACCCTTATTTTTCGATTTTCACCCCTTCGGGAATTTTTTTTTCTTTTTTTTTTATTTTCATTGGAAAGCTGAGGTTCTTTCCCATGAGCTATGTAAATATGAAAATGGGACAACAATAATTTTGTGAGAAACATAATATTAAATTAGGCGGTGCCTATCTAAATCCTCAAAGATGATCTCCAGGTACACCCCTTATCAACACCGCCTACTTTAATATTCTGTTACTCACAAAATTATTTTTGTCCCATTTTCATATTTACATAGCTCATCAGAAAAAACCTCAGCTTTCCAATGAAAATAAAAAAAAAATACCCGAAGGGGTGAAAATCGAAAAATAAGGGTTGATTTTGAAAAAAAGGGGTTAAAATTTTTTTTTTTAAATTTCGTATACATTTTTGAAAAGTACGTGAAAAATGCAATAAAATTCATTATAGATAAATTAAAATCCATTAACTTTTGTCATAGTTATACGGATTTGAAAATGACAATGTTACCCTTAACGTCAAAACTTCAACCCCCTCTACTTTCTACAAATATTTTTTTATTGAGTTTATATTTTAGGGATTTATTACTATCATATAGGACAACAATTTTACCAAAGTATGAAGCCAATCCCAGAACATTGACTTTTTGGGCTGGGGCGATTGAAAAAGAATCTCTCATATTTATATTTTCTTACCATCCGTAAAAATATCTTCAAATTTAATATTTGCAATATTCGTTTTATTATTTGTCACATTTTCATTTTCCATTGCTTAAAATAATACAAAAAATATGTATAAATAAAGGAAAATTTTTAAAATATAAAAAACTGTTATAGATTAATTTATAAATTATTAAAATTTTACTTTTCTTTAAAATCAAATTTTTTTAATATATTTTGATTAAATACATTTACCATTTTCAGCTGTAATTTCGTTTTTGCTCATAATTATTTCTTCCTCTTTTGTTACGGTTACCAAATCTATATCAGATATAACGTCATTCATTTCAGTTTCTTTGCTTCCTGCAAAATCTGCATATTTTACACCAAGAATTTTTTAAAACATTTTCAAGATTTTTTATTTTATAAAATTGTATTTAATTGATTTTAAAAGTAAGTTTTAAGTGGTTTTACCTCCTTTAAATAATGCTTCTTTTTTGTTCACTAATTTTTCTTTCTCATTTTCTCCGTTTAAAACGCTTTCTTCATCAGATATACCACTATTTATTTCATTTGATTTTATAAATTTTCTCGCATCTTCATTACTTTCAATTATAAAATTATTTTCTGTTGCATTAATTTTTCGAATTCTAGAAATAACAATTTTCTCGTCTTCTTTTTGGTTTTCGTTTTTATTTTTCTCATTCTGTTTTTCGTTGTCACTTATTTTAACTGCATCTGCATGAATTTTGAAAGATTATTATTATTTCTGCAAAATGAAAATGTTTTGTGAATTTAAAAATTAAACCGCGAAGTAAATTTACCATATTCAACTGTAACTTTTTTTTATTTATTATTTCTCTCTCATTTGTTACAGTTGGTAATTCCTCTAGATCAGATGCAATAACGAGATCCTTTTCAATCTCTTCACATTCTAAAACATCAAAGTATTTTACATGGAATATTTAAAAATAGATAGAATCTTTGATATCATGAAATTGTATTTGAGTTTTACAGAAAAATTGGAGTGTATTTACCTCCTTTATTTAATGCCTCCTTTTCACCAAATAATTTTTTATTCTCATTTCCTCTATTTGAAAAGTTTCTTTCATCAGATTTTATTGCTACATTTGATGTTACAGATTTTTGAGTATATTTATCGTCATTTCCTTCAATTTCACGTTCTTTTATATTAATTTTTTTAATTTCGGAATTTGAAATTTTTTTTGCTTCCTTTCGGTTTGAATTATTCGTTCCCTTATTCTGCTGTTTGGCCACATTTTTGTCCCTCAAATCTGTATAATTTATAAAATTGTTATTTTCATTATTTTATTACTACTTCTGTTTTATGAGAAAGTTTTTTAGATTTTATAAATATACATTTAAAAAAATTTACCATTTTTAGAGCATTTAACTCCTTCAAGTGGTACTTCTTGTTCATTTAATATCTGATTTTTCTCATTATCCCCATTAGAAATGCTTTTTTCATTTGATTATATAGATTCTTCGGTGCCTTTGTTATCTTTATTTTGAATTTTGTTTTTTGTTAGGTTAGTTTTTTTAGTTTTAGAATTTGGAATTTTTTGTTCCTCTTTTAGGTTTCTTTTTTTCGTCTGTTCATTATGCTTTTTGGCACCAGTTTTTTCACTGCATCTGTATAAATTTTTAGAAATTATTATTATACTGTTATTATATTATTATTCTTATTTATTATTAAATTTTTAATTCTTAAATTGTGTATAATATCTTAATATAACCTACACAAAAAATTAACTTATTTAAAATGTTTCAAAAACTTTTTGTTAAATAGAGTAAAATTAATAGAGTAAATATTTACTGTCTGTAGTATGAGATTCTTTTTCAATAATTTGAGTTAATTCGACTCCTTCTGTTAAATTTATTTCTTTGTCAAAATTAGTTTCAGTTGAATTACTAGGCTCTGTCAAATTTTCTTCCGCTTTCGATTCACCTTTTTTGGAAATATGTATTTAAACTTGTAATTAATATATTTAGATATTTTTGGTTATAAATGTACATGACTATGTTAAATGTTAAATAATTAAATTTTGTATATATATTTTGAAATTATAATCTTTTTATTTTTTAATTTAATATAAAAAATAGACAATTAGTTTTCATTATTTATATTTCTATTATTGTATTATTATTTTTATATTGTTATATTTATTATTAAAATAATTTGCATTACCACAAATCCGATTCAATTTAGAAAGAACATTTTCTGCAAATATTTTCTTTGTTCGAGCTCTCATCTTTTTTTAAAGCTTCATGGGCTTTTTCTTCTTTTGATTTTTCGTTCAATTTTTTAATTTTGACTTTCTTTACCTCAACAAATGTCCCATCTTTATTTAATTGATTACTTATTTTTTCTAAGTAATTTTTCGATTCTAAAAAATATTTTTTAAATTTTATTTGTCTTTTTACGTATGCAGTAAATTTGAACATTTTAAAAATAATGTACAATTAAAGTTAATAAAAGTCTTAAAAAATTAATTGCATAATAATTAATTTTCAAAATTTACATGTGATTCATTATATAATTACCACTTCTTCTAAGAAGAGTTCCTTTAAATAAGCCTTTATTAGGATAGTCCACCACGACAATGTCACCTTCATTAAATTCTTTTAAATTTTTTGGTTCTTCCATAATGGTCACGTCACAAGGTTTTTTCACCCACTGTATTAGCAGAAACATTTTTGGTTCCATTTTTAATAAAAATCTTTCGATTTATCTATAACAGCTTTTGACGAACTAGACAAACTTTTAATTCGAACTGATAAAAATGTAAATCACGTTGCCGTTGGTAACAAAAAAAAAGAGTAACGATACTTATTGTTTATAAAAAATTCTAATTTATTTATGACACCAACTGTCAAACGTAGACACACTTCCAAATATTTTTTGTTTTTTTATAAAAAATAAAAAATATTTTCAATATAATTTTGCAATGCCTCGAAATAAAGATTTTGAAAACTTAAGTAAAAGAACTCAATTGAGGATTGCGAAAAGTTTAGCAGAAGATTCGCTTAGTTCTGAAAATTCAGATTCAGTAAGTGTCAAAATAAATTTTTCAAATAGCTTCTTTTATGAATATTTTACATTATTTTATTTTAATGAAAATTTTTATTTATAAACATGTATAAAAAATTGTAAGTAATTAAATAACCATGTAAATTTAAAATTACTTAATTTCCATATAGTGCTATATTTGGTCAGGGCGTTTATTTCCATCGAACAAAACGATAAAATATTTTTTAAATATAGAGAGATTGAATGATAAAAATCTAAATTTTTATAATTAGGTTGAAAGTGATGGAAGTGAAAACACTGATGTTTCTATCAACAATGAAATAAATAATGGAATTAATGAAGATGAAAATTGTGCGAATAGTCATACTGTTGATGATGATGATGATGATGATGGTGAATTAACGGAAAATGGTAAAACATACAAAACATTTCAGCCCCTACACTGAAAAAATTTAATAGAAGTAATTGTAATTAAAACAGCCATTTCTGGATTTAAATTCAAATAATTATTTTTGAATTACATTAATTAAAAACTACATATTAGATACGTAAATATTTATTTTAGAAATAGTCAAATATATATAAAGGCATATTCATTTAAAGCAAATAATGCTCTTCAGTGTAAATGAATATCAATTTTACTTAAAAATTAGGTTAGGTTTGAAATTTAGGTTCACTTTTTAAATTTTTGGAATCAAAAATTAATTTTTCTAAGAATGGAGATTCTAATATCCTTACCTCTGTTTTTAAAAAACTCAATCCAATTTGACAAAATTTAAAATGCATGACATTCTTGTGTGTCAAAATTTTTATTTTTTAAAATAAATATCCTTTAGAACTATTTCGACTTCAATTTAAAAATCATGATTTTAAAAGTCGCAAAATGAAAATTTTGAGAAATAAAAAAATTGCTATTCGAAAATTTGATTTAAAAAAATATAAATTTAAATCTCTAAAATAAAAATTAAATTTAACAAAAATTTCAATAAATAATTTTCATCGTAATCGTGCAGTAAATAAAATAATTATTGTATTTTTATTATCCTAAATTTAAATTTATTATTTTAGAATATGAAGATGCCAGTTCAAACTTTGATGATAATGAAGAAAATGAAGAAAGCTCTTCGACTAGTGATTCAGACAATGATTATTCTTCTTCTACTACGAGTGTTGATTCCAATGTGGAATCTTCAGCTAGCAGTATTAATAACTCTGTTATTGATGACTCTACTCCGAGTATAAATTCTGACGATGATTCTGATAGTAATAGCACTTACTCTGATATTACTGATTCTTCTGATGATAGTATTGTTTCTGATGTCGATTATTCTTCTTCTGACAATCTTGATTCCGATGATAACAGTATAGCTTCTCATGATGATAGTATTTCGTCTGGTAATGAAAGCATTGCATCTGATATAAATAATGAGGAAAATGAAAATGATATAAGAGAAACTCCATTATTTGAAGGAGATCCTTTAACTATCGAAGAAAGCATATTATCCATACTTGCCTTGGTTTTGAGATTTTCATTATCAGGTGTAGTTCTTGCCGCAATTTTGCAATTAATTTCCTTGGACTGCCCTGAACCAAATTTCTGTCGATCTAGCCTGTACACTTTTAAACAGTATTTTGAAAATTTACACTCCTCTGTCACTAAACATTATTATTGCCCGACATGTCTTAATTCTCTTGAGAATGGACTTTTGCAATGTCCTCAGTGTTCAGAAAATAGAAACTACTTTTTAATAGTTTCCATCACTGCGCAACTTCAAGCACTTTATTTAAGACCCGGTTTTCATCAGAAATTACAATATCGTTTTAATCGCGAAAAACTGGTTGAGGAAAATATCGAGGATATATATGATGGAAACATATACAAAGAATTAAATCAACCAGGTGGATTTCTTTACGATAGAAACAACATATCCTTTTCATGGTATACTGACGGGGTACAAGGTTTCAAATGTTCTAAATTTTCATTCTGGCCTGTATATTTAGTTATAAATGAACTTCCATATAAAGAGAGGTTTAAAAAAGAAAACCTTATACTAGCCGGAATGTGGTTTGGTGATGAAAAGCCTGAACCCAACTTATTCTTATATCCTCTTTATGATGAAGTGTATCAAATACATAATGGAATTGATCTTCAATTACCTAATAATGAAAACTTGAATGTCAAGGGAATAATCATTTGTGGTTCTTGCGACCTTCCAGCAAAGGCTCTTTTCCTCAATATGAAACAATATAATGGGAAGTTCGGGTGCCACAAATGTAAACAAGAGGGGGCAAGAATAGGAAAACGTCAAGTTTATCCATATATGAGGAACATGACACTTCGAACTGAAGCAGAGACATTGGATCATGCTCAAAGTTTTGAATTCGGGGTAAAAGGTCCATGTATGATATCTTTGCTAGTGTATAAATGGATCACTACTACATCATTAGATACTATGCATATGGTATTTATTGGTATAATGAAATCTCTCATGAACTGTTGGTTTAATTCGAAATTCTCAGGAAAAAATTTTTCTATTGCAGAAATGGTAGCAGTTGTTGATAAAACGATAAAAAATCTTACTCCACCAAATTTTACTCAAAGACGCCTCCTTTCAATAGAAAAAAATTAAAGTATTGGAAATCATCTATGTATAAAATTTTCTTCTTTTATCACTCTCTACCTATTGTAGAGGGTATACTTCCTCAGCAATATTTCGAGCACTTTCAATTATTAGTAGGCGCTATCTTTTTTTTTTTTTTTTAAGCAAGTGAAACCTAAAAGAAGGTTTATTTCAGCTATACATTCAGTTAAAATACATGGAAATAATACAAAAATTTAAAATAATTATTTACATAGAATTTTTCTTTCCTATACTTTTAAGTTACATCTTTTAAAAAATTCAACAACACGATTACATGCCGCAATATTGGGTTCAGCTATTATAGTGTCAATGTTGAGTGGAAATTTCAATTTACATTGACGTAAGTCTTTAATTAGTTTTGCCCTTTGTGTGTTATAAAGTTTGCATTGCCAAATTATGTGATTTAGATTTTCTGTTTCGTAGCCGCATTTACAATTTGGGGTATTTACAATCCCTATTCGATGAAGAGAGGCAGCCAAATTATAATGGTTTGCTCTGCAACGATTTATTGTAGCAATAGTTTCCCTATTTAATTTTTTTCGCAAAAACCATGGAGATAATTTATCATTATAAAAATAAGTAAAATATTCTTTTCCTTTATATAGGCTCTGCTCTTTTATTGCATTTTTAGTTTGAATAGCTGCTTTTTTTTGAAAATTTCATATAAATCTGTAAAAGGAATTTGACCTATAACCATAGTATTTAAAGTTATAGCTACCTTTGCTAAATTTTCAGCCTCCTCATTTCCTCTAACTCCCCTATGCGAAGGTATCCAGTAAAATTTAATAGTGCCTAAATTTTTTTCCGTAAATTGTAAAAACTTTTTTTTAATTTCAAATATGTAAGGATTTGTCTTGATATTGATTTCATTTGATTTTAAACTTTGAATCGCACTTAAAGAGTCTGTAAAAATAAGGAAGCTGCAATTTTCGTGATTTAGAGCAACATCGAGAGCGTCGTTAAGGGCTATGCATTCTGCAGTAAAAATAGATGCGCTAGGATGAATAGACTTTTTAAGATAAATATTCAATTCAGGACATACACAAGCTGAACCCACATAATCAGATCCAGTCATCTTGCTACCATCAGTATAAATCGAAAAAGTCGGAATGCTATTTACAATATCATCTATAACACAGGCACACAAAAAAAGGTGTCTGTTTCTTGAACTAGACATATATTTCCTATAGTATTTTGGGCCGCTGAAACCGAATCTGAGCTCAGAATTGCTCCATCACCCTCAGTTTTTTTTAAATCGACCAAAACCACCCTTAATCGGACAAATTCACACTTCGGAGATAAAAAAAAAATCAAATTATTTTTTAAAAAAACCGAATTTTACATCTACGAAACTTTGCTCCACTAACTCAAAAACAAAGCCAGCATTGATCCAGCACCCCCTGAATTTTTTTAATCGAAAAAACTACCCCTAATCTGAAGAACCAAATTCAGGAGATAAAACAATAAAATAACTGATTGACAAATTTTATAACCAGATATTTTTACTCCAAACAAAGCCAGAAATGCACCCTCACCCTCTAAATTTTTTTTTAATCGAAAAACCACCCTTAAATATTAAAATTCAAATTTAAGAAGTAAAAAAATATTATATTACCGGCTTTTTTTAAATACAGAACCTTACATGTATGTAGTTTTGCTCTACTAACTCAAAAAATAAAGCCAGCATTGATCCATCACCCTCTGAATTTGTTTAAATCGAAAAAACTACCCCTAATCTGAAGAATCAAATTCAGGAGATAAAACAACAAAATAACTGATTGACAAATTTTATAACCAGATATTTTTACTCCAGTAATGCAGAAACGAAGCCAGAAATGCTCCCTCACACTCTAAATTTTTTTTTAATCGAAAAAACCTCCCTTAAATAGAAAAATTCAAATTTAAGAAGTAAAAAAATATTATATTACCGGCTTTTTTTAAATACAGAACCTTACATCTATGTAGTTTTGCTCTTCTAACTCAAAAAAATGAAGCCAGCATTGATCCATCACACTCAGAATTTTTTTAATTAAAAAACTACCCTTAAACTGAAGAATCAAACTTAGCAGGTAAAACAATAAAGTAACTGATTAAAAAAGTTTATAACCAGGTATTTTTACTCCAGCAATGCTGAAACAAAGCCAGAAATGCTCCCTCACCCTCAAAAATTTTTTTAAATCGAAAAAACCACCCTTAATCGGACAAATTCAAATTTAGGAGATTAAAAAATAAAATAACTGACTTTTTTAAAATAGAACCTTACTACATTTATGTATTTCCGCTCCACTAACTCAAAAACAAAGCCAGCATTGATCCATCAACCTCTGAATTTTTTTAAATAGAAAAAACTACCCTTAATCTGAAGAATCAAACTTAGGAGGTAATACAATATAATTAGATTGTATTACCTCCTAAGTTTGATTCTTTGGTGTTTCTTTCGATTTAAAAAAAATTTAGAGTGTGAGGGAGTATTTCTGGCTTTGTTTCTGCCTTGCTGGAGTGAAAATACCTGGTTATAAAATTTTTTAATCAGTTATTTTATTGTTTTACCTCCTGAATTTGATTCTTCAGATTAGGGGTAGTTTTTTCAATTTAAAAAAATTCAGAGGGTGATGGATCAATGCTGGCTTTATTTTTTGAGTTAGTAGAGCAAAACTACATACATGTAAGGTTCTGTATTTAAAAAAAGCCGGTAATATAATATTTTTTTACTTCTTAAATTTGAATTTTAATATTTAAGGGTGGTTTTTCGATTAAAAAAAAAATTTAGAGGGTGAGGGTGCATTTCTGGCTTTGTTTGGAGTAAAAATATCTGGTTATAAAATTTGTCAATCAGTTATTTTATTGTTTTATCTCCTGAATTTGGTTCTTCAGATTAGGGGTAGTTTTTTCGATTAAAAAAATTCAGGGGGTGCTGGATCAATGCTGGCTTTGTTTTTGAGTTAGTGGAGCAAAGTTTCGTAGATGTAAAATTCGGTTTTTTTAAAAAATAATTTGATTTTTTTTTTATCTCCGAAGTGTGAATTTGTCCGATTAAGGGTGGTTTTGGTCGATTTAAAAAAAACTGAGGGTGATGGAGCAATTCTGAGCTCAGATTCGGTTTCAGCGGTCCAAAATACTATAGGAAATATATGTCTTGTTCAAGAAACAGACAACTTTTTTTTTTGTGTGCCTGTGTAATTATGTTCGGATTGTCAATATTTTTAAGATCGTTACCTAGCTTACTATCAAAATGTATTGTTGCTAGCAGAGTTTTATAATCGTGACAATACATATTAAAATTTTTATGAGTTATTTCATTATTTATTAATTCCATATTCGATATTATGTTTAAACCAAGAATACACTTAGTTGATAATGTTTTATTTTTATGTTTATTGTAAAAAATCATAATCGCTTTAGCGGTAGAAGAATTGCTATTGGATAATACTTTCGTTAAAAAACAACTACCAAGGTATTTTACGCGGTCCTCAATCAATGTGAGTTTTGACTCAGCAATCAAAATATTTGTAGGCGTACTTATTCGATAACCAAGAGCAGCTCTTATGGCAGCATATTGTATTTTTTCAAGTTTTTCACGCAATTTTTTTCTATTAGGATAATAAATATAACATCCATAATCAATTATAGGTCGAAAATAGCTTTTAAATAAATACAATAATGTTTCAGGGTCTGCACCCCACCATGTTCCGCATAAGAATTTAACAATATTCAATGAGTTTATACATCTTTTTTGGATAAAATTAACATGATTTGTAAATAGCATTTTATAATCGTAAATTATTTCTAAAAACCGGACAGATTCACCTGATTTAATAATACAGTCATCAATTCTAATTTCTACGTTACCAGGCTCAATATTCTTGTTATTAAAATGTAGCAAAACAGTTTTCCTCGGAGAAAGATTAAGTCCCAGATTAGCAAGATTTTTTTTAATAATCATAATGGCTTTTTCAAGGACACTTTTACCTCTTTTCAGGGATGTAAACTTTAAATGAACTGATATATCATCCGCAAATTGGGAAATTGTTACATTTTTTTTCAAATTATTTGTTACATTAGCAGTGTATAATATGTAGAGTAAAGGACTAAGAACCCCTCCTTGCGGTACACCTTTATAAGCTACTCTGGGCACATCACCTGACTGATTTGTGAATAAGAATCTTTCATGCGTTAAAAATCCGACAAACCCTAGCACACCCTGAGAAACCCCCATAGAAGCAAGCCTTGTTAATAAGACATCACTGTTAACATTATCAAATGCACCCTCCACATCTAAAAAAGCAGCTAGGACTTCTTTACGTTCCATGAAGGCTTCTTCAACCTTCAATGTCAGATTCGTCAGGTTATCAACACAAGATCTACCCTTTCTAAATCCATGTTGATTATCTGGGATTAAATTATTGGTTGCTGACCACCACTGTAATCTATTTTTGATAATAGTTTCAAATAGTTTGCAGAGACACGAGGTTAGGGCCAAAGGTCGAAAACTTTTGCGATCTTCTTTTTCTATAAAGTGAATAAAAGTCTGCTTCCAAGAAGATGGGTAATCATTTCCCTTAAACATTTCATTATAAATATCCAAAAGAACTAATTTATATTTGAGTGGAAATTTTTTTATAATTTCAAAGTCAATCCCATCCAGTCCCGAGGCAGACTTGGTTTTCTTAGATTTGAGAGCCATGTTAAATTCTGCAAAATTAAAAGGAGAATCGAGAAAATTATTGGATTGACAAGGAGGAAAGTAATTTGGATCAGTTTGAGCCCAAGGAGGGCTAATCTTGTCCAGAGCGTTATTTAACTTTCCAGCTGTTTATTTTAGAACTATTTAAAATAAATTTTTTTTGCTGTACAGTCTTTAATTGTTTGAATTATTTTATTAGCAAAGAAATTATATTTTTGATTAGGGGGTAAAATATTGTATTCTTCTGAGAAAAATTCCTCATATGAATTTTCTAATTTATTTACAAATTTAACCCAGTTTGTGCGCTTAGAATTTAGTTTAAAGGATTTCTTTTCATAATGCGATTTTTCCATATTGAACGAAATATTAATTGGGTAGTGATCAGAACCCCATGTCTTATCACTCACTCCAATATTAATTTTATCAAAAATGTTACGCGAAGAAAAAACCAAATCGATATTTGATTTGGTGTTTCTGTATGTGTTTATATGTGTATAAGTGTTTTTATTAGGTAATATTAAATCAGAGTTTTGAATGGCATTATTAAGTCTATTACCGTTATTGTCAGTCTGTGTACAATTCCAATTTGTGTGATGTGCGTTAAAGTCGCCCATAAACAAAGAGTTTCTTTTATTTACATTTTGAACTATTTTGTTCCAATCAATTTGAGTAAGAGAGAGCCCTGGTGATCTGTAACATACCATCAATTCTAAAGCTGGCCGGACATTATTTATACAAATTCCGCAAAGTTCGACTGAGTGATCAGGAGTTTATAAATTTTTTATTTCTACAAAAGCTAAATTTTTACGAACGAAAATCGCAATACCTCCTCCTCTTGAGTAAGACCTATCCTTTTGATACGTGATGAAACCAGAAAAATGGAGGGTTGCTCCAGGTGTGAGCCATGATTCCACAAAAACAAAGACGTCAAAATCTTTTAAAATAGAATGGATTTCATTTCGTCGTAACAGTAGACTTCTTGAGTTCCAGAAAAGAATTCGAAGATTTGAAGTGTATGTATACATTTAGAGTTTGTTTGGGTTTGAATTTATAAATCATCAACAAAGCTTCTAGAATGCTACATGAATTCGTCTCGAGGTTCGCAGGCCTTTACGGAGAAGAAAACATGACTTGTAATCTACATTCATTACTTCATTTAGTTGATATCGTAAAAGATTTAGGTCCTCTGTTTATTTATCAGTGTTTTGCTTTTGAAGATATAAACGGGAAATTAAAAAACTTAATCCATGGTAGTAAATGTGCCCAACTACAGATTTATTTTGGAGCTTCCTTATACATAAATACATTTACATTGCATAAAGAGTTACTCAACGAAGGAAGCAAAACATATCAGTTCTGTAAAAAGTATCTATCTCCGACAAAACAGATGAAATTGCAAGCCATCGGGAATTCTGTCCACATTGTAGGAGGACTTTCTTAATTACGAGTTGATAATGATATTCTAGCACTTCTCTTAAATAAAGGAATTAACGGTTCAAAACATATTTTTAAAAAATTATTCAAAGATGATATTTTGTATACGTTGGAAATATACACACGAGCAAAGCGTACAAATTCGAGTTACGTAAAATACGCTGTACATAATGAAATACACTTTGGTAGGATTCACCTCTTTTTAAAAGTGCTACAGTGTCAATGTCAAAGGCACTGTCAATGTCTTGCAGATTATTATGCCTTGATTAAAAAATACAAAGCAAACATCGCTTATCCATTGACAGTTATACTTGGCATAGGACTAAACTTCATTCACAAAGTTGATCTGCTTCCGAATGAATTCGATGTTGTAAGTTTGAATGCTTTAAAAGAAGTTTGTTTTTTAACTAAAATTGTAAATGAAAATGAAACCATTTCAACTTATTTGTCAGAGCCTGTTAACGTAATTGAAAATGAATAATTGAAATTAATTTTTAAATTGCTTACAATTTCAATTTGACTCAGAATTTTATTCAACAATATCAGGAAACTTTTGAAAGACGTGCACATCTATATGTTAATAGACATTTTTAGTATTTTGCTTATTTTGATTGTTTAAAAATAAATAAAGTAGTTAAAGATAGATTTAATGTATTTATTTATTTTTCTACAGATGACCTTAAAAAAGTCATATAGAACAAACTAGGTACAAACTAAATACAATTTGCAAGTGGATTTTTACTTTAAATTAGAGTAAAATTATAATCTAATCAGATTCAATATTTAACGAAATTTAAAAGAAGCATAAAAAATAAATTATATAAACCATTATGACTTTATTATTCTATCGTTTTTAATAATAAATTGATAAATTAACAATCACTTCGAGACAAAAAAGTGATTATAAATTCAAAAATTATTATTAAAAATTAATAAATTCTATCTCAAAAATTTTTTTAAATGGCGCTTTAAAGAAATTTAAAATAAAGTTTTACCAGAAATAAATTTAAAGAAAGTATCTCAGAAAATATTAAAATATACGATCAAGCAATAAAATACGAACAAATCCCATCATCCCATTGTTGAACAATGGGAACTGGACAAATCCAATGCTTAGCCCATACAATGGGCAACAGTGGGCAAAAATTTTTGATGACTCAATCCATGGTTTGTATGTCTTCTCCCACCCTAGAGTCAAGCCTGGTGCAATCTTGAAAGCGTCTAGCATGGCTAGTCTGCAAGATCTGGCTTGGCCCAGTTCTGGTGCTACTCAGACACTAGTTAGACCCTGAATAGCGTCGCTAGTCTGGAAAGTCTAGCCAGACCCAATTCTGATGCTGTCCAGAAGGTCTAGATAACTAAGAAATTTTATTTTGTAAATTCTAGACTGTGTCTAGAGATGCTGGTATAGAAGGTCTAGCCAGACCCAGGTCTAGTGCAGGACAGAAGTAATAGATGACCAAAAATTTTTATTTTGTAATTTCTAGACCATGTCTAGTGATGCTGGTCTGGAAAGTCTAGCCAGACCAGGCTCTGGTGCTGTCCAGAACTAATAGATAACTAAAATTTTTTATTTGTTGACATGACAACATAATTGAGATTAATCGGATAGTCTGGAAACTAGGCGGTCTGGATAGAATCAGGTCAGCCCCAGAAGATTTTTCTGCACGGGACATTCACCGGTGAAAGTGTACATTCGCCAGACTTCGCATTTTAAGGGGGGAGTCTGGTCCAGCCGAGGGTTTTCTCCAAGGTGTTTTTTTTCAATAATATTATGTATTTTTATTACATAAAATGATTTTATCCAATATGGCAGATGACAGTAAAGAGTTTCAAACTAATTTGATCAATTTTTATTCATATATTTTCTACTTAAAGAATATGAAAAAAATTTGTTTTTCACTTGTAGTCCAAGATGGCGGCGATGTACAACATTTTCAAAAAATATTCATTTTTCATGGGGGGATCGATTCCAAAATTTCTACAACAGATAGAGACATAAAATAAAAAATAATTTCTTCGTTAGATATTTGTTTATGGACGGAACCTCAAAAACCTCAAAAAAAAACGTAGGGGAGACCGGGGCTGAAAGTGCCGATTTTGAGAAAACTAAATAAAATGCTAGTAAAATGAGAACTTTTTGTTTTAATCTATAGTCTATCGATAGATGCGCACGTGCGCATTTATATACGGAAAGAAATCTTGTTAGAATATTTAATAAATCTGAATAGAAATTTTGATATTTTTGTTTTTCAATTGCGAAACATTGTGGTTTGATAATAAAAGTTGGTATAGTTTAATAGACAGATTTTCCTGCACTTGTGAGAAACTTAATATTACATTGTTAAATATTTAAAAATAAAAATAATTATTTATTAAGAAATAATGAAATATTTTATTACCTTTTAAATAACAATTTTTATCATAAAATCATTTAATTTAATTATAGAAGCAAACTTATAACAAATATTCTATAATTATATTTAGAAAAAGAAATATAGAATAATTAAAAACAATTATTTATCAAAACTTTTTCTTGTCTATATTGCAGAAATAAAAATTATATTAAAATTATGAACAAACAAATGAAGTATTTTATTATTAAATATTAATTAAAATTATTTTTAATTAATATTGCAGTTTAAAAAATGATTTTAAAATCAGGATGTCCAGCAAAGCTTAAAGAAAAAAATTCCTTGACTTTTCTCTGACATTTTTTTTTCGTGACTACTCGTTAGTGATCGGTCAAACTCGATCGGACTCACTCGCTTAACTTCGTCAAACTTCGGTGACTTTTGATATTTTTCTATCATTTTTTGAAAGAAAAAGTTTCTATTAGTATTATATGTAAATATAAGGATTTAACACAAATCCACTTTCTTATCGACTATATCAAAATGTAAAATGATTATACCAGTTAACGGAATTCTAAATACAGAAAATGAAATATTTTATTCTAATACATGTTACAGGGCGTATTAGAATTTAACATTTAGAGTTTTCATAATACAGTTATGAATTTCGCAAAAACTATTCTAATTTTTGTTTCTGAATATATTAAACTGTATTATTTTTATTTTAAGCATTCTTAAAAAATAGTAATGAAATCTATTACACCGTCCGACAAAATTCAACTTTCTTTTTCACACACGAAAAAATCAATGATTTTCAGAATCTAGGACCAAAAAAAAGATACCCGTGTCTGGCCGTTTTGCTAGATCAGGTCATTTTTTGCTTTTAGGGGTAAAAACAACCCTTAAATGAAAGGTGATAGGAAATCTTGTACAAATTAATAATTTTTTATGAAACTTGGTATCTCAGGGTTTTCAGGGTCGCTGATTACGAATCTGATTTCAGATTTTTAAAATTCAAAATGGCGGATCCAATATGGCGGTCGAAATTTATAAAAATTCACAAATTCATTTGAAAGTTGTTACTTAGGGGTTTTTGGGGTCGCTGATTACGAATATGATGTCAGATTTTTAAAATTCAAAATGGCGGATTCAATATGACGGTCGAAATTTATAAATATTAATTATTTTTTATAAAACTTGGTATCTAGGGGTTTTTAAGGTCGCTGAGTACGCATCTGAAGGTAGATTTTTAAAATTCAAAATAGATCTAATAATGTAGAAGATTAGAAAAAAATATATAAAAAATAAAAATTTCCACATATGTGTTTTTTGTATATTGGACACTTTTTAATGACAAAACAGGCTTTGTAGTAAGTAAGAATATTTTTATTAGATAACAGTAATAAGCTCAAGTAAGATGAATTTAAAGATGTGAAGTGATTGTTTAAAACTGCTGTGCAATGTAAAAAAGTCTACAATTGTCATTTGTTTTATGTACTATTTTCCGTAACTACACTGAGAGAAATGCGACCAAGTTATCACAACCAGAAAAAGAGTGGTTGAATGAATATAGTTACAATGCAAACATAATACTGTCTCTGTGCCCATGTTTTTGAGTTATAGTAACCAGAAATTGTTGACCACGTGATTCGTGGTTATGGAAACCACGAGCGTGGTGAAATTTGTTTTTGACTACAAAAGTGCATTTACAGCAACGTGGTATGATAGGTTGCGATGACGTGAGATCCTGGTTACAGTAACCAGATAATATTTGTAACAGCAACTAAGAAATTTTTTTGTAATAACCGGATACACCGAAAGTGATAGGTTGTTCGAACCTTAAATTTGTTAGATCAACCGTTTGATAGGTCGTGTGTACGTTTGATTTCGAACGTGATCGAAACGCCTGCGCTGTGTTACAGGCGTCGGTCTCCGTACATCGTGCTTGATTTCATGGAGACGTGCTTCTGTCAGGGGATTTTTATTATTCAGTGCCATATTGTTTAGTGATTTAAAAAAGGTAAGTTTAAAAACAACAATAATAATTTTTCTTCCTTATTTCGTTTAATAGATGATTCGCAGTGCTTTCGTAGACAATAATTTAAGATAAATTAATGATGCGACATAACCTCAATTTAAAGTACCGGTTGTTTAAGAATTCTTTTTATTCAATATATTTTTATTAATATAATATATATTTATTAATATATATTATTAATATAATATATATTTATTAATATATATTTATTATATATATACAAATAAATATATAAAATAAACTTTTCGAATTCATAGATGGAAGAAAATAAGACAGAAAATAGTGCGGAAGAACTGCTGAATAAAATCCAATTAAACGAATATGTTGATCTTTTCAAAGGTAACATTTTAAAAGTAAAATAATAACGAAATTGTGTCATAAAAATTTAGAGTAAAAACAATCATTTTATGTAAGTTGACAAAAATAATAAGAATTTTGCTATTTTTATCAACATAACCTTATAATTTATCTTTTTGAATTAAGAGAATCTTTAAATTGAAAAAAATATTTTAATGAACCTAATAATAATATTTAAATAGCTTAATTAAATATATTTATATTATTTAATTTCAGAAAACAATATCGAAAGAGCAGAGCAAGTTTTCCTTTTAAATGAGGATGAAATTTCTAATTTAATTTCAAATGCGGATGATAGATTTAAATTCGTTTTCCGTCGAGAATCTGAATATAAACAGAAACCTGCAATAATTGTAAGTATATTTCAAAGAATTAATTTTTATTTAATTGGGACACCTTTCTGCAGACGGCTTTCAATTTAATCCCACAAGTGATGCTGTAAGTGTTAATGGATTGGTAAGTTATTTATTTATTATATAATTTTTAATTAAAATTTAAAAGATTATTGTTTATTTTTATATTTATTTAATAGGAACTGAGAATATTGCTCAACCGATGTTTTATTGGGAAAGCTTTGCTTCGTTGTACTTTTTTTAACGGAATCTGACAGAAAAAAATTGTGCGAATTGATTATTCATCATTTAATGAAAGATTCATTGACGTGAGTATACATTTTAACTATCTGTATATTATTTCGTTCTACAATTAGAATTAAAAAGTATTTATTATATAATTAACAATTAAAAATAAGAAAATAATTTATTAGTTTGTTATTTTATTTTGACAAATTTATTCGTTTAAATACAAAATATGTATTTTATATATATATTTTTTTTTATTTGGTTAAATTTAAATGTGGTCTTAAATTTAATGTGCTTTTTTAGGATAAAGCGCCATGTTTTCGGATTTTGGGCTAAAGAAATAGTTGCAATTTTTACAAAGGAAAATGAAACAGATTATTACAATCCTTGCCGCATGTCAAAAAAAAAATCCTAATGGAAAATTATACGACTATTACACTAATTTAAGAAAGTGGTTTGCAAAAAATGATAAGCCGAAAACTATTGAACCTGAGACAAATGCTTCTAATGATTGTAATGTAGAAGAATTAAAAGATTTGTTGAGAACAAACGAGGAAATCAAAACGTCGTGGCAAAACACAGTCAAAATTCGTGATCGAAAATTGTCTATTGTGGACTATTATGAACAGTATCCAGTTTTAAAATTACAAATTGGGATCGAATTGGTAATGAAAATGTTATTTGAATGTAAGAAAATAAACAAAAATATTAAACATATTTCTTTTTTCTTTTCAGTTGCTGATTGACTTTGAAATTGAACAAAAAATCGATTCAAATATTTTTTTTACGGAATGGCCAAAAGTGGTACCTTTAATTCTCACTGAAGGTGCAACTCAAAAAGCGTGCGAAGATTTATTAAGTTTGCAAGGTGAATATTGTTTTTATAAATTATTTATTTTTAAAAAATGATTCTCATGGTAGTGTTTTAAATTTATAGGTGTATCCCAAGAAATTATTGCTCTTTTATCTAGCCGTACCTGTTTAAGCCTACATGTCCACGAATTAAAAGCAAACGATTTCCAGAAAGTTGGAAAGCAGGAAAGCCTGAAATCTCAGAGGGGTTCATCTATAGAGTACCGGTTATTCTGACTTTTATTTTTACTTCCATAATTACAAATAATAAAATATTAAGTTTGAAAGTCATAATTCTAACAAAATAAAATAAATTAAAATATACTCCTTTAATTTAAATGTATGACTCAGATAAGTATTTATCGTTATATAGACTTTGGCTGATTTGGAACCAAACTGGGAGAAAAGACTACAGAAACTGAGGAAACATGGTGTTACTCAACAGCCAATTGTAATTGCCATCGGAACGATTACTAATATAACTGAAGTGTATGTGTCCATCAACGACGTCAAATACAAATGCGCAGGTTTGCTTCAAGGTGTTGACTATTGCTTCAAAAGTTTTTTTGCGTTGAATGCAGAATATTCGTTGGATTCAAGACCTGTTTGGGAATTTTTGCAACGATTATACGGTATTCCATTTTCGGCAGATAAGAAGTTAAGCACGAATGCGTCTATTGTGTGGAGCAATATTCATAAGTAGGTGAATGTTTTTCGAGATTATTACTTTAAAAGTACAGTACAAAGAGTTTTATATTGGATATAAATTATTTAAATTATTTATTTTTTAAAATAACTTTCAAATCAAAACTATATCCAAAGATGTCTACTGTGATATTAGAGTACTAATAGTTACATAAGTTCGTTCGTAATTATTTCTATGTTCAATTTTTTGTACTTAATTTAAAACGTATTTTTAAACTTACAATATGGACATAGACACAATGTCAAAAAGATCTAAGTGTTCATTTTGTGATAAATGCTTTTCAACAAAATATTTAAAAATTCATATGAATATTGAGCATAATATTCAAAGTCAAGATTCTTGTTTTTCATGTGATATAGAGAAGTGTGATAGATGTTTTGTAAGTTTAAAAAATTTGAAGGCCCATGTTAAGTCAAAACACTTTAATGAGATGTCAGATGTTTCACAATTGAACAAACAAGCAGATGCTATTACTATCACTCCAGAAAATCAAAACGAAGCCAGTCGTTCAAGTTTAAATCATGACACAATGCAAATAGAAAATGATATAATTGATTCGGTAAATTCAAACTTAGATAATGAAAATAAGACATTAGAAAGTTATATAACTCCAAGTTCTAAAGAAATTCCATTTGACGAAGTTAAAATTTCTGATCAGTTATTATCAAATTTATCGATAGAAGAATTGTTTGAATCTGCATTATATTTAATATCCGGATTTAATTTTAGCTTTTCAATGACGCGGTCTCAAATTCAAAATGTTGTAAGTGCATTTGAACAATTTCTTAACTGTGATTTCATGAAAAATTTAAAATTATTTATTTTATTAAACACGAAAAAAGATATGGCAGACGTTATTGAAAATAAGTTCAACTCTCTTTAGACAGTTTTTTCACAATTAAACACGGAACACAAACGTTTTAATTTTCTGCAGGAAAAAAATTTATTGATTCGACCGGTCCCTGTACAATTTGGATGCGTAACTTGAGAAAAAAAGGGGGTAGAAGTACCTACTGTTGTCACTGGTCAAATGATACCAATAGATTCAGTATTGAAAACTTTTTTTGAAATGCCAGATGTTTTTGATAAAACTTTTGATTATTATTCGAAGTTAAGAGAAAATAGAGATAAAATTTCGAACGTAGTTCAAACAGAATTTTGGGACAACATAATAGACAAATCACCCAATTCGTTGATTTTTCCTTTATGTTTATACGAAGATGCGTTTGAAACAGATAATCCTCTAAGTCCAAATGCTGGCAAACATAAATTAAATGGTGTTTATGTATCTGTAGGTTGTCTACCCCCAGAATTCAAATCACAGTTAAATAATATTTTTCTTTTACAATTGTATCATACTGATGATCTTCATGAGTTTAACAGAAAAATCATTTTTAAAGATTTATTAGATCTTTTGAACAAATTGGAATCAATTGGTATCATTTTAACGCTACCTGGAAATCGAGTTATTCGATTACGTTTTCAAGTAGTTTTTATTCAAGGTGACAATCTTGGTCTAAATGGTGCTTTAGGTTTTGTCGAAAGTTTCGCAGCAAACTTTTTCTGTAGATTTTGTAAAGTACATAAATCTGAAACAAAAAAGCTTTGTGTTCAAAAAGACGATAAATTGCGCGACGAAAACGATTATGAAAGCGATGTTAAAAATATGAACAGTAAAGAAAGCGGAATAAAAGAAGTTTGCGTTTTTAATAGTTTAAAAAATTTCCACGTAACTCGAAATTTGTCGGTCGATGTAATGCATGATGTCCCTGAGGGTATGTGTCGCGAAGAGATGATCGAAATTGTGATTCATTGTATCAAAAAAGGTTACTTTACTTTGAAAATTTTAAATCATCGAATAGTTTATTTCAAATTCAATGACTTTAAAAATCGACCACCAGTAATAACTGAAACCGATATAAAAAATAGAAGACTAAAAATGACCGCTTCGCAAATGATGGCTTTTGTTTTGAATTTTGGAGTTATTGTAGGCGACTTAATATCAGGCAAAAACGATTCTCACTGGCAATTATATAAGTGGTTAAGGGAAATTTTATGTACATCTCTGATGAGCGAATTCGATAAATTGATGATAACACGTTTTAAAAAGTTAATCGAAAAACATCATAAATTATATATCAAAATAGTAGGTGATTTAACCCTTTAATGGCCGAGTTTTTTGTCGTTACTTTAGACTTATAATGTATATTAGATTTAATTACTAAAGTATTCAGTATGAGAAAAAAATTTTTTTTAACATGTCTCACCCCTTAAAACCACCCCCACGGTACATTACTACCCCAAAAAACTGATATTTAACCAAATTGATGAATTAAATATTTTTCAGCTCTTATCTACTTTTTATTTATTTATAAACATTGCCTGGTTGCTTAAAAATTGAAAAGGATCAATAACCCCTTGAAAACACCCTTAAAGTCAAATAATCATCCCTTGACGGTGAAAGTTTTTGTAAATGATTAAAAAAAATCTATAGATTCTAATTGCTTCTAAATTATAAACAATTATTTGAAAGTTATACAGACATAGATAATAATAATAATAAACTCACCCCCTACCCTTGAAGCCCACCCCTAATTCATAACTATTCTCAGTTTGGAACAATCAAAAAAATAATTTTCACTGATTTTCGAAAATATGAAAAAAAAAATTTTCTATGATAACTAAGTATTAATACTGAATATAAACAACCCCTGAAAAACAACCCTTAAGTCAAATAACCACCCCTTAATGATAAATGTTTTTGTGAATAAATGAAAAAAATTATATGGATTCTAAGTGCTTCTGAATTGTAAAAAAGTATTTCAATGTTTCACAGATATGGATAATAATAATAAACTCACCCCCTACCCTTGAAATCCACCCCTAATTCATAAGTTATAAGATACTGGATTCAGTTTTCAACAATCAAAAAAATAATTTTCACTGATTATTATCATATTGAGTAATGCATTGAGTACATACTCAATGCACTCCCCTCCACGATGGCGTAGAGGGGAGTGCATTGGGTAAATGAAAGGGGGGGGGTACGACAGTAGCAAAGAAGCTCCCATGTGGAACTGCTGTTATAAGGCAATCAGCGCGTCGTTTCGTTTTCTCTGTGTAGCGTTCTCCCACTACCTCACCGATTGAGCCTGGGTCTGTAATTTTCATTTTCATACTAAACTCCTAACAACAGGCACTAAAAGCTACAAAATTAATAGGCAATAATGACACCAGCATTATTTTGCAATTTTAAAAACTGACATCATATTCGTAATTATCGACCCCGAAAACCCCTGAGTAATAAGTTTCAGATGAATCTAATGAAAGTTAATCATTTCGTCCGCCATATTGGATCCGCCATTTTCAATTTTCTAAATCTGATATCGGATTCGTAATCAGCGACCCCGAAAACCCCCCAAGTGACAAGTTTCATATGAATCTAGTGAATTTTTATATTTATCGGTCGCCATATTGGATCCGCCATTTTGAATTCTTAAAGACGGACATCGGATTCGTAATCAGCGACCCCGAAAACCCCCAAGTGATAAGTTTCACGCGAATGTAGTACATTTTTATAATTATCGGTCGCCATTTTGGTTCCGACATTTTGAATTTTTGAAAACGGACATCGGATTCGTAATCAGCGACCCCGAAAACCCCCGAGTGATAAGTTTCACGCGAATCTAGTAATTTTTTATAATTATCGGTCGCCATTTTGGATCCGCCATTTTGAATTTTTGAAAACGGACATCGGATTCGTAATCAGCGACCCCGAAAACCCCCAAGTAACAATTTTCAAGCGAATTTATTAATTTTTAAAGGTTTTGGTTTTTAGGGGTAGTTTTAGTTATTTTTCTGCACCCTCGGGTTGAATTTTTAATATTAATTTTTTTTTACAAAGGTTGCAATATTTTTAAACATATGTTACTATGAAAGCCTGAAAAAAAAATTTCTTCTGAAATTTATACCTGTTTTTTCATTTTTCTCATTTTTCGGGTTTTTTGAAGGGGTGTATTTCAAAGAGGGTAGTTTTTTAAAAAAATACATGTATTTACATTTGTTACTCTATCCCTCCCCTTCAAAATGAGATCTTAGTGGAGTTAATCGATTAAGTTTTAAGAAAGTTATGATTTTTTGAAGTAGGTGGGACGTATGTGTCCCACTGGCCATGAAAGGGTTAATTCCGAAACATCATATCGTTTCTCATTATCCGTTAGTGATTGAAAAGCATGGGCCAGTAGTAAACATGTGGTGTATGCGCCAAAAAGCCAAACATTTTTCTTTGAAAAAGTATGCCAATGTAAATGCAAGTAGAGTTAATTTATCGTATTCTCTGGCCATTCGACACCAACTTGTTCAAAGCGAATACTTTCGAGGGAAAAAAGCTTTTGCACCCCCAGTTGTTAGTTGTGTAAAATTTCGCAGTAAATTTGCAGATGTAGAGCAGTTGACTCACGATAACCTGCAATACGAGTCAGTTAAACAAGTTCATGTTGGAAAAAAAAAATTTGAATTGGGTACAATTGTTTTACTTAGAGTTGAAAATGATATTCCTCAGTTTCGAAAAATTTCTCAAATTTATAAAAGCGAAGTAAAAACAGATGCTCTTAAAGAATCAGATTTTATGTTAAAAGTTCAAATAATTCGAACAATAGAATTTAGCGATCATTACACAGCCACACAAAAAAAAAGAGTTCTGATCTGGGGGTCTGACTATATATTTTCTATGTCTTTTGGGTCGCTGAATCCGAATCCGAGGCCCATTCAACCCCATCACATCAGGTTTTTGAAAAAACCTCAAAAAACCAAAATGGCGGACACTTTTTTGGAAAATTTATCGGATTCGCTTGAAACTCGCTACTCGGGGGTTTTTGGGGTCGCTGATTACGAATTTGAAGTCAGTTTTCAAAAATTCAAAATGGCGGATCCAATATGGCGGACATTTTTTTGAAAAATTTGCCGGATTTGCTTGAAACTCGCTACTCGGGGGTTTTTGGGGTCTCTGATTACGAATTTGAAGTCAGTTTTCAAAAATTCAAAATGGCGGATCCATTATGGCAGGATTTTTTGTCAACTTTATTAGATTCGCTTGAAACTCGTTACATGAGGGTTTTTGAAGTCGCTGATTACGAATTTGAAGTCCAATTAACAAAATTTAAAATGGCGAATCCAATAAAGATGTTCTTTTGAGAAATCAAAAACTTGAGTGTTTTAATTCCCCCGTATTTACTTTGTATCTTGCGTGTGCCTGCGTCCAGGGCACCTCCACGTGGTGTACATTGGGTAACGCAAATGCCGACGGTACATTATATAGTAAAATAGACGTGATAACATAAACATTGAAACTAAAGATATTACGCGCGTTTAATAGCACAAATTGTAGGTTTTTTTAGATTATGTCCGAATCCTGATATGATAAATTTAAACTGACTTCAAATTCGTAATCAGCGCCCCCAAAAACCCCCGAGTAGCAAGTTTCAAGCAAATCCAGCATTTTTCAAACAAATATCCGCCATATTGGATCCGCCATTTTGAATTTTTGAAAACTGACTTTAAATTCGTAATCAGCGACCCCAAAAACCCCCGAGTAGCGAGTTTCAAGCGAATCCGATAAATTTTCCAAAAAAGTGTCCGCCATTTTGGTTTTTTGAGGTTTTTTCAAAAACATGATGTGATGGGGTTGAATGGGCCTCGGATTCGGATTCAGCGACCCAAAAGACATAGAAAATATATAGTCAGACCCCCAGATCAGAACTTTTTTTTTTTTGTGTGGCTGTGTTATCAAGCGTACGAAGTTGAGGAGACGATTGTACCCGAATTCATTAAATTAAACGAGTTAAACAGCAACCGCACATGGAATTGCATTCCCAAATCGGATGAAAAATGTTTTATAGTATTTTGTCATCATCATAAACACATTTCATTTGATGAATGATTTGTAGGAACAGTATTTTTAATAAAATTATTTTTATAACATTATATGAATTGTTTAATTGTTTTTATTAGTCTTTATATGGACCTGACCACTCATGACAGTTAATCTGAATATTAACCATGGTTACTGCAACTGATAAAAAACTTTAAACGACTACTACCAATTAGTTTTATCAACCAAGAAACCTGGTTACAGTAACCTGGCATTACAGGTTACTACAAAAGAGAATAAAGGTTGCTCACACTATACTTCAGATTGAAACGAAATAATTAACTGTATTTCCTGGTTGTACTAACCAGTTTTCGTATGTCAAAGCAACCAAAATGTTTTTGCTCGTGCAACATGAATTTCTGGTCAAAGACAAATTTCACCATAAGAATTTGGTTGTATGAACCTGGAATTTCTCTCAGTGTATGCAACTAAAACGAACATATAAACAACTGTCATTTGTTTTAACTTTGTCCAATATACAAAAAACACATATGTGGAAATTTTTATTTTTTAAATATTGTTTTCTAATCTTATACATTATTAGATCTATTTTGAATTTTAAAAATCAGATGCGTACTCAGCGACCCCAAAAACCCAGAGATACGAAGTTTTATAAAAAATTAATAACATTTATAAATTTCGACCACCTCATTGGTGCAATCAGCAACTCCAAAAACCATCAAGTAACAAGTTTCAAGTGAATTCGACGAACTTTTATAAATTTGAAACGCCATATTGAATCTGCCATTTTGAATTTTAAAAATCTGACTTCAGATTCGTACTCAGCGACCTTAAAAACTCCTAGATACCAAGTTTTATAAAAAATAATTATTATTTATAAATTTCGACCGCCATATTGGATCCGCCATTTTGAATTTTGAAAATCTGACATCAAATTCGTAATCAGCGACCCGGAAAACCCCGAGATACCAGGTTTCATAGAAAATTATTAATTTGTACAAGATTTCCTATCATCTTTCATTTAAGGGTTGTTTTTACCCCTAAAAGCAAAAAATGACCTGATCTAGCAAAACGGCCAGACACGGGTATCTTTTTTTTGGTCCTAGTTTCTGAAAATCATTGATTTTTTCGTGTGTGAAAAATCGTGTAGGACGGTGTTACCACCCCAAAATCTGCAAAATCTTCCGCAATTGTAACTTAATATACTAAATATGAGTGTCAAAATATTAAATATTCGAACAAGATTTCTTTCCGTGTACCAATTATGCACTTTAACCGTAACACATATATATGAAAATCATGTGAATTCCTATATCATTTCTCATAAATTTTCATTTGACCTAAATATTCTAGCGCGAATTTCAAAAATGACCAATTAAAAGTTATTATTAAAATTGTGATTCATCAATTTTAAAATTCGCGCTAGAATATTTAGGTCAAATGACAATTTTGATAAATGTAATTTATTTTAAAGATGAATGAGAAATTCCCTTCCAAGTGTATATTTTATATTTCTTAATAAAACGTATTTCCCTCTTATTAGAAAATTAAATTCATAATAGAATCGTGCGTTAAATTGAATGAATTACTTAGCCCATTTACGGTTATTCGACACAAAATGAAATCTGGACAAGAATTTATCACAACGAAATATATGATTTAAAATTATTTTTTTAAAAAGGAATTTTTAATGTATTTATTTGTCTGTTATATAACTAATGAAATTTTATCCCATGCATGAATGTTGTATACAACAAATTATATTATTTTAAAAAAATTAATTTCTCTTATTTAATACCATAATAACTACAGAACCAGTAAAACTAAACAAAGCAGTGTGTATTACTACACTAATTAGTGAGACAAAATAATTAGCTTAGTTTGTTTTACTAAGCTAATTAGTTAAACTAACTATAAAACGTAGTATGTTCTACTACATTATTTAGTAAAATTAACTAAAGAGCTTAGTTCGTTTCATTGCGCTAATTAGTTAAACTAACTAAAAAGAGTAGTATGTTCAACTACGCTATTTAGTAAAATTAACTATTGAGCTTAGTGTGTTTTACTACGCTATTTAGTAAAAAAATCCGGCAGCCCCCTACGGGGGCGGCCACATTCTCACCACGCGCTTCGCGCGTAGGAGCTCGCTTCGCTCGCATAATACTGACTCTACATTGGCTGCGCAAACGTGTACGTGAACGTGAACGTACTGACGTCACAATGTTATTCAAATGGGTGACGTCAGCACGTTCACGTTCACGTACACGTTTACGCAGCCAATGTAGAGTCAGCATAAAGCGCGTTCCACACTTAAACTTTTCGGGCGTCCGACACGACACACGTGCCCCCTCTTCTCCATCTACCAAATGCATTCCCCTCCTGACGTAGGAGAAGTTAGTATTGAAGAGGGGGCACGTGTGTCGTGTCGGACGCCCGAAAAGTTTAAGTGTGGAACGCGCTTAATTGAGCGCGCCCTGGGGCGCGCGTAGGACGATCGTCCCGCTTCGCGGTCCGGTATTGATGCTGACTCTACATTGGCTGCGCAAACGTGTACGTGAACGTGCTGACGTCACAATGTTATTCAAATGGGTGACGTCAGCACGTTCACGTACACGTACACGTTTGCGCAGCCAATGTAGAGTCAGCATGATTGCGCGCTTCGCGCGCATTTTCTTACGTTGCGCTACACGCTCCGTTTGTCTTTTACAATTAAATAACCTAGTATCATTAATTACTTTTTATCTAAATTGTATAGTTCAAAAATTCATGAATTTCATTTAAAACTTGTATTAATTATTCTATCAGAAAGTACTTGAATGACCCAAGAATCAGTTTGGTAGAATGAGATTTTGTAGTAGTTTCAGATTTTTTAGTTCATTTAACTAAATATTGAAGTGATACGTGTAATAGAAAGAAATTTTTTTTATTACACTACCGTCCGAAATTGTGCGAACGCTTACACCGCGAGTCATTGAAAAACATACTCGCGTGAAAATAAAGATAACTCTGAGAGAAATTAACGTAGAGACTTTTCCCTTATAGCGTTGGAAAGCTTATTAAATTTCGAAAAAAATGATACCTATTTGAATGAGATTGCTTAAATAGGTTTAAATATATCATGTTACAAAGTTGAAAAAATAATTGTAATTTTTTGCTTATTTCCTACCTTGACTTTAACCTCTTGCATGGTCCAGGAAAATCGACGAAAAAAATTGTCCTTTAACACAATTATTCTTTGAAATCTAAGCTTTCCATTGATTCCAAGAACAATAAAAAATGTTGACGGGTTTGCCAGTAATTGAAAAAAAAGGACGAGCGTGCACGAAAAAAAATTCGACCGTCAATCGCTCGATTTTCCCGTCTCGCTGCCTCTTTCGTTCGTGCGCCAGGGCCGAAACAGAGGATTTTGATTAGGCGCTTTCCGGGCACCATTAATTTCATTATTTTTGCCTTTTTGTGAACATAAATTATTTGTATAACGCGAAAGATATCATAATTGTGTTATAAGTTAATTATACAGTTATTAAAATTAAATAAATGTAATAAAAATTATATATTTTATTATTAAAATATTTCACATACATAGAGATATTAATTTTTTAATCAATCATAAATAAAATAATTATACAATTAAAGTTTTGTAAAAATTAAAATATATTTATAATCCTTCAACAATTTATTATTAAGAATCAAAAACCTCGTTGGTCAAATTGAATTTTTTAATAATAAAATATATAATTTTTATTACATTTATTTAATTTTAATAACTGTATAATTAACTTATAACACAATTATGATATCTTTCGCGTTATACAAATAATTTATGTTCACAAAAAGGCAAAAATAATGAAATTAATGGTGCCCGGAAAGCGCCTAATCAAAATCCTCTGTTTCGGCCCTGGCGCACGAACGAAAGAGGCAGCGAGACGGGAAAATCGAGCGATTGACGGTCGAATTTTTTTTCGTGCACGCTCGTCCTTTTTTTTCAATTACTGGCAAACCCGTCAACATTTTTTATTGTTCTTGGAATCAATGGAAAGCTTAGATTTCAAAGAATAATTGTGTTAAAGGACAATTTTTTTCGTCGATTTTCCTGGACCATGCAAGAGGTTAAAGTCAAGGTAGGAAATAAGCAAAAAATTACAATTATTTTTTCAACTTTGTAACATGATATATTTAAACCTATTTAAGCAATCTCATTCAAATAGGTATCATTTTTTTCGAAATTTAATAAGCTTTCCAACGCTATAAGGGAAAAGTCTCTACGTTAATTTCTCTCAGAGTTATCTTTATTTTCACGCGAGTATGTTTTTCAATGACTCGCGGTGTAAGCGTTCGCACAATTTCGGACGGTAGTGTAATTTTATTAAAAAGTGTAAATTTAATTACACACAGAGTTTAAATAAGTACAAAAGTAGTTACTTTAAGGTGGAAGCTTTATGTAAATGACCTGTTTTGTATAATTTATTAGGAAGAACTAGTATTTTATATTAAAATGCGCTGAATTAAATTATACAAATAGGTAAGGTTTAAAGGTATTAGAATAAATTTTTTATCGAGAAAAAAAAGGGCGGCACTGCAGCTGTTCAGACTTAGTTCGTTAATTTTGCGCCGTTGATTGGCCAGTTCTTTGTAATTAACGAAATCAACAAACCCAGATTATTTATTAAAATAAGTTATTCCTCTTCAAATTAATTTCTATTGAGTAAACGAATAAATTAATTGAAAATTTTAAAACATTTTAAAAAAATAACTTTATAGTAAATCAATTTTTAAAGCAACAACAAAATTTAATTTTATAGGAGGTATCGCCTTTTTTTTAATTCCTAAAAAATTTGTGTACGATGGATGTAAGTGAAATTTTTTAAACATTTAATTTTCTTAAAGTACTTTGACTTTAAGGATAACATTCTCATCACGGCACTCGCGTTTCACGCTCGAAAATTAGAAAAAAGCGATAGCAAAACTTGCAGATTTAGAGGAATTATTAAAGAAAATTCAAAATAGCATAAATCTAATCTTAAAGAGAAAAAAAATTCTTGATAATGCTGTTATCATGTCGAAATTTTTGGGGTGCATGAGGCCAATGGTGTTTGCCAATATTGCACCATTATAAGAACATTAATCTAAATTTTCTTCATTAAAATACCAATCTTTTATTTACGACGTGCACAATATTAAACAAAAAAGGTTCAAAAAAATAGTTTCATCGATATACACCTCCACTTTACATATAATATAACTGAGCTAGCTATGATAGTTAAAATGTTGTACATAGAATTTTAATCCGAAAATTTTGATATATTTTAACGAAATTTGGATAATTTTATTGTTTTTTGACGAAATCACCTGGCCATCGATCTCAGGCGACATTTTGGTACACTTAAAGTATATACCAAATTTGAAGTCGATTCATTAAAATTTATTCAAGTTATCGTCGGACCAAATTTTGTCTACAGACAGACATTTTTTTAGGACCCATTGTTTCGGCATCAGAAAGTCTCAAAACGTCGAGATTTACTAAAATTAGAGAATACTCAAAATCGCCCAAATGTAATACCTTCTCATTATGATGAGAATGTAAAAATAAATTTTTATTAAAAATTTAAAAAAAAACAAAAAATTCGGTATTTTATGAGTAAGTTACTTTAATTTATGTTAATTTAAGGTGGTTTAAAGAGAAATAATACATATAGTTGCTCATATTTTCTCAAAATAAAGTAATTTTGCCCTGCATTTTACCCATTTTTCATCCGTTTTTGTCATTTTTTGTCTATTTTTAAAAAAGTGGTATAACTTTTTTGTTTTAATCGTTATTAAAAATTGTCAAAGGAAAAAAGTGTTTATTTTTAGTCGTAATTTTCGAAAAAAAATTGAAAAATGCGAATTTTAGGAATTTTTAAAAACTAAAAATTTGAATTATTTTGTTGTTTTTCAACGAAATCATCTGGCCAAAGAACTCAGGCGAGATTTTGGTACACTTAAGGTGTATACCAAATTTGAAGTCGATTCATTAAAATTTGTTCGAGTTATCGTCGGACCAAATTTTGTCTACAGACATACAGACAGACAGACATTTTTTTAGGACCAATTTTTTCGGCATCAGAAAGTCTCAAAACGTCGAGATTTACTAAAATTAGAGAATGCTCAAAATCGCCCAAATGTAATACCTTCTCATTATGATGAGAATGTAATTAACTAATAAGCTTAGTTTGTTTTACTAAGTTAATTAGTTAAACTAACTATAGCGCGTAGTACGTCTTACTATACTACATACTTAGTTAACTTGACTATTTAGCTTAGTCAATTTCACTACGCTTATTACTTAAACTAACTGAAGAGAGTAGTATGTTTTACTACGCTAATTAGTTAAACTAACTAAAAAGAGTAGTACGGTTTACTACGCCACTTAGTATAAGTAACTAAACAGAGTAGTGCGTCTGACTATACCATTATGACTAGAGCGTTTAGTAAGTGTAACTACGCTGACTAGTGCGCCCATATTTCACTACGCCGAATAGTAAGTCTAACTAGATATTCAGTTAGCCTAACTATTCCTTTTTCTCAGTGTACCTATGAGTTTATTGACTTCCTTTTTTTAACACGTGTGGTATTCCTCCAAAACAAATTTTAATTCAGTTTTGACTTGATGCTCGCATCGAAATGACGAAAATTGTCGCGTATCTAATTTTTGTAGTGTTTTACTTTTTATTTTTTAACGATAATTTTAAAGATAAATTTTAACATTGACTACACGGAGAAAAAGGAATAGTTAGCCTAACTGAATATCTAGTTAGACTTACTATTCGGCGTAGTGAAATATGGGCGCACTAAGCAGCGTAGTTACACTTACTAAACGCTCTAGTCATAGTGGTGTAGTCAGACGCACTAATCTATTTAGTTAGTTTTACTAAGTGGCGTAGTAAAACCTACTACGCTCTTTAGTTAGTTTAACTAATTAGCGTATTAAAACATACTATACTCTTTAGTTAGTTTAACTAATTAGTGTAGTCAAACGCACTAATCTCATTAGTTAGGCTAACTCATTTAATAAGTAATACATACTATGATCTTTAGTTAGTTTAACTAATTGGCTTAGTAAAACACAGTAATTCCAATAGTCAGGTTTACTAATTTTCTTAGTAAAATACACTACGTTATTTAGTTAGTTTAACTAATTGTTTGAGTGAAACACACTACTCTGTTTAATCATACTAAATATGTAGTTTTATGGTATTAAAAAAAGAAGTTAAGTATAATTATATAATTTATTGTATCCAATGTTAACATTTTTGCAATTGAATCACTTAACAAATTTTTCCTTACATATTTTTATTTACATTTATAATATAGTTTTACTACATAAAACAAATCAAAATATTTCAAATAGTTTTAACTATAATAGTACACTTTATTAATTCAATTAATAACGGACACAAAATGTTTCACTATATATTGAAAATTAACACAGTTTAATAAAAATGATCACTATATGTCTTATAAATTATTAGTTTTAAAATTATTTAAACACACATTTCACAATTTCGACGCTTTGCGTACGTAGAACAAATTTTAGCATGTTATTAGACAAATACAACAATTAAAGATGTTATTCATAATAAAATAAATTTCGAAATTGATAAATTTTGATAGTTTCACTTTTAAAAATAAAAAAAATCACGAACGGTTTTAACTCGAACCAGGCAAATGCTCGAGAGCAACTGACGCTTGAGAGGACTTTTCTATGGGAATTCTTTTAACAATATTGAAAACGTTGGAATATTTGCTATACTTATTTTCATCCGAATAGTTTCTCAAATTTTTTGCCATCATAAATCGTTTAGAAAAAAGTGGGAACGGAAAAACTCATAAAATTGTCCCTTTTGTAACTAAAAACCTTTATAACTGGCCACGGCCAGCCTAAGACAAACCAGATGTTCTATCGTGGAACAGAGTATACAGTAAGATTATTTGACTATGAATCACCCCCAATATAGTGTTAAAGTTTATTGAGACTTTAGTATATTTTACTTTAGAAATATGCAACTCGATTTACAGAGAGGTTTGAAAAAAACATTGAAGAGAAGTCATTTTTAAATTTGCCGCTTGAAATTGGATGCGCGCGATGATTTAAGTCATCACGTGATAGCAGAAAAGGCATGTTGGAAACCATTTTGGTTATACGAAATCAAAACATAACCCCAAATAATCATCGTATTTGACATTATTAATAAAAAACAAATAGAAATAAAAAATAAATAGTCATTAAAAGATTATAATAATGATAAGGAAAGACGTCGTTTATTTTTTATAGAAATTTTTCTATCAACCTCTCAAAATTTTTTGACGGATTATTCATTGTTGCGATAATCGTGGTAAATAGAACAATAATTAAAAATAAATAATAATAATAATAAACATAATATTTCTCTTCCACATCACACTATGTAGATAAAATTGCCAAACACTTTTTCACTAAATTTTTATTTTAACTTTTTTATCATTATTATAATCTTTTAATGACTATTTATTTTTAATTTCTATTTGTTTTTTTATTAATAATATCAAATACGATGATTATTTGGGGTTATGTTTTGATTTCGTATAACCAAAATGGTTTCCAACATGCCTTTTCTGCTATCACGTGATGACTTAAATCATCGCGCGCATCCAATTTCAAGCGGCAAATTTAAAAATGACTCCTCTTCAATGTTTTTTTTCAAACTTCTCTGTAAATCAGGTTGCATATTTCTAAAGTAAAATATACTAAAGTCTGCATAAACTTTAACACTATATTGGGGGTGATTCATAGTCAAATAATCTTACTGTATACTTATATACTATATATATATTATATACCATATATATACTGTAGTGTTTAAGGTATAGTGTGTTATAAACAAAATAAATATTATATATTTAATATATATTCCATAACTATATTAAAATAAGGTATTTCTTATAATAAATAATAAATTATATCAATTCACGTATTATATTACAATAATAATTTTATTAATAATTATTTTTAGATTTATTTTATTTAAGAGAATTTAAATGAATTTAAAAAATAATTAAATATTTAGCTTCTTTAAATAAAATAATTTTATAAATAAACATTAATTTTATTTTATCAGTGTAGAATAATACTAAAATTTAATTAATTCATTATTTATTATATATATTTATCTATTATAAATAAATAATAAGTAAAAAATAAAAGGGGTTCGTATTGTCTTATTATTTAATTAACTTAATAATTAGTCATTATGTAACCTTTTTAACATGTTTTTGTGATAAAAAATTGATGATAATATCATTGACTACTAGGGCATAGTTATTATATCTTAATAATTAGTAACACCTACTAAACGAAATAGTTGGAAATACTATGATCGCATTGTACTATGCAGTCTAGTACGTCGAACTGGATGCCTAGTAAGAGAAACTATTTGGACGTCAACTAAACACCATAGTTTTTTTAACTAGTTGGCATAGTAATTCTAACTATTCGTTTAGTTACGGGAACTAGTTAATCAGTTAGCCCTATTATTCGGCTTTGACTATTTCTGTCTAGTAAGTCTCACTACTCCTTTTCTCTCCGTGTAGTTGCAATGTAATATTATTTTAAATATTCAGGTATTATAATTATTTCGTGTTTTAATTTATGTGTTTAATTTTGTTTAATTTTGTTACATGTCATTCCCGTCAAGTGACATGTATGTTATATGCATTTTGGTTAAATGTCAATTGGGCAATATTCATCCGCCTCCATAACCGAACTTTATGGATATTTTTCTAAACTTTATAAAAAAATTTTAAATTATTATTAAATTATTTTGTTTGACTAAAATTCAACTAAATAACAATGAAATTTGTGAAATTCGAAAATTATTAATGTTATTGTTGATTTGAATTTTTTGGCTGGTTTACTATATAGCTGACTGGCTGGTATCGATGTGCAGCCTAGAATATAGCGACAATGCTGGTTCAGCACTCTCCCTTATTCTCCACTTCAGCTTTTCCTCTCATCCCGCGCAAACCCATTCTTCTAACACACCTTCTCTCTTCCTCTCCTGCACACACACACACACAAAACCTCTACTTATATTATACGTCAAAGCATCGAGTCTCATCTGCAGTTTCAGTCTTAGACTGTCCTTAAATCCGTCCTTAAACTTAACCTCGACAAAAGACCAATGTTAGCATTGGTTACGATTCATTCCAGTGACCTTTACTTTTCATATTTTCACTTTTCAAAATGTATTCTCCACAGTTTTATCCAATTTTTTTACACAAACAAATATCGTAATTAACGCATGGAAATTTCATTCTTCACCTCTGTATCATATATATTTTTTTATTTTTATTTTACCAACTATAGCTGATAAAAATAAAAAATTTTAAATTGGGTCATTTGCGTTAGCTTAAAATTGTCATGCCTGAAAGTGCATTGTCAAAATTTAGCAAAAATACCTATATATCAATTTTTGAGTAATTTAGCTATTCTTTTGACAGTATTCGACCAGTACTAGATTAACATCGCCATAAAACAACGTAACAAAAGTACGTGAAATTACCAAAACAATCAACAGATGTCAGGTTGACAATTGTAATACTTAATCAGGGTGTCCAGCGGTCAGGCAACTCATGGAAAAGTCAGGAAAATTTTTTAGTCAGGGAATTTAATTAAAATTTAGGGAACTTTTTAGAAATTTGCCAAAAGTGAACATTTTTATGAATTTTTTAAATTTTTCGGTGCAAGGAAAAGTTTATAATGCTAAAATAAATAAAATGTTTTTTATTATTTTAAAGATAATTTAATATTTATTACTTTTCATTTTTTTAATATTAAATATTTATTACCTATAGGAAATTTGGTAAAAGGTTAGAAAAAAGTAATAGGGAATTTTTTTGTACTTCTTGCTGGACACCCTGTTAAGACAATGGGATTTGTATAATCTAAAAGCATTCAAGAAACCTCGAAATTTGTAAAAAAAATTTCCCGTGGTTTCGTTTTTCGCGAAATTGACCATATAGGGAGAACGGGGTTGAAAGTGCCGGGGGTAAGTTGTGCCGATTGTAATATCTCAAAAACAAAATTTTTTTTTTGAAAAGTGGAAGTGAGAGAAGTATTGTTTTACTTATGCGCATCTTTGGCAACTATTTTGATTTTGTCTGCTTCACTGAATAATTATCTGTTAGTAATTTGGTGCATTAGCGTCACTTACGTGCAAGTTTTCATGTTTACACTTTTTTATCTATTTTTTGCTTTTGATTTCAATAAATCGCATTCGGAATAAGTATTCATGTCTTAAAAATTATTTATTAATCAGAAAGTAAAGTTTTTTACAGTTGATTAACGATACAAATAATTATTTCAAGAAATATTTTAAAAGATTGCCTAATTATGTAATTGTAAAATTTAAGTCAGAAATGTTTATTTATTTACAAAAATCTATAAATGTTACGATTATTGGAAAAATTCTTTGAATGTTTTTAATAAAAATACTTATTACAAAAACTATATTTTAAGTGACTGACTAACTATGCAATTATAGAATATAAGTCAGAAAATCTTTATTTGTACTTACTAAAAGTGGTACTAAAATCTAAAAATTTTAAGATTGTTGATAAAAACCTTTAAAAGTTTATAATAAATGATTAACAAATAATAGTAAATCATATATTGGCAATAATTATTTTACACAGAGAAAACATGGTGTTATTTTTGTTGCAGCTAATTTTTTTGGAGGGTAATTTATATAAGGGTAAATTTTGTATTTTACCTTTGTTTGGTATAATTATAATTGACATAAACAAACATTACAAATTTTTATATAAAACGTCAACTTCAAACATTAACCTCTCCAACCACAAAAATTTAAAAATAATATTTAAAATATTCACTAATATTTATATTTGTAAACAATATTTATAATAAATATTTAAGTAATAAACAAAAATTTTTCTGCTTACTCTTCTATTTAATTGAATTTGATATTTTTTATAACCTTATGAAAATTGTTTAGTGATTAATTATTTTTGAATTTTTATAAACAAGTAATGTTTAATATTAAAATTATTTATAACTCTTGTAAAAATTTGAATATATAATACATAAGTATTATTAAAATATATTATTACAATATAATATATTCATATGTAAAATTTTTACATATAAGAACGCGGATTTGTTCTGGTACAAATATCTTATATATAAATGTACATATCTCAAAGCAAAAAATTAAAAACAATTTTAAAGAAACGATTAATAGTTTCTTATTGTAAATAAAATCATTAAACTTACATACTGCAGAATTTTTAAAGTTCTCACCAATTTTCGTAAAAATTTATCTTCAAGTAATTACGTACATTTATTTTGACAGTTATTAGAAATTAGATTTTCAATTAAAATTTTTAAAGTTTTCCAGGAATGTTTTTTTTATATAATTCTATATCAGTATTATGAGATTATGCTGAATATTGAAAATAATTTATTAAACAAACATAAATGTTGTAAAATAAACGCTTTTTTAGATATTTAATTGCATTCAACAACAGTTCTAACCATAAAATTATTGCAACCTGAATTCAGATTAAACATTTGATTTTCTCTTAAATAAGCGAAATTTTTTTCATTTAGAGTAGGTAAAATTGAAATTTCTCCAATTTTGGTGTCAAAATGATACCAACAGGATAAAATTTGTTGCATACATTTTTAACACCGAATTTAATGTCAAAACAACACCCAGTTTTTTCTGTGTATTTCTTACGCGTAAAATCATTTGCTTCCACTGAAACAACTAAAAAATCCGACCCTGGCGTCGGCACAACTCTCCCCAGGGCGGAGTGCGATTTGTCGCGTCGCCTTGCTGCACAAAATCATTTTTTACAAAAAAAACTGTTCAAAATTATCAAAAAATAATAATGGATTTAAAAACTACATTAAATTTTACAATAGGTAGACTATAAATTAAAACAAAAAGTTGTCATTTTACTACCATTTTCGTTAGTTTTCTCAGAATCGGCACTTTCAGCACCGATCTCCCCTACTTTATTCCCAATAGGAAATGCCAGTCTAGTGCCGACTAGTACTACTGGCGCAGTACTAATTCGCTTGTTCAGTCGTTGTCCAGGTAAGCTTCGTCTGTCAAGGCTGGCACTGTACAGAATTTTCGTCTCCTCAGTGCTCAGACAACATCTGGCAAAAAATACTTAACCCAGTACTTAACATTGCAAAAATTCTTAAAATAACTTAAATAAAATAATAAAATACAATATATGTAATAAATAAATAAATAAATAAAAATATATGTGTTTATTTTTTGTTATTTTTATGTTATATACACTACCGTCGGAAATTGTCGGTACGACTAACGTGCGAGGAGTGGAAATTCGGTGCTGTCTTTAACGCAAGATATTTTAATTTAGAAAAAAGTTAGAGATTTCTAACTTAGATGGTTGAAAAGCTGATAAAATTCTGCATCTGAATGTATATCAAGAAAATTTTTTTCTTTTTAGGGTTCCGAAGGGGGAACCCTATTAATGAGACTAGTGAAGCAAGGCCTGAACCCCCCCCCTAGCGGCCACACGAATTTATCTAGAGGGCTGAAATTTGGTACACATAAGTATTTTGGCGTGTAGGATACAGGAAAAATATAGCGAATCTCATAGGTATTGATTATCATAGCGTTGTCAAGGAAAAACCATGAATTTTTACGAAAAATCCCTAAAAATGACTATGTACCCTCCCCCTGGTGGCCACATCTTTTCACATAGAGAGCTCAAATTTGGTATACTTATGTATTTTTACGTTAAAATTACAGGAAAAATATAGCGAGCTCGATTAGAGTTGATGATCATATTACGGTGGGGTGGCCGAACTTACTCTTATCTACACTGTGCCAGTCATTTGGCAATACAGTGTAAAAACAAAGGAATTATTTTGTGTTAGGTAATTTTGTTTGATTAAAAATGACAACATTGAAGAAAAGAGAGGTCCTGCAAATGGTTTTAAATAATAATGATATAAAAGAGACCGTTGATACCACTTTAGCTAAACTCGGTGTTAATGCATCAGATGTTAGCTCAAATGGGTTGAATAGTTTGAAAAAAGCATTATACAGCTTGAGGTCCAGAAAAAATGCGAAATATTAATCTGATATCAAATTCATCATCAGCGAGCCCGAAAACTCCCGAGTAACAAGTTTCAAATAAATTCGTTTGATTTTTACAATGTAATATGCGATATTGGATTCGCCATCTTCAACTTTAAAAATCTGCCGTCAGGTTTGCAATCTATGACACCGAAAACCCCCGAATAACAAATTTCAAGCGAATTAATTGAATTTCCAAAAATTCACACGCCATAATGGATCAACCATTTTGAATTTTTAAAATCTGATATCAGATTCGTAATCAGCGACAGCGAAAACCCCCGAGTAACAAATTTCAAGTGAATTTATTGAATTTTTAAAAATTCGTCCGCCATATTGAATCCGCCATTTTGAATTTTGAAAATTTGATGTCATATTCGTAATCAGCGACCCCAAAAACCCCCGAGTAACAATTTTCACGTGAATCCGATTAATTTTTAAGGTTCCGTACTCGGTTCGGAACCCTATTAATATCGGTTTTTTTGAAATCGTGTACCCCCCCCCCCCTAGTGGCCACACAAATTTATCTGGAGGGCTGAAAATTAGTACACATATGTATTTTCGCGTGTAGATTACAGGAAAAATATAGCGAACTTGATTGGAATTGATTAACATAGCGTTGTCAAGGAAAAAACATGAATTTTTACGAAAAATGCCTAAAAATGACTATGTACCCTCCCCCTGGTGGCCACATCTTTTCACATAGAGAGCTCAAATTTGGTATACTTATGTATTTTTACGTTAAAATTACAGGAAAAATATAGCGAGCTCGATTAAAGTTGATGATCATATTGTTTTTAAGGAAAACTCATATTTTTAGAAAAAATAATGGATTTTTCGAATAAAAAAAGAAGAAAATTTTATCTTAAGGGATTAAAATTTATCCATTTTTACGTATTTTCACGTGTAGATTACAAAGAAAATATAGTGAGCACGATTGGAGTTGATTATCATAGCGTTTGCAAGGAAAAACTGATAATTTTCGGTCTATGTGTCGATCTATGTGTTTCCATGCTCACATTACAGGAAATATTAAGCAAAATTGGAATTTTTCCATCGGTCTTCACACTATAAACCACTAAAATTTTAGGTTTAGGGGTACGGAACCCTCGGCATAATCTAGAATAATGTAAGGAAAAATTTGACAATTTTTCAACATAATCTTTAAGATCTCAGCTTTAATTTGCATTTTTGAAACTTAAAAAATGTTTTGTGGTTCCTAAAATATGTTAAAAAAGGTCCGAGCATGTTTTTCTGCAAATCAGCCGTCGATCATCACTTTTTGCCGCCTTACTGCTGGGTTGTAGAAAAACATGCTCGAACATTTTTTAACATATTTCAGGAACTACAAAATATTTTTTAAGTTGCCAAATTTTAACACATCTTTTTTGACCAATATTTCCGTTTAGCAAGTAAGAGTTTTGCTTTTTATAAATTCGATTCAGAAAAAATTCAAAGAAAAGAAAAGAAAAGATGAGTGCTGCCACCTACGTTCTAAAAAGCTCGGCTATATTGATTTTATCGACAAATTTTTTTCATGCATTTTAGGTTATGTTTATAAGCTGTCACTATTTAATTATTGAATTGCACATTGTCTTTGATTTTCTGTTATTTTCATTTTCAAATTAAATAGTGAAATAGTCTCCGCAATTACACTATTGCGAAAATAACTAAAAATTAATCGTTTATTTTTGAGTCGATTCATTTCGGCCATGATTAATATAAGTTGATTAAATTTTTTGCATGAAGAAATGAGACCGCTTTATGTATCATTTCTAAAAATTTTAATTTAATTTAATTTAATTTTAATTTCCATTTATTATATGTTAAAAAAGTGGAAATGGATGTGTCAATGGAAATTAGAATTAGAAAAAGTGGGAATGAGAATTAGAAGAAGTGGAAGTGGTAATGAAAATAAAAAAGTGGATATGGGAATAAAAATTAGAAAAAATGGGGCAGTGGAAGTGGGAATGAGAATTATAAATAGTGGAAATGGGAATGATAATTAGAAAAAGTGGAAGTGAGAATGAAAATTAGAAAACCTGGAAGTGAGAATGGAAACGGCGAATTACATAATCGGCTTTCTGGTTTTCCATCTTTGTTAATTTAGGTTTATTTCCCTGTATAAATTTGCCAAAATTGACCTGGACACTATGAAAATACTTGAGGACCTTTTTTGTTAAGAAATACAAATTTTCCGGAATTTTTTCCCGGGAGAGTCCCGGAAATTTTTTCACGTGGATAAGTATTCTCAAAAGCCAGTTTTGAATTTATCAATGAATTGGCATATATAATTTTATGAATTGAAAGAAAAATTGTTATTTGACTTTGAATTGAGACGCGGGAATTGTGAATTTTGCAATAAAGTTTGTCGTGAGCCAACTATAGTCAGTCCAAATGTGATAGATCTGGCTCTTGACCCTTCGAAGCGAAGCGTCAAGATATAGTTTAGAAAAGTTAATTTGGGTGAAATATACGAGATGGAGTAAAACTGTAAAGTTAAAAAATTCTCGAAAAATGTTATTTTTCAGAAATAAAATTAAAAAAATAAATGAGAATAAGAAACTTTTGTAAGAAATTTTAAAGATTTTTTTTCAAAAAATAAAAACTCTCCAGGTTATCATTTTCATAAATTATTTTGTTTTAAATTTTATTTATGATATACCTTTTTCATAAAAAAACATATTTTTATTGATTTTCTGTTTACCTTTTAAATATTTTTAATATCTAATTTCAAGATAATTCGTTTAAATTTTACAAGCAGAAAAAATTTCTAATCTACAAGATAAGATTAACCAGAAAATTAAATTTCGAAATGGCAAAAGAAGAAATAGATCCATTCTTAATTTAAAATCTATTAAGACATTCAAAAATTCAATAAGGCAAATCCATCATAGTAGACAAATTTAAATAAATCTCATATCAATTGTAATACAAATTTTATAATTTATCTTCGTTTAAAAATTTTTTTCGTCTATGTTTAAGAAATGTGAAAGAGAAGAAAATTCACTTTGAGAAGAATAAATTCTCCATTTTTGAAGATGGTCTATGCCATAGTCTTTAAGGTTCTATCTGAAACTTGAATTAAAGACAAAATGAAAGGATGGACATAATTTTTTTTTGTCTAGACAAACAGGTAGAGAATCAAGACCGAGACCTAGCCAGAATATAGAGAATCATGAAACGACGATAGGATTGGCCATTTGGTAAGCAAGGAATTTGTCGACGTCAGCAAGTTTATGTCTTCCTCCGCCTTCTCTTTTCCGTCCCACGTATATTCCGCGTATATATATATATATACACTCGTGTTACTCGCATGCGACAGTATAATATTAAAAATAATAATAATTATAATTTTTAATATATTATCATCACTATATCGCAATACGATACTTGAATGATATTCTATACTATTCCAGCTAAAGAATTTTAAACTAAAAATAAAATTTTATTATCAGTTTAGGGGTCATCCATAAAGCACGTGATACATTTTTTCGAAATTTTAACATTACCCCCCACCCTTTTTGGTGCTTTTTCCATTCACGATTAATATGTAGAGTGATGTTTTTCTGACCCCCCTTCCCCCTAAAGCATCACATAAATGTTCTTCTATTGAGTTTGAATACAATTCTATTGGATTCAATCGTCCTCTAATTAATCTAATTGTTGGCTTATCTACACTGAAAAAAATTCCTAACCCCCGTATACCAGGAATTGACTAATTTGCCTGGTTACGAGAGGAACCGACTAGGCAATCTTGGTCAAAGTTGATTTCGACAATTAGTCGGAATGACTAGGGAAGCTTATCAGAATAACCAGGTATCTTAGTTACATTGGCTAGAATCACTTTGACTATAATTAAACTTTAGCAAAATTGACTATAGATACATGCCATATTTACCAAACACCTTAGTTAATATAACTAGGAAACAAGGGGTCAATTCTACTAAATCGACTTTGACAATATTAACCAAGCTACATAACTGAATTGACTAGGATGCTTGGTTACGCTGACTAGATTTAAAGTTTTTATGGTTAATAGTCATTAATGCGAAGCAAATTTATTTCAGTGTATTTATATCTTATTTTGGTTTATATTGATTGTTTATCAATTGGTCAGACCCTTCTCTCATCTAATAGTATAATTATTATATGATGACATTATGATTTTTTAATTGTTCTTTTTTCATGGAACCGTCATGCCAAACATTTACAAAAACACATAATCATTTTCATTAAATAATGTTTTAAAGTAAAAGAAATTTTTAAGCATCTACGAAAATGAAAGACAATTTTTCTTTTAATAAAAATGAGAAATTCATAAACAAATTTCATAAACAATTTTTTTTAATATTCTATATAAAAAGAAAATGATTATAAATATGTCGGTTGAAATATATATATATATATGTTACGGGCAATGTGCGGGAGGCGGGCAATGTCCGAGAATGCCCGGGCATTGTCGACAATGCCCAAATTCAGTGGGCATTGTCGACATTGCCCACTTATTTTTAAAAACGTTTACAAAAGGTTGACAATGCCCGGTCATTGTTGACAATGCCCGGGCATTTTCGACATTGCCCACTAATTTTTGGGCAATGTTGTTTATTATAAATAAGTAACATGTTATTAGAAAATAATGCCCGAAATATTTATTTTCACTGTCACTGTTAATAGGTCTAATTAATTTCTTGTTTCCGTTCACGGAAATTGTGTCGTATTTTTTTAAAAATCTTTAACTCCTCGAATCCTTTTTTTCGCATAACTTTAATTGGTCCACTTTTTTAATGTAACTTTCATATTCCTCACAAGACATGTAAGCACAATTGTCTGTCCGTTTTTTTGACAGCAAAATAATTTCTTGTACTAACAAAGCGTTGATCAAATAAATTTTTCTCACCTTAATTAATATTTTTGTAGAAATAATAAAATTAATTGATAATTAAGTACAAAATTTATTAAAACTTTTTTCTTTACAATTATAAAACATTATTTTAGTACATTAAATATTAAAAATTAAGAATTACAGCCGAGTATCACAATGAAGTCTATACTTATGTTTGATATCGTAAAATGACGAAAAGTCCTCCTTTTGGGGCACACAAAATGATTGCAAATAAATCCATTGAATTGACTGCACAAATAAAAATTCTTCAGAATTTAGTAAACAGCGTTAAATTGATTATATTATTCAATTATTCAGTTTTAACAAGTGATGAAATATTTACTTATATTACAAGTTATTTTTTATTAAAAAATTTTATGCATTTCAACATTGCCCAAAATGGACTGGGCATTGTCGACATTGCCCAGAAAACAGAATTTTATAAATAATTTTCGACATTGACCGAAAAAAACAGGGCAATGTCGACAATGCCCACTGATTTTGGGCATTGTCGACAATGCCCGGGCATTCTCGGACATTGCCCGCCTCCCGCACATTGCCCGTAACATATATATACGCTGTAGAAACGCAAACGCTATAATATGTATGAATTTGCATTCTATTGTGAAATAGTGTGGTTAAGATGAGGGTAGGAAAAAATCTTTTGCGGTTCAAAATACGAGTGGAACATTTGATATTCATGAAGCATTCGAAAATTCGCCGAGACGTTCGAGAAATTGCTACGAACTGTTAACTTGTGGGAGTGCGACTTCACAGATATAAATGTCTGATTGTCAGAGAAACCTATTTAGATAAGAGACTGATTTTTGTATCGTCGCTCGTATCCATGTCATCCATAAACGCTTCTTTTTTAACACTTCAAAAAATAAAACTTTTTTTGGTATACTCTTTTCAAGAACTTGAAAAATATTTTCTTAGCAAAACTTATATTAACATATTACTTTTAAAATTTGCTTGACGATTTTGATAGAAAAACTATATACGCTGATAACGAATATCTAATTTTAGTTTTTCAAAATTAAAAATGGCGGAAATCCGTTACACATTAATGATGAGTTTAACCTTTAACCTGATAGGTGTTAAAAATTACGCTTGATGCTTTCCCCGGTCTGCAAACCGCGATCCCTACTGAAAATCCCTGTACAAGATCTTGTACAATTTCCTGTACAGGATCAGCAACTGAACTTGTACAAGTTCTGACCAGTTCCTGTACAGGAAAATGCATACGAATTTGGAACAAGTTCATGTGTGAGATCTTGTACAAGATCTGGTGCAAGATCTTGTACAAGAAAGATGCTTGTACAAGAAAATGTTCATGTACAATTTTATGTATAAGTACTTGTACATGAACACATCCATGTTCTTGCACAAGTTAATTCATGTTTTTCTTTACTAAAAATTAAAAACTTCAAAGGCTGCGCAATAGTTTACTTTAACCTTTACAGCTGCGCAATAGTTTTTAGCATGCATGAGTTACGAATCTTAGTGGTTAAAAATTATCAAAATCTCAAATTTTATTAAAAAAAAAAATTTTACAACTATACATGTGCAAGAACATGAACGTGTTCATGTACAAGTACTTATACATGAAATTTTACAAGATCATGTACATTTTCTTGTACAAGTATCTTTCTTGTACAAGATCTTGCACCAGATCTTGTACAAGATCTCACACATGAACTTGTTCCAAATTCGTATGATTTTCCTGTACAGGAACTGGTCAGAACTAGTACAAGTTCAGTTGCTGATCCTGTACAGGAAATTGTACAAGATCTTATACAGGGATTTTCAGTAGGGATTCTTCTTTTATGTTTTTTAATGATTTTATAACTTCCCACACAGCACAATAACTTACTACACGGAAAAAAATTTTCTGGTAATTCTTTAACATCGATTTGGAGATTTTACATGTTCCTAAATCCGTTAATTCTACAGATATTTTCTGTAAGGATTTAACGCATGCGCGAAAACAATGCAGTGATTCGACTAAGGCTGAGTACGATTGAGTGCGAGAGGTTAAGGCGAATTTAGTGTTTTTATTATTATCATAGTGTCGGCAAGAAAGTGTATAATATATATTTTGTTTAAATTATAATACATATATTGATTAATAGTTTTTCAATATGGACATATTTGTTCAAAGTCATTTAAACGTAAGTATATATATATAATATATATATATATATATATGTATATATATATATATGTATATAACCTATAAGAAATACTCTACCAAATATATATTATCCCCATATAGTATAGTATACATAATTTGGTCACTCAACAGTTTTTAAGAACTATAGCTCAAACTTGTAGAATTAACAGATTTTAATGCAAATGATTCTACTTTCTCTATTTGGAGAAACAACAATTTCCATCAGTAGATGGCGCAGGAGTTTCTGTAAATTCTACAGAAAATTTCTTTCCATGTACAAGTTTACAGCAGACTTATATGTAAGCTTTGTATAAGATTTCAATGTAAACTTACAGTAAGTTTAAGGTTAACTTAAATCCAAGCAAAAATTTGTGTCAAACGCCGATATTGACAACAGGCGCAATCATGCACCAATACTGGCTGTCCGACAGTTGGCTTACCATTATTCGTTCAGTACTGATAGGGATTAAATTCTGTACTGTGCCAATACTGCAAGCCAATACCGGCATGCCAGTATTATTAAGACAATAATGGCAAACCAGTACTCGGTCAGTATTAATTCAATACCGAATGCCAGTATCCAGAAAAATTATGAAAATTGACCTCCATGAAGTTGGCGTTGAAGCTTTTTAAAAAAGGATTATTGTGATATCAAATAGACAAGTTAAAGTAGTTAATGTAGAAGTTTTATAACTTTTATTGAAATATTGAAGCTTGTGGAGTAAGTTCATTTAAAAATAAGGCTTAAACAATGTCCGTATGATTATTGCTCTGAAATGACAATTTTTACAAAAAATTATTACTTTGCATTGGTTATAATGCATTTTCTCATTAGTTTGAAGCATATAATTTGTAAAAATAGTATATAAGGGTAAAAATAAATTGTATATTAGAAATGCTGCGAACAAATTGAGACAAATTATGTTTTTTAATACTACATGTCAATACGCCGATTGAGAGCTCCTCAAAACTTCACGCGATATGAACTGTTGTGATGCCTGAAAGTTTTCAGTAGTTCATGCGTAATAAGCTCCAAGTGCGATCTGCTGCGAAAATTAATTCAGTTTTTAAAAAAATTAGTTTTTACGGTTGTATGCACGGTTTGGTTATGTACAGTAGTAACTCTTTGCGACACCAAAGCTATTTTTGAATGGCTTCTTATGACGTTGCATATGTAAATGTTTTTGGGGTCACTAATTCCTAATTTGAAAACAGATTTTCAAAAAATGCTACTTGGCCTCTACAGATTAAGTACTCGGCCTTCACAAATATTAGCTAATATATGAAATTGCATATTTTGCTTCATATATCAGAACATAAAACGTAAAGTATTTTTGTCTTACAAATAATAAAATAAGGTTGTCTATTACGGTGGGGTGGCCGAACTTACTCTTATCTACACTGTGCCAGTCATTTGGCAATACAGTGTAAAAACAAAGGAATTATTTTGTGTTAGGTAATTTTGTTTGATTAAAAATGACAACATTGAAGAAAAGAGAGGTCCTGCAAATGGTTTTAAATAATAATGATATAAAAGAGACCGCTGATACCACTTTAGCTAAACTCGGTGTTAATGCATCAGATGCATAGAGATATAAGAATAGAGTGCGCAAGAGGCTCGTAAAAACGACAGATTATATGCGTTGAACAGAAAGAGACAGATGCGATTTGTAGGCCCCTTTCCCATCCTTGTTTCACTGATGTTTCAAAGTTAGTAAGACAAGAAGGAAGGCAGGGCCCACTAGTTGCAACTGTCTTCTTTTATTGGTCTGTCGCAGCGTAACATGGAAATTGTACGGGCTTGCGCACTCTATTCTTATATCTCTATGATCAGATGTTAGCTCAAATGGGTTGAATAGTTTGAAAAAAGCATTATACAGCTTGAGGTCCAGAAGAAATGCGAAATATTAATCTGATATCAAATTCATCATCAGCGAGCTCGAAAACTCCCGAGTAACAAGTTTCAAATAAATTCGTTTGATTTTTACAATGTAATATGCGATATTGGATTCGCCATCTTCAACTTTGAAAATCTGCCGTCAGGTTTGGAATCTATGACACCGAAAACCCCCGAATAACAAATTTCAAGCGAATTAATTGAATTTCCAAAAATTCACACGCCATAATGGATCAACCATTTTGAATTTTTAAAATCTGATATCAGATTCGTAATCAGCGACAGCGAAAACCCCCGAGTAACAAATTTCAAGTGAATTTATTGAATTTTTAAAAATTCGTCCGCCATATTGAATCCGCCATTTTGAATTTTGAAAATTTGATGTCATATTCGTAATCAGCGACCCCAAATACCCCCGAGTAACAATTTTCACGTGAATCCGATTAATTTTTTTATTTTGTCGTCCGCCATATTGGATTCGCCATTTTGAATTTTTAAAATCTGACTTCAGATTCGTAATCAGCGACCCCAAAAACTATAAATACGCCCCTGAAAATTTAAAGATTCTTCGTTTTTTGGGAAATATGATTACATACATATTTTTTTAAAATTATTTTAATACTTCTTTTTTGCGATTACTGCAATACGTTCGTTAACGGAATTATGAAATTTAAAAATATTAAAACTTTTTAATAAAAGAAATACATAATTAATGAAGTTCTTAAATTATTTTTCTTACACTGAAAAAATATATTTGAATCAAATAAACTCTATTTTAACCAATAATTTCATTCAATTTCGGTAATTTAAACAATTAAAAATAAATATATAAAGGCATCCCCCGCAACCTGACTATTTTTCAGAATTATTCCCCCTCCTCAAACTCGCAACCTGACCAGCTTCCCCCACCACTATACCAGTGATTTCAGAGCTGTATACTTTGACGGGGATTGCCTGTATTTTATAATATTTGAAGAAATTATTTGAATAATAAAATAAAGAGTGAAATGTTAATATAAAAAAATAACAATTTAAAAGTTATTATAATAATTTATTATTATTAATAGGTAATGGTATGAGCGCGTGCGATTCGAGCGAAGAGTCGGTTCTTCGATCCAGCTGCTTAATTAATGTAAAAAGAAAAAGGAACCCTGAATTTTGCATATCTACCAGTGCTGGCTTATTACTGGTCACTATAATTTTGCCCGTACTGGCAAAATACAGAATTGCTGCTAAATTCCAGTATTGAACCAATACTGAACGACAGTACTAAGCCATTACTAATGACCAGTACTAATAAACGTTATCATCCCAAACATGCCAGTATTGGTTCAATACGTGCGAACTCGTGGTGTTCCACAAGGATCTACTTTCGGATCTCCACTTTTTACTATATACATATATGAATGACATAGTTTTGTAATTTATTGTATACGAAAAGAAAGCTTTAACTGTAACAGAGATAAGTTTTTCTGCTCCAGGTAATACTTTTTTGGTATACTTAGGAAAAAGTGTCTGGAATTTTTAGTAACCCAACACAAATTAAATATTAATTAAATTAGTCAACTAACTAAATTAATATTTTATTATATATAAAATCGAAAACACCAAGAGTTTTTATTTTTTATTAAGTATAATATATATTGCAAATTATTATTTAAAAAATCAAAAAATAAATATAAAAATATGTTTATTATAAATCCAAAGTTTTTATAATATATAAAAACAGTTTAGTAAAAATAAAAATGTTTATAAATTAATTATAATGTATATAATTATACAATTAGCTATTTAATTATTTTATTATTCACTTTTATTATTTGTATCAAAATAAATTTTTGAAAAACTTTTTTAAGAAAATAAAAGTTGTTTTTTAATATTAAACAAGTGTTGTCAAGAAAATTTTTTTAAATTTTTATTTTAAAAATTATTAATTTTTTTTATAAAAAATTTTATTTATTTTTAGTTTGAACGTTTTAAAATTTTTTTGGTTTATTGAATATCTGAAAACAATAAAAAAAACTTGCAAAATGTTTTGGAATTAGTCTCAGGAAACTTTTTGTTTAAATAATTTTACCCACAAAAAAGCAAAATAAAATACCTTTTAATTTTCAAAAATAAAATCAAAGAGAAAAAATTTTTATAAACAAAATATTCAAACAAATAGATTCATCAGGTTCACTCTAGAACTTTATGTAAACTAGTATTAATCAAAAAGAAAATCTATTTGAGCTAGTACTGGCTCAATATCAGCTTAGTACTGGTTTGTCAGTACTGGAAGGTTGGTACTGCACTAGTACTGATACAATGAAAATACCTGTACTGGTTCAGTACAGACTGCCCAGCCTCGGCAGCCAATACTGAACCAGTACTGCGCCAGTAGTTAACTCTGGTATAATACTGAAATTTTTGGTTGGGATACATATAACAATTAGTTAATAATTATTTTCAATAATTAACATTTAAACATTATACTTTATTATAATTAATAATATTAGGATATTAATTACTAATATGTTTAAACAAATAGATAATAAAAGTAAAAATAAACCTACATTAATTTTTTTATAAATATTAATTTATTATGACAGTAATAATAATAATTTTTATTATTATTCTTATTTTTCAATAAGTAAGTTAAATAAATAATTAATATTTAATAACAAATTTTATTTTAAAAAAAAAATTTTAGTACCACTAAAAAAACTTTTTAATTTGAGGTTATATCAAGGGGCTAATCCTCGTTTATATTTTCTGAAATTATTGTGCAAACAACATATAATACAAGATTGATACTGATCAAAAAATTTTTCATGCTGTTAATTGTTCTCTGTTGTAGCAGAGGATGCAGGTATGGTTATATACACAACTATACACACGCACGCAGGTTCGCTTTGATTTTCTTAACATATATCCATGAAGTAGGATAAGGAGAGGTAACGGCGTATATTCATTGGCCCTCAGATAGACGGACCACAGTAGTAGGCTTTCTTTTTTCCTAATGTCGCGAGCGCTCCTTTGGGGAAAGCGAAGAATTAAAATTTATCGTCTGCAACATGGCTGCAAGTCAGCTGTTTACAACGTTAGGTTAAGTTAATGAATATGAAGGTATTATGCAAATACATTAACTGTAAAATGTCAGAAATATTTTAAAAATCAAATAATAGTTTAATATTGACACTGGAATTTATTATGTTGTATTGCCTAATGGATGAGACAACGCTTGGCAAATTGTTTTGTGTTGAATGTACATTGAAATAATGTAAAGAAAAAGTAAGTATTATTATTTGAGTATTAAATATGAATTTAATGTTTAAATTAATATAAAATGAGTAAAAAGTTTTATTTTATTAATACATAATTACTCGTGTTTACTGTTTATTTATTACCGAAATTAGAATATTTTACAATTATCAGAAAAGTAGAACCCGAATCGCAATGCTTTAGAAAACAACTCTTCATTTTTCAAAACACTAACACATTACTGAAATACTTCATGTGTAAAACAAACGACTGAATTTTAACAACAAAAACACCATGTGAAACATTCAGGTTATGTTTCTCTTTTCGCGGTAGGTCACGTGATAAAATATAATTCAAATATTTCCCACCGCAAGCGCTGTCAACAGTAGGAAAATAGAAAGTCGTACTACTGTGGTCCCCCCTATATGGTGTCAAGTTTTCTAGCGATTGGCTACAGGCGTTACCTCTCCTTATCCTACTTCATGCATATATCCCTACCTAACTTATCGAAAATACGCGCATATACATAAACGCAGAATATCGCAACGCACACACTTATATTATATACATGTTTCACGAAGGTAGAAAATTTCCTTATATACTAAGAAGATAGAATTTAATGCACTTGCCAGAAACGCTTTATTTATTAGTTTAAATTATATGCGCTATTATTTTTTAATATTCATAAGAAAATAATAACTAACTTAAACTAACGTTTAAGAGGTCATTTTTTAAAGCAACAATGATCATGAATTTCTTATGATTTCTTATAAAATTCTTGATAACACAGCCCCACAAAAAAAAAAAGTGTCATGTACTTTTGACTGGAATACCTTAACCCTATGTATTTTGACGCGCTGAACACGAATCCGAAGTCCGTTTTGCTCCATCACGTCAGGATTTTTTTCTAACCTCAAAAAACATGTCGGATTTTGAGAAGTAGGCGATTTTTTTAAAAATTGATGTATTAACTTCAAACTTGGTATCTGGGGGTTTTTTGTGTCGCTGATTACGAATCTGAAGTTAGATTTTCAAAATAAAAAATGGCGGATCCAATATGGCGGACGAATTTTGAAAAAATTTTAAGATTTACTTCAAACTTGGTATCTAGGGTTTTTTTGGGTCGCTGATTACGAATCTGATGTCAGTTTTCAAAAATTGATAATGGCGTATCTAATGTGGCCGATAGAAGTCCATGTTGAATATGCCATTTTGAATTTTTGAAATCTGACATCAGATTCGTAATCAGTGACCCAAAAAACCCCCAGATACACTATTGCACATTAATTTTTGAAAAATTTTGTAAAATAATGTCCCCCTACCAAAAAAAAATTCAAGGGGTATTTCCCCCCCATAAATCAGCTTTTGGGGAAAAACAAAACATACGTATCAAATTGTTTTCAAAAAACTACAAAACTGCCAAGTTTCAGAAAAATCGGCGTATGTCACTTCCCTAGTGTTACTTGTCAGCAACTTAGAAAACCTGTAGATACCAAATTTCATAATAATCTGACAATTTTTTAAAAATAATTCCTTAATATTGAATCAGACATATCGAATTTCGGAAAACTGACATCAGATTCGTAATCAGCGACCCAAAAAACCCCCAGATACCAAGTTTAAAGTTAATACATCAATTTTTAAAAAAATCGCATACTTCTCAAAATCCGACATGTTTTTTGAGGTTAGAAAAAAATGCTGACGTGATGGAGCAAAACGGACTTCGGATTCGTGTTCAGCGCCGCAAAATACATAGGGTTAGGGTATTCCGGTCAAAAGTACATGACACTTTTTTTTGTGGGGCTGTGTAATCTAAAAAACCAGTACTCCTAATTTAATTAGTTAGTGAATTGAGTAAATATTTAAAACTTTATTAGCAAATTTTGAGAAATGTTTTTACTTTTAAAAATTAATTTACTCATTATGTGAACTTTTAAGTTGCTCGGTTGAATCTTATGATCCACATTAAATTCAGTTTAATCTTAATAATGATTAAGGAAATACAATATATATTTTACATAAATACGAAAAACAAATCATTTTAAGGGGGTAGTCTGGTGTTTAGGCCTTTTTTTAGGAGCTTATTTCAGAATTTATTTTTATTATAAAATAAAATATAATCACACCAAATCTTTTTACATCGTTTTATTCTCCTTTTGAAGTGTTGAAAAAAATTATAATCGATTATTTTTTACTAGACATTGTTATTTATATTTAATATTAATGTTTATATCAAAAAAAGGCTGGCGCAGGTGATTTACAAAAATCTGTTCGACCGATTGCTCCAATTTTTTTTTAGCTTATTTTACACAAGTATGACTGTGGCCCGTACTAGAATTACGCAATTTTAATGATAACTTTTTTTTATCTTTAACTTTTTGTCAATAAAAAAGAGACAATTTTTGAATCTTTTTGCTTATATAGTCCGCTATTTTGTTATTTATTAACAAAAATGTTTTATTCTAGTACGGGCCAGAGCCATGCTTGTGTAGAATAAGCTGTAAAAAACTTGGAACAATCGGTCGGATAGATTTTTGTAAATCATCTGCGACAGCATTTTTTTGTTCTAAACATTAATATTAAATATAAATAACAAAATCTAGTAAAAAATAATCGATTATAATTTTTTTGAACACTTCATGATTAGAATAAAACGAAGTAAAAAGATTTGGTGTGATTATATTTTATTTTATAATAAAAAAAAATCCTGAAATAAGCTCCCAAAAAGGCATCGAAACACCAGACTACCCCCTTAATAAATATAACTGAAATAAAATGAATGAAAAAAATAGTCAAATACAGGGAGTAATCATCGTGACTTTTCGTTAGCAATCGATCAAATTCGTTCAGACTCGCTCTGTTGCCTTTGGTCCCCCTTCCCCAACCTTCTTTTCTGAAATTTTCGTATCGGCTATACCAAAATATGAAAATATTGAAGCAATTAACGTAACCATTTTATAATGATATTTCTAAAATTCTTAATAAAAATTGTCATTTGAGTTTCCTATAGAAAAATTTTAATTTTTCAAATGACTTTACTAATTTTTATTTTCTAACTATATTATATAGGTAATATTATTTTTATTTCAGGCTTTCTTAAAAATGATAATAATAATTAATGAAATCCGTTAGTTTCCATTACATGCTACCAACTATACACTAAAAAGTCAATCGAGAACAGACGAATGTGTAGTGCTGTTCTCGATTGACGCGATTTTTATCGATCAAAAATAAAATCACTCAGGGCCGTATGAAGTGCCTTACGCAACAATGTGAATTTTATATAGGGGATTTTCACTAGTGGGGCACTTAATCCACCTTAAATTTAAAAATCACAAGTACGACTTTGGCGTCAGTCATAACTTAAATTCTACCCGCTTCCCCACTTTCCCTCAAGTGTTCCCATGCTCTGTTTTCGACTGACGTGTTCTCGATTGACGTTTTAGTGTAGTAAAAATTGATTTCAAAATATTAAATATTATTACAATTTTTCTTTCCGTGTATATGGAGTATTGGGAGCTCTTAGGAGAACAAAATATTTTTGCATAAAACATTAGGATTATTCATAAATAATGTGAAATAAAAATAGAGAGTGCGCGTATTCGTATTAAAAACTGTTAATTATATGATGCGAATTTGTCATATCAATTGACATAATAAAAAAATTAACTTGGAGCACGCGACTCCCCATGAGGCACAAATCCCCATTCTTCCCTTTAGTATAAACATATGGACTGAATCTCCAAAAATTGAATTTTTTTTGTTTTCCTATAAAGGATTTCTGAGATTAAGTCAAAATCCTAATGTGTTTATGCGGGTATAAAGTGGACAGCGGTTTCAGTTTCATTAACTATACACTGTTAAAAATGTTTGTAGTTTTAATATACATAAAGTACTTAAATTTAAGAAACTGGTATATTAGAGTGTAATTCATATACAAAGTATATTAAATTTTGTCACTGAAAAAAATTCAAATAAAAAAATTGCATTTTACTCAATTTATACATGTTCTTGTGTACAAAATAAGGTTTTTATTAATAAAGCAAAGTAATTTCTTTCATGTAAATACAAGTTTAAATCAATTTACATTGTAAAAATGCATATAATTTGACATTTATAGTACTTAACCTAAATGTCACATATAAGTATTAAAATTCTTGTATTTAGAATGTTTTTTTTGAAAAATTTTCCCCTTATAAAACATTATTTGGACATAAACAACACAATAGTTAAAGAATTACGCACTGTTGTTTCAATTTCAAATAAATTTTCAATATCAAGGAAATAATGACCGTTTGGTGAAATAGGCATCTACAGCCGCCATGTTGTCACTTTAAATTTAATATACATGTATCTTAGATTTCAATACCTGTAGTGCATATTCGCTTCATACGCATGTATATTAAATCTAATACAGATTTTTCTAACAGTGATCCAAAGACTTCAATCATCATTTCATTCCATTTAAGTTAATCATTGGCGGTAAAATATAACTAACTTTAGATTTCTGGCTTCGATAAATCTAAATTTATAGTGTCAGAATTATATGATAATAAAATATCAGTAATTTTTTAAATTAATCTATATACTCTCTAAATATGAATAATCAGTGAAAAAGTCATTGGTCTCAAATCAGTCGCTAAATTCTAGCTATTTGAATCAGTGGTTTTCACTGACAGTTAATGCACTGAAAAAAATGTTGCCGAGAAATTCAACTATATACCATTGGGTAGTTGACTAGAAAGTAGTTAAAATAACTACTTTTTTAGTTAATCTAATCATGTTCATGTAGTTAATGTAACTATTTTTAAGAAGTTAATAAGTAATAGTTGTTTTTACGTAAATACACTGTTAGAAAAATCTGTATTAGATTTAATATACATGCGTATGAAGCGAATATGCACTACAGGTATTAAAATCTAAGATACATGTATATTAAATTTAAAGTGACAACATGGCGGCTGTAGATGCCTATTTCACCAAACGGTCATTATTTCCTTGATATTGAAAATTTATTTGAAATTGAAACAACAGTGCGTAATTCTTTAACTATTGTGTTGTTTATGTCCAAATAATGTTTTATAAGGGGAAAATTTTTCAAAAAAAACATTCTAAATACAAGAATTTTAATACTTATATGTGACATTTAGGTTAAGTACTATAAATGTCAAATTATATGCATTTTTACAATGTAAATTGATTTAAACTTGTATTTACATGAAAGAAATTACTTTGCTTTATTAATAAAAACCTTATATTTTGTACACAAGAACATGTATAAATTGAGTAAAATGCAATTTTTTATTTGAATTTTTTTCAGTGACAAAATTTAATATACTTTGTATATGAATTACACTCTAATATACCAGTTTCTTAAATTTAAGTACTTTATGTATATTAAAACTACAAACATTTTTAACAGTGTATATAGTTAAAGTATTGGCGATTCAAACAGCTACACTAGCGCCACAGTTGAACTAATTTAGGCGTGACTCGCTCTGTAGCACTCCATGTGTTTTAAATTATTTTTTTTTATTTAACGCTTAAAAATAATTTTACAAACGCAATAAAAATATCAGAATAATTAAATAATTTGAAATAAACTGTCAAAACAGAGACTGCTTTAGAGCGATTCACGCCTAAATTAGTTCAACTGTGGCGCTAGTGTAGCTGTTTGAATCGCCAATACAACTACAGGTCGGTAGTAAAATTAACTTTCTTAAGGTATAGTAAAAACAAGTGGAATTGTACACAGAAAAAAACTGTACTCAAAATGAGTACGAAATCATACTCATTTTGATATGCAGCAAAAATGATAACGCTCTTATTCATTTTGAGTTTTCAGTGAAAAAATATCAAAATGAAGAACGTCAGTTTCATTTTGAGTAAATGTTTAACTATGAATTATAGATAAATAACAAATGATTATTTAATTTAAAATAGTACTAAAACAATTGTTTTTCATAAATAAACACTTTGAAACCAAAAAGACTTTAATTCTTAAAGTCAATTTATTATTATTTATAAAATAAAATAAATCAAGTTTTAGGTTAAGAAACATATGAAATGACAGGCAGTAATACCAACTGCGTTAACATGAAGTAAAGAAAGAAAGCGCTATTGTCTAAAAACCAAAAGTAATTGCGCCTTATTTAAAAAATTTAAAAGTAAAATATTGTTTACGAAACAAAATGATATTGTATTAAATTTTTTTCACATTAATTAATAAATAAAAAAAATTTATCTTTAAAAATTTTAACAAATAAATTTTATTTCTTAAAATCACTGTTTTGTGATCAATAAACTAATAAAAAATTATAAATCCAATATATGTGATTGATATAGTTTTTCTTTGGATCTATAATTTTTAGTAGAAGTTGTTCTTTTTTTTATTTGAAAAAAATCCATCGTCAATGGACGAAAAGCTTTGCTTTTTTTGTAATAAACGAAATGATTATTTTAAAATATTATAATATTATAAAATTGAGTTTTTATTATTTAAAAATTCTTATGTATAATATATTTAAAATAAAAATAAATTTATATTATTATATAATTAAATTAACTCATAATTATTAATATTAATTATATAATATTATAATATGAATAATAATAATTATTATTATTATTATTATTATGAACAACTTTAATAATAATGTGATAAAATTTTTTTTCGATAGAAAATAAAAACTTTCATAATATTTTGAATATTTTAACTTTAACTGCAATGCTAATAATTTTTTTTATTTAATATTTATAAAAAATTTTAGAGACATAAATTGTATTCTATAATTTTGGTTTATTACGTTTGAATTACTTTGTTCTTTCATTCTCAGATGGCGCACTATGAAATAGTTCACAGTTAGTACCAACATAATAGTGGTAAACAATTTTATCTAGCATAACCTGACATTTGATACTAACCAGTTTCATTTTGAGTAACGTGAAGTTTGCCATTTACTCATTTTGATAATTTACTCAAAATGATAAGCAGCAAAAATGAGTACAGTTTTTTTCTGTGTAGTCAACTCAAAATTTGAAGAGTAGTAAATCCAACTACTATATACTACTATTCACCAGTTATATGAAAAGTAGTAAAAGGAATTATTTTCTTTAATTAATATAACTGCTTTTGAGTAGTAAATTTTTTATTAATTTCTATGATTTTATAAACTTCAATAAAATTCTTGTTGTAGAATTAACAAGTCGTCAGTAATTAAAACTACTACTTTAAGTAGTAGATTTTTACTATTTTAATTAATTCGATAAACTTAAGGAAGATTTTTGATGTAGAATTTACAAATCGTTTCCAGTTAAAACTACTACTTTAAGTAGTAGATTTTACTACTCAAAGTGGTACAATAGGCTTTAAGAACATTTTTGTTGTAGAATTAACAAATCCCTTGTGATTGAACTATATGGATTACAGTATCAAAATAAAAAATATACAAATAATGACAAATTTTTTAAAATGATTTTTCGTATAAATTAATAACAAAATCCCCAAACATAAAAAAACAATCCAAATTTTCCAAATAGCAACAAAATGTATAAATAAGTGATACATGTTTGTAAGGGTTTTCGTGGCCGCTAATTACGAATATGATGTCAAATTGACCAATTAACAGTTGACAGCTGTCAAAAAATCTGACAACTTTTCTAAATAATAACGGTTTAAAAAAAAATGACAGTTATTTTAATTTATATGATAACAAAAAAATCGTTCTTGTACATTTGTTTCTCTTGACTTTAAACAAACTTTTAAACAACTTCTAAACAAATTATGACATTTTGGTTTTCACCACCTTAAAGAGCGTTTCAAACTCGATCCGAATCAACAAAAAAGTGAAAAATGATTTTTTGACACATAAGGTCCCTTTTCATAGACCAGGTCACATATATAAAATCATATATTTTCCATTTAAGTGTATCCAAAACTACACGATGCACAATATCCTCCCTGGGTAATAAAAAAACTATTAGGTATATAAAATCTCTCTGCATCTTAATTTCTCGGTGTTTTATAATGCCGCGAGACTTGTGACACTTTTGTAATTGAAATCGCAAAAAGTAAAAAAAGGATGAGTAAAAATAAGGGAAAGAAGGGGGATAGGCAGAAAAAATTATAATAATCACTTGACCAAATGAATGGTTTCGCGTGCGCTATATGGTCATAAAGGTATCATAATACGCATTGGAAGGAGGTGAAGGAGAGAGAGGAGAAAGATCGCTGGGCAAAAGGTGAGGAACAGCCAATGGCGACTGAATTCAATGCTATCCAATCACAAATTGAGGTGGGAAGGGCTACAACGACCACTCCCACAATAATGACGTCAGAAGCGACGCCGAGCGTCGCGCATATTCACCTATATCGTACAAATACATATACAAACGGGTTGCGTCGCCCAACGACGCTTCCACATATACTTTTTGACCCGCTAAACATTCATGCTGCTTCTCTCGATTGTTGCGGTACTACACCGGCGCGCAGCTCCAACAACAATTGTAGTACTGCTCTCTCTCTCCTCCCCCCTTGCCCCCACCACTATCGTTGTTTCACGCAACACGCGCGACATTTCACCCCCTGATCACTCTCTCCCCCTTACCCCGCCCCTTCCTCCCACACTCGTCAACGGACTCCCCGACACCCTCTCTCATTGCAAAAAAGACGTCACTATTGCAGAGTCTAGCGAGGCGTTAACTAGTTCAGACCGCTAATCACTATTCAATTTATATATAGAGACAGAGCCCCTCCCACCCCCCTTTAATCAAATGAACAAACGGGTTCTTCGTGTATGGAATTTTGGATTAACAGTGAATTTTTTTTCTGTGGGTGATTATTCGTGATCGTGTGTTGTGATTTGTAAAAGGAAAATATAAAATAAAATGTGGCTCCAGAGGTGATTTTTTGTAAAAGAGAGAGGGATATTTTAGGATCTTGAATTGTAATTTTCTGAGAGGATTTATAAACTGTCAGTTTGTTATTTATATATAAATAAAAAATATAGTAATAATAAATTATTCATATATACAAGAGCGGGAAATGAATTAGTGAACAAATTGTCCCCCGAGGAGAGGGGAAAGAAAATTTTCTGCAAAGTTTTATTGGTAAAAAAAATGCATATTTTTATGTTTTATTATCAAAAAAAAATTGATGGAGAGAATTTTGGATTAGATATCAAAATTAAATTAATACAATACAAAAGCATATGTATATATAATTCCAAAAACTGGTTTTATTTTTAATGAATACTGTCAAGAAAAAGATTTATTTATTTGAAAACCAAGCGTTTATTTAGATCAAATAAATATTTGTATTAAACAAATATTGTTTTAAAATTTTTAATCTAAATATTTGGTTGTTGCGTACTCTTAATATATCCTGAAGTTAGGCTAAGTTAAGAAAAATTGTTTATTCAACCAAATAATTTGCTGGAGTCAAATTCAATTAAAAGATTGATAGTTAGCAGCAAAATGTTTGAATTAACATAATTTTGTAAGTTTTATTAATTTAACCAATTTTAAAATTCATTATATCTTTCGCTGATTAAATCAAAATAATTGATTTTAATATAAATAATACTTATAGTAAATTGAGAACTTGGTAAAACCAACGAAATATTTGGTTGTCGTAACGTTTAACTCTAAAAAAGGTTGAATTATAACAAAATTTATTACATTCAATTTAATGTTGCTCGATTTAATTTTTTTTCTCACTAATATATAACAGAAAATTCTGAATATTAATAAAATAATTACATCGCTCTTATTTAAATTCAATTGTATATATATATATATATATATATTAATCTAATTTTGGCATTAATTTATAATAGCGTTACATCTTATTTTACCTAAAATAGGGTTGAATTAACAAAATTTGTTTAATTCACCAAATTAATTTGTTGGCTTAATTTAACCTTCTTTTAAAGTTGAATGTAAATTTTGCTGATTCAGAAATTATTTTTTCAATTTTAATATTTCAATTTATTTCAATAAACTTCTTAATGGAAATGAAAAGTTTTTTTAAATGTTTTGAGTAAAGGGAAAATAAGGATGAATTATGCAAAAAAAATTTTGATTAAAATAAATATTACTTAAGATTGACTGAATTAAAATATTTTTTTCTCTGTTATTTTCATTTATTTTAATACTTATTTTTAGTGAAGGAAAATATTTAGTTACATAAACCAGCAAACATTTAAAACAGAAATAACCTATATATAGGCATTGGATTAATTAAGATTTCAATGAATCCAATGAAATGCAATCTTTCACATTTTTCGAAATTGGAACTATATAATTTTTATCTTTTTTATGTAAAGTTGTAGTTTGATTTCTAACGGTGTATAGTTTTAGATTATTGAGAAAATCCCTATATTATATTTATTTTTTACTCTCGGATCATACAGTTTATGTAAAAAAGTTTAAAATACTCTTATATATAAAAAGCTGATAAATATTTAACCACAAAATTATAATTTCGTACAGAAGGGTCGAGACTAAATTTTTAATAATTGTAACCGAATGTTGTGTAATATAATATAATTATATGAAATAATTATTGACACCAATTATAATTTAAATACTATATGCAAGTCATTCCACGAGAAATTTTCATTCACAAGTTTCTTTCCTCAGAACATTTTTTTGTCGAAATCTGTATGAAAAATAAGAAAATACGTATTTCTTTATTTGATAAAAATGAAGGAAGTTATGATTTTTTGAAATTTAACGTCATCAAAGGCAGTGTATTTTTGAAACATTTTTTTATCTATTGTTCTAATGAATAAAAATTTATGCTATACCTATATGAAATTTGGGTATAGGGAGTCAAAAGTGCCAATGCCAAATTTCCAAAATTATTATTTTTACAATGGATATTTTTCCAAATATTCTTTTTTCCAAAGGACATTTTTTCCAAAAATTATTTTAAAAAAAATGATAGTCAACTTTAAGAATGCAACGTCACGATTATTCACTTCATTTGTTGTTATTAAATTGTCAGTTATTAAACAAACATAATGTTTAGACAGCTTTTGATGTGCTCAAAACTAACGTACCTATAACGGAAGTAGCAAAAATGTTGAAATTAAAGTTAAAAAGTGAGTTTTCTCAAAGAGAGACACTTTCTTTTTAATTTTTTTTTGCACTGCAATCGCTGATGACTGAAGAATTTTTTTCCTTATCTGCAAAAGTGGTACTTTTGGTTTTTAAATTACTATTTTTAGTTTTTTAGTACGGCTCACAGCAGTTATTCTACAAATATAACCTTCTTCCCATAACATTCATTTTTTTTATTTTTTATAAATACATACTATAAATCTTTGCGCCTAGTTTAAAAATTGTAAATAGTAATTTAAAATCTAAAAGTACCACTTTTGCAGATAAGCGTAAAAATTCTTCAGTCATCAGGGATTGCAGTGCAAAATAAAATTAAAGACAGTAAAACCCCGTTTATCCGAGGTGGTGTCCCAGTTGGAAATTCTGTATTATCTGAGTGTAGTCTACGTCATCCGAGTTATTTTTAATTTTAGTTTTTTATGAATATAAGTTGTAATAAATAATAATTGTTTAAACAATAATAATGTTAAATTGTAATAACAATTCGGATTATCCGAGTTTTCGCCTTATCCGAGGTAGGTCCGGTCCACATTAGCTCGTCTAACCGGAGTCCTACTGTAGAAAGTTTCTCTCTTTGAGAAAACTCTCTTTTTAACTTTAATTTTAACTTCTTTGTTGCTTCCATTATAGGTACATTATTTTTGAGCACATATTTGAAAAATTTGAGGAAAAGTGAACAAATTTCATATACAGCATAATTTTTTATTCATTAGTACAATAGATAAAAAAATGTTTCAAAAATACACTGCCTTTGATGACGTTAAATTTCAAAAAATCATAACTTCCTTCATTTTTATTAAATAAAAAAATGCGTATTTTCTTATTTTTCATATAGATTTCAGAAATAATTTCAAGCAAAAAAAAATTTTGAATGAAAATTTCCCATGGTATGCCTCATATATTTATGATTAATATTATTGATGATTAATTGAAAAATAATAAATATATGTTTAAAATAAATTATATATTTATTAATTAATTTAACAATTTGAATTATATAAATGAATTAAATATGAATTCTGTTAAAAAATTTTATTTCGTTAAATAAATTTCAGAAAAATGTAATAATGGATAGAACACTTTTTAAAATTAATAGTAATAAATCTAAAAAATATTTTTAATAATTTAACAGTAACTAAATTGTCGCTACGCGGAGAAGTATACCCATAATTTCATTACTGCTCGTTCAAAAATATCAAAAGCTAGAAGTCTTGAAGAAAATCCGTACTGTGTTTGCTTTTTTTGTTTCGAAAAAACCTCAATAATAATTTCTATTAAATGTGCAACAAATGATTTTTCATGGCCAAATCACCCTTATACAAGATTATTAACAATCATTGAATTTTAATTCTGACACTTCTAAATTAAATACTCGCCAACTTCAGAAAGGATTTATGAATGATTAGAAATCGAATTGATTAATATTCAACAGTTTCAAATTAAAAAATGTACTATAAAAAGTTAAAAAAAACACAAAAATTGAGTTTATTCGAAAAACTCTCTACCGATTTTTTTCATCTTAGATTCAAATTACTTAGTAAATAATGTGGAATTGATATTTGAAAAGAGCCGAGATGGGTCAGTACCATCAATTCAATCAATTCAAAATTCAATTTATCTAAATTTTAATTCATCCAAATTTTCATTTTGAACTTAAGTGATACGTATTATTCAATTAATTCTAATTTTTATTTGTCAAAATAAAATTTATTAAATACAATTTTAATTAAATTCAAATTTTATTAACTGAAAATTAATGAAATTTTCTTCAGAATTTTTATTTATCCAAATTTTAATTGATTAAGGTTTTAAATTATCCGGATTTCCAGTTTTTCAAAATTTTAATTGATTTAAGTTTCAAATTGTCCGAATTTTAATTTATCTAAATTTTAATTTAAGTTTCAATTAACGTTGAAAATGTTATATTAGAGATCACCGGTATTATATTGTCAGATTGTCAGTTATCATAAGCTAGCTTGGCCGCGTAGTTAGCGACGGATGGTTTGCAAGGTTTATGTAGATCAAGGGTTTGATGCCCAGTGTGTGCGTGATTTTTTAATTGTATCTATGTATAGAGTAGGTGAGCCAATTATTATCATAGAGTTTTTTTTTTCAAAAATTTTCATTTTTTAATTTCCATTTTTTCAAAAATATATAATCAATTATTATACACTTGAACTTTTTTTCCTTATTTTTTATTAATCACTACAGCATAACCTAGCATAACACAACTCATCTTAATTGGTCATTTACACAGCTTTTTATTCCATTAGTATTAAGTACTTTGTATACGAAAGGATTTATTTGAAACCCGTATATGTTTGAAATAAATAAATAATGTTAAATTGTCAATATAGAAATTATGTATTTTTATGGGAAATAAAAAACTGAAGAGGACCCAAAGTAGGGTTGAAACGTCTTACAAAAGAAGAAACAAAAAAAAAATATAGTTTCAATTCTTTTATGATCCTAAATACCACGAAAAGTTCAACACCTTGGATCACAAAATAATGTCAAAAAATTTTCAGTAATATTGGAGACTTATTATTATCGTCTATTTATTAACAACTATAATGAACAGTGAGAAAATTAAAATTCTACACTCTAAAAATCTCTCCATCGATATAGAAAATTAAAAATTAAAATTATTAGAAGCAGTAAAAGGAAAAATATGATTCTTTATCTTTTTTTTAGTGTCTAAAAATCCTGTATCATTTGAAACAGGGGAAGAATTTTGGGAAAGTGAAATATCAAAAAACTGTTGAGATTTATTTTCCTATAGTGCAAAAAATCAAAAGTGATCACGACGCACCAAACACAGAATCCAAGTTGTCCAGGAGGCGACGGAAGTGGAGGGGAAGGTGGTGGTTGTCGAGGTGAAAAATTGCTGCCCTATGCTGCTGTAGCAAATGTGATAAAAGAGGTGGTACACCAGGAGGCGGAGGTCGACGAGGTTAAGATGGAAGCAGAGGATCACCTCGCCAGAGAATACGTTCAAGAGTTTGTTCTCGACCATCTTGATCCCGCCGACGTCAAGCGAGAGGTGAGTTTCACATTTCAAAGCTGAGAATTTACATCAGATAATTTGGAATAAAATACATAAAGAAGAGCATTTTCAACATAATTCTAATTGTAAGTGAACCAGAGTTAGAAAAGTATAATTTCTATTTTCCAATGTACAAGAATTTTGTTTATATATATATATATATATATAAATCTTAAATTCTGTAAGATTTCACATTTTAGTAAAGGATTTAGATTTTAGAGGGATATTTTCCACAGTCATGGTATGAAACATCTTACCTGATCAGGCTCTGATGTGGGTTACCTATTTTAATAATATAATAAGAGTCTCTTGTTTTTATCAAAAATACTCTATAATATAATAGTCAAAATGATAAAGACATTAATAATTAATAAAAGAAAAAAAAATACACACTGAAAAAGTAGGTTCAGCTTGAATAGCGTACACTGTGCCCTGATTAAGGCCAAATCGTCTTCTGGGTTTTCCAATTTATTCAAGTTTTTTATTTAAATTATTAAGTTAAAAATTTATAATTTCATATTCCATATCCAATGTTTTACGTTCGTTTGCATAATTACGAAGCGTACAGTGGTTAATTACAATAACTCACAATGCTGTTGAAAATTCCTAGAAAGGATCATCACACATTGGATCATATATCGAGTTCCTTTATAAGTTCCCTCGCATTTTCCTGTGTGAGTTATATGCATAGGATATTATTGTAAAGGATATACTGTAAAGAATTTGTGTGTGAATTTGCATGGGTTCCTGTATGTTGGAACTATTAATAACAAAGAATATTATGATGTTTCCTGTGTTGATTTCCGAAATGAAAACACTTATTAACCTGGTACAAAGTGGAGTAACAAAAAACGAAGTGGACAAACAATTCGGAATTGTACAATCCACATTTTCAATTATTATAAATAATAAGGATCGAATTATATCAATTGCAAGCGAAGGAAGAAAAAATGTTAATTTTTAAATTTAGAAACATGTTGAATGTAATGGTTTCAAGTGTTCTAGATCAAAACATTCCTATCGAAGAGGACTTTACTGCTAGTGATGGGTAGCTAACTAATTTTAAAAAAGATGACATAACATTGTTTTCAAGAATCTGTATGGAGAAAGTGCAAGAGTTGATATGATTCAGTTTGTGCAGAGTGCAAAGGATAAGTGCAGCACTTTTTAGAAAATTACGAGCCTCAGAATGTCTTCAACACAGATGAGACAGGTCTTTTTTTAAGTGGCTTCCGGATAAAACGTTAGCATTTAAAGATGAAAAATGTCACAGTGGTAAACATTGCAAGGAGAGAATAACAAATATAAATGGAACTGAAAAGTTGTAATAACTGGCAATTGGCAAATTGAAAACACCACGTTGCTTCGAAATTGAAGATGAATCTTTTTCAGCCCTTATGTCAATAAAAACTCTCAAAATAAATCACGTTAGAGTGCATTTAAACAATATAAAATTACAGATCATGTGCAGACATGATAAAAAAATACAATCAGTATCCTTATTTAATGAAACTCTATTAATTTAAATTTTCCCAAACTTCCTCTCTATAATTAAAAAATTCAATAAATAAAACTCTCTATAATTTGAACTACTTTTGGTGCTCTTTGAAATTCTAATTATCGAGAGTCGACTGTTTGTAGATAATCTACACCTAGTATGTATACTATATATATTTTGATATGTATGGTTTCCCTAACATTGTGGGATGAAAAAGAATGTATTTCGCAGTCGAGAAACTTATAGAGAACTACTGTGCAGGATGTTACAAAAATTAATTATTTCAGGAAACCATACAAGATCATAAACAAGTGCACAGAAAAAACCTGTATTACAAGTATATCTAATATTATGAATTTTCAGTATTGACAAATTCTTAGTGATTAAGATACTTAATTTTAATGTGGGATGGGGGATATCCGGAATTATAGAATAGCAGAATACGGAATGTAGAGTAGTGGGATCAAGAATATGGGATTGCGAGGTCCGGAATACGAGGTGCAACAAAAATGAGACTTGGTTTTTTCTGTGTAGTGGTATGCCGGAATCGGGAATATGTGCTGCGCAATGTCGACTTCGTTGGGCATCTAAGGCGTTATAAACGTACAAAATTAGCCATGGTTTTAACCATTTAGGAAACCTAATTAAGGCTCTTAAATATCTCTTAAGGAGTTAAAAAATTTGACTATTTAAATGTTCTAAAAACGTAAAATATTGTTCCTCCTGAATTACTAAAAATGTTAAATATAGTTCCTCCAGAAATCTTAAGATAACAAAAAAATACACTTGAAATTCTCCAGCAACTACAAACTTGTATAAGTTTTATCTGAATTATTAAGATCCTTAAAAACCTGTTTGTAAATTATCTAAACCAACCATTTTTATGTTTAATTCCAAGTAAATCTCTAAAATTTTAAACCATGCGTTACCTTGACATCTTTCAGGTACGTCTAATCTCACCGGCAAGCATGGTGAATCCAAACGGACAACTACCAAGTCAACCACATGGGCTCACTTTGGCTCCATTGACACCACCGGCGCATGAATTGGAGCAGCCTCATCCTCTCTATGGCCAGCCTCATATCCAAGTGCAACATGGGGTCCTTGTTAAAGCGCCGCCTGGTGCAGCTTCTCATCTGACGACACTCTCGCATCCTGGCACACCACCTGATACACCACCTGTTTCGGCTTCACCACCACCATTACAATTACATCGTGGGGAACGTGATCACAGGGATAGAAATGGTTTATTGTTGCAACTTCAACAACCGAGTTCATTAGTGCAAGATGAGATACCAGTTGGATCGGGAGGTATGGGCTGGCTCACGCAGTCTTTGAGGCAGGAACCCCTGGACTTAAGACCACACTGTCCACAGGATCAAACACCAGAACCACCTCCCGAGCATTGGACTTCGGCACCTTCGCACCATCACTTTCAGGAATTGCAACATATCCCGCGTCATATGAGGCATGCCGGTTAGTATTTCTGATTATTTATTTTTTAGGTTAATGATCACCAAGTTCTTTTTGGTACTAAATATTAAAGATTTAATATAAATTAAATAATAAATAACAATTGCACTTTTAAAAATATTATAAATGTTTATTTAAAGATTAATAATAGAAAATATAAAGTTTTACACTAAAGTTTAGAGTCTCAATCGTACTAAATACGAAAGTTTTATAATACGAATTTTTAAATCAGACTCGTTCAATTCAAAATGATACGAACAATTATGGTTATGATTACTTATCGAACAGTAAATTTGTTGGTCTCTCTTAAAGACGAACTGAAGTTCTCACAAACACAAAACTCTGTAATGTGACTTGACGCTCGCACTCTGTAACTCATTTCTGGTCAATTAATTTAAAAGCATTTGAAATGAAATAAAAATTTAAAATTACAATATTTATCATAAAGTGCTTAACAGTAGAGGAAAAAATAAAACCTAATTTTAAAAGCTTCCTAAGCTGTTAATATACAGTAGTAGATTCTGATGATCGCGCATGAGGGAAATGTATATACTCAAAAGAATGACCCTCCCAGTGGTGGATTGAGATTTATTTGGTATTGTTGAAAAGTAATTTGTACCTCTTCTAACACTTCTACAGGAGACCTCCTCCTTCGACGAAAGCAATGTGAACACTATAAAGGAAGAGCAATTTGAAGCTCTTTTTGTCCAAAAGATGTCTTTCTGACTTAACCCATAATGTCAAAAATTTGCAAGTTCCAAAAATGATGACTCTTTCGTTAGTTTTATCTTTATTATTGAAGGAGTCGTAAATAAAAAACTTCTTTATTACCTTTGTTTTTCTGTTCGGCTGTCGGACAACACTTAAATGTGCTAAAAACTATGGTTCAGGGAAGTTCTTCTCAATGCACAGTGGTCCGAATCGCAAATCTAAAGTCAAAATTTGTATGTTTTTAAATTACTTTACAATACTTGTAATACATTTCTGATGATATACACTACCGTCAGAAATTGTGCTACCTCTGCTTTTTCGACGACTATAAAGTGATTATATCTGGGTCAGTCCACTGACTTTCGTTTAATAGTGGTTGCGACCAAATTTTTAAAAAATCTAGTTTTAATATATGTGAAACTCGATGATTCCCTGAGTTCATTAACCATAATATTATGTTAAAAATTTTATTCCCTTTAAAAATATTAAATATCAAAAGTAGGAGGTTCACAATGTGATTTTGTAACCTTAAATTTTTCAATTTTTTTAAAAACGCTATTATTAAAAAACTATTAAAAATTAGATGTTGGAACTCACCAAAAACATAAATCACTTTATTCTGCACAGAGGAACGAAAGAATTATTGCAAAAATTTATTATTTTTGGATGATATACGATTTTAAAAAAAAAATTTATTTAAATATTCTCAAGATTTTTCTTTACTTATAACTTTTTTGTCGGTGCTCCGAAAAAATTGAGGTTTTGCACAAAGATTTTTTATAATATTCTTTACCTTCTATTAAAATCTTACGAAGGTGTTTTGCTTCGTTTTGGAGATAATAATTTTAAAAAAATTTTATGTAAAAGGTTAATTAAAAGACTTGAAGTTAACTAACCAAATTCAAACTGCTCCATTTTTTATAAAAATATATTCAAATGTAGCAGTTTGAATTTGGTTAGTTAACTTCAAGTCTTTTAATTAACCTTTTACATAAAATTTTTTTAAAATTATTATCTCCAAAACGAAGCAAAACACCTTCGTAAGATTTTAATAGAAGGTAAAGAATATTATAAACAAGTTGTAAATTCAGATGTTCATTACATGAACATTTTGCTTCCTCTTTACGATCAGCAAAACAATTTGCTTCCTCGTGGAGAAAGCAAAATTTTATTGCCAAAATGTCAATTTTTGATTTTTTAACTTTCATTAATTCTTTAAATTTACTTCAAATGTATACTTTATATATATATCGATCGATTCGTCTTGACGTAAGAAATACAATTATTTCATATATAAACTTCAATTTAAAAAATCACAAAATTTTATAGCCTAAATGTGAAATTTTGATTTTTTTACTTTCATTAATTTTTTAAATTTACCTCAAATGTATACTTTATATATATCAATCGATTCGTCTTGACGTAAGGAAAGCGATTTTATTATATATAACCTTAAATTTTTCTATTTAAAAATTTTTTCGATTAAAAAAAAATTTTTGGAAAAAAGACGATAAAATTTTTTTTTTGAGATATTTTTCAAAATCCTTTGGTCAGATTTGAGATATTAATATGATAAATGAGCCTACCAAATTTTATCTAAATCCATTAAAACCTGTTAAAGTTATCTTCTAAACAAAAAAGGAATCCACACACACACACACACACACACACACACACACACACACACACACACATACACACACATGTTTCTATAAAGAAAAAAATTTGTTTCCGCCACTTTGAAAAGTTTTATAAATGAAAGGACTACAAAGCTTCCTCCACGAGGAAGCAAAAATCTTTGTGCAAAACCTCAATTTTTTCGGAGCACCGACAAAAAAGTTATAAGTAAATAAAAATCTTGAGAATATTTAAATAAAATTTTTTTTAACCCGTTGCCTGTCGCTGACGCATACCGTGGATGTCCCAGTTGCCGTCCACCTAAGACCTAATTTCCGTCCAGTTTAATTTTCAAAATAACATTTATAAAAAAATTATTTTCTTTTATTTGTTTACTTAAACTAATAAGTCGATTGCGTGCCAAAAGGAATAAATTATTGTTAAAAAATAATTTAAATTACTATACGAGATATTTGTAAAATGGACGGATACTGGGACATGGACGGTAACTGGTACATCCACGGTATATGCATAAAACTAAAACTGGCCAAAAGTGCTCTTTACGCATATATGCGCAACTTAAAAAAAATGATGAAAAACATCTCAAATATTTCTGAAACTGGTTACACGAGGGTTTTTGGGGTCGCTGATTCCGAATCTGAGGTCGGTTTTCTAAAATTCAAAATGGCGGAGTCGCTGATTACGAATCTGATGTCAGTTTTTTAAAATTCAAGATGGCGGATCCATTATGGCGGAAAATTTTTCAAAATTGATCGGATTCGACTGAAGTAACAACTTTCAAGCGAATCTGATTAATTTTGAAAAATTTTCCTCCATATTGGATCCACAATTTTGAATTTTGGAAATTTAAAAATTTTGATTTCAGATTCGTAAACAGCGAGCCCGTAAACCCCCGAGTAACCATTTTCAAGCAAATTGCATTACACTTTCAAATTGTCGTCCGCCATATTCGATCCGCCATTTTGAATTTTGAAAAACCGACCCTGAATCAGCGACCCTGAAAACCTTAAGACACCAAGTTTCATAAAAATTCATTAAAATTTTTTTCAACACACTTTTGGCCCAAATAGTGGAAATCTCGTCGACAGTCAAGGGGTTAAAATCGTATATCATCCAAAAATAATAAATTTTTGCAATAATTCCTTCGTTCCTCTGTGCAGAATAAAGTGATTTATGTTTTTGGTGAGTTCCAACATCTAATTTTTAATAGTTTTTTAATAATAGCGTTTTTAAAAAAATTGAAAAATTTAAGGTTACAAAATCACATTGTGAACCTCCTACTTTTGATATTTAATATTTTTAAAGGGAATAAAATTTTTAACATAATATTATGGTTAATGAACTCAGGGAATCATCGAGTTTCACATATATTAAAACTAGATTTTTTAAAAATTTGGTCGCAACCACTATTAGACGAAAGTCAGTGAACTGACCCATCTGCAAAAATATTAAATATAAAATTTTTTCTTTTTTTATTTTATGAAAGCTAATAAAAGTCTGAAATAAAGGACACCTTGACAAAGAGAATATGTTAACTTTTCAATTAGATATCTAAGAAAAACCCAATTTTCAATGATTTTACTATTTTTTTTAATTTCTCTAGCAAAAATTAATATTTTTAAATGTTCTTAGGCTTATTGGAATCGTATTTTGTTATACAATTCAAATTATTAAAAACAATTCATGTCTACATTCTTCCCTAGCGTATGCAAATCGAGAAAATTGGCTCAAAAAAAGTCAAAAAATTATTATTAATATTTAAATGACAAATAATGATCAGAAAATAATGTAAATCTTAAATTTACTTACATAATTTTTAAACATTACATTTTGTTGTAAAATGAACTTTAATTTTTTGGGACAACTTTCACGGTTTGCATACGCTAGGGAAAAATTTGAACATGAATTGTTTTAAATATTTCGAATTACATAACAAAATACCATTCCAATGATCCCAAGAACGTTAAAAAATATTAATTTTTGACAGAGAAGTAAAAAAAAATTAAATTATTGAAAATTGGGTTTTTCTTAAATATCTAATTGAAAAATTAACATATTCTCTTTATCAAGGTGTCAATTCTTCAAAATGAATCTAAAGACTAATCTAATCATTGAAAAACTGAATTAAAATAATTGTAAATGTAATAATTGTATTCAATTTTTTGCAACTTATAATTCATTGCTTTTTCAAAGTACAAAAATGTACACAATTAATGTGACCGCTAATATGAACTTCAATTAAGATTACATTTTACTCTAAAACACGATCATAAAATTTGTTTCATAGTAATTCCTTTACGATTTAAAACAAATCACGTAAACTAATTGCACTCACTTAAAGGAAAATATTAGCGTTTTCTAAGATGTTTAGAATTCATTTTACTTGATAATCATTTCTAAACTTTTTGGGATAGAAACCTAAAATTTTCTATTTGTTCTTTTCCAATTGTTCTATACTCCCCAGTGTGCACAACCTGTAACTGTTCTACAATGGTTATTGAAAAAAAATTTGTAACAGTTCTATAACTGACCTGTAACAGTGTTTGCTGGGTTTCGAAAACATATAGGACAATTTTTTTTCTTCTTTCTGTTTAAAAGTTACAAGTCTTCAAAAATTCACTGTTTAAATTTTTCAAAAAAATTCAACCCCTTCCTCTTCGACAGTTTTTGAAAAAACCTAACAATACGAAAGGGCATGTCCCGTTATGTACCAAATAAATAAATAAATAAATACTTCGTGGTTAAATTACTCACCCCTAGGGCTAAACTATATGCAAGTTACAGCCCGACCCGATCAACTTTTTTTTTCACTTAGTTCGCTACAGGAATTTTACCCCACATATACCTACTTAAAGAAAAAAAAGGATTAAAATTTTTATAATTTTAATAATATAATTTTTTCATAAAAAACAACACTTTTGTAAAATAATTATGTATTTAACTAATTAAAATTTTTCAAAATTTGTACCATTTATTATCTTTACTAATTATTAGTTTTAAAAATTAATGTCATCAAAGTGGCCAGCAAACCATAAAATATTAAAAACCTGAAAAACGACGTTCATTAAAAAATTATTTTTACTTTAAAACTACAATGTTGAATATGTAGTTTCTGTTAAATTTTTTATATTTATGGAATCCTTGGAATTTTTTTAAACGGCAAAACGACAGAAAAAAAATTCACAAACTGTTTTTGAACGCGATCTATTGATCAACTCGTGTATTACGTCGGTAATATGCATAATATTTTAAAGTAACAACTATAATAGAGTATACCATGACAGATAAATACACTTCTCTTAAAAAAATAAAATCGGAAAAGTGCGAGTTACACTCGCACTGAAATCGAGGGTTCCGTACTCGAAGCGAACTTATTTGGTATAAAAACAAATGTTTAAAAAATATGTGTTGTATGTTAAATAATATATGTGATACAAAAAGGAACATAATAATAATAAGAGCTTAATTATCCAATAATATTGCATAAATCGACTCAGAAATCATTAATTTTTACATCCCAATAGCAATTTTACCAATATTTCAATTATTTTTTGCAACATATTGCCTCAAACCCAAACGAATCGAAACTTGACCGAGCTCAGTCAACTTCTCGGTTTACACAATCCATATGCTTCCATTTTTTTCCTAAAATAAAAATTCGTTGTAATATTATCTCAATACTATCCAGCAATTTTGCTGGTACCCTGCCCTAATATTGCAATGTAATATTGCAAAGCTTACCATGCAATACCGTGACAAGTTTCGTACAAGAACTTGTGATATCTGAACAATAATAGCGAAATCCAGTTTGCATTCTAAAAAAGATAATAAAACATAACTTTACTATAACCAATTTGGCATAAAAAAAATTAAACAATAATGTATTTATTTTTTCGATGTATTTATAATGGAGAGGAGACAAGACAAATTTTGTTCTTGCCTCGTCTTGCATCACTGTCACTCAATTCCTCAATGAGTTTAGACTACAAATGAATGAGGTTATTGTAAATATTATCCACACGTCTAATTTTGCTTAATGCGTAAATATTTATTATAAAAATTGTGTAAAACGCATTGAATCGATTATTTCTTTTCCAAGAACTGTATTCTTGTAATATTCCACATTCTTTTCACATGTTGAGATGGCATTTTTTTTTAAATGTGTAGAAAAAATTTAAAGAAAAACTTTATTAGTGAATAAGGATGATACAGAACATTAGGGTAATTTGGAGTTTATCTTTCCTATATTTAAATTGTAAATAGTCCAATTAAACATTTTGATATAACGCAACGATTTGAAATAAGATTCTTAGAAACTAAAATTATCTTGTAATGGAGATTTTATTTAAATACATAGTTAATTTACTAATCAATTGACAATCTTTGTTTATTCTACTTTTTAATTCCTCGGCTATGTCTATCTAAATCAATTCATTCGATAAGCATATTTTAAATTCATTCATACATTTCATTAATTCATTCATCTAATACTTTACAAATTTTCTTCTTCTTCTTCCAAATTCAATTATCCAAAGATGTATATAAGCACTAGACTTCTTTAATAGATTTCGATTAATGCTAGAATGAACGGCTCTGATACTAACCGAGGTCGGCCGACCAGAAAAAACTAATTACTTTTTTCGTTTCGTATAAAGTTCTCCTTCAAGGAAATTCAGGTAACCTAAAATCATACCTTCTTTCTCATGTCTTTAAGAAGTGCTTAAATAAAAATTATAAGGCGGTAATAAATTATTGAAAATATTAAATTTGTATCAATTACTATCGGTTTGTTAGTCGACTTACTCTTAGCTGACACGTAGTGACGATTAAAAGAAAATATCTTTCATTAAGACTAGTTTACTTAAATTAATATTGACTTAATTGGGTAAAATAAAGGAATATTTCTGGTTATTAACTATGAAATTATGTAGCTAACGTAACTAATTTGAAACATGGAAGAGGATATCCCACTATATCTTTGCTGTAAAAATCCTGAATTACTAAAATTAAAGCCACTTTTCCAGCAATGAGAGTGCGACTAACTTCCCTACTGAAACCTATCCAAAGACGTAGCTACAGAAAAAAGTAAGCTAACTTAATACACGAAAAACCGTTGAAAGGTTAGATTACATCTGAAGTCAAAACAATTAAACTATTGTGGATCGGGAATATCAATAGATGGTCTCGAACCCAAAATTTAAAAAAATACTAAATCAACCTTTTGTGACATTAACCTTAAAAAATCGTGATAACTTTTAAGGTTCAAGAATTTTAAAAGAAAGTTGCTCGATCTGTATTTTTTAGGTGGTTACATCACAATGCCAAGTCACCTGGATTATTATGGTGGTGGAGGTTCAGGTCCAGGGGGTGGAATGTTACCAGGTGGTGGAGTTGTTATGCAATCGATGGATGACAGTATGCAGGGAATGCCAATGCAACCCGGAAGGCCATTGAGTGTTTGCTCAGTGAGTTCCTGCAGTGCAAATGGTCAACCCCACGGGCAACCAAAAGGCATCAGCAGCTCGTACTCTAATTGCGGCAGCAATGGCTCTTCCGTGCTTATGTCTGACGAGGTCCTCATGTCGCTTTCCGTTCGCGAATTGAACAAACGTCTTCAGGGGTATCCAAGGGATGAGGTGAATACCTAAATTTTTTTTACTTATTCATTTTCTTCATTTTTTATTTCTCCGTTTCATATTTTTTCTAAATCTTTCAACTTCTAATGATTATCTAATCGTCTTTCTTTGTCTCATCTCTTCTAACTCTTTTGGGTTTTTTTTCATCCTTCTGAAAGTTGTATCATTCCTCTTCTTAAAAAAAATTTGCATTTTATTTAAAAATGATTTTTGCCGAAAAAACAAAAGGAAATGTAAAATTAATGAAGCAGAAACTCTGTTGCCATCAGGTGGTTCGTTTGAAGCAGAAGAGACGCACTTTAAAAAACAGGGGTTACGCACAAAATTGTCGCAGTAAACGACAACAGCAACGTCAGGATTTGGAAACAACAAATCAAAATCTACAAAATAAATTGCAACGAATGCAATTAGAAATTGACCAAATTCGACAGGAACGTGATTTATATAAGCAACGATGGGAAATTTTAAGGGTACGACAAAATCATAATCATCATAGTCATAATCACAATCATAGTCATCATCAGCCCCCGCCACCACCACCATCACAACAACAACAGCAGCAGCAACAACATCAAGCTCAAAATCAACATCATCAACAACATCAACCTGCACCTGCAAGTCCTGAGGTTTATCTGTGACAAAGACAACGTCGAGGGGGTGCTTGCTGGACTTGAAAAATCCTCTCGCGTTTCCATTAAATTGGTGAGTAATTTTTCAATTCGTGTGTATAGAAACTTAAATATATTAAATATTCTATGTATAAAGACGGATAAAATTATATTTCCGGAAGAAAAAATTCTATCGATTTCTCAATTGAAGCTTTTCTTTAGTCAATATAAAGTAAAAATTGTGTGTTTGACATTACATTTTACTATTACATAAAAATACGTTCAGAAAAAAATAATATCATACTTAAAGAAAATTTTTTTATCTTATCACATTATCCTCTTAAAAGAAAATTATCTTCCTTCTATGGAAAAGATTTCATTCCCTATTTAGTATGGTCCATTATATAGGCTTTTTCTCTTTTGATAAAAGTTTTGATTCAATATATTGAGGGAAATAATCTTAAATTTTTCTTATAATTTTTACCTCACTGTTAAAAAATCAAAGCTCTGTTTGAAAAAAATGTTTCAAATAATCTATTCGAAAATTTTACGAAAACAAACCTAAAATGATCTGCATTCGTAAAAAATCATTTCGAACGAAAAAGACAAATCTGAAATCAGTTCAGTAATTCTATGAAAATAGACCGCAATTAGCTGGCATAAATTTTGTTTTAGTTTTGATAATGATCTTAATCCTAAATGAGCCTAGAAAAATCAAGAATATATATTCACAAAATCAACAGTTAGTACGATATAAAATTAAAATTTGAAATAATCCGAAATCTGTATCTACACGAAGAGATTGTACGGAGAAACATCTTGATTGTAGTGGGTAACATAACTATATTTTTTGTTACATCTTTGATGGTACAGAGTAGCATAATGGTGGTACCGGATAACATCTACTTTTAACCATATTAAGATCATAAGATCTTACCATCTATTTCTCTCCTTGTAGAGATCACTCCAAATTTAGTTTTGTTTCGAAATGTAAGAAATTCGTTCTTTGTGCGTAATAGTTTGCAAAAAGTGCGGTTCAAAATCCTAATCCTATATGAGTCCGCAATAATCAAGAATTTAAATATACACAATTTGCAAATAAACAATTTTTGTCTGGTGAGAAATATTAATTTAAAAAAGATTCCGAATAATCCACATTTTGTATGTACAAAATCCGTAATTAATTAGCAACAATCTGCAGTTTATTATGCTCACTAGTTTCTGACAGTTACGCGCTAAATGCTAACTTTTTTTCATACAGATTATAGATTTGGTTTTTTCACCTGTCTAAATTGAGACTATTTTGTATTAAATGCGGATTTCTTACAAATCAATTTCTGATTATTTCGAATTATAATTTCAAATTTGAATAGTGCTTTTTCAAAATTAGTCCGAAATTTTAACCAGAACAACAATCTAGATTCAGTGCGTTCAAAAATTTGTTTCAATAAGAAATGCACAATAGTTCGGCATCCATGGTTAAAATTCCAGACTGCTTTCGGACTAATACTAAATTAGTCCGGGACAGTCCGGTTTATGGTCAGATTTTTGTCATCGGGAATTAGTCCGGTTAAGTCCGAAATTTGACAGATTTGTGTAACTAGTGAATCAGGAATTAATTAGACCTAATTCGAAGTCAGTCCAATCAAACGTAACTAATGAATGCAGATTCTTAATTTACTAATTATACTGGTCAGATTAACTTTTGATTCAACGGAAGTAATTTCACATTCACTAGTTGTGTATAATCAAATTAAGTTCTGACTTGACAAGACTAATTCTGGATGACAAACATCTGACTATAAACCGGACTGCTTCGGATTAATTCTATATTTCGGAATTTAGATTAATATCATTTTCTATGAAAATAATAGTACTTTACATCAACATTTCTTAAAAGCGAAATTATCTATAGTTTTGCTTTACAAGATTGACACTTGAAGTATAAATTGTCCAATTTTTTACATAAATATGTTGCTATAAAATTTAATAAATTTTCGTAAATCAGATTCAGGAGGTTGTCTATTAATAATAATATTTCTACGATATCTCTAGGGAGTCTCTTGAAAATATCCCTAAATTTTCATTGAAATAAAGTTTTATCAAATTACAAAAAAAAAATATTAAATTAAATTTTAGAGAAATAATAAAGACTTATTTATAAACCGTATAAATTTTCTTATTGACAAATGAAAGCTTCAATTTAGTGATTACGATAAAAGCCTGGAAACTGGTTTCAAATTGAAAAAGTATGATTAAGTGCAATAAGTTCGTCCCTGTTGTGATTATGTTAATAATTATAAAAAAATTATCTTTAGGTCGTATTGATCTTGTGATCTTTGACTAACCTCTAAACAATATGTATGTGGGGTATCAGCAATGTTATAATATTCTTTATCGAATGCTGTCCAATGTTTACAATGTTTATTACATTGAAAGCTTTGCCATTACATTGAAGTATTATTTGCTATTAAATTGTTATTCGCGAAACGGAGAAACTCAAAAAATATTATTTTTCTAATATATTTCGCGAACAAAATTTATATTATTTTACTATTACAGTAATTAAAAATATAATTATTATTTAATTACTCATTTATATTTCATTTCATCATTTAATAATAATTAATAATGATCATTCATAATAACTAACATTATAAATTTTATTGGATTGTATATTTAATTTAATTCTGTTGATTGAATTATTACTTATTATATATTTAAGTTATTAATTCAATTTAATTTATAATTAATTAATTAATTAATTTGGTAATATAATTCATTGATTTATACACTTAATTACTTATTGTAGTAATTAAAAATTAATGACCCATTCACAATTATACTGAGATAATTATTTCCTAAATGAATATAATTTTTCAAGCCAGTTTCCTGACTTAAAAAATATCATCCAAAAATTAAATTCCAGCAGGTATGACATTCTCTCGGCTTGCGAAAAAAGAAAGAAAATACTTTTTTCGTTATTTGTAAATTGAAATGTTGTACAAACGTTACCAATTTTACGATTGAAAGGTATAAAAAAAACTCTTTTCTGGTAGGCTGTGTCTTTTCCGAAAGAATCCTTTTGCCATATAATTATTACCTATTAATTAACTTCGTCGAAAATCTCTTCACCTTGAGCGAGTTTGTGAAAAAAAACATGAGCAAACATTTTTTTACTAAAATTTAACCCTTAGAAACATTATAGAAAGAAAAAAATTAGAATATTCAATTTTATTTTTAATTAATATTTAAAATTTTTATTAAATGTATTTTCTGATATAAATTTAAATGATATGAAAAAATTATTCATTGAATGATTGAAGTTAATGCATATTAATTTAATGGTAATTAATAATATTGAAAAATAATAACATATATTGGCAAATTATAAAAATAGTTATAAAAAGTTATAAAAATTGAATAATAGTGGAAAAATGCAAATAATGTTTAATTAAATTGATTATTATAAATTTTAATATTATTTTGATTGTTATTAATGTTGTTATTGTTCGCATTGAAATTGAAATTATTAAAAGTTTTTTTTCTGTTTGGTATTGTTTTTTTCGTATATTTTTCATCTGTTTCTGAGGGTTAAGTATAAATTGTTATTTTAGATATAAAAATATTTTATTTTGTTGATTTTGAAAAAAAAAATTTATTATGAATTTTGTTGTAAAAAATTCTATTTTTATTAGGGACATTTTTTTCATATCTGTTGTTTATTTTTTCTTTATATTTATTTATCAATAAATTGTTAATCATTTATAAATGCGTAGATTTTGAGAGAAATTATGGTTTTGGAGAAATTTAAAGATAACAAATGTATGGAGAGAAAAGACTACGTTCGACAATTTACAGTAGAATTTTCTTTAAAACAATTATAAAATTTAATTAATTAATTACATTAATCGATTTTTTAAAATACAATTTTAATGATATGTAGCATAAACTCGCTTTAAAGTCGATGACGGTGCTTATACCGAATAAGTATTTTTCTTACAATATACATATAAGGATTGTGACATATATAATACGGTTATATATAATTAGACAAGAAACAAGACGATGTCAGAAATATAATTTATGTTATTAAAAAATTTTATAAAAAAGAACAAATAAACAAAAATGATAATAATATGTGTTTTATTTTTGTGACAAAGATGGGAAAAATAAATTTGAGTCTTATAATACATTACTTGTTTCTTGCTTGGCGACTATTGCTGAGAAAAGGGCCTTGAAAAATTCTAATTTTTTAATTTTTGAAAATTTTTTGATATATCAAATACAGTTCACATTTTTTTTACTTTTTCTGAACACATTTATTTATTTGTTTAAGTATACGGGCAAGGAACAGTGAATGAATTTTTTTAATTTATTGCTTATTTATTATATATATTATTATTATATTTATAATATAAATATTATTTGTCCAATGTTATATTATTACTTTTAAAATAATAATACTAACAACATAATAATATTTATTTCAAAACATGTTAATAATATTTGCTTTTTTGTTAAACAACATAGGTATTATTACAAAACAGTTGGGATTAATTGAAAAATAAATATTTAAAACCACATAACAGTAATAGGCCTTATGTTTCAAAATTCATGTTAAATATTATTAATCATTAACTCTCTAATTTTTTTCTTTTTAAAAACAGATTTAAATTTTTCATATATGGCATAATTTTTAATTTATTAATACAGTAGATAAAAAAAATGTTCTAAAAACGAACTGCTTTCGTTGACGTTAAATTTCAAAAAATCATAACTTCCTTCATTTTTATCAAATTAAAAAATAAAAAAATACGTATTTCCTTATTTTTCATATAGATTTCGAAAAAAAATGTTTTAGGCAAAAAAAATTTTGAATGAAAATTTCCCGTGGAATGCCCCATACATACCTACGTGCAAACTAATTATGATTTTCACAAATTTTTCAAGGCCAACAATTTTAATGCAAGTTGTATCATTTGTAAATCTGTTAAATGCAGATAAAAAAGACAAAGTATCATTAGGTTAAAATATTTAAAATACAAACTAGCTGTACCCGTTTATGTAAAAAAAATATTAAAATACATGGTGGAGAGATCGACGATACAAAATTCTTGTAGTTATATAGAGAGCTGCCAAAAATGTTCTGACTCTGCGTATGCACAAAAAGAATTTATTTGAATTTCATATTAATTATTAATAAATTTACAATCTCCTCATATCGATAAAATATTTTGCTATATATTAATAAAATCGAATGCTTTCAATTGTATTAACGATATTATATATAAGTTTACATTCAATATATTGTTTATCATTTGATCAAAATGACCACAAATATTACCTCACTCTTTTATAACTCAATATTATAACTTAAATGAATTTCAAACGAGTTATCAAAAATATCGATCTTATTAATAAAAAATATCAAACTTATTATATTATTAATTTTAAATAACAAAATTCCATATTAACAAAAAAAAGCACACGTTGTTTTTTGTCCAATTGCACGATAAACAAGACGCCTAAGGAAGTAAACTGGAGTAAAACCAAAGACCAAATATTGAATGTTAAAAATACTGGATATATTTTGATTATGTTTGAGGGAAATTTATATTATTATATTTTATAACATTATTTAAAAATATTAAAAATTTGGAACTAGTGAACTAGTTATTTAAAAATACTCAACTTGAAAAATGTGTCTTAAATAACCCAGAATATTTCTTTTCCATCCGCTATTGGTGGTTGGGCGGCAAAAGCCTACTTTCCGCCGGCTGTACCTGCACGGAAAGTCGCGTTTATCGTGCATGTAGAACAAAAAATTTATTTAAATTAAATAAAAATATATCAAGAATGCAATTGTGTAATTTCATTTTAAGTTTCACTTCGACTGATATTTTTCACATAAATGTGAAAAGTAAAAGATTATTTGAATCAAATAAAAATTTTATTTGTCGTAAATAAAATTTTTCTTTAAATCAAATTAAATTTATTTACAAAATAACAAAATCAGTATAAATATTTCGATGTTTATATCATAATGATATAATGATAAGTATCATTGTTTAAAAAAATTCAATTTAAGTTTATTCAATTAGTTTTTAAATAAAAACACTTTTTTGGAATAGAGATAAGATTGTTGATTTACATATATTTAATAAATTTAACAAATAATTAACAGTAAAATCTTTTTGTGCAAACTTGAATCTTAAGCATTTTGTCTTTCTCTGTATTGTACCAAAAAAAATGTCGTAGCGCAAAGAATTTGTAGTTAAAGATTATTTAATTTTTTTATTACAGAGATGTTTATATTATAAAATAATTATACTTTCATTTATCTAAAAATTCCTTCTATAAAAATTAATTAATGCGATAATTCACTTGAAAAAAGTATTTTACTGAACATAATTTTTTGTTAAAATAAAAAACGATTATTATTCTAAAATATATGTAGATATGAATATTAATTATGTTGATTTTTATTTGTTATTTTCTAAGAATTAATTTTTAATTATTAATTTTAATTTTAAAAGTGAAAGAAATGTTAAAAAAAACAATATTCGAAAATTGTTTTATTTCCACATGTATGTTATTGCAGATCCATAATTATAAAAAAATCGATTGTCTTTTGAGGTTTTTGATTATATTTTGTTTTTTGTTATCATCGAAAATGATATTTTATTTCATTAACTCATTATCTAATTTATCTTGATGAAAACTTCCCTTAGAAATTGTGTTGGTTTAAATTTTAAAACATCATATAATTTATGGATTAAATTTTTTTTTTAAATCCAAATACTATTATTATAATATATTCTATTCATTTTACGCGGTGAATAATTTAAATTTTTAAAAATTCATTTGTTCCTGACTACTTGATTTTTAAAAAATAGGTAATTAATAATTTAATACAATTTTAATTTTTAAAAAAGAGAAAATGAAAAAAACAACCAGATACTTAATTTTAGTGAAAGAAAGAAAAGTTTTAAAAAACTAGTTGAAATCAAATGAAAATAATTTTTGAAAAAATAAATTAAAAAATAATGAAAACTAGTTTAAATAATTGACTTGAATTGAAATTTATTTTGAAACATATTAAAATATCTTTAAAAGTATAAAAACATTTCTATTTGAAATTTTCACCAGGATGAATCTCAGGGGTGCTGAACATGATCTCAGATAAAAGTCACATGGAAATTCAGAAAAAATGTTACCTGACAAAGAAATTGTATGTAAAAAAACTTGTTAAAATTTATCTATAATATGATGAATGTGTATTTTAATTCTCATTATTAATTTAATTTCGAAAAAGAATCGTATTACATACATACCAGCTAAAGAGCGTTCTCATGTGGCATTTTTGCTGACTTGTGATTATTCGTTAGCACAGAGATATTTATTCCAGAACTATATATAATGTATAGGCACAAACTGGATAGTAACTGGATAGTGTTTTTATTTCTGTTGGGTTTCTCATTTTGGGTATTTTATTACATGCATTAACATTATTATTATTACTATTATTTTTATTATAAAGTTATTTTTTTCTCAATGTAATACATAAGAAATATAAATGTCGTAAATTCAGATGGGATATTAAAAATATTTCTTTTTTTTATACACGTAAGATATTGATAATGATTGCGATTTTAAAAAAATATCAATTTTTCGATTATTGTTATTTTTCGCTATTAATATAATTTCAATTATCGATAATTTTATGATAGATAATTTCGATTATTGCAATTATTTTAATGGTGAATATTTTTAAAGAATATCATTTTTAACTACCAATAATTGTTTTCAATTATTTAATAAATTTTATGTATGTAGATATAGTTTCCACGATTGACATATATTTAATTTAAAGTACAATTATTGATAGTTTTCAATTATCGATGTTTTTTTTATATTATACCTATATTAATAATAAAATATCTTTAATTATCGATATATTGTTGTTATTAAAAATGAAACACAATTTTTCGATATCCCATCAGCTTGTGAGGATAAACTTATGTATTATTATTATTATTATTACCATTATTATTATTATTGTTTTTACGCTCCTGATATATATAGGTATATATCTGAGAGAGAGAAAGAGAGAGAGAGAGAGGGGGGGGGGGAGCGGTGAATATGAGCAGATGTTTTAATTCTCGTTACATTGTTTAATGTGTATATACAAAAATTATTATACTTATTATTATAAATAAAAATGTCAATGATGAGACAATTTCGAATAAATTGTAATTTTTTTTATTTTCCTCTCCCGATCATTTCTTACATAAAATTCATATCATATTTTACTGTTTAAGGTCATATTCAGAACTGAAAAAAAGGAAAATTTTTTAAATTAATAAATTTTAAAGTTTTTGAAATATAATTTTAAAGTTATTACTTTTCTTAAATTTTGGGTTATATATGGATTAATTGATGTGTATTTACCCAGATAGCATGAAAGCTTGCAGCAACCTTTAAAATGTCCCACTTTACCGAAAGCTTTCATGGTAAGCTTACCGAAAGATTGCAGTGTAAGGTTACTGCAAGATCGCACAATAAGATTATCTCAAAATTGCTCAGTAAGCTTGTAGCACGATTAGTGCAAGGTTGCTAAATAACCTTGGTTTAAACCTACACATTTCTTTAAAATGTTGCGTCTAATTTATAAATTATATAAATTTGACGAAACATATAAAAAAAAATTTAGGTTCAAAGCAAGGTTATTTAGCAACCTTGCATCAATCTTGCTACAAGCTTACTGTGCAAGCTTACTGAACAATCTTGCTATAATCTTATTGTGCAATCTTGCAGTAACCTTACACTGCAATCTTTCAATAAGCTCACCATGCAAGCTTGCGGCAAAGTTGATGCAAGCTTACGTGCTATCTGGATAAAGAGTCTACAAATACTAAAACAAATGTTTAAAATTAAAAGAAAATTTTAAACCAAAAAACGAAAAAAAACATGTTTTTCAGTTCTTTTATTTTATAATTTTATAACCGATATTTATCCTGTGGAAGCCTTAAAATTTTTGACATATATGACAATAACTTTCTTAAGATTATATCACAATGACAAGTATACGAAATTTAAAGATTTAGACAGTACCCAAATAGCACAATATGTATAGCCACAATTACATCAATATATATTTAATAGGCCAAGTTAGCCTGCCAGTAGGCTCCTTGGACAATTAAACAATTAATTTTGCATAAACAATGGGTAAGTTTAAACTCTAAAAATTCTTTTTATAACGAATGAGGAAGTGTCCCTGGTTGTACAGCAGGTTTCGTTTTTTATCCATAATTTTTAATTAGATCATCCAATTTTGACTGTTGAAGTTCCATTTTAAAGCTTGTGTGAATAATGTGAAATACAAAAACTACTTTGATATCCGTACCATTCAATCATATGCTTTTTAAATTACTTAAATATAAAAATAAAGTCAATATTTGATCATAAAACTACAAAAAGAAAGTATTTTTTGGGGTGGTGCATAACCTGTGAAAAAAAGTGCTGCATAACTGGATCTGGGATAATTTTGCAAAGGACCTCATAATTTTTTTCGATTCAAATATTTTACAAAAATTCCTTTTGCATCATAAAGTATAGGACTAAAGTTGAGTTTCTATATATGTTGCAAATATTTTTCAAGCTCGTTAGTTTTGCTAGATAAACAAGTTAAAAATAAGTTTGTTACAAAACGGGAAAAATCATTGCAGCGTTTTTTTCACTTGGTGCTCACAAAAGGTTAAATAATATTTGGCGGATCGATGTTTGCTCAAAAACATCCTTATAACGTGACCAAAAGTTGACATAAGTATCATATCAATAGATAAGTAAAAATAAACAAAATGACAAGTGCTGCACAACCAGCACAGTCCCCAACAGGGGACTCACAGTAGACTAAAATGTATTTTTTTGTTTCAAAATTATAGAGCTTTTGATAGAATTGACCAATTTTAATAAATCAAAAACAAAATGAATGCTTACTTGCCAGAGCATAGAGGAAAAATTTAGAGAACATAAAAAAAATTCCTAACCTATTAAAAATCATTGCAAACTTGACAATTTGAGAAAAAAAATCATAATTTTTCGCCTATAGTGCTAAGATAAATGATGAAAATTGCTCACATAACGTCTAAACTTGAATACATAGTCATATTCAATAACAATCTAAAGTATATATGCACAATAAAAATAGCAGATTCAAAATGGCGGCTAAAATGTAAATATAAATTTTAAAATCGTTTTATTTCGCATAAAATTTGTTACTCGGGGGTTTTTGGGTCGCTGATTATACGACTTTGAAGTCAGTATTTAAAAATTCAAAATGGCGGATCCGATAAAATTTCCCAGAAAAAAAACTATATAAAATTCTTTAATTTTATAGGAACTAACGCCTCCGACGGCCTTTGGCCGTCTCCGTTGCTTCTGTTCTTTGTCCATTCAATTTAATTTTCAATTTATGTTTTATAATTAAATACAATTATTTTATTAAATATTTAATAATATTGTTAACAAAATGCAAAAAGGCATGTAAATTATAGAGAAAGTTTCAAACAGAAAAATAATAATCTATTATATTTGTAAAATTTGTCTGAAAATAATAATAACTGTTGAATAATTTTTTTTTCTAACTGAAAACACTTTTTTATTCAAGGTAATATTATTTTTATAATAATTTAATTTATTACAATTATTTCACTATAATTTAATAAATTTCATTATTTTAAAAAAGTGAGCGTTATTTTGTCTTGGGCAAATCAGGTGATTTTAACTAAATGAAGGTTATGTTCGTTTCTCATTCATTACAGCTGCAATCATTTACAGTAAATAAATGCTTTGAAAGTGTATATTTATTGCAATTAAGTAAGTTATGCAAAATATACATGTGGAACAATAATTTAAGATAATGTGAGAGAAAATTTCATCATTTATCTTAGCACTATAGGCGAAAAATTATGATTTTTTCTAAAATTGTCAAGTTTGCAATGATTTTTAATAGGTTCGGAATTTTTTTTTATGTTCTCTATATTTTTCCTCTATATATGCTCTGGCAAATAAGCCTTCATTTTGTTTTTGATTTATTAAAATTGGTCAATTCTATTAAAAGCTATATGATTTTGACGCAAAAAATACATTTTTGGTCACTGTGGGACTCTCCCCTACCAATTTTTATTAAAATCCATTCATTCTATTTTAAGATATGAATTTTTCAATTAACGCGATAATTAAAGCTTTCTTCTTTTCAAAGAATTTCAGATACCGTATAGAATATAAAAATATATAAAAACAAAACAAGAAAATATTTATATAACTTCAATGTTTATAAATTTATATGAACACGAATCTAAAACATCTATTATCCATACACATATTTACATTAAATAAATTCTGGTTCCAAAAAAACACTATTTTTATATGAAAACTGAATTTTTTTAAAATCAGGCAAGTAAACTGATTTTAAAACTATTAAGAAATGTTTTTTTGTGCATCTAAGAACCATAATGAAAAAGAATTTTTTAGTGCCAACTTATTTTTATTTAAACCTTTTTCTGACGCACCATCAGTGTACGATTTAAGGTTTAATTTAGGCCTATATAGAAGTCTCTAGTATGTCAGGTTAAGGAGAAAAAAATAGGTATGGAAAGTTTTATTTTGTAGACCTCCCACACAGCACAATATCTTGCTGTAAGCTTCCCTTGAGTTTAAACCAAAGATTCATAAGCTTACAGCGTAAACTTGAGACGAGGTTAAGGTAAGTTGCAAATGTCCACTCGCTACCGTAAGCTTACAGTGTAAGATTGTAGTCAGCTTACAGTTAAGCTTACTATAACCTTACTGTAAGCTTCGTGTAGTCTTAATGTAAGCTTCCATGTAAGATTACCGTAAGTCTAATGTAAACTTCCTGTAAGCTTCCACTACTGTTAATTAATATTAATAAATATTATTTATTAATAAGCTTACATGAAACTTACGGTAAGCTTACAGAATTGTGCTGAGTCGGCCAAGCCGACTGGGATGCCTGGGCCCATGTAGGGCCATACGGTAAGCTTACAGTAAGCATAACTGTAAACTAACTACAATCTTATACATATACAATCTTATACATTTATCCCCGAGTAGTAAATATCATGAATTTATTTCAGATTTATAAAATCTTGTTCGCCATATTGGTGGTATAATCAATATTGCTCTGTATTTCAGACTAATAACGAATTAGTTTTGAATTTTAACAAGGTAAATTTTTTTAAGTTTTTTAATAAATCAAGCTTCTATAAATTATATTCAAAGAATTAAAGTCTGGTTTCATATGAATGGAATATTTAGCTTTTTTGTAATATGAAACATGTCTATGAGTAAGCTATATGTTTAGATAGTATGTTACACATTCTATAGTATTTTCGAAAATAAATCTGTTATCGTTCTCATGCAAATGCAAAACTAAATCAGATTCTCTTTTGTTGTATCTACAGTCTACAAACCGGTAATTCATAATAAAACTTAATAAAATCACAATTTTATAAGCATTTAAGGTGTGCTGAATACAAACACAATTTGAAAGTTAAAAATGGCGGACTACTGAAATTTCTCAAAATTGTCTGATTTGAACAAAATTTGGTATTTCAATGTTTTTGAGGTCAATGAATTTAAAAAATTAAATTCAAATCTAATATATGCTTTCTATTATTATTATACAGGGTGTGGCAAAAAGTATGGAATCCCCTTGATAACTTGAAAAATATGCGATTTAGAGAAAAATTTTTAAAACAAAAGTTGTTGGGCGCAAAAAAACTATCAACTGGTGAAATTAATTAAGGGGTCTGGGGCCCCATGTGGGCCCCATGATTAAAAAAGTAATTTTTTTGAATGGCACCGACTATTTTAAATCCCAAAGTTTTGTAGCCTGAAAGCACCTCTTTTCAGATATGTGATAGTTTTTTTTGCCCAAAATGAAATTTAGGCCCGTTTTAGGGCACATAAAACGCCAATAACTTGTTTTTCAGAGAGTTTAAGAGGAATTCAGGTCTCACCTAGTAGCTAGGGGTTTTTTGGGTTGCTGATTACGAATATGCTGTCAGATTTTAAAAATTCAAAATGGCGGATGCAATATGGTGAAAATTTTTTTTAAAATTGATTAAATTCGCTTGAAACATGTTACTCGGGGATTTTTGGGGTCGCTGATTACTAATTCTGTATCAGAACCCAAAAACGCCCGAGTAACAAGTTTCAAGCGAATTTAATCAATTTTTAAAAAAATCTTTCACCATATTGGATCCGCCATTATGAATTTTTAAAATCTGACAGCATATTCGTAATCAGCGACTTACATGGGGCTACCCCATATATTAAATTGATTTATCAAACTATTATTATGCTTTTTTAACGTTCTAAAAAGATCTATTTTATAATTGTAAAAATTAATATTCACAAAGGTATAACAAATTTTTTAAACATAATGTATATTTTTGTTGAAAAAAGAAAACTGAATTCTAGTGAATGGTGGAACACGCTGTTATTAATTAAAACGGACAGAGAGGATTGCGAGGCTGAAGAAGAGGGGTGGGGATTTGTGAAGAGAGAAGCGAAGGGAGGCAAGAGGGAGTTGGTTGGTTAGAGGACCAGAAAGTTCCGGTTAGCAGGGATTCGCATTTCGCTTGATTCTAGGTGCAATGTGCAAGCTCAGCATTTTATTTGAGAGGCAGACACAGCCAACGGAACGAACGGCGAAAGTGGGGAAAAGGGTTAAAAGAGGGAAGAAGTGGTGGGATAGCGGGAGAGGTTGGAGAGAGGAATGGGAGATAGGAAGAGATAAAACGAAAGTGGGAGTTTATATTGGTCGTGGAGGGGGATGAAAAGTTTCTCATTTTGTGGAAACAAACTTCATCCCTCCTTTTACTTGCGTGAGAACACTATGAACCTGTTGGGGAGGGAGATTTTCTCCTCATTGTAGGAGAGCGTCCTTTTCTAACCTCTATCTTCGTTTCTCCTGCGATGGAAAAAGATGCTCGAATATCTACAAAATACATATACCTCTATATATATCGAAGTTTGCGATCGCGGCCTAACACATTCTGTCGTTGTTCTCTTGCGTTATTCTCTTTATTTGCAGTGGCTGCTTTTTTGCTGACTTCGCCGATCTCGACCACGAACTCATTCACACGGAAACTCTGTAAACAAAACGTTCACCTCTTTGAAATGTCGATTATACACTCTCTTGTGCCATGTCGTCCACGAGGATCATTGCGCAAATATATATATATATATTGCGTAATAAATATGTTATTATCTGTTATTAATTAGAGAAAGAGAAGAAGGGAAAATATGAGTTAAATATACCTAAAAAAAAATTATATGGAAATTATATCAAACAATAATTCGAAGAAATGAAAATTCATCTGAAAGAAAATTCTATGCATTGAAATACTGCCCAATAAACTAATGATTTTTAGAACATATTCATGCGTCCCGAACACATTCTAACACATTCTGTCGTTGTCCTCTTGCGACCTCGCTTGAGTTAATCTCTTTATTTGCTCAAATAACGTTCGGAAAAAGTTTCATGTTCGACAAATGTTTTCGGAACATGAAACGTCCTTAGAATGTTATTTTTACAGGCATGTACATTTTAAAAATGATTTAGAACCGCCATTGCAACATTAGGCGTTTTTTTTGCCCACTAGGTATACTGGATATATATTGAGAGTTGCGTGGAAATTGAATATCCTTTTTTTGTGCTAAAGAGGCTAATTTTGAATAAGAAATGAATCATCCTTTTGACAGTGGATACGTGTTTGAAGAAGGCTTGACAGTAGCTTGTTATCGAGCTCTTTTGAGACTGTCGCAGTGTATAAAGTCAGTGAAACCTGTTGGTTGGAAGTTCTATCAGTCAGCAAGCGCGTGTGCCGAAAGGACCAAAAGTTCCAAGGGTCGTCGTCATCGTCGCTGCGTTGAGGGTTGAAAGTCAAACCCATTGTTGGAAGAGTCCCCTCAAAAACGTGTCGCTTAAATTCTCATTAGATCTCAATCTTTCGCACTTGTCACTTGGCTACTTGAATACTATATGGTATATATACACATTTCTTTCAATTCTAATTTACATTTTTGCAATATCATTCTCAAGTTTCACTGATGAAATTGTATTTACATATAGCATTATCAGCAAAATCCCCTAAAAGTTTATGAATACAAAATTTTTTTATCAATAACTTAATAATAATTGGTCACGCACCGCGATATTTAGAAGTCTGGCTAAAAAAAATGAGTTTCGTAAAATTTGGTAGGGTAAGTTGGGGTAAATAGAAACAGATTTGCTAAGTTTTTTCTTTTAAATCGCAATACTTTCTGTTTTTTGTGTGTATTTAGTTATTATTTAACTTCCGTGGAACAATTTTGTGAGGTAGTAGAAAATATGAGTATCATTAAATCGCAATAATCAACTGTTTCTATTTACTCCTAAATTTTTCAACTTTGCTCAAATTTAGGAGCAAATATGAAACAGTCATTATTTCTTAGAAAATTTAAGAAAAAATCAATTTCAAGTACCTATGGAAATATTAAAAATACAAAGAATTACGTAAAAAATGGTGTTAGTTATAAAATAATTCAAACTAATAAATAATAATGCATTACATAAGTTTAAAAATAAACCATGTTAAATACTATGTACTGATGAGAATATAGATGAATAGGTACTATTTTCAATGCATTTTTATAATGCTGAAAATAGTGTTGAAGTTGATAGAAACAATTTTTTCTCTCTCTAATATAAGAAATATTGTTGAAATTTCTGTTTCTATTTACCCCGAATTTCCAGTTTTTAGGGGTAAATAGAAACAGTCTCCTATTTTTAATTAAATTTTTCATAATTTAAAAATAAATTTGATTTTTGTTGTAGTATTAATAAGAGATAATTATAAATAATAATATGAGTTTTTAGTTTATTTTTTCCAAATGCGAGTCAAAAAAGTAAAAGGGTGTCATCTTTGATTATCAATTTTTTATACAATAGGAAATAATTTTGTATATATTTCTGTTAATTGACAAACGGAAAATGGGAGAATACTTAGAACCTGTTGGGGATGATCTAACTGACCCTATCAAAGTTTGGTTCTTTTTATAAATTTACTAAAAAAGTTAATGTTAACGAATACCTACTCATCTGTATAATTTAAAAATTATATTTTAATTTAACTATATTTAGGTACTATTACAAAAAATTAATATTTACATATTTTTTTTAGTTATTTACACTGAAAAAAACTAGTAGGTTTTACTACTTTTTAACTACTCTGAGTAGTACAATAAGTCCTCAACTTAATTTAAAAGGTTGTATTAACTATATAAAAATAGTTAAACCAATTAAAAATGTAATTGGTAGAATGACATTTTGTGATTGTATTAACTCAATTTAAAAATGTCAAAACAACTCAAGATGTAAATAGTAGATTTTACTACTTAAAGTAGTAAAAATGACTATTTTTACTACTTTTATTAATTGCTATAACTATACTTTTTAAGTTTTGACTTGTAAATTTTTCATCTTTTAATTATATTATAAGTTGTTTAATTGAGAGTCCCGATCAAATAACTCGACCGACGCTCGGACGAACGCCCTAATGGTAGTCGGGTAGCAGTGAGCCGCCCATAGGCTGTCACTGCTACTTGACTGGTAATAAAGCGTTCGTCCGAGCGTCGGTCGAGTTATTTGATCGGGACCCTCAATTGCATAGTGCAGTAAAATCTTCTACTTAAAGTGATAGTTTTAATTGCAAAGGATTTTTTAATTATACGACATAAATGTTCTTAAAGCCTATTGAACCACTCTAAGTAGTAAAAGCTACTACTACACTGTTAAAAATGAAATCTTATTTCACACCACAAAGTGAAAATTTTGAATGTAACATCCCTGAAAGTGTAACTTTTTTACAAAACACTTTTCAAGATGTCATTCTCGTGTGAAGTGTGATTCGAATTTAAGTGTTAGTTTTGTAACACTGTAAAGTTGTAATGTAAAAACTTCGACATTTGTTGCGCGTGTTTTAGATTATACAAAATGATTCTGTTTTCTTTCTACAAGATACATATTTTTTTAGACATTACTTAAAAAGTACAAAAAATTGCAAAACAAATTAAAATAATTTTATTTTTATTACTTTAATAATGATAATATTAATTTAATGATAAAGTGAAGTAGAATTCATAAAATTATAAATGAAAAATGCACATAAGTATATCAAATTTAAAAAAATTATATTATTTATAAAACAAATAAAAAATACATGTCTTCATATTATAAAATTTTATAGATTATTTTGTGCAAAAGTTAATAAAATAAATGAAATGAAATCTAACAACACGTAAAAATGAACTGAACATATACTGAATTTATTTGAAATATTACAAAAATACATCTTATACCTCTAATTTTATAAAATTCTGTACTTAGGAATTATGTAATAATCAGTGGCATGATATGCCTGATGCAAATCGTATGCCACAACGTGAGATAAATCTTTTAAACATAGTAACTCTTCTTTGGCAGACATATCACGTGTTACTTTGTACCCTACATAAATTTCGCAATATTCGACAGTTTTCCATGGCTTACAAATCGCATACCCTAAATCCGACGCAATAAATAGATCAACAATTTCTACAAAAATTGGAAATTCCGAAGAATTCTCTTTTTTCGCAATGAAAGATCCAATTCGATAATCTATTTGAAAATGCAGTTCTTTAACCCGGTAAACATTTTTAATCGTATCATGAAGAGTAGCACTTGTATCGAGTTTATATTTATAAATAATATCTTCAAATGATACATATTTTCCTGTACTCGCTGTCGCTGTAGGTTCTACTTTTTTATCACAATCAACCCATTTTTCGTACATGAATATTTGATGTTGCTCGGCAAAAGTTTTTATGACATTAATGAAATTATTCGTCCTTTTAATCAATTGTTTAAAATAATTATGTTTTCCTTCAAAACGCATTGTCCATAAAAAAATGATAGGTCCCATTAACAGTAGCACCAAAGGATAGTGAATCAACATATGATGTTTTGGTAGTAAGTGGGTTCCTAGAAATTGTAAAAAGTACGAATGATGCTGTACAATTAATTGTCTCAATTCGGCTATCATACTTGGCGTAACAACGGGTGAAAAAACAATTTGTAGAATTTGAGAAAGGAGCTGGAGAACTTGCCATTTTTGAAATAGACGATTTTTTTTTTCTTGAGATTTTTCTATGATATCACTTATTATGAGTGGTAAATACATAAATAAGCAGCGAGCTTGTGCGGCTCGTTGACCAATTGAATACCTCTTATGCAAAGCGACAGGACTAGGTTTATTTTTTATTTGCGCATACCCGTAATTAAAAATTTTTATCCTTTCATTTAATTTTTCTAATGTAATTAACTTTTCTTTTTCAACGACTTCTGATAAAAATAATTTTGTTTCGTACTGCACAAAACCTTCAAGTCCGTCATGCCCTATGTCAACTGATAAACATTCGAACGGATCGAAATATAATAACTCATTAAGAATTGAATCAGTTTTACAGCCAACTTTTCTACAAAAATCTTCGTTATCACAGCGCACATTTAATACCTCTGACCTCAAATACTCCTCTTTTTCTAATATCATTGTTTGTGCTTCCGTATGCGTCGCCGTACATATTCTGCAATAATTTGTGGCATTAAAAGATTGAGGTAAATCGTAAAGCATGTTACCACCCAAATTATCGAAACTAAAAGCGGCTATAGTTCCACGCACAACCGTTTCACCAATTTTTATTCCATTAGTTTCGAGTACTTTGATGTCATTAAGGATAGGTGTTAGGACTTTATTCAAACCAAATTCTTTTGCATCTAGAGAATAAAAAAGAGCAACCAAATGAATATTTTCTAACTGGGCATTAAACTCGTGTGGCAAATTGCGAAACACGCAATAAATTGCTCCAATTTTGTGACCACCAGTTTTACTACCTAGAGGATTCACGGTTTCAAACTCATCGAAGTACAATTGTAAAGCAACATTGAGAACATTTGATTTAAATATAAATATAAATATAAATAAATTAAATATATTTTCTTTCCATGTTCCTGTTTCATAAGGAAAACTACAATATTCACTAATTTTTTTCTGCTTTTCAAATCCAAATCACAATCTTTTCGATTGATTAATTCAATCCCTCCAGAGACGCTTTCAATTTTAGATTGTAAATTCTATAAAATTAATTAAAGGAATAATTAATGCCATTTTACAAATCTAAGTTTTACATAAACAATGGTAACATTTTTTTAAATTATCTTACAAACTCATCTAATAGTAGAATGTCATTGTTTTCACTCTGAGTTTCATCGGAAAAATTGAGTTGATCTAACTGGACTCCTGCATTTTGATTGCCAGAAAATTGAAGCGATCCTAAATCTTCAGTCCTCAATACGGGAACATCTGTCAATTACATTAAAAAAAGATTAAACGTTAACTGGATTTACATTCCATAATAATAAGAATAATAGTTAAATTATTAAAAGTAAATAAAAAATAATGAAAAAAAATAATTTCAACATTTTTTATTAAATAAACAAAATGTGAAAAACGTTTGTTAACTAACCTTGCCACTCTCTTAATTGGGAAATCTGCTGTTTTGGTTCAACAAAGATGATTTGCTGATCGAAAAAATGAAATGAGTCTTCTTCAATTAACACTCCTTCTTCATCTTTTAGAACAATTTCTGTTAGATTAAATTTTTTTTGAGCTACAACAAAAGTACACATATATTTTAATTTTCTGTTAACACATTTTTAATTAAATATGTGTGCTTGAAATTTTTGACAAATAAAACGACTTCAATTATAAACAATTTCTTTGAGAATTCTCATATAAAAATAGAATAATTTTCCGATTACAACAAAATTATTATAATTAACATATATCAGCTTGTTTTAATTTTCTTATTTATTTACTTATTTATTATTTAAAATTATTTGCAATTGTTCATTACAATTTTGTTCGCGTTAAAATTGATAAAAATCCTTTTTAGTTTTGAGGTTATGTTAACAGTACCGGTCCCCAATACCGGTTATCGCTATCATTTGGCAAACCTCGTTAAAGAATAAAATATAAATATATATAAAATATGAATAATATAAATAAATATAATATAATATACATTGTTTTTGAAATTCGAAACGAAATAAAAGGTAACATAATATAGCTTACCAGCAGCAAGAAATTCGTGATATGTGGGTGGATTTTTCTCGCACGGAACATTCATCCACACTACTTGATTTGCTTCAAAGCAAACTTTTCTTTTTTCACACACTTCTTCCATACTTTAATTGTTCACTTTTCATTTGCATAATCACGAACAGTTATGTGAGGACACAAGGAAAATTTCACCTTCATGCGCGACGTGACGCGTAAACAAATATGGCCATCAAGCTAGCCTTCATCCTTTTTGGTGCGATTGGTGAGACAAAAAATATACTCGCACTCAGAAAGTTGAAAAGTTCGATAAATACCATGCTTTTACACCATTCTGGTGCAAAAATTGCGATTTTTTTAAATTTACACTGGACTCGGTGCAAAATGTGGTTGTTCATGCATTTTTGCACCGAATTATTAACACCGATTGCTTACAACTTTACACTTGGTGTAAAGTTGTAAATGAATTTTAGAAACATTTTTAACAGTGTAAAAGTAGTAGTTTTAATTGGAAACGATTTGTAAATTTTACATAAAAAACGTTTTTCAAGCTTATTGAATTAATTAAAATAGTAAAAAATTACTACTTAAAGTAGTAGTTTCAATCACAAAGGATTTGTTAATTCTACAACAAAAATGTTCTTAAAGCCTATTGTACCACTTTGAGTAGTAAAATCTACTACTTAAAGTAGTAGTTTTAACTGGAAACGATTTGTAAATTCTACATCAAAAATCTTCTTTAAGTTTATCGAATTAATTAAAATAGTAAAAATCTACAACTTAAAGTAGTAGTTTTAATTACAGACGACTTGTTAATTCTACAACAAGAATTTTATTGAAGCTTATAAAATTATAGAAATTAATAAAAAATTTACTACTCAAAAGCAGTTATATTAATTAAAGAAAATAATTCCTTTTACTACTTTTCATATAACTGGTGAATAGTAGTATATAGTAGTTGGATTTACTACTCTTCAAATTTTGAGTTGACTACAATTCCACTTGTTTTTACTACCTTAAGAAAGTTAATTTTACTACCGACCTGTAGTTGTACTTTAACTACATATTTACGTAAAATCAACTATTACTTATTAACTTCTTAAAAATAGTCACATTAACTACATGAACATGATTAGATTAACTAAAAAAGTAGTTATTTTAACTACTTTCTTGTCAACTACCCAATAGTAGTTAAATTTCTCGGCAACATTTTTTTCAGTGTATTTCGTACTATAAACTCCTAACCTCTAAGTTTCGGCGCAGGTGAAAATGATTCGTACGATTTTCGGATGAAATTTGGGCAGATTTCCTACGACTGATTTCAATTAGAATTCGTGTAGCATTTTGCAACATTTTTTGGTATGAAAATTCGTACGAATTGTGAATGAAAATTGTAGGAATATCTGTTCGAATATCTATGTAAATTTTCGTGAAAAATTTGAAAGACGTATACGAAAGGTGTTTCAAAACGATATACGAATGAAAATCGAAATTTTGTGGGAAATCTGTTCAAAGTCCGCACGCAAATCGTACGAATCATTTTCACCTCAGTTTGAATGTTTATTTGATTGAATCTCCAAATGTTATAGAATGCTAAAACTATTCAAGCTTTTTAGTAATGTGATTTTACTATCTAATTTTTGAAATTCGATAGAATAGATTTAAAGATTAAGAAGGAAGATTAAAAAATTAACATTTTAAGGGGTACACGTCATCTTTGCAAGCATTTTTCGTGTCTTTCCAGATAGTGAGTTAAAATTTTTTTAAAAAGTTTTTTTGACTCTTTATGTTTAGGTCATTTCCATTAATTTTTTTAATGTTTAGTGCATCTGCTGGACCTTAAGCTGACGACTTTTTTTTTTTTTTTTGGTCATACAAAAGTAAAATCGATCTAAATTTTAAAGTTATATATATTTGAAAACAATAATAAAGGATATTTATAAATTTTTTGCGTTTAACATTTAACACATTTTTAATATCTTAATACTGAAATAAAATATTTTAAAATACCGAATTAAATTTTTGACATAAAAAATACTGCTATATATTATAGTTTTAAACAGAAAATGCGAGTCGCTTTTTTCCACTCTTTGCAAAGCGTGTGATAATATTTTCTGTGTCTATTTTAATATCTCTGTGGATGTTTAACAGTGCGAGACCTGTCAAACGATCTTGACTCATAACCGATCGAAGCCAAGTTTTTAATCTTCGGAGTACAGAAAATGTTCTTTCGGCAGAAGCATTGCTTATCGGCAATGTTGCCAAGATTTGAAGAAGGTGATTTATCAATGGATACACATCTTTGTCGCAGACAGTTAAAGCTTCAATCGCTGTACCAGGAACAGATTTTTGTTGACGAGTCCATTTCTTCTTCCATAATTCGTATTCATTCGTCAATAAAATAACTCCGGTTGATTCATTGACCTCAAGTAAAGGATGAAACCGATTTATTAATTTTTTAATGCTGTCATTCACATCTTCTTCTTTTATGTCATTAAGCTCTAAAACTCATGTAGGCAAAAGCAGTGGCAAATGAAAATATCGATGGAATTTGAATCAAATCTTGAAATTAAATCTGCAATAACATTGTCCACAGAATAATAAAAATAGATATTCGATAGTATTCCTCCACAGTTTCTGTTTGATAATTTGCACGTTTTGTTTGACGTCGACAACGTCGAGGTGATTATATTTCCAGATTTAACTGACTGGCAAGTGAATTTACACGTACCCATATTCCATTTTGAAAAACTTGTTCTGCATTATAGCGACGTTCCTGCAGGATAGATATTGTGTCAGAAATTAGATCAACAGCATTTTTCAAGTCTAAGTTAATCTTCTGTAACTGTTTGCTTAGGGGGAGAGTCAAGGCGAGTACATCACTTAAGCAATTAATAGCAACAAGAAATTCACTACCGCAAAGAGAGGCTAACAATATTTTAACTTTAACGGCAATTGCATTATCTTTCCATTCGGAGATTTCTTCTAGTGCGTCGAGAATTTTCGGTAGATCACTAAAAAATTGCATCACTCCATCGTGCCGCTCTACCCATCTGGTTTCACATAATCCAGTCATTTGATGGTGTAAATGACTTAAAAGTACAGTGTTACGCTTAGGAGAAGCTGTGAAAAAAGATATAACTTCTTTCATAACACCTACTCCATTTCTAATTGTTGTTACTTCAGAAGACTTCGAAATTGATAAATTTAATGCATGATTTATACAGGAGCATTTCAAAGCATTCACATATTCTTTTTGCAATTCAACTGCAGCATCTTTATTTTCAGAAAGCATCACTGTACAACCATCTGTTCCAATTCCAACAAGACGGTCTAACGGCAAATTTAATGATTTTAATCTATGCAGTACAATTTGCGCCAAATTCTTCCCTGTTAAGGAATATGCCTTTTTTCCACAACAATAGTTTTTTCCTCGTTACAATTAGAATCGATGTTCTTTACAGCATGAAATGCATCAATGAAGCCTACAAAATCCTCACGAATTTCCTTAAACTCGTTAACATATCTCAAAATGAGGCTTATTTGAGATTTGTGGCTTAGATCAGTGGTTTCATCGAATAAAATTGCATAAACCTTTGACAATTTTACTCTTTTAAGAAAAGTTTCGAAAATTTCCTGACCACAACAATCGATGTTTTCATATTGAGTAGTTTTACTGATATATGTGACCCGAGAAGCAGTTTTTAAATGAGTTTCAAGGATTCTATCTCCATCAGACGCAATGCGAAATGAGAGCAATTCTTTGAAGTTTCCTTGGTTAATAACATCCCTATGTCCTCGCAATGGAATATTTTGTCGACCCAAGAATATAATGCTTTCCACAATTGGTTTTAATCTGGCTCTATTTTCCATCACTTCGGATAGATACTTATCGTTCATCTTACTCCTCACATCGCGCCCAGGATCAAGGTAAGTTGCAATTAATTCCTTTCCAGCTTCTACAGCACTTTTATGATAAAGATGATTATTGTGGACTTCTAAATCACCCTTCTCGCCTGTAAGTTTCGCAAAAGAAGTGAGAGGCTCAGTAACGAGTTTGTATAAAGGAGTAGCACCATACTTTCCTTCGCCACACACGGTGGGTTTTAAGCGATTATTATGAAAAGTCAAAATAACCAAGATTTTTCTTTTGGGATGTTTTCTACAACAAAAAAGAAGATGTTTGCAACAAAAATGAAAATCATCCATCGGTCCCTTTTTGAGAAAATTGATTTTTTCTACAAAATCGCATGATTCCTCGCTTTTGAATAGTTTCATGCGCAAATAATGTTTAAAATTGCATATAATTATATATATACACTGTTCCAGGAGAGATCGATATTTTTTTGCGCATCTTGTTGTAAAAGGGTGTATTTTTAAATGAAAAAGGCGTTTTCTAGATTTTTTTCTGAAAAACATAGCCAATGATATGAAAAGGATTGTAACATGTGTTGCTTTTCCTAAAAGTAAAATCAAGCAAACATATTTAAAATTTTTGTGACCTGCGAGCCTGGTCTCCAAAAGGCAGTCGGAAGGATCTTTTATGGCTTTTCATTGCAAAATTAAAAAATGTTGGAATTTAAAAAAATAATTATATAAATATTATATTTGCAATGTACAGGTTAAAACAATTACAACGGTATAAATTTTTTTGCAAATACTATAAGATTAGAGTTTGTACATATGTAAATCATGAAATTGTATAACTTTTCCAAAAGCAAATTTTAATATTTAGACGTAAAAATTTATATCGTTGGAATCGTCAAAATCTGCAAATGGTAAATTTAATATTTAAAAAATTATTTCTTTGGATTTAAATATTTTTTATTTTGCACCAAAATGCCATAAAATCTAAACGACCCTAAAATGGATAAAAAAAATTTAGTTGTCAATAAACATGTTTCTTCAAATTTAAAAGAAATTGAAAGAGAAAGCTTTTTTTCTGAAACGGAAAATAATATACGCCTCCTTTTATAGTTTTCTGCGCGTAAAGGGCCCAAATTCGTCCTGAAAAATATCGATCTCTCCTGGAACAGAGTATATATATATATATGCAATTTTAAACATTATTTGCATGAAACTATTCAAAAGCGAGGAATCATGCGATTTTGTAGAAAAAATCAATTTTCTCAAAAAGAGACCGATGGATGATTTTCATTTTTGTTGCAAACATCTTCTTTTTTGTTGTAGAAAACATCCCAAAAGAAAAATCTTGGTTATTTTGACTTTTCATAATAATCGCTTAAAACACGCACATGATTTCGTGAACCAAACACAGTATTTACAAAAAAGACCATTTTTCTTTTCTGAATAAACAATCCAATTGTATTTTTGTATGTGGTTATGGCTCAAGAAACGTTTTACTGTTTTTCCATTTTTCTGATGTTCTGAAAATGGAAACTGAAATTTTTTCGGTGGTATCCAAGGATTTTCCAGCAATTGGTATTTTGTAAAATCATTAATATTTTGACCAATATAGTTTCCGATGTCGTTGGTGACAATGATATCAGAATCTTTGTTTTCGACTGGTAGAACCGAGTTTCTCACTTTGTTATTTTGTTCACTAATCATTAAACTCGAAGAACTATTCTGTGACTTGGATAAATCTTCATCAAGAAATGTAGTAGTTTCAATTGATTGTAGATTTACATCATTAGAGTTTTCTGGAGATATCGCCACTGAATCTTCTGAAGCACAAACAAGATCAGAACTCTGATTCCTGTCATTGCCTTCATTCCTTTTTTTACAAAAAAAATTGTTTAGAAATTCAGTCATTTATTACAATGTAGGGGAGACCGAGGAGGAAAGTAACAAAAATCAGTTTTTTTATGCTAGCATTAAAAATATTTGTCGGATAAATTTGTCCAATATATTAAATGAAAGCTTGGACATTCACCTTTTAAATAAAATTTGAATTAAACATTTATAATAAATTGACAGTTCACAGTATAACTTTTACGCAAGCTCTTCATCTGTTACTTTCCTCCTCACCCCCGAGGAGGAAAGTAACAAGCTCCTAGGAGGAAAGTAACAATATAAAATTATGTAAAATTCTTTAGACTAATGACTATTATTAATTAGAAATATTTTTATTAGGAACACATAAAAGTTTAAGTACACTTTATACTTATTTGGCACATATATGGGACATATTTAGCACATATATCGAACATTTTATGAATTTAGCTCATTTTTTTTCTTAAAGATATTTTATGCTTACCTAGATCACAGGTTTTTCTTAAATAAATCTCTGTTATTCGTAAAATTAAATACGATTTGCTTCAATCATTAATTAAAACATGGACAATATCGACAACAGGAGAAAAGTAGCGTGTTACTTTCCTCCTCGGTCGATTTTTTCTTGTATGTCAACAAAAAAGTTAAAACTACACAACTGTTAAATTGTTTGTTTAAGCACAACTTAAAGACAGATAATAAGGCTACAAAATAACGAAAGGCACATTTTGAAAAACAATAAAATTAAAGAAATACGAGAATTTGAAAATTTGAACGAAAACTTACTTTTGACGTTTTTTCTGCACGTCACACCGGAATCAGACCTAACCTTTCCTGTCAGGCTCGGACACACTATGGAGGAGGAAGGGGGAACAGTGCCGACTAAAAATATGTTTGAACCATGTCTATCCGATAATTTGTTTAAAAGTTATAAGCTTTGTTACTTTCCTCCTCTGTTACTTTCCTCCTCGGTCTCCCCTATACTTATAAAATTGCAGCGTTCAATGTCATAAACTTGCAAACGCACTGGTAAAAACTCTTTTTAATTTTAACGTAATGATATTATAGGTTATGTTGATATAATCAAAACAAAAGTACCTACTAATTTTTAAAACGTTTCATAAATAATTATAATAATAAGTTCAATTTACTAGGCGTTAAATTCTTAAAATTTTATAAAAATCTCAAAGTAGCCAATAAAAATTTTGTGACGAGTATTGTGCGTTTTTCAGAAATATATTTTTAATTTGTTTCAAGCGAATTTTTAAGATGCAATATTGTAATTTTTTAAGTTTACGCACAGTTATATACATTTCAAGTTTCCAATTTTATAGAAAGAATTTATTTAATGCTTGTTATACATATTAATACATTATATACATATACTTACCATCATTGATATTTCTATCTTTTCAGATTACTTGTTCTATAATCATTAGTTTCTATTTAAAGTCAAATTATATAAAATCACACGTCCAAGAAAAGTTTTTTACACTCTACAAGACAAAATTTTTTTTTTCATTAATCGTAGTACAAATTAATAGTGATCGTACTTTGTTTACTTTGACACTTGCATTCACAGTTGCCTGAGATCGTAGTCAAACACACTTGCGTAAACTACGCTTGCGCGGTTACTCAAGCTGATTCTACACGACGTGAGCGTATAAGGCCAATGCACAATAGAAATCGTAAGACGTAAAAATTGCGTTTTGCGTCTAACGAGTTTTGTTTTGCTCAGGCCTATATGCTTTCTAATCCCCACTTCTGAAAATGCATGGTTCAGTTAGTTAGTAACTATAAGCCAACCAAAAAATAGAAAAATACCACTTTCTTTAAAAAATAAAGATTTTTCAATTTAATATTATCTGAAAAAACCAATTCTGAAATTTTCGGGGGGGCATGCACCTGTGGCCCCCCTCTGGATCCGCGCCTGGCCGGGGGTCGATTATGTAATTCCATTCCCATTCACACTTCCATTTCCACTTTTTCTAATTTTCATTCTAATTTCCATTTCCACTCTCACTTCCACTTTTTCTAATTTTCATTCCCACATCCATTTTTTTTAATTTTCATTCCCACTTCCTCTCATTCCCAATTACACTACCACTTATTCTCATTTTCACTCTTACTTCCATTTTCACTTCCACTCCTACTCTCACTTTTTCTCATTTCCACTCCCGTTGTTACTTTTTCTAATTTTCATTCCTACTTTCATTTTCTCTTATTTTCACTCCCACTTCTATTTCCACATCCACTTTTTCTAATTTTCCACTCCTTCTTCCATAACCATTTCCACTTTTTCTAGTTTAATTTCTACTTTTTATAATTTCCACTCCCACTTAACTACAGAAGGAAATTATTTCTAATTTGTGCAAAGGACCGAAAATAGAGCTCTGCAAAGAAAAATACAGAATACTACATTCTCCCATTAGTCATTTGAAATAACTAACATTTAAAAAAGTGGAAGTGGAACTGTAAGTGTGAATAAAAATTCGAAGAAGTGGAAATGTAAGTAGGAGTGGAAATAAGAAAGAGTGGAAGTGGGAATAAAAATTAGAAAAAGTGGAAGTGGAATTAAAAAACGGTGGAAGTGGAAATGGGAATGAAAATGAATTTACATAACACAAGCCTGCAAAAAATAAATTCCTTTGTCAGAGATCGGGAAGTCATTTACTGTAGTTTTTGGTGCGCTGAATCCGAATCTGGCAAGAGACTTGTCATAGGAGTCAAATTAAAGCTTAAATCCTGTACTTTATGACGATATAGCGGTATTGACAACAACAAAATAAATTAGCTGTCAAAAATAGTTTTTTTAAGTTGCCCGTGCAGAAACTTCCCTACCAGGGCCCTGGTAGTGAATAATAATAATCTGGTCCCGATCAGGGACAGTTCAGGGCCACGAGAAAATGTGAATTTCCTAATCAGGGGCACATCAGGCATAGCGTCACATTCCTGTCCGATCCGGCCCCGATCTGAGCTATGGCAAAATTTTTACACGGGTGTCAAGCATAAAAATTGACTAACAACTGTTCGTAAATACAACTATTATAAAAAATACTTGGATTAACTTGGAATGTGTCACTCAGAGGTTTTCAGGATCGCGGATTACGGATATGCTGTCAGATTTTCAAAATCGAATCCAATGTGGCGCATGACTTTTTTAATAATCGATTCAGTCCGACATATTGGATCCGCCATTTTGAATTTTAAAAATCTTACAGCCTATCCGTAATCCGCCACCCCGAAAACCCCCGAGTGACAAATTCCAAGCGAATCCAAGTAAATTTTTAAAATAGTTGTATTGACGGACAGTATGAGTCAATATTAATGTTTGACAACTTAAAAAAACCATTTTTGACAGCTATTTTATTTTGTTGTTATCAATATCAAATATCATCGTAAAGTACAGGATTTAAGCTTTAATTTGACTCCTATTACAAGTCTCTAGCACGTTGGATTTACCCGGTAGAAATTTTCAAAAACTGCCAAAGACGTGATTTTTGGGACTTTCACCTCCACTTTTCTCAAAATCCTGACGTGATGGGAGGTTTTCGTTTCCAGATTCGAAATCAGCGCACCAAAAACTACTGGAAATGACTTCCTGATCTCTGTCAACGGAAATTTTTGTTTTTTTGCAGACTTGTGTAATCGACTCCTGGTATTAATAACTTTTCGACGTACAAAAAAATTCACATAAACATTTGAAGTATCAATTATTGTTATACACCAGCGTTAGTGGGGAGTTGTGCCTCTCATCATATTTAACGGTTTTCAATACTAATAATTAATATGCACTCTTTATTTTCATTTCGCATTATTTATGAATAATTCGAATGTTTTATGTAATTTAAATATTGTTCTTGAGTGAGATGATACTTTTTACATTTGTATTCACAGTGAATGTAAGTAATTACATTTAATCTTATCAAAATTATTTAGAATAGAATAGTAAAAAAAAATTTAGGTATTAGTTTTAATAATAATATTAATAATAATAATAATATTGATAACTCAGGCCTGCAAAATTCGACTTTTTTTTATTTTCGATATCGGAGTCTAGCATATCAGAATTTTGAGAAAAGTGGTGGTAAATAGAACAAATTTAATATTGAAAATACTACAAAAAGTAGTTTTTCGATTCTTTACATTCTAAAAATCCTGATATGCTAGACAATTTTTTGACCCTGGATCTTGTTTAGTGGACAAAATTACATTGGAAGTCACTTCGTGATAAAAAATAAAGAAACTATGCAAGCATGTATAATCCCGCGTAGAAATAGTCAACCCAGGTTCGAAGTAAGATATAAAAAACCTTGGCAAAACCATAGGATAGGGCAAATACATTCACTGGGAGAACCCTTCCTTATGAACGTTTCCCATGGTCTGGGAAATGCCTGGCTGAAGGGCAGAAATACATTTTTTTGATTTTAATAAAATTAATGCATTATAACCCTTGGCGAACCATGGATCGAGACAAAAATGCTTTTACCCTGGATGAACCATGGTAAAAACTTTTTAATCTTTTTTTATTGCATTTTTTTGACTTTAACCCTTGTCGAACAATGGATCGAGACAAAAATGTTTTTACCCTGGATTAACCATGGCAAAATCAGATTATAGTTTATTCATGTAAGAAAATTAAAAAAAATATATTTAATTTATTATTATAAAAATGTAGCCTTACCTAATTGTAGTATTATAAAAACTTTTATTAATTATTTTTGTAAAATGACAAGCAATGGAATTTATGATAATTTTAGCAATTTCATGTTTATCAAATTAAAATTATTTAAATATAAATTTTTATTTATTTAATTTAATTAATAAAAAACTTGTAAAAAATTCCTAGCCTGTACATACCGTAATAAAAATTGTAAATTAATGATAAATTAACTTACAGAATCGGATGAAGTAGATACATTAATCCCTTCATTCTGTTGAAGAGTACGTAAAATCCTCCTTTGAGTTCAGTATGCATAATTTTCTAAATTCTTGTTTCGGTGCATATTATATAATATGAATATAATCAATACATATATAAATATAATCAATATATTAATTTTATTTCGATTAATTTTTTTTCATACTTGAATTATTAAAAAAAAATTCTTTTAAATTTTTCAAATAATATAAACTTAAATTAGAATACGTTAAACAGGCACTTGACACACTAGTTGAAAATTTATTTTTGACATTTTAATCATAATAAAAACTCGCTTTCAATTTGAAAAAAAACAATCGATAAAAGGTCGAATTTAAAAAATAAATATTTTAATTTATTTTCAATTTATTTATGAAAATGTTTTAAAATTGAATTTACTTTACAAAAATTAAATTATAATCTTCTATCATTTAAACATATCTAATTGATAAATATATTTTCACACAAATGAATTTTAAATATTTAAAAAATTTTGAATAATTTATTGTAATTGTTTTAAGTGACAACATTCAATTTATAGAAATGTCATTTAGTGCAAATGTTTCAAGCGTTAGCTGAGAAAAAAAATTCTTGAATTGTCTTCTGGAAAGAAGACAATAGTATTATCGAAGAACCTGATGAATTGAAGAAAATTTGTGACGGTATGGAAGCAGATTTGGTTGAAGAAGGAACTTCCTATAAAATATTTGTTTTAGGAAGAAGCGGTAATTACACTTCTTTAATAATAAAAAAATAACATATAATAACAATTTCTCATATAAATTTTAATAAGTTACAATAATTTTTTTTAATATTTTGGAAAAATTTTAATTTTTTTGAATTACTATAAAAATTAAATATTTCAATATTCGTTTGAAAAAATATAATTTATTTAATTTAAAAATTCAAATCTCCTAATCTTTTTTTACATTTCTAAAATTAAAATGATTAAAATTAAAATAAATATAGAAAATGAAAATTACCTGAAGAAACTAGCAGTTTCAACAAATGGAAAAATTTTAAAGAAAGAATCTTCATCAGAAACGAAACGAAGTTCTAAAACGACATCAGTTACAACAAATAAGAAAAAAGAACGAAAAATTGTTCAAGATGAACTTAACAAAACAATTCTCCAATTAAGAGTGGATAATGTGTTCCTGAAATTTCCTGGATCTTTTAAACCTCAAATTCCAAAAGGTAACTATTTTTCCCCCATTTTTTAAAATTATTTATATGTTTTTTCTTTCTTTTATCTATTTTTTTCTCTCTTTCTCCATTCTCCCACTCTCAATAACTCTTATCTTAATTTCTTTTATTTATTAAATTTACCAATGATTATTAATATAATTATTGATAATTTTATTATTAATTATATTAATTTTTAATTAATTATATGGGTGATTAAATGAGGGAATTATGAGCGGTCAAGCTTATTTTGCATATTAATTTTGAAAAAAATAATTTTATTTTAGATGAAAATTGTAAATCTAAATGGTTCCTATTGTGGCACTAAAAAGAAGCCGATGAAAAAAAATATTTCTTGCAAAAACAACAATATTTTGTGACCAAAATTGCGTTGTGACCAGACAACTTCTTATTCGTCTGGCATCCATTTTTTGAATAAAAAATTATTTTTAGGTCCTTTTATAGGCTTATGTATTGCAAATTTGAATTCTCTATCGGAAAGAATTGCTTATTTTTTTATTTAATGTTGTTTCTACCTTCTTTTTAAAAAAACTGACAAATTCTCATTCGTCTGGCACTTTTGAGACAGGATATACATTAAGCACTAAAAACAGCGTAAAACTAATAATTTTTTAACAATTTTCGATTTTCTTGACTTAAAATAATCCTCACTAAATTTTTAAAATATTGTTAAACCCCAATCTTTAATTTTTATTTTGTATATATAATTATATTAATATAAATAAACAAATAAAAAGTACTTTTTTCCTGTGAATCTTCTGAATATGGCACAATAAAATCAAAATATTTTTTATTATTAGACACTTAAAGTACTCTTTCAGATTTGTGATTTGTAAAATTATGTTCTAGTAGAACACACGTAATTTGTTATAAACAAATTATATAAACAATTTACTACTTAAAGATATACCTTTTATTGATCCAATATGGCGGAAGACTTTTGAAAAAGCTTATTAATTTAAATTAACATGTTGATCAAAATTATACGTGTAAAAAATGTTTTAACTTACTAGTTTTAAGCAAGATTTTCAAAATTTGAGTATTTTAAAGATATGTCTCAAAAATTGTGGGATTTTAAAAATTGGACTTTAGATTAGTTATCAATAATTCAAAAACTCTTGGATTTAAAATTTAATAAAAATCGAAAAAATTTTTTAAAACTCGTTTAATACAGTAGATCTTCACATTTTTAATATGAAAAACTGACGTCGGAATCGTTACCAGCGACCCTAAAAAGTTACCAAGTAAGTAGTTTTCAGTGATTTGAAATATTTGTCCGTCATGTTGCATCCGCCATTTTAAATTTTGAAAAACTGACTTCGGATTCATTTTTAGCGAGCCCGAAAACTCCCGAGTAGAGTGGTTTAAGCAAATACGAACTATTTAAAAAAAAAGTCCGCCATATTGGATCCGCCATTTTGAATTTTGAAAAACTGACATCGGATTCATATTGAGCGACCCCAAAAACCCCCGAATAATAAATTTTGTATAAATCCATTCATTATTTTTTGTGTTAATGTGAATTTTCTATACACGATCTTAATTTCCTGGATAAATTGTTTATAAACAACCATAACTTTTGTAATTTTTAATATTTTGTCTTGCCACTTTCAGATATCTTTTTTAGTGTCATTAACTTGAAGTTAAAGTACTTTTCAGACTTTAAATGAGAAAAAATTGTTGTGTCCATATTTTCTTCATTTTCGTCCTTCGTTTGTAGAATCACCCATATATAATTTATTATATCATTTTTATTATAAAATTTTTTTAAATCTGCTTTTATAACATTTTAAGTTGTTTGACTGAAATTTGTCCTGATTTATTCATGAAAAGTAATATAAAATTTCTCTTTAAAGGTAATAAGTCCAAGAACTTCAATAAAAAAAAACTAAAAATGTTTTGTCCCAGAACTTCAATAAAAATAAAAACTAAAAATGTTTTGCCATGGTTAATCCAGGGTAAAAACATTTTTGTCTTGATCCATTGTTCGCCAAGGGTTAAAGTGAAAAAAATGCAATAAAAAAAGATTAAAAAGTTTTTACCATGGTTCATCCAGGGTAAAAGCATTTTGGTCTCGATCCATGGTTCGCCAAGGGTTAAAATGCATTAATTTTATTAAAATCAAAAAAATGTATTTCTGCTCTTCAGCCAGGCATTTCCCAGACCATGGGAAACGTTCATAAGGAAGGGTTCTCCCAGTGAATGTATTTGCCCTATCCTATGGTTTCGCCAAGGTTTTTTACATCTTACTTTGAACCTTCTCCCAGGGTCTTCCCTGGGTTGACTATTTCTACGCGGGATTGTTTGTAATATTCCTAAAATTATTAGGATCATACACGGAAAGACTTTGTGCATCACTTTGTGTTAAACTCGCCACGAGATTTTAGTAAACTTTTTACCAAACTCGGAAAAAAGGAAAGATATTAATAATTCGTAGTCTGACTATTAAAATCAGAAAAAAGTTACTGATGTACAATAATTGATTGTTGAGAATTTTAAAATTTAATAGTCAGTCGATCAAAAAATAAAATCTGAAGTTTCACTAAAAAAACATATACATAGCTTTTAATAGCGTGACTACTAAAGTTGCCATCTGAAACTCCATATATACGTATATATATCGACAATTGATAATAAGTAATGTAGAAATCCAATTTACCTATGAACGAGAGATCACATCTTAACCTAAAATCGTCTAAAATACAGATAGGGTAAACGCTCGCTTTAACCGACGCAACGCAAATACAATTCATATCAACGATATCAAGAGGGCAGTTTATTTTTCTTATATACTAATCTCACCATTTCATTTCCACTTACGAGAAAATTTTTATTATGTTTAAACTTATTTCAAGTGCAATAAAAAAATTTCAAAAAAATAAATTATTTAATATTATTAATAAGGTCAATTTTAGGAAATGTCAGAATTAATTTTTTTATGCAAACAGGATTATTAAAAGTGTTCGTTGTGTAGACATTTTTCTATCTATGCCGGAACTATTCAACTGCTGACGCTACACGGACAAGCTTCGCTTGTTTGTATGCGTGCTGTTTTCATCGTGAGACTACTAAATTGTAAACACGACGCAATGAAAATGCCATTCTTACAAATATAAAGAATATACTTTTGATATTCATTTTTTCTTAATCTTAATTTTTCTTACAGCGTTAACGAATATTTCTTAGCGTGACTACTAAATTTTGATAAAAAAGAAAACATTTTTTGTTGAAAACATTTATATAAAATGATAGTTTTCCATTTTTTCCGAGTTTGGTCGCGAGTTTACTAAAATCTCTTGGCAAGTTTGACAGAAAGTGATGCACAAAGTCTTTCCGTGTATTTTAGAAAATATTTAAAAATAAAAAATTAATTGAAATTCATTTTTTTCACAAAAGAATGAAAGATTAAGGTCTTTTACAGTATATGATGAACGAAGAAATGTAAAAGGTGAGTGTAAATGTATATATGCAGGAAAATTTTCTAGAGTGCGAATCGATGCAGTGTAGATGAGTTGGGTGAGGGGATTGAGGAAGTAGAAATGAGCCGGAGGTGAGACGACGAGCTTTATTGTCAAGTCACGCCACTGCCGTGGCCTATCTCTATCTATGTAGCGCACGAGCCACCCTTTTTTCGCACACTGCGGTCCCACAATCTACTCTACGGCTTTCGGTGACGTATTTTTGCCATTCCATAAACCCTCTCTCACATTCCTTTCCTCTAAAAAATATATGCTCTCAAAATCTACGCATTGCGACATGCGTTTGTAAACAAAAAATTATAAAACATCAACCAGTATAAGTTATTAATTATCTTTTGCTTTTTCCGATACAGTCAACATTCCTAAATCCAAAACATAATATTGCTTCAAGAAAAAAATGCTGATGTTGCAAAAATAAAATTTAACAAAATTCTTATACTACTCGGAGAAAATTTAGTTTGGATTAATATTGAATATATTTGATTTCAACAAATTAATTAATCTGTAATTTAATTTCAATGTAAACATTAATTAAATATCTCGTTAAATATGGAATTACCAAATAAGAAAAAGTAATGTTTTAAACTTTATTAAATATTTAATTTAACGGTATAACTTAATTTAATTTTACTTCCAAGTTTAAATTTATTTGCAATTTACTAATGAAGATTAAAATATTTTGAACCTTTTAAAATGTTTGATTGTATTGGTTTAATTCAATTCCAACATAAAGTAAATATATAATTAGTAAAAATTTTAGACGTTGTATCTAATATATGTGTATGTAAATTACGTTTACTGTAACATTTACTGGTTCAGTGTGTATCTTATAATATATCGACTATGGTAAAGTTTGCCAGTTGTCAAGTATACATTTATCTTATTTATAAAATGCCTTATATTTTTCATACTTTTATCGAGGGTTTTGAAAATTTTATGGCATTATTACCAAAGCATTATATAGTAATTTTATTTTCACTATACACTGCGAAAAGAAGTATCTTAAACTACATTGTAAATATAAATATTTCAAATATCTTTATAACCATCTTACATTTCAAAAATCAATGCATTTTAAGTTGTTTTTTATAACTTTTTTGGAAACATCTAAAAAGCTTTTCTTGAACTTGTTTTCTACGATTCATCAACTTCATTTACCAATTTTATAATTAAAATTATCTACTCTTTAATAGTATATATTATATTGCTTTTTTAAACATTAATATTTATTTATTTATTTATTTATTTGCACATATAAACGGGTTTACAAAGAAAAAAAATGTCATTTATTAAATCTAAAACATATTATAAAGAAAAAAAGAAGGATTGTAGAAAATATTATGAGTATCCTCTCAGTATACCTAATATGTAAATATTAATTTGTACAAAAGTAACGTTATATCATCGTTTATTATTAAATTTTTATAAAATTAAATATTATAATATTAAATTTTCCAAACTAAATCTTCTCCATGTTTTAAAGTAAATAAATTATTCTAATAATATTAATTTAAATAATTAATTTAAAATTTAATATTAATTATTATTGATAATTGCTAATTAAATTAATATTATGTATAATACATAGTATTCTTGGAATATTTTATAAGAACTATTTATAAAATAATTAATTTAAAATGAATGATAGCGTTAATATTTAGATAACAGTGAATTAGAATTTGTTATAAGCGAGGCAACGACACAGTCGGGTATTATTACTTTTTTTAAATATAACGAAATTTTTTCACTGATTATAATATAGGCATATATACATATATATATGTAGGCATATATCGCTTGAAGCGATAATTTAGCGACTCAACAATGTATATCTTATCCAAAGCGCCATTTAATTTGATCCAACTACTTTGTATTCATTGTTATATAGTTACGCGCACAATAATCTCTTCGAGTTCTCATAATATAAGCGAATGATATTTTTTTTGCCTTGTGAATGAACATACAATGTTACACTTATATGATATATCAATTACCGTCTACTTTAATAAACATTAATCTTGTCCACGAGTTAATATTTTTATTCTCCTTTGACCGGGATAAAATATAAGTATTAAAACATTCCTTAAAGATATTAAAAACTTTTTCTTGTATTTTTACCTATTAATAAAAAATTAAACTTATATTTAATCAAATTTCTACTTAATAGAATTTTCATTGAATCGAAATTTTAAAAAATGTTCCTTTAACAAAATTTCAGCGTGTTTATTTTCGAAAGTACAAAAACGAAAACGAAAAAATTTATGTAATAAATTTTTTGCTTAAAACTGAAAAATCGGACAAGTGCGAATTACACTCGCACTGAAATCGAGGGTTCCGTACTCGAAGCGAACTTATTTGGTATAAAAACAAATGTTTAAAAAATATGTGTTGTATGTTAAATAATATATGTGATACAAAAAGGAACAATTTTCTTAATTATTTTTTTCAATTGTTCCTTTTTATATCACATATATTATTTAACATACAACACATATTTTTTAAACATTTGTTTTTACACCAAATAAGTTCGCTTCGAGTACGGAACCCTCGATTTCAGTGCGAGTGAAACTCGCACTTTTCCGATTTTATTTTATAAAAAATATTTTACTAAAAAAATATAAGAAACATAATTTCATTTCAACTCACAATATTTTTATTGTATTTACATTTTGCGTTTTAATTGAATTTAAATCATTTAAATCACTTAAATGAGTTAAAGAAATTTATTGCTTTCTCCGCGAGGAACCCAAATTTTTATAAAATGAACATAAAGAACCCCCTATTTTATTTTAGAGTTATAACGACTGAAGAAATAAACTTAATCAAAAAGTCCGCTGTTTTCACTTCTTATCATGTTTATTAAATTATTTCTATAATCTACACATAAAAATACGTAAAAATAGTAAATTTGAAGCCCTTTAGATAAAATTTTTTCCGTTATTGGGAGAAAATTCATGATTTTTTCTAAAATGATCAGTTTTTTCTTGACAGCTCCAGAAAAATCAACTCCAATCATCCTCGCTATATTTTTTTTGTAATCTACACGTAAAAATACGTCAAAATATATAAATTTGAATCACTTTAGATAAACTGTTTTCGTTTTTTGCGGAAAAATACATATTTTTCTTAAATTTATCATTTTTCTTCAAAAATTTGATAAAAATTGATCATCAACTCCAATCGCGCTTACATTTTTTTCCCTGTATTTTTCACGCAAAAATACAGTTTTACAGCAAATATGAATAGTTTGGGTTGAATATTGTGTGCGCTAGGGAGAATAGATCATTTTTTTCGTTGATTTTTCCTTGACAACGGTATGAAAATTGATCCGAATCAAGTTCGCTATATTTTTCCTGTAATTTTCACGTTAAAATACGTAAGTGTGCCAAATTTGAGCTCTTTATGTCAAAAGATGTGGCCGCTACGGGGGGGGGGGGGTACACAGTCATTTTTAGGCATTTTTCGTAAAAATTCATGGTTTTTCCTTGACAACGCTATGATAATCAATTCCTATCAGGTTCGCTATATTTTTCCTGTAATCTACACGCGAAAGTACATATGTGTACCAAATTTCAGCCCTCCAGATAAATTCGTGTGTCCGCTAGGGGGCGGGGGGTACACGATTTCAAAAAAACCGATATTAATAGGGTTCCGAACCGAGTACGGAACCCTAAATATATGTAAAATTAGAAGAAAGCGTAAAATATTTAAAATTATTATCGTTATTAACATTTCTTCGAAAAATTTTCTATGTCAATATCATTTGTACTCTTTAGTGTCGATTTTAATATTGAATAGTGAACCAAAGAAGGTTTCATTCATTTTTATAGATGAGAAAACTATGCTAGTAATATATTTTTAAACATTAATGTTCGTATTTTTTTGACTTTATACAAACTTGAAACTTATACGCAGCATTGTAAATTTTCTTTGACTTTTCATGTAATAAAGTTACAGAAGTAGTTTTAGCTGTCTTCAGTATAATTATTTGTGGAGGTGTAAATTCTAGGTTGTCTAAATCTTAGAGCTAATTTTTTTTATTTTGAAACGAAAATTAGAAACTATACGTTTTTGCGGGCGCTGATTACGAATTTGAAGTCAGTTTTTAAAAATTCAAAATGGCAAATCAAAATATGTCGGATCAATTTTTAAAAAATTAATGGATTTTTATGAAAATGAGTTTTAGGGGGGTTTTCAGGTCGCTCATTACGAATTTGAATGTCACTTTAGGTGACACCACAACCAAAAAATTTGTTATTATTTTATAAAGATGCCTGATTGGTCAAAATCGTGGAAGACATTTTCGAATATTTTATCTAAAAAAGTAACCAATTTCATTAAATAATTATTATTAATATAGGGGAGAGTGGGGAGTTGTGCTCCAGGTTTTGTTTTTCGATCAAAACTATTACATAATTTTTTTTTACTATTCTCTTATATAGAACTTTTAATACACGTACAAACAACTATTGGCATAATTGATTAATTAAAATTCAAAACGGAAATACAAATTTTGCATGTTTTTCGAAAATACTGGTTTTATGACTTTTCAGAAACAGTGGGGAGTTGTGCTCCACCGTTGAAAATTGAAGAAAAAGACATATTTTTTAGAATATTCTTTATTTAAATTATGAAATGTATAAAAAGTAACATAATTTACATAAAATAAAGTAATAGATAAGATAATAAAAGATTAATTTTAGATAATTTAGATAAAATAAATTTTTTTTAAATAATTGAATGAAACTAGATAATTAATTTCATTTTTAGTGAATACAGATATAAAAAGTCTCATTTCACTAAAAAACAATATTTAAATTGCATAAACAAACAATCTTAAAATTAATATTTTTTAAAAAACGCGTTTGGCCATCTCAAAATTTTTAATTTAAAGGGATTAAAGTCTTCTTTTCTTCTTCTGACCACATTTCGAACATTTATCATTAAATTCAGTGCAATTTTTATAAGCTCTGTCTGTCTGTCTCACCAACACAACAAGGCTACAAAGTATTTTTTTGAGATATCAGAGTGGTTTCCAATGTATTTTTATGTCCTGAACACGATTCCGGGTTCCGAAATTGCGTATCACGTCAGGATTTTGAGTAAAGTGGGGGTAAAGTATCTAAAAACAGTGTTTTTGAGGATTTTCAATATTTTTTTCTCCTTAATCTGATGTGATAGAGACTTCTATATAGGCTTAAATTAAAGCTTATATCTTACACTTTAAGACACATATGCGTAAGATAAAAAAAATTGAATTTAAAAAAAATTTAGGTTCAAGTCACTTAAAAAGATTTTTGGGGGCATTACCCCCATTTTTTCAAAATTGAAGAATTTTTTTTATTATGCGCATATGGGTCTTAAAATGTATGTTTTAAAATTTAATTTAACCCTATATAGAAGTCTCTAACACGTCAGGTTAACCCGTGTGGAAAAATTTCGGGGCGCTGGTAGGACACTGGACAGACTGTCTAACGTCTCTATAGACCCAGGCCAGACGGTCTTGTCGAGCCCCCGATCAGAAGTGGAACGAAAGTTCCATGCTACGGTCTAGAGTTAGACAAGCTGGCCAGGTCTTGATTCTCGCGTTCAATAATTCTTAATAATAATAGTAATAATAATAATAATCCTATTAATATTACGTATTATTATATTTATAGATAAAATTAAAATAACATTAGTATTCATTAATAATATGATTTTAATTTATTAATAATAAGGAGATAAGTTGTATTGGAATCTTATAAGTCAAGACAACTTATCTCCTCATTTAATTATTATTAGTATTTGCAAAAAAAAATTTATTATTATTTAATTAATTTAATCCGAAGTTTTTTACAATTTTTGTTTCATCAGTTAAGATTAATTAACAACACCTGTGGAAATAACACCTAATCTAATTTGAAAAATCTCGCTCGCACTGGGCACCGAACCCACGACCTAACACTCGCAAACCTACAACGCTAACCACGGGGCCACGCTGGCTACTTGGCGACAATCTGTTAATATCGGTGATGTTTTTGGCGCGCCTTTATGCTAAATTCAAAATGTTTTTATTCTTAAATTACATATATTTTTAATATAATTATAAAATTATTTCTATTTATATAAAAGCCATATCCATTGCCTTTATTGTCATAGGTAAGCCCCTCTAAACTAGTCGGTCTTGCTATTCGCTAAGAAGCGTTTCAATAGACGTAGTCGAGTTCGTCTTATCTAGACCGTTTTTCAAGACTCAGGCCAGCGACTTTACAGCGCTACTTGACAAACGTGTAGGTTATGGTCGTTTGCGGTTGTCAGCGTACTTTTACAGTTCTTGCACTTTTGTGAAATTCTTTTTTTTTGTAAAATGCTTTTGTAAAATACTTTCGTAAAATATTTTTCTGAAATACTTTCGTGAAATACTTTTGCGAATTACTTTTGTAATTGTGTACAAATATTTTTAAATAATATATTTTTTACAATTTAATATATTTCATAATTAGTAATTAATATTATTTAACTTAATATATATTGTACAATTGGATATGTCGAATTTGGGTGTAATAAATTTTAAATATATTTTTAGTTTTGTTAAAAACTACTTTTTAGTTTGAGGTTATGTAAATGGATATATAATATAAAAATAAATAAATTCGTGACAAAGTTTTTTCTTCGATTAAAAAAATAAATTTCAAAAATCTATAAAAAAGATAAAAGAATATTTTTATTGAAATTAACAGCAATATATAAATATAATTTAAATAATATTAATTACTAATTATAAAATACATTAAATTGTAATTAGTAAAAATTGTAAAAAATATATTATTTAAAAATATTTGTACACAATTACAAAAGTAATTCGCAAAAGTATTTTACAAAAGTATTTTACAAAAGCATTTTACAAAAGCATTTTACAAAGAAAAGAATTTCACAAAAGTGCAACAACTGTAAAAGTACGATGACAACCGCAAACGACCATAACCTACACGTTTGTCAAGTAGCGCTGTAAAGTCGCTGGCTTGAGTCTTGAAAAACGGTCTAGATAAGACGAACTCGACTACGTCTATTGAAACGCTTCTTAGCGAATAGCAAGACCGACTAGTTTAGACGGGCTTGCCTATGACTGGTAAGACTATTTCTAGACGCTAGACTTCCACAAAATTTTTCCACACGGGAAGGAGAAAAAAATACTGTAAAAACTCAAAAATACAGTTTTTGGAGACTTTACCCCCACTTTACTTAAAATCCTGACGTGATACCCAATTTTAGAACCCGGGATCGTGTTCAGCACACAAAAATACATTGGAACCACTCCGATATATATATATATATATATGTATATATATTAAAGTCTTATTTTGTACACTTGTGTTATGAATGTTTATAAATGTTTTTAAGATTTAATTACACAATAGTGATTATTTTATTTGACCATATTTAAATTTAAAAATCTTTGTTGGAGTGTCTTGTTGCAATATATGTCATGAAAAATGTTATTTGCTACAGAATTAATGTTTATTTAGCGAACACACGAATCTCAAGGGTGCCAATAACTTAAACAGTATGGCCACACTGTTAGAAAAATCTGTATTAAATTTAATATACATGCGTATGAAGCGAATATGCACTACAGGTATTGAAATCTAAGATACATTAAAGTGACAACATGGCGGCTGTAGATGCCTATTTCACCAAACGGTCATTATTTCCTTGATATTGAAAATTTATTTGAAATTGAAACAACAGTGCGTAATTCTTTAACTATTGTGTTGTTTATGTCCAAATAATGTTTTATAAGGGGAAAATTTTTCAAAAAAAACATTCTAAATACAAGAATTTTAACTAGTCAAAATAACAAATCAGTTTTCTACTTACTTTTTCAATATTTTACGTGAAGTTTTTTCTTTTAATTGTGTTTTGCAATAAAACAAAGCGAATTAATCTTTAATAAGCGATATCTAGCAGCAAATTCTATAAAATATTTGAATTGGCCATCTCTCCCGCATGTCCAACTCCCCCGGACTTACCCTAATTAATACATCGAATGTTTACGCGAATTTTTTTTTGTACGTCGAAAGTTATTAATGACAGCTAATTTATATGCATTAAACATTGTGATTACTTTGAAAAAATTAGTGGAAATGACCTAAACATAAAGTGACAAAAAAAGAATTCAGATTATTTAGTTTTGCAATTTTTTAATTTAACTCACTGGAAGACGGAAAAGTAATTATGATTTTTAAATAAATATTTAATATATACGATTTATTTTTCTAAATACATTGAGCGTTATATCCGAAAAAAATAAAGTTATTGCGCAGGCATAGGTGTTTTAGAATTTAATTGCGCATCTTGCAAATTTTTGCAAGCTTCTTTTGCAAGCTTCCATCGGTTTACTGTAGAATGGTAATAATTAGTGACGCAAAAAACCGCTTTACTCCAAGACTATTTTGGATTAGAGGACTTTTTATAAACAATTGTAATGTTAGCAAATTGTTTATTAACAATCTACTAATCCAAAGTTCTTCATATAGGGCTCATTTGATGCGAAATTATGTCAACATTCATTTAGTAACGTCAGAATTACCATAATTTTATTTGTTTATAAAATATATAATTTTTTATTAACATTAATTAATTAATAAATATCTCGAAGACAACGAAAAAGGACATTTTCGTAGTTTTTGTGTTGAATGTATACGTTTTAAACTTTCTAAAAAAAAATTGAAAAATAATAAAAGAAAGTCCGATTTTGAAAAAAGTCAAAAAATATTTTGTTTTCTAAAAAATGGGCAAAATTTTGAATTTTTTTTTTCAACAATCGAAAGAGCACATAAAAAACTTTGGAAAACATATATGTCGAAAAATTTTTCATCTACTTACATAATGTTTACAACTTTATTTGATTAATTAATTATTAAGGTTAATAAAAAATGATATAGTGAGGATGGTAATTTTGTTTTTGAAATTTTAATATTGAAGTTAAGATGGTAAATAGGTGTCTCATATTAAGTATTTCATTAACCTAATCATATCTGATAAGGTAGAAATTTAATTGACCAACAGTCAAATTTTTATGTACGAAACTCGTACAAATATTTCTTAACTACAATATTAAAATTTCAAAAACAAAATTACCATCCTCAGTAGATATTTTCTAAAGTTCTTAATATTGACGTTGAAAAGTCGAGTGCATGGTTTCTGAATTGAGTGGAATCGGATCTCTCTGTAGCTCAATTGGTAGAGCATCTTACCGGCAATAAGAAGGTTCTGGGATCATATCCCAGCAGCGAGAAACGACCCATTTTTTTCAGAAACCATGTACGAAAAATATTTGTACGAGTTTCGTACATAAAAATTTAACTGTTGGTCAATTAAATAATAGGTAGGGGTAAATATAAGGTCTCCAGTAATAAATAATGTGTTAATTGTATAATTAATTTCATATTTAATTTTTTTAGTGTTGGTGTTATACCTATTTGAAGTTGGGTCGACTGTGGGATCATTATTTGTCGGGCTAGAATTGTGCATGCTTCTGATTGTATCAATATATAAGTTTTGTTGTTTACTAATTCAATCAATTACTTTTTACAACTGATTATAAACCTGTAGTACAATTTTCACTGATTGCTTATTTTTGTCATAAAATATAGGGTAATTTCCAAGAAAACACTCATGGCCCTGGCAAGTTCATCCCTAAGTAGAGCAAATCCTTGCAAAACTGTTTCAAGCCATTACTAGGCCCTTGCCAGTATGCCATGTCAGGCCCTTGCCAGAATCCTGGCAAACTGGGAAGGGCCTTGCGAGGCCCAGACCATAATTTCTGCACGGGTGACAGTATACGAGGGTTTTTCAGGGTTGTTGATTCCAAATATAATGACAAATAATTGTCAATTTAACATCATATTCGTAACCAGCGACCCGAAAAACCCTGTTATTGCCATTTTCGTTAAAAATAATTACTTCTTAGCTCGCTTCTTAGAAAAGTTGACAGTTTAATTGACAGCTGCCAACGGTCAATTTGACATCATAATCGTAACGAGCGACCCCGAAAACTCATATAACGTCAATTTTATTAAATATAATTATTTTTTAGAAATTTCGACTGTTGCGTTAACAGATGTCAACTGTCAAATTGTTAATTTGACATAAAATTTATAATCAGCGATTTTGAAAACACCTAGTATGGTGTTTCATTAGTTTCACCTACTATTGGGATCTGACATGGGGGCGGGGCCTAAAGCAATATGGCGTAAATTGGGTAACACTTTTAGTGAATTTACATGGGAATAACATGTGATGCAGAAAATGTTCATTTCTATGGACAGTATTTGCGCATGGGCAGGTACAAATCCTGCTCAACGAAAATTTATTGAAGGTGAACGCGTTTTGCAAGCCGGGCACATTATAAAGTGTGGTGTAAATCGTGTAATTTTGGTTTTGGTTTCGGAAATTTATAGAAAATTACGCTTAAATTTGTCGCTACAGTACTGCCACAGCCTCTCACAGAACACTTAATTCTGCAGGAAGATTTCTCACGCGGTAAAAATATAGCTTCATTCATAATGATAAAATAATTAACAATGACAGCAGAACTACAATTGCAAGTGACACAAACAGTTATCCAAAACTAGTTACATTTTTCAACACCAGATGGCATGTGTACGAATGTCAGATCCCATTTTCATCGGTATTAAAAGATTAATTAATTAATTGAGAAAAACAAGGGTTGCCTACAATCGAAACATGCACCTTTTTTAAAAAAGACCAACAATTTATGTAGTTTTGATTTTTTGGTCAAATTTAAAATTAAACCACAAAATATAATGTAAACAGTGAACAAATAGTTATTTATGATACAAGTGCGCAAAGTGCGCACGAGTATCATACAACATTTTTTGCAACACCCACCTCTAAAGTTAAGTACCTATTATGAAGAATTCCAACTTTCTATTAGAATAATTTCGATTGTATAGAATTAAATAAATCAATCGAAGATCAGGAAAAATATCATTAAGCAGGAGTGTATAAATTTAAAAGTAAAGTTCGTTTTTTAATTTTGTAGTTTTGTATGCGGTCTAAAATAATCTTTATATTATGTGAGAGAAATTTCGGTGCGTAAAGTAATATTTCATTGCGTAAAGTAAATTTCAGTGCGTAAAGTGAATCACTTTACACACCATTCTTTACACAAAGTTTTCGGTGTGTAAAATTTAACTTTAGAGGTTAGTGTTGCAAAAAAAAATTGCTTAACACACTTGTAAAAAAGTAGAAAATCACTTTTTCCTTCATTTTTTTCAAGATATTTTCATTATGCTCACTGTTTATAAAAAATGCGCGTATCGCTTCGGTATTAATACAAAAACAGTTTACTGTAAACATACAAGTGTGACCATATTTAGATCAGCAATATCTATTTGCTGTCAAAAATTACGTAGGGGTGCCCACAACCGGACTCTTCCCTTATGTATATAATATATATACATGTATATAATGTATCCTGTCGCGTAAGGGGGTATTTTCTTGAAAAAGGACATGTTTTCTTAAATTCGCACCGATTAAGCTCAAATTTTTATGACTTATTCTACACATATACCGCTATCGTCGGAACTAGAATCATAATTTTTCATTAATATTTAACAATTTTTTAAAACAATTTAAGTTAAAAAAACAAGGTTAAAAATTAAAAAAGTCCGCTATTTTGTTTTTTTCTTCATCGAAAATAGTTGATTGTAGTTCCGAAGATGGCGACGAGCTTACTTTTCAACAGGGACTGTCTCGGACACGAAATGTTGTTGAATTTTAAGAAAGTGTCCGTGTAGTGTCGCGACTCGACACGTTTGAAAACAATTAAAAGTATCGTGGCGAGACCCGACACTTTTAAAACTTTTCAAACGTATCGTGGCACGACCTGACACAGTTAAGAAATTCATAATTGTATCGTGGCGAAGCACGATACGTTTAGAAATTTGTAATCGTATCGTGGCAGGACTGGACACGTTTACGAATTTCCAAAAGTATCGTGGCGCGACTAGACACATTAACAATTTGAGAATCGTATCGTATCATGACTTGCCACGACACGATAATTCTGCATAAATATGTCGTGTCGCATGAAAAAAAATTGTTCAATTAATTTAAACTTATCTATTATGTATTATCTATTATAATATAGTATATATGGAATAATAATAATACTAATAATAATATGCATACAAAATAATATACAATAATATATAATTTTTATATTATATTATATTATATTATATTATATTATATTATATTATATTATATTATTTCCACGAATTTCTGTTTTCATCCTATACTGTTTATTTTCATATATGTCTTTTTGTATTATCAACAACTTATTGTCTAGTATGTAAACAAACCACACTTAAAATTAAAAATAATTTTGTTCAATAAAATTAATAGATTAATTTAATTTATTAACATTTTAATATTATTATGATTTAAAGAATTGAAAAAAATGTAAGACTTGATTACGAATTCAATATCAGTTTTTTAAAATTCAAAATGGCGGATCCAATATACCGAATCAAAATAACTAAAAATGGGCAAATTCGTCTAAACCATGTTACCCAGGGGTTTTCGGGGTCGCTGATTACGAATCTGACATCAGTTTTTCAAAGTTCAAAATGTCCGCCATATTGGATCCGCCATTTTGAATTTTAAAAAACTTTTGTCACAATTCGTAATCAATGACCCTGAAAACCCCCGAGTAATAGGTTTTTAATACAATCCGATTAATTTTTTATTTTGTCTTCCGCCATATTGGATCCGTCATTTTGAACTTTGAAAAACTGATGTCAGATTCGTAATCAGCGACCCCGAAAACCCCTGGGTAACATGGTTTAGACGAATTTGCCCATTTTTAGTTATTTGATTCGGTATATTGGATCCGCCATTTTGAATTTTAAAAAACTGATATTGAATTCGTAATCAAGTCTTACATTTTTTTCAATTCTTTAAATCATAATAATATTAAAATGTTAATAAATTAAATTAATCTATTAATTTTATTGAACAAAATTATTTCTTATTTTAAGTGTGGTTTGTTTACATACTAGACAATAAGTTGTTGATAATACAAAAAGAAATACATGAAAATAAACAGTATAGGATGAAAACAGAAATTCGTGGAAATAATATAATATATATATATTCAATCTATATCTATTTTATTTTAATTTTATTTCTTGAAATGTTATTGAAGGATTAATAAACTGTCAAGATGTTGATCAACAAGTTTCATTGTATGCGACACGAAATTCATAATTATTTTTGTATTGTGTCGTGTAGTTCAGCCCCACGATACGATTCTCAAATTTTTATTGTGTCTAGTCGCGCCACGATACTTTTGGAAATTCGGAAACGTGTCCAGTCCTACCACGATACGATTGCAAATTTCTAAACGTATCGTGCTTCGCCACGATACAATTATGAATTTCTTAACTGTGTCGGGTCGTGCCACGATACGTTTGAAAAGTTTTAAAAGTGTCGGGTCTCGCCACGATACTTTTAATTGTTTTCAAACGTGTCGAGTCGCGACACTACACGGACACGACACAAATATTTCGAGACAGTCCCTGCTTTTCAAGAAAATATTAAAAGATAATCCATAATAAAAAAGGAATAAAATTTTTTTAAATAGTTTAAAACCTCTTCTTTTAGGTATAAAAAGTTTGAAGTAAATAAAATTAATTTTGTAATAAAAAAAAATATTTAAGAAAAGTCACTGAGATGTGGTACTAACCTCTTAACTGTTTTCCATTAGTTAGTAAATATATTCCTTAAAGATTACCAACCAATCAGAATTCTTGTTTAATTGCTAGTATAACTTCTAGTTTTTTTAATATGATATTATACACGGCACAAAAGTACAACTGTATCTGAGAATTTTTTAGCCTTAACAGTTAAACATTTTGTCAAAAATGAACGAGCGATATTGGCAATATCGCCAAAACCACGATTTTGAATTTTACTTGAAAAATAACATAACGTCTCCTCTCTCTCTCTCCTCTCCTAACAACATAAATGTCTTATTTTTGGTTCAGACAATATTTCTTTGGTTAGATATATCATTACTGATGTAAACGTTAAACAAAATTGTCAAACAAAATTCATAAGAAAAAATAGTCATTGATCAACTATTGATCCCCATACATTTGTATCTTAGTTTATTCATTAGAGATTTGTTGTGTTTCCATCAAAAAATTTTAATTATTAATAAAATTTATTTGCGTAGAAATAGTTTTATTTAGAATTTTTTTGAAAAGATTATCTCTTACTGCAAACAAAAATATCGGGTAAGAACACGTAGTTGAAGAATATTTTGCTTGGCATGAATTGACAAGAGAATCGTGGTTCATTGATGAATCAGCGTGACCAGGTCAGGGTGGTATGTCTTTCGACCCCTCAACTACGTTTCGTTCGTTCAGTGAATGTGACATGAGTGTAAGTTTGCTACATATATGTATATACATAACTATGTGTGTGTGTAAGTAGGGGTATAACCCACGTGCCGCGTCATCAACCACCGCGAACCTACGCCGTCATCAAAAGTGAAAGATGCTGGCGTCGCCGAATCTTCCCTTTCTCTGACTTGTGCACGCGGCGAGAGTAAATGTGACGTCACCAGCTTAAAGCTGTTAGACGAAATGACGAAATGAATTGGCACAATTCTTTTCTTAAGATTCCTTGCGGAAAAGTTCCCTATTTTTCCAGCTAATAAGTGGGCGCCTTAATGGTATCCATATATAGGCCTCACTAGTTTTTCCTGTTTGAAGAAAATGCAAATAAATTAAGTTTAAAGATCACTTTCGTAAAAAAGTTATTACACTGAAAAAATTATATTCTAAATTTAAGAATATCTTCGTGGGACCTATTTAAGGGAAAGTAGGGGAATTGGAGCCCCTTAAGGGAAATGATTAAAAAAAACCAACTTATTCTTATAATAAAATATTGTTTTGGTCATTTTTTACTCCTTTTGTTATTAATCTTTAATTATAATTAATTAGAAATTAATAAAGAAAAATAAATTAGCAAAGTCAAATTTTTAAAAAAAATGCATTTCCTCCCATTACCCTACCTGTGTGGGCTATTGGGAGCTCTTACTTGAAATTCCAATAAAATGATATAATTTATATTTTCTTTAAATATTTTTTTTATTTTGTCAATAGTTTTTGACAGTTGAACATTTCACGAAGTATTTGAGATATAAACAAGATTTACAGCTACTTTTGTATTAAAATATCCAATAATAACACATTTTAAACAATAAAAGACAAATATGTCTTTTCCAATTTTCAAACAAATAAGATCCATATCAAGGTAACGAAACTCAGCTGGCTGACAATTCTCCCATTACCCAAAGAATTTTCACAGAGTACAATTTGACAAAAATAATAAAGACAAATTTAATTATTACCTTCATTTTTATTCATGTATCCAAATCTACACATATGTATCTCTAATAAAATAAGACAAAACATAATAAGGTAAATAATAAATTTTTAACTATTTACTTTGATCTCCAGAAATATTTTCCATTTAAGAAAAAAAAAACTTAAAAACTTGATTTTTCCATGTATGTAGTTTCTACATATCTGTCAGAAATGTGACCGTTTGTCTTCGTATGACATACAGGAAGATATCGAAGTTTTCCGAGTTATTTCCGCGAAATTTAAAGTCTCTAAGTCCTTGAGACCTTATAAAGGTCTCAAATGACTAATTTTATAAACTGACGTATTTTAATACCTTAAAATGTGTTAACTTCATTCTAATATACATATGTAAATATACATAAATAAATATTAGTCAATAATGTTTGCAAATTATTGACGACGACGTGAACAGCTCATGACTTTACCACCAATGATCCATTATTGGATGTTAATAATACACTAAGAGAAAACCATTGACTCCCATTTTTGGGTCATTGATATACCAATGGTATATCAATAGCTCATAAAAAAAATTGTGAAAAAGAAAGTCCCAACATTATAATGGATTTGAAATATTGCATTAGATAGAAATGTGAACAAATACATCGCAGATAATTATTCAGATCAAGTTTTGCCTCAGATTTCAGCTGAAGTAGCAGAAGATATAGTCTTGGTTCTCACATTTCTACATTGCAATGTCCATTTCTATTGTCTAAAATTACAAAAAATTATAATGGATGAAACACATCAAACTTTTATTAACACATTAATATATTCATTCAGCAAAACAAGAACTAAGAAATCGAATGGGACAATTGATACCTACAGTGTTTAATAAAATATAAAAAAAAATTAAACAACAACCCAACTAAAAATTTCGGTTTTCCACTTGTTGTATTTTGGTTTTGGTCTTACTTATTGATTGTATTGACTCTACAAGTTGAACACTTGACTTGAGAAGTTGACACTAGAAACTACATTTTTTTCCAAAAGGTAAAATTATTGACGGTTTAACCCTTTTAGTCACGCAATTCGAATAGACAAAACATTTTAAACGCTATTGTAAATATGGTTTTTAGCGTCGTTGAACACAAATCCGGTATCCGTTTTTAAATTTTAAAATAGCAGATCTAATATGGTGGACAAAAAAATTAAAAATTCATCAGATTCATCAGATATAATTTTTATTAATTACACAGGCCGACAAGATTTACTTTTCAAGAATCAGACAATATTTGCTATTTTCTCCCTTTAAAACGCATTTAAAAATTTTTTTAAATCTTCATTTGTCTCTGAGTAATCATTCATTCAATTTTCTGAGTTTGGCGAATTCTTCGATATTCCAAAATTGAATAGGAACAGATAAAACTTCGATAATACAGAAAACTAAAACTATACAAACATCTAAATTTCAAATAGTTGTGCAGATTTTGGTATAACTGAACACGAATTTGATGTCAGATTTTCAAAATTCAAATTGGCGGATCCAATATGACGATTTTTTTAAAAATCGATTGTTCCTTGTTATACCGAAAATCTGCAGAACTATTTGAAATTTAGATGTTTTTAGTTATATTCTTCTGTATTAACGAAGTTTTATCTGTTCCTATTCAGTTTTGGAATATCGAAAAATTCGCCATACTAAGAAAATTGAATGATCGATTACTCGGAGACAAATTAAGATTTTTTAAATTTTCAAAATGGGTTTTAAAGGAGAAGAATAGCACTTTCAGATGCAATATTGATCTTCTGAAAAAAATTGTCTCTTGATGTTGCATGACCTCAAATGCAATTACACAGAAAAAAACTGAACTCAGAATGAGCCGTGTAGGCGGCTCATTTTGATGTGCAACAAAAATGAACCAGGTTGGTGGTGCCACTGTCTATGTCGTTTAGCATTGGCTCATTTTGATTTGCAACAAAAATGAGAGAGCATGGTGAATTCTGAGGCCGGTTTCGGGTTCAGCACGTCGAAAACCTTCGGAAAAGTGTTGTCTGATTCTTGGAAAGTAAATTGAATAAAATTTTGTGGGCCTGTGTTATTAAAAATATATTTATCTATATATATTATATATACTATTTAAAATAGTTTCTGCACTTTGTTTCCTAAAAAATTACAATTATTTAATTCATTTAATTACACAGGCCTGCGAGGGTGAGTACCTAAAATAGTTCTAGGTGATTCTTGTAAATTTTTTTGTGCTGAAAACGAATCTGACCTCCAAAACGTCCCATCGCGTCAGGATTTTTAGTAAATGAAGCCTAAAGGGTCAAAAATGGCTATTTTAGCCATTTTTGATAGTTTTTTTTTTAATTTTTGACAAAAAGATCTTATAGTATGGTCAGTTAGTGTAAATAGAAACAGTAGTTATTTCAGTTAAATAAAATTTTTAAAAAATACATACGGCCTTAAACATTGAACCTTGGATCACCCTTAATAGGTTCTAAGTATTTTCCCATTTTCCATTTGTCAATTACCAGCAGTATAAACAAAGATATTTCCTATTGCATAAAAAATTGAAAATCAAAGAGGACACCCTTTTACTTTTTTTACTCACATTTGGAAAAAATAAACTAAAAATTCATATTATTATTTATAATTGTCTCTTATTAATACTACAACAAAAATCATGTTTGATTTTTTCCATTTGCAAAAAATTAAAAATAAGAGACTCTTTTTATTTACTCCCAGAAACTAAAACTTCGGGGTAAATAGAAACAGAAATTTCAACAATATTTCTTATATCAGAGAGAGAGAGAGAGAGAGAGAGAGAGAGAGAAAATTGTTTCTATCAAACTACAATACTATTTTCAGCATTATAAAAGTGCATTGAAACTTGAAAATTTGATTTGTAGGTATTTTATAGCGCATAGACGCAAGATCATTGTTTCAATGTATGTGTCAATGAGTATATTAAAGTTTTTGGGATCACTGAATGCAAATTTGAGGTCAGATTTAAAAAATTCAAAATGGCGGACACAATATGGCTGCCAAACTTAAAAATTTACCAGATTTACTTTAAAATTGTCCCTTGGTGGTCTTTGGGCTCACTGAATCCAAATTTGAAATCAGTTTTAAGAAATTAAACAATTGGATTTATAGACCCCAAAAAACCCCGAATAACGATTTTTGAACGAATCGAATCTATTTTTAAATGTTCCGCTATATTGGGTCACCATATTGGGTCCGCCATTTTGATTTTTAAAATCTGACCTCAAATTTATATATATTTATATATATATAAATAACATAATAAATACAAATATTTATGATATAAATAAGGCCGGATAAATAAATTTTCCGTATCCAATACCTTAATAGGGAACGGACAATTTGCAGCGGGGCAAATAGTATGTAGGGTCCGCAACAGTTTTCCTTACGCGGTCTGTAGTATTAATAAAGCAACCTTATCCGAACTTTAGGATGACCGGATTAAAATTTCTACACGGGTGGCTGTATGTTGAACGTACACACATTAATTTTCTATAATGGAAATCAAATATTTCTTTCTTATCGATATTTGCTTACGACACAGAGAAAAAAGAATTGTCGTGGTTACTAAAAATTAAGTCCACACAACAATTCCGGATTGTCAATATAGAACCAGCAGTTCTATTTGTTGTCGAGACAAAAAAAAATTGATAAAATGGGATTGTTCGGTGAAAAAACAGAATTGTTTGATGAACAAAGAAAATTGTTATGGAACAATTGAAATAACAAAACTAAATTGTTAAATCGGCAATACAATTTGTTTTATTAACAAAGCTTTGATCCATCTGATACAATTTTTTTAGTTTCTTCGCCTTCTAAAATAATCGATAGCAGATTTCCGTAGGTCATATCACCAGTTTCATTTGCATTAAAATCTGTGGAACATGCAGCTTCTGAATCAAATTCTTTGACCTGAAACCAAAAAATTATTTTGAGTTGAAATTTGTTTGCAAATAATATTCTATATACATTTTGTATTTTTTAAGATGAGGTAATGTTCAATAGTAAGCGTGTATAACTTACCTATAAACGATGAAATTGTCTTTTCATCCATTCACCATACTTGTAATAGATTTCACACTTTAACCGGATTCATTATTTAACAGCACTTTGTCATTTTAAAAAAAAACTAATAATAAAAGCAAAAGTGGCACATGTGCCAGATGCAAACGACGCGACGATCTGCACGCCAGTTTGCGAGAATTCAAGATGACCACGTGACATGGAACAATAAGCTTGTCAGCTGAACAAATCCGGATTGTTCCATCAGCAATCGACAGAAAGTTTGCTTCTGATGCAACTGTACGGAATTGCAAACTTAACAAAACTGACAACAAAAAATTCGTATTATTGTTAAAACAACATACATTTGTACTGACAACAATCCGAATTGTAATATTAACATTTAGAATTGTAATATCAACAAATCTATTGACAACAATCCAAAAATTGTTTGCACAACAATCCCATTTTTCTCCGTGTACATGTATGGAAGAATAAATCTTGTCTTAAAATGAACTCGAAAGATTATAATGACATAGTCGGTTGTCGACACGGAATATCGAGACCGTGAAGAAGGCCACCCTGACCCAGTCAGTCATGCTGTCCACTCGTCAACGAAGATCAATACTCTCTAATCAGATCAAGCCAACCAACTAGACGCTTAAATCTTCAACGCAGCACACTACGAACGTCCTGTGCCAACACATACGTAGTATTTGTTCTAAAATTGACTTGTTTAAACCAAAGCGTAAAATATTCATAGATTTTTCCTTGTATACTCGGAAAACGATCAAAAAATTTGAGATGTCAAAACTAAATATTTATTTGACATTGAAGCAATTGAAAAGTATACGAAACTTGTTTTTATTAAATTGGTTTTGTTAAGTCTTTATAAAATTCTACTGAAAGTAAATATGTCAGCTTAGTTTTTAATCTCATTCAAGTATGGAGTTTCATTCTTTTCACATTGTCTTTGGCACGAACTACACATAAGACAAGACTCTGTTAAAGTTTAAATTCTAAATCCAAGCAACATAAAGTGGTCTTTCGAAAGCTCGTCATTATCAGTTTAACACCGATCAAGCGAACCAAGCCAAGTCGATAAGAAACCTTGTGTCTGCATAGTTAAAGGTAACCAGTCTATATAATTAAATATTGCAAAATTTAAATAAAATAACTGCATGCAAATATTTATTAAAATTCTACAAAATCTTATCGAATATAATTTTCGTTCATATCTTAATAAAATTTACATTTTCGTCAAATAAATTTTTTTTTCAATCATTGTAAATCAATTAAATATTATTGATGTACAAAATATAAAAATGAAAAATTTCCATGAAAACAGAACCATAATTTATTTTTTTAAATATAATTCTAAAAATATTTTACAATAAATTAATAGAAAATCATCATTTATAAAAAGAAAAATTAAAATATTTCTTATATTTCCAGTACTTTATTTTGTAACATAAGAGATTTTACATTTTTTTATTGGTACTATCCTAGGAATTTTATCAAAGACAAATCTAGTCGTAATCGAAGTCTCTCTTTTACAGTGGCAGCGGCTTTGAACTAGATTGCCGGTAATCGTTGAAATAAAGCGAGTCACTATATATCTGATCGAAGGAAACGCTCAATTGTCCAGTGCGATGTTCAAGATTCCGCGCTGATTGGAAGGAAATGGCATTTGATACGCAAGACGTAACTTCAGTCTCGCTCTAGGGCGAAACTGTTTCCGAGGGGAACCGCATCGATTTCCGGTAATCACGTGATACGATTGCACCGCTCGTGAGGTGACTTCGTATATCAGAGGTCGGGACTATCCTTCCATATTTCGACACACTGAGCAGTGTCAAACAAGTATATTCATCCAATCTTTGTGAAATTCAAAATTTGTAATCAACATTTTTTGTACAAATAATAAAAAATTTATTATCAATTTTTCACATTTCATATATATTTTTAAAAAAATCGGACAAGTGCGAGTTACACTCGCACTGAAATCGAGGGTTTCATACATGAAACGAACTTATTTGGTATAAAAACAAATGTTTAATAAATATATGTTTTGTATGTCAAATAATAAAAAATTTAAGAAAATTGTTCCTCTTCGTATCACTTACATTATTTGATATACAAAGCTTATATTTATTAAACATTTGTTTTTATACCAAACAAGTTCGTTTCATGTACGGAACCCTCGATTTCAGTGCAAGTGTAACTCGCACTTGTCCGATTTTATTTTCAATTAAAAAAACATTTTTTTAAAACGTGAAGAAAATCGAATTAAAAAATAAAGAATAGGAGAAAGAAAAAATTAAATAGAACAGAGAAATGAATAAAAAACTAATAGGAAAAGTCCACTTTTTTCCAAAAATTTTCTTTTTCGAAAAAAACTTAATTAAAACAACTTTTTTTCATGTTTGTTAAATTATTTCTATAATCTACAAATAAACATACGTAAAAATGAATAAATAGGAAGCCCTTTTGATAAAATTTTCTTCGTTATTGGGAGAAAATTCATAATTTTTTCTAAAATTATCAGTTTTTTCTTGACAGCACCAGGAAAATCAACTCCAATCGTCTTGCTATATTTTTTTGTAATCTACACGTAAAAATATGTAAAAATGTATAAATTTGAATCATTTTAGAAAAAAAAAATTTTTGTTTTTGGTGGAAAAATACATTTTTTCCCTAAAATTATCATTTTTCTTTAAAAATTTGATAAAAATTGATCATTATCTCCAATTGTGCTCACATTTTTTCCCCTGTAATTTTCACGCAAAAATACATTTATACAACAAAAATAAACAGTCTGGGTTGAATATTGTGTGCGCTAAGGAGTTTAAACCATTTTTCTCAAAAATTTTGATACTTTCTCCTTGACAACGCTATGTAAATCGATCCGAATCAAGTTCGCTATATTTTTCCTGTATTTTTCACGTAAAAATACGTAAGTGTACCAAATTTGAGCTCTTTATGTCAAAAGATGTGGCTGCTAGGTTGGAGGGGGGGTGATACATAGTCATTTTTAGTCATTTTTCGTAAAAATTCATGGTTTTACCTTCACAACGCTATGATAATAATCAATTCCAATCAGGTTAATCAGGTCTAATCCAGATAAATTCGTGGTGCCGCGAGGGGGGGGGGGGTACACGATTTCAAAAAAAAGATATTAATAGGGTTCCGAACCAAGTACGGAACCCTAAAAAACATCAACAGCGCTACGAAGATTTCACTACGTAGCGATTTGACGCTAAATTCACTTAAACAAATTTTTAGTTACTGGGTGACTCAAAAAAATTGTATAAGTTTCACAGATTTAGTTTTTTTTTAGTCTTGAAGAAACTGTCAACGCTATTTTATTTATTATATTTTATTCCTACTACTGTAACGATTACTATTTCATTTAAAGTTACGATAATTTTTTAAAAATATATATTATCTCATTAATTAGCGACAAATCAACACGATAATTGGACCAAGCCAGTTCAATGAAGCCAAAGTTTTTTCATAATCATTTTTGCAGTAATAATGATAGATCCTAAAAGTCTCAAAGGATCTAATAATTCCGCAATTTCGAAAACCACAATTCTCTTAGTGATTTGTTTATCATAGAATTAATGTGCCATATGTGATAGTATTAAGAAGAGGGACTGCTGTAATTTCAACCTATCTAAATTGCGGCTGTTTAAGGTTGCCAATTATTTTCTGACTATATTGAGTATTTAAAACTGTAATATACTATGGGAAAATGAAAAACAATTAATTTATTAATAATTTTTTAAATAAAACTCGAAATCTTCAAAAACTAAAAATTTTAACTTCTGTGGCAATTTTTATTATTTTTCATTACTGATTTTTATACACTTTTTTATGATTCTAAACAATTAACCGTATAGATTTTAAAAAAATTTAATTTTTTAAAAATAAAAAAAATGGTAAAATTGTTAAAAAATGCTTTTTTTATTTTTTATAGTGACATATGATTTTAGATTATAAAAAATTTGTTAAAAAAATTGTTATCTTTAAACCAAACCAATTATTTTTGATTTAAATTTTATCAATTATTCCTTAAAAATTCAACTTCTTCTACAATTTTTATTATTTTTTATAGGTAATTTTTTTGTAGGCTTTTTACATGATTTTGAGCAATAAAAATTAGAATATTTTCTGAAAATAAAATTTCTAAAATGGTCAAATTTTTTTTTTAATTTTGATAATTCACAAAAATTTTAAATTACAAATGTAATGCCAGAAAAAATGAACACCTCTTAACAACATTAATTTTGATGAGTTGTATATGTTTATCATAAAGTTCATTTTCTCAATGTCTGCCGTGAAGACATGTGTGAACGAAAACGAAGAAGAAGCGCGAAAAGACTATCTAGCATTGCCGTACTATCACACTGATAAAAATTCATTTGGATCAAATAAAAAGTATTTGAATAAATAATTATTTTAATCAATTATGAAAATTATTTCATTCAATACTGCATGTTTTTTGATTCAAATAAATATTTATTTGCATTAATAAAATATTTTTCTTGAAACAACTAAAAATTTTCTTGAATCAAAGTAGTATAACAAGGTATGTTCTACGCCACTTACCGTCAGTCGATAATGCAGATTGCTGCATTGCCGACGGAGGGTTTGAGCCTCGGTCGATAAGTTGTCAGCGGCCGGCATGGCAGAATTCTATAGTGACTTTTTACCATCGGTCGGTAATGCAGATTTGTATATTCACTTTTTATCAACGGTCGGTATTACAGATTTCTATAGTGACTTTTTACCATCGGTCGGTATTACAGATTTCTATAGTGACTTTTTACCGTCAGTCGGTATTGCAGATTCCTGACACGTAATCAGCACTCAATCAATAAGGAAGGTACCTGTTTTACCGACATAGTGCATGGTTGATGAGGCATCAGATAAGTAGTAGGGGGTAGGTAGAGTGGGGTATAGTGTATCCTTGAGTACATGTGCACTGAGAAGTCCTTGTGAACTTTCAAGACTTAGTGTACCCTGAAGACCTAGTGAACTGTTAAGTCCTAGTGTACCTTTAAAACCTAGTGAACTGTAAAATCCTAGTGAACTATAAAGTCCTAGTGTGTACCAAAAAAAAACTTAGTGAACCCCAGAGATTTAGTTAACTGTAGTTTAGTCTTGTGCAAAATGATTCTTAAAGAGTGTAAGAACCTTTTACCTGATATTGAGGTTGCGCTAAACTTGATGATGACATCAGGTTACGCCTCCTTAGATGAAGTTAACAAATGGATGAGTTTATGCTCCAGGTGTTTGAGGACTGTTCGTAAGGAACTATACCGGAAACTTCCGCTAAATAGTGGACAAAAACGTCAATGTTTAAATATTATTGGCAATTTAACATATCTAAAGCTTCAATTTGAGCAGTTTTTAAAACAAGGAAGTGGTTTACTAATAAAGAAAAGGAAGCTTGCAAATACAGAACAAGACATTCATCAAAGAGTGCAATGGGTTGATTTAGACAATGCGTTTAAAAAACGAGTAAGAACATGTGTCATCGTTAACTTGAAACATAAAGATGTGAGGGCTTTTTTCATAGATGTCGCTGTACTTCTTACGGAGCATATTGGAAGGCTTTTGCATGAACATAAAGCTCTTAAAGTTAACACTATGCTTACAGCCAAATTTTGTAAACCTGTTGATAAAAATAATTCAGAAAATCAATGTGAAGAGTTTTCTTTCAAGTCCAAAAATCATGAAATTTTTGCATCTTCAGACCTTAACTCTTGGATTGATGTTAACGTCAAGTCACCAATCATTAAGGAAATAGAAGAATTTGAGGAAAAAGACTCGGGATGGACACTACACTCCATAGTAAAATTAGATGTAAATTTTAATAAACTTAATCCATTGAAAGGTAGTTCCTATATCATGCTACCGAAATCGATTAAAGACAAAAAAGCATGTATCAATGTAATAAACGAGGACAATGAGTGCTTTAAGTGGGCTGTATTGTCTGCACTGCATCCTATAGAATATTACAATCATGCAGAACGTGTTTCAAACTATAAACCTTATAAAGACTCTCTCAATTTTGATGATATCCCTTTTCCCGTTGGATTGCATCACATTAAGAAATTTGAACAGCAACATGATATCTCTATAAATGTTTATGGTCTTAGCAAAAGAAAACAAAAGTTATCTGTAATTCCTCTTCACTTGACTGACTGTAACAAGAATCAACACATCAATTTGTTGCGAGTTGAAGAACACTATTATGAGGAAGACAGTAGTGATGAGGAGGAGGAGAAAGATGTAGTGGATCATGAAAGATGTTTTGTGATTCTAAACTTTCATTATGTGTGGATTAAGAACCTTTCACGATTAATAGGTAGTCAACTATCTAAACATACGAAAAAGAAGCTAATTTGCGATCGCTGCTTGCACTACTTTTCACACGAGGATAAGTTAACAACTCATATTGAAGATTGTGTAAAATTAAATCATTGCAAAGTTGTGCTCCCACAGCCAGGAAAGAACTTTATTGAATTTAAAAATTTTTAAAATCGTGAGAAAGTGCCATTTGTAATTTACGCAGACTGTGAATCTCTTTTAAAACCGGTTCTAGAAGACCACAATTCCAAACAATCTACCACTAAAGTTATTCAGCAGCATCAAGTAATCGACATTGGTTACTACTTGAAATGTAGTTTTAATGACTCAATGTCGGTTTATAAATCGTGTCCAGATGTGGATGTGAATCCAGCAGAATGGTTTGCCCTGGAGTTGCAGCAAATAGCGTTACAATTTGAACAAATTTTGTCACTCCAGTAGCTATGTATCCACTAACAGCTAAAGAAAAAGAAGACTTTGTTTGTGCAGTGATGTGTCATATTTGTAAAAAACCAATACGTCCACAGTTTAAGAAGGTTCGCGATCACTGCCACTTAACTGGAAAATATCGTGGGGCTGCACACGAATACTGCAATCTCATCTACCAAGACTGTAGTGTTATTCCCGTTGTATTTCACAACTTGAGTGGATACGATGCTCACTTCATCATTAGGGATGTAGCTACACAATTCAATGGAAAAGTTAAAGTTCTTGCTCTCAATAAAGAAAAGTATATTTCTTTCACAAAATATGTGGAAAATACGCGGATCAAATTTCGATTTATAGACTCATTCAGGTTTCTTGCTTCATCTCTCGAGAAGTTAGCATCATATCTCACCGAATACAAGTGTATCAATGCTGAGTTTTTCGATATAGAGAGGGAAAAAATTGAGTTGTTAACGCGAAAAGGTGTTTTTCCTTATGAATATCTAGATAAAAAAGAAAGACTTAGTGAAACGCAACTACCAGCGAAAAAACATTTTTATAGCACGCTAAACGATTCCACAATTTCTGATGATGACTATAGACATGCACAGAATGTATGGTCTGCATTTGAGTGTCAAACTTTAGGTGACTACGTCAAATTGTACCTCAAAACTGATGTTTTACTTCTCGCCGATGTTTTCGAGGGTTTTCGTGAGCAGTGTTGTAGTGTGTATGATCTAGACCCTGCGAATTATTACACAACACCGGGCCTAACATGGGACGCTATGCTTAAGTACACAAATATACGATTAGAACTCTTCACTGACGTTGACATGCTGTTGATGATTGAGCAAGGCAAACGAGGCGGTGTGAGTCAATGCTCTAACCGTTACTCGGCTGCCAACAACAAGTACATGACAGCTTACAACGAAAGTGAGGAGAGTGTGTACATTGTGTACTTGGATGAAAACAATTTGTATGGGTGGGCAATGGGACAACCGCTTCCTCATGGAGAATTTGAGTGGGTGTCCAATGTCGACGATAGCTTTGATTTTAATATTCCGGATGATGCACCATTCGGTTACATCTTAGAAGTCGACTTGGATTACCCGCAAGAGCTCCATGATGAACATAACGATTTACCGTTTTGTCCAGAACATGCGAGTCCACTAGGTTCAAATCAAGCAAAGCTCCTTACAACCCTCTCACCGAAACAAAAATATGTTCTTCATTATCGCACTCTAAAACAAGCTCTAGCAAATGGATTAGTATTGCGTCGAATATACCGTGTTATTAAATTTTCACAATCAACGTGGCTTAAAAGTTATATCGACTATAATACTAATCTTAGAGCAAATGCAAAGAACGATTTTGAAAAAAATTTATTTAAATTAATGAATAATGCCGTTTATGGAAAAACAATGGAAAATGTTCGAAAATATGTAAATGTTAAACTTGTGACAAAGTGGGAGGGAAGGTATGGAGCTGAAGCTTTAATAGCGAAACCAAATTTTCATAGTCGAGCGATTTTCAGTGAAAACCTTGTCGCTATTGAATTGCGTAGATTGGAAGTTCTGTTCAACAAACCCATCTATATCGGCCTCACTGTACTTGATGTGTCAAAGATATTAATGTATGAATTTCACTACGACTACGTGCGTAAAAAGTATGGTGACAAGTGTAAGTTATTATACACGGATACAGACAGTTTCATATATGAATTAAAATGTGTAGATGTATATGAAGATATGAAGAATGATATTCAGAAATTTGACACTTCCGATTACCCAGTAAACAATGTGTATGGAATGCCGCAGGCCAACAAAAAAGTATTAGGTCTTATGAAAGATGAATGTAGTGGAAAAATCATAACCGAGTTTGTTGGTCTGCGGAGTAAAATGTATAGTATACGCATAAACGGTGTGGACGGAGTTAAAAAAGCAAAAGGTGTAAAATCTAACATTGTAAAGAAAACTATTACTTTTGATGATTATAAAGAGTGCCTTCGAGAAAATATAAAGCAAACGCGAACTCAACATCTTATTCGGTCGCGATTACATAATGTAGAAACGATTCGTCAAACAAAACTAGCACTTAGTTCTTATGACGATAAGCGATTCTTACTGTCAAATAGTACTGATACCCTTGCGTTGGGACATTTTAGAATTAGAGAAGTCGAGGAAAATGATATGGAAGAATGAGAGAGAGATTTTTTAAATAATTTTTATGTAAAGTAAATAAAACACATAAAATGTAAATACTTTATATAACATCTTTTTATTTAATAAACCTTATACTTATTACAATGATAGAAATACTATACTTAGTACAATCACAGTAAATGTAGATATATTTAACGTTGATTCAACATTGATTTAACGTTGAATCAACATTGATTTAACGTTGATTCAACATTGATTCAACGTTAATTCAATGTTGCTTATAGATCTGTATTTGCTATCCAACTATTGTGCGTATGGTCAAAGCCTAGCCATTTAACAAAAAGTTTATTGCCACGTCTCTTTAAAACTTTTTCTACTAAATAAATATCGGGTTGTTTAACTTTAAGTAATTCAAATTCATAAAAGCCGCCAGCGATGGGTTGATCCTGATAATCCTTTAGCTTGTAAGTGATTGGAGTTGTGTGCATAACACGATCGACAGTAAATATCTCAGTTGTCCAGTTGGGAGTGTATCCTTTCTCGAAGATGTGCTTAAACTTGCTGACACGGACTTTGTCACCAACATTTAACTTTGGATGCTTGATGGGTATTTTTCGTAGTGCAATAAAACGCCACTTGAGGTCCTCTACATCAGCAGCAGTGACGTCTTTCGGTTTCATACCAATCGTTCGATGTTTTGTGTCGTTGTATTGCGAGACAAGTTGCGGTAAAATGTCTATCCACTTGTAAGTGCCTCTTAAATTAAATTGTGGCCACATCTTATTTTTAAGTGTACGATTAAAACGTTCAACGATAGATGCTTTTAGATTACTATGTGTTGAATACAAGTGAATGCCATAATGTGACATTAGACTTTTAAAAGTTGTATTGTAAAACTCTTTTCCTTGATCAGTGTGTAAATTTTTTGGTATACGTCCTTGTACAAGTATGGATTTCATTGCTGCAGTAACGTCGTTTGCATTTTTACTTTTGACAGGAACAGCCCAAGCATACTTTGAAAAATTGTCGATAACTGTGAGCAAGTACTTGTAGCCTTTGTTTTTTTTTTGCATAGGGTATCATTTCTACTAAATCTGCCTGCCAAGTTTCATCGATACTACGCATGTGTACACGACGTCGTGGATAGTTTCTTCTAGCTGGTTTATGAAGTTCAGTCACTACTGTTAACTTTTTGTCGTTCATTTTCCAAAGCGCTTAAGCGAGTATCTAATTCTTTAAGAATTTCAGCGTTTCGATATGATAAATTTTGATTTATTTCTCGTTCCAGCTTAATGAGTCTTTCATTTAATGAGTCTTCGTAAATTTTTAGCAACAGGTCAATGTTATCAATCTCTTTCCTCTGTGAAGATGTGACTTGATACAGCAGACGTACTTCGCTATCTATCATATGCCGTGCAAGTTGCAATGTTACTGCGTCATCTGCCGCTACAGCCGCAGCAACGTTGCAAATTCTTTTACCTTCTATGTCGTAGTTACCATCAGCGTTGAATTTAAATCCTATTCCAGGTGGTCCACGACTTGATGTCCCAGATGATTTCTCCAGATGACGTCCAAACACGTCAAGACTCATTTTTCAACTGACCAGTGATGACAATATTCACGTCTAATATATAATTTTTGCTTCACGCAGTTCTTCAATGATGGAGATGATCTCATTGTTGTGACTAGGATTTCCAGCTGCCTGAGATGCAACTAGTAGACGAAGTCGATCCACCAGTTCATTCGGATCATCCCAGTAGACGTAATCAGTGTTGATATTTTTGCTATTTGTCATGAATTTAGGTAATGCTCCACCACTTTTTGAGGACCGCCTGTTAGATGATGATGATGATGATGATGATGATGGTACCAATTTGGCAATAAAATTTTTATACTTTAGTGTTTTGCTAGTACGAGTCGGACCACTTGGGCTGTAGTGCTTTTTGTGTGCATTTGTGTCAATCAAAATTTCTTTATACGTCTTAAGATCAGAATCACTTATCAATGACTCATCAGGAGTTTGTCGAAAAAGCAATTCCATCAGACCAACAGTTTTAAAGTAACGTTTACCACCAACGTCAATGTACTGTCCCTCAAAATGAATAGGTGAGTTACCTATCATCAGAGTACCATTATCGAGTTTACGCACTCCATAAATCATATCTAAATATTGTTTGCGGTTTTGTTGCAATAACCTTAGAAATTTATTTGTTAAGTAGTCATAAGTTTCAGGAGTGGTTGGTGTTGTTGTTGTTGCATTATAATCATCAATTAGAGTTTGATCATCATCATCTTCATTTACAGCGGTAGTAAAGGAAGTATTTTCATTCTCTTCTTTTTTAACTTCTTGTTTCATTGGTTCTACTTTAATTCCCGTTGTTGAACGTGACATGTCAACAAGTTTTTGAAGAGGCATAATTATCGGCTTGAATGTTGTATTCAACGTATGTTCAGCAGCTTCTTTGCCCAGCTTGAGCGATCGATGCTTACGTCGAATTGCTTCGCTAGCTTTAGCAATTTGATGAAGAACATTTTTTTCCTTGTGAAACGTTGACATTGTGCTGTGACAGTCAGTATTAACACAATAAAGGTCACGTCACTCGTATTTAAAGAATGATAAAGCAGTCGAAACCTTTTCTGTATCTACCCTCATTAATATCACTGTCTTTATCAATGACAAGGAATCCATGTTTTTCAAGATTCCAGCAAGCTGCACAAAGATCACGAAATTGTGTGTATGACATATCAGTATTTACATGATCATAATACACATGTTTCAGGTTTTTCTCATCTTGACGAAAGAGTACCAGTAGATTAACATTATCACGAACTAGATGCTTAGGAATACGTGCATATGATTGACATAAATAGAAACTATCCACATGACCATGTCTACCCATGCAGAAAAAAGCTCTGATGTTGTCTTGTTTTTCACAAGCAACATCGTCAAAAACAATAATTGAATTTGATTGAGCTTCACTCGGTAATATTACTTCCTCATGTTCACTGTATGGAAAGTACTGTACACCCTTTACAGCTTTTAATACTCGCTCTAAAAATTTATATTTTGGTTGTTTTAGAGATTTTGAGTAAATGTATACGTTATCGAAACGTAAGCCATTTGGGTGTAATATAAGAGCAAGTAGTGCATTTGTTTTGCCACAATTTGATGGTCCACAAAAGACTACACGAATACTGTCAGGAAGTAGACTGCTGTGTCGTTTTCTCTTGACAGACTGTTGCTGAATAAGATTGTCAAAGTTGACAACTGGAAGTTTAACCGGTTGTGTTGTGAACCGCATCTTTAAAGTTACTGTCTAAAACGGTATAAATACAACACTTTTATAGGATTTTCATCAGTTGTATGTGTACCAAGGTGCAGTGAGGAATGATTGTACATTGCAGAAAACGAAAATCTCCTAAGCATCGTGGTAAACGTCGTCATTGTGGTAAAGGTCTCCTCAATAAGGTTATAAATCGTTTACCGTTTGAATTACACTTACCTGGATATCAGTACTGTGGTCCAGGAACAAAACTCGCTAAACGTCTTGCGCGCGGTGATCCTGGTATAAATCCACTGGACGCAGCGTGTAAGGAACACGACATTGCCTACTCACAAAATCGAGAAGACGTGGCAGCAAGAAATTCTGCTGATAAAGTATTAGCTGATAAGGCGTTACAACGTGTTTTTGCTAAAGACTCTAAATTTAGTGAAAAAGCAGCAGCTTTGGCAATAGAAAACATAATGAGAGCTAAATCTAAACTTGGAATGGGTCTAAAGATGAGGAAGGGAAGGAAGAATAAAATAAAACGCCGAACCCAAAGAAAACGCAAGAACAATAAAGTGAAATTTAGAAAAGTTGTTGCTGCAGCTAAGAAAACGATGATACCAAGAGGTGATGCAACTATGACAATTCTGTCTGCACTGAGGGGAGCGCAAGATGTTATTAAATCAGCTGGTGGAAAAAAGAATGTTCATCAACCACGCATTATACCATTACCTTCAAAAGTTGGTGGTTTTCTTCCTCTGATACCCGTCTTTGCTGGACTTAGTGCACTTGGAGCTCTTTCCGGTGGAGCAGCTGGTATAGCAAAGGCTGTAAATGATGCGAATGCAGCTAATCAACAACTTCAAGAGGAAAAGCGACATAATCAAACAATAGAAGCTATAGCCTTAGGAAAAGTTCTACACCTAAAACCATACAAAAAAGGTTTGGGTTTGCACATGAAACCTTATCCTCGTGGAAAGGGACTACATGTAAAACGAGTGAATAAAAAAAAACCTTGTAAAACTGCCACATCGTGCACTTACAGACGCTGATTTACACAAATATGCTAAAGCAGTAAAAATACCTCATTTTCGTGGTGTTTTTATGCGTAATCAACTACCCATATCAGGACCACTTTATAGCGAAACAGCTATTGTAAATCTTGATGACAAGAACGGTCCTGGAACACATTGGGTTGCATACAAAAAATTAGGCAACACTGTCTTATACTTTGATAGTTTTGGCAATCTTCGACCACCTACGGATCTGGTAGACTATCTTGGTTTTGATAGTAGAATACAGTACAACCACGAAAGATATCAAAAATATGACAGTATTGTATGTGGACATTTATGTTTGAAATTCTTGTGTAAGCAACTCGATAAAAAAGATAATTACAATCTATATAAGTGAGTGTCATAAAAAGTTGAGAGTCAGTAGAGAGTGTAAATTCATCATGGATGAATCGTTTACTCTTACGCTTACTGGCAATACTTCCATACTGGAGGCTATTTACTTTCCTCCAATTGAACTCTCTCCTTCCAAAAGTTATGCACTTGGTCTCGTGGAATTGCTCACATTTAATGCAATACCTAACATTGAAGAAGGGAAGAACAATAAAATCTATGTTGGAGATACGATTGTGGATATACCTACTGGTAGCTATGAAATTGAAGATATGAATAACTATGTGCAGAAGGTAGCAGCACGTGACAATATTTTTATTCAGATTAAACCAAACAACAATACTCTACGCAGTGAAATAAAGTGCAATCGAGACATAGATTTTCAACCTGTAGATTCAGCTGGACGTCTTTTAGGATTTACACCGCGCATTTTGCAGGCAAACATGACTCATACATCGGATTTACCTGTTGCTATTCTCAAGGTGAATGCCTTGAGAGTAGAATGTAATATTACAACAGGTGCCTACATCAATGGAAGAATAAGTCATACAATCCACGAGTTTTTTCCAACTGTTCCTCCAGGATATAAGATTGTGGAATTACCAACACATGTCATTTATCTTCCGCTTGCTGTGAAGACAATACACAGTATACAGCTGCGCATAATTGATCAAGACGGAGATTTGGTCAATTTTCGAGGAGAAATTATAACTGTACGTCTTTATGTAAAAACATTGTAATGGGTATTGTATACAATAGTAAAATAGAAAAAGAAGGAGGAGGAGGAGCAAGAAACCTTTTAAATTACCCAACATGTCAGAAAAGCATCAGTCTGCAACCAGTACACAAAGTGCTAACACCACAGAACAAGATTTTCTTAAAACAATTAGGACTCAAAATCATACCTCGTGGAAAAAAAGATTTAAACGTCCTTTCCAAAATACTGATTTTCTCTATATGTTGCAACAATGGAAAACGTTTTAAACATTCACGCAGGAGTACAGTTTGATGAGTCTGTTTCACATTACGAGATTCACGCTCATCAACCATACGCATCCTCCTCATCTTACAACAACAGCGATGAAATAAGAATTGTCATTCAACATCAAGATTTGTGTATTCTACCCAGCAAAAGTACTTTACACATATCTGGACGTTTAACAAAAGCTGATGGAGTTACGGCAACAGCAGCAACATCTCTAGTTACCAACGCCATCTGTTTTCTATTTGATGATATTCGCTATGAGCTCAATGCTATAGAGATTGATCATTGTAAAAATGTTGGTCTCACAAGCACGATGAAGGGATATGTATCACTTACGTTGGGACAACGTAATATCATAGAGAATGCAGGCTGGATCGATACAACACTTGCAAATAATGATGGATATTTTGATGTCACAATACCGCTAAGTTTGATCTTAGGATTTGCTGAAGATTATCGAAAAGTCATTGTAAACGCAAAACATGAACTCATCATGACGCGTGCACGTAGTGACATCAATGCAATTATTCAAGGACAAGACGTTGAACAATTTAAGATAACACTTTACAAGATTGAGTGGATGATGCCATATATAATGGCTGCTGATCGTCATAAAATACGTTTACTTCAATCAATTGAGAAAGATTCATTCATTACAATGAGTTTTAGAGCCTGGGATTTGTATGAATATCCTTTACTTCCCACCACCTCAAAACATGTATGGACAGTGAAAACGTCAACGCAACTTGAAAAACCGCGTTATGTCTTGCTGAGTTTTCAAACTAGTAGAAAGGATAAACTAAAGCGGTATGCTAATCGCTTTGACCACTGTGACATTACAAATGTCAAATTATTTTTAAATTCTCAATACTATCCCTATGGAAATTTAAATTTGGATATTGAACACAATCAATTTGCATTGTTGTACGAGATGTATGCAAACTTCCAACGCATTTACTATGATAAAGAGCCAGAACCTTTGTTAAAGAAAATTGATTTCAAGGATGCTGTTCCATTAATAGTTATCGATTGTTCAAAGCAAAATGAATTTCTTAAGCAAGCTTCAGTAGATGTGCGTTTGGAGTTTGAGTCAAGAAACAATTTTCCTGCTGAAACTGCAGCCTACTGTCTAATTATACACGATCGTATTATCCAATACAAACCAATCAGTGGAGAAGTTAAAAAACTTGTTTAAACCTGAAAAAGGAGGTAGTGGTGGGGGTAAATATTGGTTATGGTGGGGGAAGAAGGTATAAAAGCAGAGACATACACACCAAACATTCAGTATACTATCAACATGGAGTTCATTGTTGATGTTCAAGGCTTCAAAAAGCCATTCAACGAATTTGTTTTTAAAGAATTGGCAATAATGCCTCTTGAGGAAGACGCTCAACCTCTAGTGTACTTGTTTGAACCACCATGTTCCTGGAAGTCTTTACCTGCACGCTATAAAAGTGAAAATCTTTGGTTAACACGCAATTACCACGGGATAGATTGGTCTGCAGGTGACATACCCTATGAAGAAGTGAGACTTTTACTTCAAGATGTTCTGAGAGGAGCTCGCAGAATTTTCGTCAAAGGGCTTGAAAAAAAGAAATGGTTGGAGGTGTTTGTAACCAACGTGTGCAATGTTGAAGAATTGGGCTGCCCTGCCTTGAAGAAACTGCACAGTGCCATTCCCCCACTGTGTCATCACCATTGCCAAACCTGGTACCATAACTGTGCAGTTCGCAACGTTATGGCTCTAAAAGCTTGGTTCTTGAATCCCACTGCAACAACGTCATCGAGTACCCAGTGCATTATAGGTACTCAAGAGGATGATGTTCAAGAATCCTCTTCCTCTGGGCATGATACTGTGGACACCAACCTGACTACGTTAAGAGATTATTACACAAGTTGTGATTCTATGTTTTAGAAAAAAAAATGTAAACTTTTAGATTAAGATTTGTTTAATAATAAACAAAATAAATTTAAAAAAAAATTGTGTTTTAACTTGCTTAGACCTGCATTAATTGTCATTTCACATACGTATTATACAAAGTTCTAGAAGGTTTTAATTAGTAGAGAGGGGGTGGGGATAACTGTCCCTATAAAAACAGAAGACAACAGCGATGTCTTCAGTCTCAAAATTCACAACTGCTACGAAACATTAAAAAAGAACAGTACAAAGTATCATTGAAAATAAAGTGAAAGTAAAAAATAATGACTACTAAAAAACTGGACCTAACTAAAATCAATAAATTGTGCAACATGGAAGGTGTGTTACCTACGAAACCGATGTCTGAGTTGACATTGAAAAAAAAATATATGGTTTCAAGTCTTCGACAAGTTTCCACAAAATACGGTTCCAGAATAGTAGCCGAACTAGATAAACAGTTTAACGTATTCCTTCCTGGCAGAATCGCAAAAGCCTTCGAGGATGATCCTGAAAATACGTTCGAGAACTTGGCAGAATCCGCAAGATCACAAAACCTTTATTTATACTATTTTGGAGGACCATATAATGTTTTCAAATTCAAAACTCAATAAAAATGTACTATAATTGTAAAACATAATTGATAAATATCAATAAAAGAAAATTGTTTATAATGCAAGTTGTTTTATTGACTTACTATTTTGTGATTTATGTATTAAAAATTTTAAAAGAAATTTTTATTAATAGAACGTTAATTTTATTTTAAAAATTTCAATAAGAATCTACAATATTTTAAGTTTTTTTTATTTAAATATCATCGTTGGAATTTTGTAGTCTAAGAATTCGAAAAGTACTTCGTTGGTATCCTGCAGTTTTTTAATATTGAGAAACCTTATTAAATGTGTCGAATCATCGTTGAAAATCCAAAAACCATCGTTGAAAATCCAAAAACCAACGTTGAAAATCCAAAACCATCGTTAAAATCAAAAAACCAACGTTGAAAATCCAAAACCATCGTTAAAAATCCAAAACCATCGTTAAAATCCAAAAACCATCGTTGAAAATCCAAAACCATCGTTAAAAATCCAAAACCATCGTTAAAATCAAAAAACCAACGTTGAAAATCCAAAACATCGTTGTAAATCCAAAACCATCGTTAAAAATCCAAAACCATCGTTAAAATCAAAAAACCAACGTTGAAAATCCAAAACCATCGTTAAAATCAAAAACTAACGTTGAAAATCCAAAAACCATCGTTGTAAATCCAAACATAAATTTATCTTTTTTTAACTATTAAAATGAGAGAAAAAAATTAAAACAAATTAAATCTATTATATTTTTATTTATTTTTTTACACCACCATTTTTTGTGTATGTGTACGTGTGTATAGGTGTTTTTTTTATTTATTTGTAATATCCTCCATCATCTTTCTTTTTTTATTCTTCTCCATTACCACTTTCAGAGGAGTCATTCTTTTTGAACTGTTCTCCTTCCACTCAAAATCATCATCGGTAAAAAAGAGATCCTCCAAAAGACTTTGGAGGGGCTCTTGAGGTATTGCCATTGAACCGGAAGATGATTGTTCAGCTACCGCACTCATCTTCCGGTTCAGTGGAACCGGTGGTGGTGGCATCATCGATGATGATGATGAGTGGTAGGAGGATGATGAAACTGGCGACTTCATCGCAGCTGACGAGCGTGGTAGTGGTGCTGGCGGCTTTCCCGAAGAGGATACGACGCGTGGACGTGGGAGTGGCGGCTTCACCGAGGAGGATACGACGCGTGGACGTGATGTTGGCGGCTTCGTCAAGGAGGATGAACGTAGTGGTGGTGCTGGTGCCTTCACCGAAGAGGATGCATGCGTTGGTGGTGCTGGTGGCTTCGCCGAAGAGGATACAGGTGGTGCTGGTGGCTTCGCCGAAGAAGATGCAGGTGGTGCTGGTGGCTTCGCCAAAGAGGATGCAGATGGTGCTGGTGGCTTCGCCGAAGAGGATGCAGGTAGTGTTGGTGGCTTCCCTGAAGAGGATGCAGGTGGTGCTGATGGCCTCGCTGAAGAGGATGCAGATGTAGGTGGTCCAGGTGGCAACGCCGAGGAGGATGCATACGATGGTGGAGGTGGTACTGGTGGCCTCGCTGCTGGTGATACTGGAGGCGGTGAGACAGTCACCACTGCTGCTGCTGCTACCTCTACTTCCTCCAAGGATGATGAAGAAGAAGAGGAAGACGAAGATGATGATGATGTTTTTTTTGTTGGTGGTGGTGGTGCATCAGCCTTCTTTTCCGGAACCGAATTCTAAAAAAAAAAAAAAATTTCTTAATAAAAAGTTAAATTTTTTTTATTAAATATATATATCTATATTATAATATATATAAAAAAATTTATTTATTTTTAAACACAATATTTTCACGGACATTTCATAATAAATTAAAAAAATTTAACTTTTTATTAAAACAAAAAAATTATTGAATTAATCCCTTAAAAAACACTACACGATATATTTCATAATAATTTTTTTTTTCACTGATGTTTAAATGATAATTAGCATCACGAATGAAAAAGACACATAACACAACACGACCACTGACACTTTACAATTTTTTTTCACTAATACAGTACATCACTACAATAATAAATTCAAGAAATATTAAAAAAGCACACAGACACTAAGAATTTTTTTTTTATCACTGACAGGCTGTACTTCGACGATAGGCACTGACATTTTTTTTTTACTGACAGACTGTACTTCAACGATAAGCACTATATTAAAAAAAACTAAATGCGGATGCTGACGAGAAAGATGAACACTAGACGCAAATGCTGACAATAAAAATAAACACTAAACATTATCAAAAATCACTCAACGCGGATGCCGATGAGAAAGACGAACACTAGACGCGGTTGATAAAACACTGAACGCGAATACCCACGATAAAAATGTACACATAAAGTCGGTTCTACAATAAGCGCGTCGGACATGGACGCAAATGCCCACATAAAAATGTACACTGAGCGCGGATACCGGCGATAGACACTAGACGCAGATTCTCACAAAAGAAACGTACACTAAACGCGGATGCCGACGATGAAGACGTACACTGAACACAGTTAACAAGCATTGATCGCGAATGCCGACGAGAAAACCGATCACTAGACGCAGTTGCCGAAGACGAACACTGAACGCGGTTGACAGGCACTGATCGCGAATGCCGATGAGGAAACCGATCATTTGACGCGGTTGCAGACGACGAACACTGAACGCTGTTGACAGGCACTGATCGCGGATACCGACGACGAACACTAAACGCGGTTGACAATCACTAAACGCGAATAACAAAGACGAAGACGCGGTTCACATCACTGTACTCACCCTTGTTTCCAAAAAAAGCAGCCAGCGGAAAATCAACAAATATTCGCCGATCCTCTCGGCGGAGACAGGAGCAGCAGCAGCGGTGACAGGCGCACCGACACTCCCGGCATAGGCAGCAGTCCTTCCTGAAAAATAAAAATTATTATTATTATTATATATTATGATATTACATTATTATTTTTTTTTCATTACTTTCTTTCACTTTCACTTTTTTTAAATTGTTTTATTCTTTTATTTCTATTTTTTATTATTTTCACTTTCTATTCTTTTATTATATTCTAATTTATTTTTCTACTTTTACTATACTTACTTTTCTGACATCTTTTTTTTCTTCTCTTCTTTTCCTTTTTTTTTGTGAACACTGGACAATAGACAAATGACGCGACTGGACGCAACTAACTGGTGACAATACGTGCGAGCTGCGGCTTTAGTCGAGAAACTACGCTCTCTCAAAGTCGCAGCTCGTATATAAATCTTCGCACATGCGCATCGAAAAATATTCTAGATGCACAACTGGATATTTCCAGATTTCGAAAAACGTTTATTTCTTTTTCAGGTTGTTTTTTTAAAAAAAACTTTAAATATATAATTAAATTTATATTCTGCAAGTAAGAATATAATTGTCTTTTTATTTTTAAGTATTAATTTAGGTAATAAAAATCACATTTGTTTAATAAATTCAATAAATGAATCGAACTTTCGTGTCGAAAGTTCTATAGCTGTCTCTCTCTAAAAATCAATACATCGATACTATTTTTATTCTTTTACGTTTCAAACTTTTCTATTTTAATATTATAACATGTAATTTTTAATTCTTTAATAAAATAAATCCTCTTATCTATAAATATAGAATTTGCTTTTTCTTGAAAGAGTTTTTAATTATTTTTATATGAAAAAAGTATAATATAATTATATTATAATAATAGTGTATGTATATATATATTAAAATACTTTGTGTGACGTATTATAATTAAAAGAAACGCAAAATTATATTATTAATTTTAAACCCATTTTTTAAAATTTTTTCCAATTTCTACTACACTATATATGTAGTGTATAAAGATTTCAAAAACTTTTAATGACATTTTTATAATTTAACAACATCTTTTTTAGATTTTTCAATTACTAGTACACTATACAGTGTAAAAGTAGTGTAAAAACGTTTAGTGACGTTTTTTCAATTTAAACATATTTTTTTATGTTTTTTCAATTTCCAGTACACTATTCAGTGTATAAGGACTACAAAAACGTTTAGTGACGTTTTTTATATTTTAAAAACATTTTTTTAATTTTTTCAATTTGTAGTACACTATTTAATGTAAAAGGAGTGTAAAAACGTTTAGTGACGTTTTTTACAATTTAACATATATTTTTTTATGCTTTTTCAATTTCCAGTACACTATTCAGTGTATAAGAAATACAGAAACGTTTACTGACGTTTTTTTAATTTTAAACATATTTATTTATGTTTTTTCAATTTCCAAGACACTATTCAGTGTATAAGGAGTACAAAAACGTTTAATGACGTTTTTTTACTTTAAAAACGTTTATTAATGTTTTTTTTATTGCAGTACACTATAAAGTGTATAAGGAGTACAAAAACGTTAAATGACGTTTTTTTACTTTAAAAACTTACTTACTTGATGTTTTTTTATTGCAGTACACTATATAGTGTATAAGGAATTGAAATTCGGTGAGTGACTTTTCAAAAAAATTCATTTCTGTCGGTAAAACAGACTCAATCTAATTTAAATTACTAAAAAAAGTACCCACACAATTATAGCAATTCATTTATTCCTAATCTGCATTACCGATCGATGGTAAAAAGTCACTATAGAATTCTGCCATGCCGGCCGCTGACAACTTATCGACCGAGGCTCAAACCCTCCGTCGGCAATGCAGCAATCTGCATTATCGACTGACGGTAAGTGGCGTAGAACATACCTTGTTATACTACTAATCAAATATTCGATTATTTGTCATAAGTAATTGTTTTAATTGAAACTAAAACCTCTTTAATTGCGGCAATTATTATTTTATTTGATCCAAATACATAATTTATTTACATAAAATGTAAGAATTTTTTGATTCAAATAAATCAAAATTTGAATTGAATAAATAACATATTTATTTACTAATTCTTCCATTTCTGAATTAAAATCTTACTCAAATAAATAAATTAAAAAATATGTAATTGCTGCAAACTATGATCGCATATTTTCATTTTTCAACTAATTCATACATAGAAATAATTATTAAACGCAAACCTGAGAAATAAATAAATCTAACGCATGGGGGGAATCGAACCTACGACCTACGGATTATGAGTCTAACGCTTTACCAACTACGCTACGCAGGCTACGTGCAAACGAATGTTAACTTCTTGATGCCATTTAAATTTGCAAAAGATCTAACTCAGAAAAGTGCTTAACATCATTTAGTTCAAATTAAGATATTAAATTATATTTTCCAATTAAATGCAATTTATAAAATATAATTAATTATATGCTTCATGATTATTATCGCATGAATCATCCCAGGTGAATTTTCAAAAAAGGGTAAATATATTTTTATTAAAAACGCATTTTTCGTTGTTCTGAATCATTGTAAACATTAATTTTTTGTTGATGAAAAAATATTTGACTTTGGACTAAGAATATTAAATAATATATATAAATAAATGAATAGTATCAAATAAGTCATTATTATCATTACACTTAAATATTTAATTGATCAAAATATTTTATTTTCCTTCAATAAAATAGTGTATTAACATTAAATAACACATTATTTATATTAAATAATTTAATTAATTAGAATTAATAAAGTTATTGTATAAAATACTTTTTATTTGTATGAAAAAAATGAAATATTTGAGTGAAATAAATTAATTAATAGTTGCAAGTAACTCATTATTTTCGTTTCAAATAAACATTTAATTGATTGAAATATTTTTTATTTGTCTTGATAAAATAGTGTATTAGGATTAAATAACGAATTATTTGTATTAAATAATTCAGTTTATTTGAATCAATTACATTAATTTATTGTGTCAAATACTTTTTATTTGTATCAAATAAACGAAATATTTGAGTGAAATAAATTAATGAATAGTTTCAAGTAACTCATTATTTGTATTAAATAAATCCATTTATTCAATTCAATTAATTATTTAATTGAACCAAATACGATGTATTTGGTTCAAATAAGTGCGATTCAAATAATTTAAGTTATTTGAAACAAATACATATTTTTTTGATTCAAATAAAAAGTATTTGAACTAATTAAATATTTTTCAAATAATTTGAAGTATTTGAATCAAATAAATTTTTTTTCAGTGCAGTGTATCGTTAACTGATATTCTAGTAGAGGTTTTAGCGGATGTATAAAATACGATGCCGAGTTTAGTAAATGCAGGGATACTTTCAGTCAAATGACCAACCTCAATATATTCTTTTATGAATTCGATATATTTCTGTTTAGTGGATTCGTTTTTTGCTAAATTTCGCTCGAATTAATAAAATCTTTTGAACGCCATTGAGTTTGATTTCCTTTATCGACATTTATTTCCCCAGAATTTACTAATCTGATTGTCTAATGTATTACAGGAAACATTGAAAATTTATACCTCCGGGATTTTTCTAAAAGAAATTGGACCAGCGAATAACTTTTCTATTACCTATGTATAAGGGTGATTCTCCACGTAGCGCCCAATTTAGTTTTTGCTATTATTAAAAATTTTTTTGCAATAATTAAATTAAAATAGCAACAATTATTATAAACAAATGAAAATAAAATAAATTTCTTCGCCTAATTTCGTTTTTTTGGCAATTATGATTCCCTACCCAGTAAAAAAAAAGAATTGGGAGTAAGCGATAAGAATTGGTGGTAACTTAAGCTGAATTCGGTTTGGCGAAAAAACCGAATTGGAACGTTACGGTGAATTATTTTTTTCTTACCGTGAGTTCTTTTTTCTTAAACATTTGAATTGACGTTTGTTTATTCGAGTTTGCATTATAAATGAATAAAATAAATGCTTCGAAGTCTAAAAAAGCCGATTTGGAATAAGAAATATATAATTTAAAAAAAATAAATGAAAGCGAAGTGTGACAGATTCACCGACGATTTTATCAAGTGAGTAGTGTTCATATGACAAATTTACCATATGAGTAGTACTCACATGGTAAAATTGTAGGTAAATCTATCACATTTCACTTTTATTTCTTTTTAAAAAATTATATACTTCTTATTCCAAATCGGCCTTTTTAGACTTCGAAACATTTATTCTTATTCATTTATAATGCAAACTCGAATTCAAATGTTTAAGAGAAAAGAATTCACGGTAAGAAAAAAATAATTCACCGTAACGTTCCAATTCGGGTTTTTCGCCAAACCGCATTCAGCTTAAGTTACCACCAATTCTTTTCGCTTACTCCTAATTCTTTTTTTTTTACTGGGTATTTAATCACGAGTATTTCAAAAAAGTCAGTATATTGCATTAGGTCAAAAGTTATTAATATATTTGTGATTAGGTGGTTTTCAATTACTAAAAGTTAAAAAAACAAGCTATTTGTATTTAATCTACTAAATTGTTTATAACAATTATGAGCTGTTTTTAACCACTTCACTGGCAAGTCGTTCCAATTGGCGTGCCAGGCTCAGAATGGTGAAAACACCAAATTGGCTTTCAGTACTATACTTGCCTTCAGAAATTACAATTAAACGGATGCATACGGATTTTATCAAGAAATACCCAAATTATTTATCATGTTCGTAAGAAATGTACCGCAGCGAAGTTAAAAGTATGAATATTTCTTTTATTAAATTAGGAGACGAAGAATGTGAGCAATGTGAAATATTTGAAATGGATCATCCACAGCATAATAAAAATGATATAAGAGTTTCAGGTTGTCTTGCATGAATAAAATCTTTAGTTTGAGTTATCGTGTCAATTAAAATATCATCAAATTCATTACTCGCGCTATATTCTTCTTCTAAGCTATTATCATCTGCTAATGCTTCTACTTTTGTTTGTACAGAATCAAAGCTTTTTTAATATTTCTTTAATTTGTTCAAATTTTGTTACTAATGTTGGTATATTTACTCTTTAATGAACCGCGTTGTCTAATTAAAATTCGCATCTCTTCTCCCATTTCTCCGATAATTGTATCATCTAACGTTATTTTGAAATAAAGCAATAAATATATACCTTACTTGGAGAAAATGGAAATATATTAATCAGGATACTTGACGATTGATAGAAACAGAGAATTACATTTGAAGAATGTTCTCCTTTTTTTTGAAAATCAAAAATTTTTTTGACCTTTTTTAATTCTTTTTGAAAGTTAAAAATGTGTATATTCACCACAAAAAATATTGAGATGTCCTTCTTTGTTATTTTCTAGATATTAATTAATTAATTAATTAATTAATGTTAAGAGGAAATTACGGTGATTTTTTTTCAAAAAATCAAAATAACTTTTTTTTCATTTTTGGTTAGCATAACTATTTAAGTACACAGAAAAATTAGTCTAAAGTATTTCCAAGGTCTAGAACTGATATAAATATGCAACAACTCACCGTGCGCGCGAACGCACTCGTTTATACCGGTCGGGTATCAGTAAATAGCCCAGAGGCACTCACTGCTACTTTACTGGCATTAAACTACTCGAAAATGATATTTTATAAGCCAAAGAAGGATCTGTGTATATAACCGGTATCGCCGATTGAGTAAGAATCACTTTTTTGTTTAATTTCTACTTAAAAAATTTTAAACGCGTTTTTCTCAAAACTGCATATTTTCAACTTTGTCACACTCTCATTTTAAAACTATTCAACCAATTAACTTTAAATTGAGACAATATGTTCCTTACATGTGTAGTTTTCGTCTAAACTAGAATTTTTAAAATCCATTAATATTTTTAAAAGTTATAAACAATTTAAGTTGCAAAATTGTTGTCAAAAAATGAAAAAAGTCTGCCAATCGTTTTTTTTCAATAAATATTTCTCATTCTAGTTTACACGATAGCCAAAATAGTATAGATTAAGAAAAATTTTGGTTTTTTCATTTTAGATTAAATGTTCTAGAGAAAAAGTGTGACAAACTTTTAAAATGTACCACTTTCGGCAGCCATTTTTTATTAGATTGTTAAAAAACAAAAATTGTTTTAACTCTTTAAAATATTTATCTTATCATAAAAAAATGTAACTAATAAATATTTTTTTACTATAAAAAAACATCGTGAAAAAAATCACCGTAATCACCCCTTAATAGAAAATGAAATATTTCATAAATAAATAAAATTATTTGCAATTTTGAAACTACCAATTGAAAGCTGACGTAATTGCGCATCCAATGAGTCCTATATGAACTATTTTGGATTAGAGAATTTTTTATACACAATTTCAATGTTAGCCAATTGTTTATTAACAATCCACTAACCAAAGTTACTCCATTATAGAGCTCGTTGGATGCGAAATTATGTCAACTTTTATTTAGTAACGTTATAATTACGATAACTTTATTTGTTTATAAAATATATCATTTTTTATTAACCTTAATAATTATTTAATTTATTAAAAGTGTAAATATTACACAGGCACTCAAAAAAAAAAAGTTGTCTGTTTCTTGAACTACACATATATTTCCTATAGTATTTTGGCCCGCTGAAACCGAATCTGAGCTCAGAATTGCTCCATCACCCTCAGTTTTTTTTTAAATCGACCAAAACCACCCTTAAACGGACAAATTCACACTTCGGAGATAAAAAATAAATCAACTTATTTTTTAAAAAAACCAAATTTTACATCTACGAAACTTTGCTCCACTAACTCAAAAACAGAGCCAGCATTGATCCAGCACCCCCTGAATTTTTTTAATCGAAAAAACTACCCCTAATCTGAAGAATCAAATTCAGGAGAAAAAACAATAAAATAACTGATTAAAAAATTTTATAACCAGATATTTTTACTCCAGCAATGCAGAAACAAAGCCAGAAATGCTCCCTCACCCTCTAAATTTTTTTTAAATCGAAAAAACCACCCTTAAATAGAAAAATTCAAATTTAAGAAGTAAAAAAATATTAAATTACCGGCTTTTTTTTAAAACAGAACCTTACATGTTTGTAGTTTTGCTCTACTAACTCAAAAAAACAAAGCCAGCATTGATCCAGCAACCCCCGAATTTTTTTAATCGAAAAAACTACCCCTAATCTGAAGAATCAAATTCAGGAGGTAAAAAAATAAAATAACTGATTAAAAAATTTTATAACCAGGTATTTTTACTCCAGCAAGGCAGAAACAAAGCCAGGAATGCTCCCTCACCCTCTAAAATTTTTTTAAATCGAAAAAACCACCCTTAAATAGAAAAATTCAAATTTAAAAAGTAAAAAAATATTAAATTACCGGCTTTTTTTAAAAACAGAACCTTACATGTTTATAGTGTTGCTCTACTAACTCAAAAAAACAAAGCCATCATTGATCCAGCACCCCCTGATTTTTTTTAATCGAAAAAACTACCCCTAATCTGAAGAATCAAATTCAGGAGGTAATACAATATAATAACTGATTGAAAAATTTTACAGCCAGGTATGTTTCCGCATTGCTGAAGTAAAAATACCTAGTTATAAAATTTTAATCAGTTATTTTATTGAGTTAGTAGAGCAAAACTACAAACGTGTAAGGTTCTGTTTTAAAAAAAAGCCGGTAATTTAATATTTTTTTACTTCTTAAATTTGAATTTTTCTATTTAAGGGTGGTTTTTTCGATTTAAAAAAAATTTAGAGGGTGAGGGAGCATTTCTGGCTTTGTTTCTTGCATTGCTGGAGTAAAAATATCTGGTTATAAAATTTTTTAATCAGTTATTTTATTGTTTTACCTCCTGAATTTGATTCTTCAGATTAGGGGTAGTTTTTTCGATTAAAAAAATTCAGGGGGTGCTGGATCAATGCTGGCTCTGTTTTTGAGTTAGTGGAGCAAAGTTTCGTAGATGTAAAATTTGGTTTTTTTAAAAAATAAGTTGATTTATTTTTTATCTCCGAAGTGTGAATTTGTCCGTTTAAGGGTGGTTTTGGTCGATTTAAAAAAAAACTGAGGGTGATGGAGCAATTCTGAGCTCAGATTCGGTTTCAGCGGGCCAAAATACTATAGGAAATATATGTGTAGTTCAAGAAACAGACAACTTTTTTTTTTGTGTGCCTGTGTTATATAAGTAGATTAAAAAAAATTTTGACATATATGTTTTCCAAAGGTTTTTTTGAGCTCTTTTGATTAGTGAACAATAAAAATTCAAAATTTTTCCCAACTTTTTTAAAAATCAAAAAATTTTTGACTTTTTTTCAAAATCGGTCATTTTTTACTTTTTTTTAGAAATTGTTTGAAACGTATACTTTCAACACAAAAAATATGGAAATGTCCTTTTTCGTTATCAGCAAGATATTAATTAATTAGAGTTAATAAAAAATGATATATTTTATAAACAAATAAACTTATCGTAATTCGAACGTTACTAAATGAAAGTTGACATAATTTCGCATCCAACGAGCCCTATATGAAGTACTTTGGGTTAGTGGATTGTTAATAAACAATTGGCTAACATTGAAATTGTGTATAAAAAATTCTCTAATCCAAAATAGTTCATATAGGACTCATTGGATGCGGAATTACGTCAGCTTTCAATTGGGAGCTTCAAAATTGCAATAACTTTATTTAACGTCCGCTGACTTGTGCTAACCGAGCACAGAAAAAAACTTTTACTAATGTTTTTCCAAAAATTCATATTTTCTATGGAAAATCATGTTTTTCAAATTTGTTGAAACAAAAATTTTCAAAAAAGAGAATTTTTAAAAATGAAAAGTTGTGCTGACTTGTTCTAAGCGAGCACTGTACAAAACTTTTAATAAACTTTTCCCAAAAATTCATATTTTCCATGGAAAATCACGTTTTTCAAATTTGTATAAACAAAAATTTTCAAAAAAGAGAATTTTTAAAAATGAAAAGTTGTGCTGACTTGTGCTAAGCGAGAACTGTACAAAACTTTTAATAAACTTTTCCCAAAAATTCATATTTTCCATGGAAAATCACGTTTTTCTAATTTTTTTTAAACAAAATTTTTGAAAATTTTGAAAAAGAAAAGTTGTGCCGACTTATGTTAACCGAGCACAGTAAAAAAATTGCAATAAACTTTCCCCTAAAATTCCTATTTTCTATAGGAAATCATGTTTTTTCTAATTTTTGTTTAACAAAAATTTTCAAAAGTGAGAATTTTGAAAAATTCAAAGTTGTGCTGACTTGTGCTAACCGAAGACAGTAACACTCTTCCCTAAAGTTCATTTTTTCCATTGTCCTGAAAAGGACAGATTGTACAGAACTGCAGACTTTTAATTCATATTATTTTAGGTTTCAAACTTAAAGTATTTCCTACGTTTGACATTTTGTTCGGTGTTTGTCCTGGAAAGGACAGATTGTTTATAACGGCTGGCGGTTGGTAACATGGCGTTAAGAAGTTGGCTGGTTCCGCGACAGCTTGACTGGTGAGAGAGTTAGTTGAGTTAACTGACTTGTTGCTCCGTTGAAGATTGGGGGCGACTGAGAGCGAGTCAGGAAAATTGCAGTCTTTATGCGCCTCTACTTTGTCTCATCCGCCGCTTCCCCTTCCCACATGGCAGAAGCCAATCAACGTGTGAGATACCCCCACCAACACCGCGCCTGTGCGGTACGGTGAAGGTGTCAAGAGCGAGAGTCAGTCGAGTGGTGCAGCGGTATTTCTAATTGAATGTTTATAAAAATCAAAATTTTTCCTTCACACTTTACAGGCTTAGGACTGGCATCAAGTTGAAGTGTTTTAACTTGGTGGCGTGTTTAAAAAATTTGATAGTTTAAACACTATCTTGCTATTAAGTTTAAGTATATTTATAAAACTTAAATATTTTTTACAAATATCATTATTGTATACTATTTAATTTTTTAAATTATTTGAACATTCATGATGCTTTAACTTTTTTGTGAAATTGTATTTTTTAATAAATTGTATCAACTAATTAATTATTCAAACTTCTTCTAAAGAAGTTATTACAGAAATTTTGAAGAAAATTGCACTTTTGCTAATAATTTTTATGTTTTTAGCCAATTTGTATTAATAACCCAAGAAGCACGTAATATAACCTCAATATCAAGGTAATATTACATGTAAGATTCGTAATATAACGTTGTAATATTACAGTAATCTTACAGAGATCTTAAAATGTCCGCCTCAAGCTAATATTACCGGTAATATTACAGTAATATTATACCGTAATATTAAGGTAATATTACAAGAGAATATTACAGTAATATTATGGGAACATTTCTTTACGAAAAAAATCTACCCATCCAGGGAATCGAACCCCGAACTCAAAGCACACGAGTCGAGAGTTTTACCAACAAGCCAAATTGACTTATAATATATTTACGTTTTTTATGCTTTATGAATAACTCAAATCAGTCTGTAATATTACTGTAATATTACCGTTAATATTACAGTAATATTACCTTGAGGCGGACATTTTAAGATCACTGTAAGATTACTGTAATATTACAGCGTTATATTACGAATCTCACGTGTAATATTACCTTGATATTGAGGATATATTACGTGCTTCTTGGGAATACATAAGTTTAACGTAGATGAAAAAATGCAGATCTATGATTTCTTTACTGTCTATTCTTTGAGGTAATTTTGAAGATGACAAATCGTCATATTTCAACCATCTCCTACCAACGTAAACATAAGCTACATAATGTCCAGGTACACTTAAGTCATACAGTCCTTCATAAGCAACAAATCCTGCTATACCGTAATTTATTCCTTCTGTTGTAATTTTTATGGATATATCAGACATTTGTACTTCATTTTTCATTTTAATTTCAACAGAGATTAAAAGATGAGCTCCGTAGTCAATATTTGCTTTAAATATTTTAGAGCAACAAACATTGTTTCTTTTAATCGGAGATTTTAATGCTTGTTGTAAATTGGATATACCTAAGGACTGTATATCTTGTAAGTTAATGTGTGCTAGGACATATGTATCAGTGGAACATTGTGAACATGTTGTACACAAATATATTCGATGCTGTAGCTTGGTAAGTCAGCAAAAAGCTGAATAGCAAGATCTGTGACATTGGATAATGCGTTTACTTTTATTATTTTAAGGAATAATTTCTTGGCTTTATTTTTACAATATTCCGTGCTCTCCGTATTTGTTACATTTGCTTCACGAAGAATCTTTGCTCTTTCTTTAAAAACTGAAGCACATAATTTATTGTTAATAAAATGTTTTGAAAAGGAGAATATTGCGCCAAGAGCATTGTTAATTTTTTCATTATAAAAAGAATTGTTTAAAATTTACATGCTCAGGATGTGCACTAAACTGTCAAACGCACAAGTATTTGTGACAATTGTAACAGAAGTTGCTTCCCTGATGTTTTTGCAACGATTTCCATTTGTCAAAATCGGAGAATTTGTTAATTTTTCACACGATGGCTCGAATTCGGGACAAATTTCATCATATTGAGCCCCATTCCTTTTTCTGTTTTTTGGTTTTGAGTTCTGAATATTTTTAAAGTCAGTAACTTCCTTCAAAGAATCTTCAGAATCTACGACGTCAGTTACGAAATCTTTTTCGACCTCTTGAAAACTACAAAAATTTTACAAAAATTCTTACAAAAATCCAGAATTTCTTTAATAACTTCATTATTATTAAGTTTTCTTTTTTTAGTTTCATGTTTTGGCGTCTTTGATGATTTTAAAACTGCTTCAATTTGTCCATCTTCTGTTATTGTTAAAGATCCAGCTGCAGCTTCAAGCAATTTCTTGATTATTTCCAAGACATATATTGCAATAAATTTATCAAGTCGAAAAGGAAGTCCGTAAATTTTGAAAGAGCGATGTTTTAAATCATTAAAATATGATTCTATACACGCTGACGTAGGATTAATTGCTCCAAAATTACGTTCTTTCCTCAATATTTCTGTAAAATTTGGGAAACATAAACGAAGCTGTTTAACCTTCAAAGCAAAAGCTGGAAGATTATAACCATTAATATCATCCTCATCAGCAAAATTTTCACAATCCGCCTTTTTTTAATATTAATATACGTATTGTGAACCCATTCCTGATGCTGATAATGATTCCGTTTCTTCTTCAGTCTTCTTCCACTGTTTCATCACTTATTCCCTTTATTTTTGACCTTAAAAACTGTTTAGCTTTATCAGCTGAACTGTCCTTGTTTCCGCTTCTACAAAAAGCAAGAATTAGACTTGCTCAAGCCATCTCCTTAAATTCGACGAAATCCTCTTGTTTTCTAAGTAAACACATTGCTCGCAAGTATATTGTCCTGACTCTAGGTTGATTTTTTGGATAACACTTCCATCGAGCAATCATTTGAGTAAAATGACAGACATCTAACCTTAAGATACAAACAGGAATAACAAAATCGGCACCTTTAATTATTTCAAAGCACAAATTTAAATAATATGGTAAACTTTTTACTTGTACGTAAGCACAAAAATGGAAACAGTGTTTTGAGATGATGAAAGCATCTAAAATAGTGGCACAGATTTGCCATTTACATCCCCCATTGCTTTATACAAATAAATATGCGAACAATGATCACCATTTGGGAGTTTGATGGGTTTAATAACACTCCCTGTTGCATCCAAGTACAATGTTGTTGGGAATTTTTCGAAAACCAATTGTTGCTCTTTCGTACAGTAGTATACGAAATGAGGATCTAATTCTATATTTCGGATAGCTCCTTCGCACTTTTCACTATATTTTAAAAAGTACAATCCATCCATGGATTTTGAAGTCAAAATACCCAGTTTTTTGTTAAGGGCTTCATGCTTCACTTTACTAAGCACATCATTTTTGCTTAAATGCGGTGGACTATCTTCTCCTATAGTTTTAATTAAACGATGAGCTTCGTTCTTTCTGTGTTGAGAAGGTAAAAGGTTTCTTTCCACAAGTAAATTGCCTACTGCAGAACGAAGCTTTCCCTGAAGATGTCTCTTCTTAACATGGATTGCACTTGAATCAAATTTTTCTATTGTGCAATCCATGAAAATTGATTCTCCTTCTTCCGGTTCATTGGCAATTTTTCCAGTGAATTTATAGGGACATTCAGAACAAACTGCAGTTACTGTGACGAAAATTTCAGAATCGGACAACTTAGAATAGTTAAAACTAAGGGCACAAGGAATATTCGTAACATGATGGATTTCTTCGAATAGTACATGTGTCCACGAATTTTTCCTTAATTTTCTCACATTTCGGTCTCTCGTTTTAAATTTATGTAACTCATACTGCGGTTGCATTGACGGACAAATTTCAGTTACATGAATACAAAATTCAGAAACTTCGTTTTCAAAATCAAGTGTACTATCATTGCTAATAATACTTTCTTGAAACGGTACTTGAATGTTTAACAGCTCCGTCAATTCAGAATACACATTGTATCTGTTTTGTAAAATAATGGTATAAATATACTTTGGTGCCATATCATTTTCCTTGTCTAGAGCAGAAGAAATTTTTTTATATACTTCTGACGAAGGTGCAGCAACTTGACCACCAGAATTTAATACTTCATGAAATTCCGGAATACGCAATAACTGTTTCAAATTTGTTACTTTTCTCATCAAACAGTTTTTTTTGGTAATAATTTTTTTTTAAACTGAACTTCCCCTTCACTTTTCTCACCATTATTTTTACTGGTATCCATAATGTCAAAACTAAATTTCAGTCTAACTAACCTTATATTAATAGTAAATCACTAAAATAAAAACCACTTAAATATTTTCAAAAATAACTTATAAAATGCGAACACTGTAAAATATAACAAAATTATAGACTAAATCTCCTTATAATAGTAGTAAATCACTTAAATATTTATAGAAAATAGTTCATAAAATCAAAATAATGTAAAATATAACCTAATTATAAACTAAATATACTTATGATAATAAATCACTAAGGTAAAAATAACTTCCGAAAATAGCTTATAAAATTTGAATACAGTAAAATATAACTAAATTATGTACTAAATATCCTTATCTTAATAAATCACTAAAATAAAACTTACTTGAATATTTCCTGTAAATAGTTTATAAAATACGAACAATGTAAAATATAACCAAATTATAAGGTAAATATCCTAATAATAGTAATATAGTATAGTAATAATAAATTCAAGGATATGCCAATATACAGATACAGAGCGTTCAAGTACCACTATTTGGCAAGGGCGTAGTCTAAAGAGTGACCGTTTTTCATTTGAGCATGCAGAGCGTAAGAGAGACAGACGTACCCCCACTCTTGACTCCTTCACCGTACCTCACAGGCGCAGTGCTGGTGGGGGTATCTCACACGCTGATTGGCTTCTGCCATGTGGGAAGGGGAAACGGCGGATGAAACAAAGCAGAGGCGCATAAAGACTGCAATTTTCCTGACTCGCTCTCAGTCGCCCCCAATCTTTAACGGAGCAACAAGTCAGTTAATTCAACTGACTCTCTTACGAGTCAAGCTGTCGCGGAACCTCGAATCGAATATTCGATCCGAGCCCATACAAAATTCGAACTTTTGCACAGCTCTATTTTAAACCTAAAATAATATACATCAACCATCTGCCGGTCAATACAATCTGTCCTTTTCAGGACGGTTAACACAAGCCAGCACAAATTTTCATTTTAAAAAAGTCTCATGTTTGAAAATTTTTATTTTCAAAAAATTTAATTTTTTATAAAGTTTTTTTAAAATTATTTTTGAAAAAAATTTTTTTTTTACTTTGGCATAATATTCTGTTGTGATTGATGTGTTCAACACAACTTTTGTTTTTAATTTTTAACAAGATGGCGTTTTTGTGAAAGAAAATAATTTTTTTGAAATTGGTCTTGTGGTAATTAAAATAGGAATTCTCTTTGCATAGACCCTAATATGGGTCATTTGAATGTATTGCTGACAATTCGATGATCATAGCATATAATCTTTATTTGAGTAAAAAATTTAAAGGTCATATTGACTGTGCTAGTGTTCACAATTTCGAAAAAAAGTTGTTTTGAGAATAACGTGTTTGAAAAAAAGTTCCAGAAAGGGTTAACCCTTTGAGTCATGGAATTCGCAAATAATCGAAATGTTCCAAACAGTACTGTATACTATGTTTTCGGGATCGCTGATTACGAATCTGAGGTTGATTTCTTAAAATTCAAAATGGCGAATCCAATATGGCCAAGGAATTTTTAAAAAAATTTTGAATTTGCTTGAAACTAGTTACTCGAGGTTTTTGGGGTCGCTGATTACGAATCTGATGTCATATTTCAAAAATTAAAAGTGGCAGATCCAATTTGGTGGACATCCGTTTTTAGAAACAAATGATTTCGTTTAAAACTTGTTTTTGGTGTTGTTTTTGATTACGAATCCAGTGTTAGTTTTAATATGTGTAATGTTGTGACTCAAATGGTTATCATAAGGCATTAATGAATCAAGTTAAACAGCTTCAAACTTTTCGTTTTCAGCTTGGAGTTTGTCTTTCCGAGCTTCCTTACTCTCCATGGAGCTGTGTAGGTGTTTGGGACCCAATCGCCAAATAGTTGAGTTGAAACTTTCATTCGCGTTTTGTGTATGACCGCCCAAACATCTTTCCAATAAATCATCTTTCGACAGATCTTTATATATTGGAAGAACTGTTTTTTGGACGTCAGGATGCAATGGATTCGGATGTGCTGAAGGTTCTATCCCAAGAGCTTCAGCTTTTTTCCATTTACACCAAATGTTTGCATCGGTTGGACAATCATTATGTTTTGGAACGTCATCCGTTAATATCATGTGATGATAAGTAGCCATCTTCTTCATCATGAACTTCTTCCCAAGCTAGATATTCTGGTAAATTTTTCGGTTTGTTTTTCCATACAGCACACGCATGACAGTAACTACTCCGAATAACGAGATCAATGACTTTTCCACTGCAATACTCTATAAGAGTTGTAACACCATATAGTTATTGGAATTCACGTTTCTTTCAACTTCCATCAACAGATACTTTCAAATTAAGAAGAGGCCGTTCGTGTTTTTCATTTTCTGTTTTTTTCTTTTCTACAGCTTTTTTGATGCAAAATTCAAACACTTTTTTGCAGCGGTATGGATATGATCACATATTGAGTTATAGGTATCTTCACATATAACAATACAAATGTCCATATAGTAGCAAAATAAATTTAGTCCTGCTCGGCCAACTCCCAAGAGACGCATCACGAACACACTCCTATTTATTGATTAATATTTGTTTAAACAATTAATTTTTGTAATTATATTTGTATATTTCTTAATTATAAAATTATCAATTACTTTTAAAAAATACTGAAGAAATGAACATTTTTCATTTAGAAATGACAGAAGAGTGCATTTGTTAATTAATATTTGTTTAACCAACCATAAAAACTTCTTAAATTACCTTAAAACTTCAGTTATTTGTAGTTTGGTCAGATAGGGCTCAAAAAAGTTTAAAAAATGTTACTGAAAACGTTAAATTGTAGTGTTCTACTTAATTATCTTTTGCCCTAGCGCGCTCTGACCCATTTTCGAGGGACACTCACTTAATTGTTTATAACTTTTAAACGACTCGATATTTTCGTCTGGAATTTTCAGAATATATTTTTCAAAAGATTTACAACCGCTTTATGACAAAAAATCGATTTTTTTGAAGCACTACACCTATTTCCTCCTTTAAGTCAAAAAAACATGGAACTATATTTAAAAAATAATTTTTGGCGGAAGGACATAGTAAGGAAATTAAATATGATTAAAAAATGAATTCAGAAATCACACAGAAATAACTTAATCTCAAATTGAGTATATTTATACTCAATTTGATACGCATCAAAAATTGAGCGATCAAACGAACTTACCTATAAGTGATGTTCGATCGTGATTATATGAGAAGCCTCGTCGAGAGATTTGACTTGTAGTAGTCCGCCGCGCGGCCAGATGTAACCATACATTTTAAAGCTATCTTTATAATTTTTCCTTAGTTTAGGCGTTATTTAGCATTGAGAACAGATTTAGCAAATATAGATTGATCAGTTATTATTGGTCGATTATAAAAGCGAGTAAAGACATCGGACTTGTTGAACCATCCAGCTGTCCGTCGAGTCGTGTCGATATCAATTCCTATTAGGGAAGCTGTTGAGATTGCTGCATGTTTAGTGCTATATGCTGAGAATTGCTGGGTATCGACTCCTGCTTTTTGAAGACATGATTTGATCCATCGAGCAAGGGTTTGAGAAGATGCAGTTTGATAAGATTTTTTGAACGTTATAAATATACTTTTTTCTTTGGCTCTTAAATCCTTGGTCTTTGTGAGATAGTCTAACAATGTAGTGGCTACGCAGATATTAATTCTTTTATTGAACCACCTGGTCGTATAGATTTAATTCTATGAGGAACTGAAATTTCAACTTTTGAAGTTTTCTTCTGAATTTTATGAATCTGAATGAGTGAAAAAGTTTGAAGCCTGTGTGCAGTACTTAGGGCGAGTAAGGTTATTGTTTTTTCACTCAAAAATTGGAGACTTAATTCTTCCTTAGGTGGTAAACCTTCTAAATAGCATAAGATGATTTCTGAATCTCATAGTTGAGTATATTTGGGTCTCGATGGTCGCAGTTTGTATGTATACGCCTTTAAAGAATCGTTGCACTTCTGGGTATTTTGCAATTTCAATATATGATATTAGTGCGATTGCCGATCTAGTTAAATTGAGCGATCCGTAGGAAGCCCTTTCGTTAAATTCTTTTGTTAAAAAATTTAATACCGTTATGACAGACGGTTTGAAAAAATTGAATTGTTTTTCTTGGAAAAAACCCCACTATTTTTGTAAACATGAATTATATTGCTTGTGAGTGGATTTTGTAGTAGATTACACTAAAACGTTTGTTGTCTCTTCAGCAAGACCTCTTCTCAGATACGCTTGCCTGACAGCTTCCCTGCTACCAGGGTAAGTTGTTGAGCTAGTAGATACATCTTGGACCTACAGGGAGAGAGTAAAAGGTTACCTGACGGTTTTAATATAATAGGTTTTTCTACAAGACATGATAGGAAAAGAGGGTACCACGGTTGGGCAGTCCACTGAGGCACGACAATCAGACCGGTTGCATTGTCGTTTATAACTTTTCGAATAGTGGGAAGAAATAAGGCGAAAGGGGGAAAAGCATCAAAGTGAAGATTTTTCCAGTTAATGGTAAACGCGTCCACTGATGATGCAAATGGATCTCTGTGCCAGGAGCAATAGTTTTTGCATTTGGCGTTAATTTGAGTTGCGAATAAGTCTATATCTGGATATCCAAAACGATGCGTTATTTGTTTAAATGCATAATTCGCGAGTTCCCATTCGGTATCAATGTTAACGTTTCGAGATTCCTAGTCAACATCTGTGTTTTCGGTGTTTTCTCTTGAGGGTATGTAAGATGCGAACAACCATAAGTGCCTTCGCTCACACCACTGCCATATTTTCCTAGCTAATTTGTTTTAATGGTTGATTTTTGTTCCACCTAATTTATTAATGTAAGAAATGTCATTGATGTTATCCACTCTCAAGAGGATTTCACAATTTGTAAGACTATGAGCAAAACAACGAAAGGTCAAATATAAAGCTAATAATTCTAAATGGTTTATGTCTTTCTTCTGCAGACCAGAAACCTCTCGTCGACCTACCATTGCAAGCAGCACCTCATCCAGTAGTAGACGCGTCTGTAAATATTGTAATTTAAAATTTTTTAATTCTAATTGGGGAACAAGAATTTAAAATATTTTTCCACCACCAATCAAGATCTGCTTGACACGATTATGGAATTTTCATTAGACTGTCGAAGTTATTGTCATTAATTATTATTAATCTTATTTGTTTTTCTTTTTCAAGATTTTTTGAATATAGGGTACCATAAGCTACTGCAGGGCAACTAGATACCAGTGTACCGATTAGACAAACAAAGACGCGAATTGAAGAATAATTTCCCACTTGGAGATTTTCGACAGTGCCTTTAATAGCCAATCTTTTTCTTTGGGGTAATTCTAACGAAAATTTTTGATTATTGATTATAATTCCAAGATACTTGCAGCGAGTAGACGGAATTAGTTCGCTCTTTTCATAATTAACAAAGAACTCTAATTGTTCTAAAAGGGTAATAGTTTTTTGGATATTAATTTGACATTGTCTGTACGTAAGGGCTGTGCACAGGACATCGTCAAGATATATTGATGAAATTAAACCTTGAGATCGAAGATGATTTATAACAGGTTTCATTATTTTTGTAAATGTATAAGGGCAAATTGACAATCCAAAGGGTAAGCAAGTAAATTGGAAATATTAGTCTTCGAATGAAAATCTGAAGAATTTTCTGTCTTCCTTGCATACCGGAACTGATAAAAAGGCGTCTTTGAGTGTCTATTTTTGCCATAAGGGCTCCAGGAGAATCTAATTTTGTTGCTGTCCTAAGATCCTCAAGTTTAAAATGAACTGTATTTATAAATTTGTTTAACTTTTTTAAATTGAATATAAAGCGTTTTTTACCATTTGGTAAAAAAAAGTTCATTAAAATAAATTTATAAAACTGTAAATTATGAAAAAAAATAAATTTTTTAATCAAAAATATTGTTGAAAAATTAATTTTTTTATCAAAAATAGTGTTAAAAACCATTTTGTTTTTCACCAATATTTTTGATTAAAAACTTAATTTTTCAACAATATATTTAAAACCGGCATGATGCCAGTTGCCAAAACCGTTTTCAACCTAAGTTTCTTTTGAAATTACATTGTGTCTGTCAAATTTAATTATCAATTTTCCATCGCACGCTTCAGTGAAAATTGAGCAAAAACCTTTATCATTTATAATAAGCCGATTCGGTCCTGAAAATATTATTTTTTTTAAAAACTTATTCACAAATACATAATTAAAAATATTATTTCTTGGATTGCTATTTATTTAATATAACTATTTTTATAATTATGTTCAACCATTTTTGATGAGTTTTCATCTGTCTTTTCATTAACTTCAAACCGTTTAGAATTATTAACAACACTGTCATCACTGACACTTTGAGAGATTATGAGCCGTTTTGTGCTGATCTCATCAGACCATGTTAAATCACTTTCCCGGCTGCAAACAGCGTCAAAATTTTCATCATTTTCTCTTTTCCGCTTTATAAGATATAGATCCATATTTATTTCTTTTTACACTCTTATAATATCATTGACATTACAAATGGTAAAATAAAAACATGTGAGCTTTAAACTTTCGTCATCGTCAATCTAAGGCCAGGAACACAATCCCAATGAACATTGAAGCAAAACTGTAAGGGTGCGGTCACAGCATTTAAATAGTTCGTTATATCGAACTTTTGCAGACCTTGATTCGTTGGATCTAACGAAATACTTTTCTTACCATTAGATCCAACGTATCAAGTTCTGTAAAAGTTCGATATATCGAACTATTTAAATGCATGACCTTTAGGGTGACCGCACCCTAAAGACCTAATGAAAATAAAGGTGTTAAGGCCTAAACAGAACAGGAAAAAGTAACCGCAAACGTAAGCGTAAGAATGAGTTAGAGAAGGACAAAGTATGTGTCTATCATTTTCTAACTCATTCTTACGCTTAAGGCGCCGTCCCATGACAGCGTAAAACGCCGGCGTAAAAGCGTAAAGCATGAGAGTGAAAGAGACGAACATATCTCACTATCTCTTTCATTCTCATGCTTTCCGCTTTTACGCCGGCGTTTCACGCTGTCATGGGACGGCGCGGTTACTTTTTCTATTGTGCTTTGGCCGTTATTGCACAAAAGTTGAAGGCATGAATGTAGGAAATCTTAAGGGTGCGGTCACAGCTCTCAAAGCAAGAATTTTGCTTACACAAGCAATTGGCCGTTAATAGCTCGCTTGCTTGAGCAAGATCGTCATGGTAACGTATAAGGGTGAGAGAAATAAAAGTATTCTCTGTTTCTATCACTCCAAGAGCGAGTGAAACAGAATCTTTTCATTTCTCTCACTCTTATACGTTACCATAACGACCTTGCTTAAGCTAGCGAGCTGTGAACGGCCAATTGCTTATGCAAGCAAACAAAATTCTTGCTTTAAGAGCTGTGACCGCACCCTTACTGTAGGGTCATCGCCTGTGCTTGCAAATTTGCGCATGTCCCGGCATTGGAGTAAAGGAGCATTCAGACCTCTCGGCTGCCTGCCTACTGTAGTTACCATGGTAACATGATAAGAGTGAGTGAAGCAGAAAATTTAAATTTTTCGTCTGTTTCACTCACTCCCATTATGTTACCATGGCAACTGCAGCAGGCAGGCAGCCGAGAGGTCTGAATGCGCCTTAAGAAAGGTTGAAAGATGGCGCGCTTATTTAAATATATAATTTCGGAAGGAAACTAATAAAAAACAAATTTTAAATTATATTGCAAGTTAAATATAAATTAAATTTATGTTTTTCGATAACAGGGAACTGCACCCCCAGTTGAGTATTTCCAAATTTCAAGTGAGTCATAACCCACTTAGAAATTTTCAAGTAGGTCGTGCGACCCCCCATACCCACGTCTCTTGCCGGGCCTGTCCATTCTTACGTTGAGATTATAGTAATAAATGATTTGAAATTTTGTGTTTGTCACGTTTCAATAATTTAAGTTATAAAACTTAGAAAAACTTGAGTTTGCAGTCCTCATTGTAATAATATTTTTCAAAGAAAATTCCCTTTTAATTATATTCACTTAAATTCTGAATATAAACAGACTATATTGACAAAATGTAGAGAAAGGATATAAAATAATAATAAATTTATACAATACATATACAGTTGAAACGAAAAACCAATAGGTAATAAATAAAAATTGTTAGCTCAACTTTTAAAGTGTTGACTTATGTTTTTATGACTGCAAACTTTAAACTCGTTTTTTTCGAAACTAGATTTTTCAAAATGGGCCGAAGGATTACTTCCACAGTTTTTAATGTATTCACTTGAAGTTTGGACTGCAGCTTCATTACACTATTCCTGAGGGAAGTACGTAGGATGTTTTAAATTGGTTGATGCGTTTCCATTCTGTAGCTGGGGTAAAATTCCTGTAGCGTACTAAGTGAAAAATAAAGTTGATCGAATCGGGTTGTAACTTGCACATAATTTAGCCCAAGGGGTGACTACTTTAACCACAAGGTATTGTTAGTTTTCTTCAAAAACTGTAGGAGAGGGAGGAGATTGAATTTTTCTGAAAAATTTAAACAGTGAATATTTGAAGAATTGTAACTTTTAAACAGAAAAATAAAAAAAAATTGGACATATGTTTTCGAAAGGTTTTTTCATGTTCTTTCGAATGGTGCAAAAAACTTTTCAAAAAATTTAAAATTTGATCCTTTTTTGAAAATCAAAAATATTTTTGACTTTTTTTTTGTTCGGTCCTTTTTTTGAAAGTTAAAAATGTGTATTTTCATCACAAAAAATATTGAGATGTCCTTTTTTGTTATTTTCGAGATATTAATTAATTAATGTTAATAAAAAATGAAATATTTTACAAATAAATAAAGTTATTGCAATTCTGAAGCTACCAATGGAAAGCTGACTTCTATATGAAGTACTTTGGATTAGTGGATTGTTAATAAACAATTGGCTAACATTGTAATTGTTTATAAAAAATCCTTTAATTCAAAATAGTTCATATAGGGCTCGTTGGATGCAGAAGTACAACAGCTTTCAATTGGTTGATTCAGAATTGCAATAAGTTTATTTATTTGTAAAATATTTCATTTTTTATTAACATTAATTAATATCTCGATAATAACAAAAAAGGACATCTCAATATTTTTTGTGGTGAAAATACACATTTTTTGCTTTCAAAAAAAAAATAAATAAATAAAGGACCGAACTTAAAAAAAAATCCAAAATATTTTGAGTTTTCAAAAAAAGGGTCAAATTTTGAATTTTTTGAAAAAATTTTTGCACCATTCGAAAGAGCTGGTAAGTACTTAGTACGCCCCGCGTGGAAATTGTAAGTATGGGTCAAATATGGGTAAACTATGGATCAAAATTTCATTAAGTTTTGGCCCACGGTTGAAACCATTGCATGGGCGAAGTATGGGATTTGTCCAAATCCCATAGTTTAACCATGGTATTTTAGACATGTAAAATTTTCTGGAAAAATCACTGTTAGAAAAGTTAGAAAAAGTTTTTATAATTTCGCAACTATTAAGAAAGCTTTTTTAGTTAAAAAAAATAAAAATTTGTCTAAGTTTAAGAAAAATAAAAAATTGTTTGAGTTAAATAAGCTAAAAATTTGTTTAAAAAATCGTGTTTTTAAGGCAAAAAACAAAAAACTTCTAAATTACAGAAACTCAAAATTTTTTTAAATATATCACAAAATTGTAGTTAAAAATATCCAAAAATTTTTTACTTAAAAACAATTTTAACATTATTACAACTCAAAATGATGTACTTGACACCAAATGCTCGAAAAGCGTTCTTCTGTCTTCAATATTTTTTACTTGTCATAAGAACTCCGAATACAATCGAATTATTGTTTAAAAAAATGTAGTATTCATGAAATTAATAAGGTAAGTCAACTTCATATCTACATGTTAATAAAACATTTTAAATCCAAAATTTTTAAATTGTAAGAATTTAATTTTCTGTAATTTCGAAAATATCTATTTTAAATTTATTTTAAATCACAGTTCAATAAAAACGATTTTTGCTTCGCACGATAGTTTTTTATTATTGTTTATGAAATTTAACAAATGTAAAATCTTAAATGAAATCTTTATAAGTGTTAAATATCGTATTGGTGCTATGAGTTTAAAAAATATATGTATTTTTTACTCACAACACACACTCGTTAAACTAATAAGGAGTGAATTTCTTGGGAGGATAAACAAAATAAAAAACTCCAAATTTAATTTTTAACTCAACATTTAATTTAAATATTTCTATTCGTCGGAACGGTCAACAGCAGACTGGTTATAACGAAGTTTTTGTGGGTTTTTATAAGGGTACAATATTTGAAAAAGTGGTGGGATGAAAAGAGATAGAATTTAACTAAACGAAGACAGACATAGAATTTATGAATTCTAAAGGTTTGAAAGATGTGTCCTTCTAATATCTATTTTACAACTTAATCCTGGTGGCAAGAAGTACCTTAAGTTTATTGCTGAACGAGGTACAAATTTGTTTTCTTCTATCTTTATGAGGGAAACTAAGATGTATTTTTAAGGATTGACAACAATCTTGTCTATTAAAAACTGCAGTTACCAAACATCTGCTGACAATATTGTCATGCAATTGTAAATGTGAAAGTTTTATAGTACCTTTTTTTTATTTTGAAAGAATGAATTTGAAAATTACATTTTATACTTTTAGAAATTATATATATATCTATAAAGATTAAACAATAAGTTACAACTATTTTTATTAGAAACTTTATATTTAGCTAACAAAATTTAACAACTCTTTCTGAGTGATTAAGGATAGTAAAAATTCAATAAATTCAGAACCTCGGATTAAAATAAATGTGCGGTATTAACAACGATACTTATTCATTCTCAATCATGTTGACTGGATCCGCAAAGTAAGTGGTAACTCGTTCATTTTTAACTGCAATTTTAGACACAAAGCATACTGCTTGTAAAGAGTTTACATTTATAATGCTCAATTCATTTTCTGACACTTCAACTTTGTAGATGAAATTTAAATCAATGCCTTGTATTTCTGTTCGTGGATAGGCAATGCTCGATCTGCAATTTTCAATTGCAGCATAATATTCTGCTGGACACTGACAGCGAACAACACACTGACACAGATTTACTTTTAGAAAGAGGTGAATTATGCCAAACTTGACAACATTATTTCTCATATATTTGACGCAACTAGAATTTGTGACTTTTGCTTGAGTGTGTATTTCTGATGTATATAAAACATTGTTTTTAAATAATTTTTTAAAAATTGTATATCTTCCATCTTCTATTCCTTCATTTAATAGTGCAATTAAAATTTCGTATCTAATTCGTAATCTTGAAAGACCACCGGCGATGTACATAAATTCACCTATACGCTGTAATTTCATCTGCTTCGTGGAGGATAAATGTTTTTTGCAAAATTTGTAGGATTCACTTCCTTCAACTTGTCTTTCCTTATTCAACGTAAAAGTGTTTATGTATAATGAGGCTCCAAAATAAATTTGGAGTTGGGCACACTTACTTCCATGGATTAAGTTTCTTAGTTTACCATTAATGTCTTCGTAAGCGAAACATTGATAAACAAAAAGTGGTCCAAGTTCTTTGACGATATCAGGCAAATGTAATAGTGAATGTAGATTGCAACTCATGTATTGAACATCATAAAGATGCGGAAATCTTGAGACAAATTCATGAAGTAAACGAGAAGCCTTTTCTATCATTTCTTCGGAAATGCTTTGCTGACAAAGCAGGTATATCGCGGCTACTAACAATTTATAATGTTCGAAATAATCTTTAGGTAGAACATCTTCTAAAATGAGAAAAGAATAATAGAAAAAAAAGATCTTATACATGGACGCTTTCCAAAATTAAAGATGCTTTTATATCCTTCAAACAGTGTGGGCATTGTGGAACTACTTGCTCAAGAGAATTATAACATTCTGGACAATAATAATGTCTACTGACAGGACTTTGCAAATTTTCAAAATATTTTTTGAATTTGTATAGACTAGTTCGACTAAAGTTTGGTCGAGGGCAGTGCAAGGAAATTAATTCCAATATACTAGCAAGAACTACTCCTGACAGTGAATATCTTAAAACTAAAGCGAGAACTGCTAGCATGCTTTTCTCCTACTGTTAAATGCGCTCCTTCAAAAAGTGGGAGATCTTCTTCTCTTACATTGTTATCATTTTCAAAATTATTTTCATCGGAAGCAATGCTACAACCAGAATATATACTATCATCTTCTGAATAATCACTATCAGGATCAGAATAAATAGTATCAGCATCAGAAAAATTCTATCAGCATTAGAAAAAATACTATCAGCATTAGAAAAATTATCATCAGCATCTGAATAAATACTATCAGCATCAGATTCAAAATTATTAGTATCAAAACTAGCAATAGAAGAAGCAACGCTATCATCAGAATCAATATGAGAGTTACTAGCACTAGTAGAATGGTAACTGGCATTATTTTCGTCTATTTGTGAAGCAACATCGACGTCTGCTTCTGCATCTTCAAATTCTAAAATAATAAAATGAAGGTTTAGGTAATATTCAAAAACGTTTATTAATTTTCAGATAAAAGAAATTATTATTTAAACCTGAATCACTGGAAATTCATTGGTTTTTTAGTGACTCTCTTTTCACGATTTCAATAAGTGAAATATTATTGACAATTACAGGCCTCCGAAGCGCCTTTGATATTAAAAATTATATACTTTACGTAATCAAAGTTCGAGTGTCATGGCTGGCATATACTAACTGGAAACTTTATCAATTAATTTCTTAATTTTATCCCACTTTTAACTGGAATAATTAATTTTATTATGAATTTCGCGTGAGAAACGAGCAAAAATTTATAAGTATTGAACAGTTTCAGTTATAGAAAACTTCTTTTAGAAATAAAGTGCAATACACTAACCTGCATTATTGTCTGTGGCAAGTGAATAAAGGTAAGTTTACACATGCCTACAAATGATTATCATGTAAAGGTACTTGTACGTTTAATGTACGGTCATTAGGCTGTGTCAGTTCATCGAGATATTTCGAGTTCAAGATATGACGTCAGAGGCCTGGAGGAACAACAAACAGACGACACAATGTTATTCTTATGGGGATGAAAATTAGTTTCCACTTTCATCAATTTTATTCATACTTTAAACATGGAAAACGCTTGTTGACATAAATAAAATTAAAATGTTTGTTGGTAATTAATTTTGTTATATATTTGATTCAATTGCATTTATAGATTCTCTGAATTCGTGATAAAATATAAATTTTGAGGTTAGGAGTGTTTGTTTACTAACTTGAAATCTTTTACTTCTGCGGTAGTTCCCACTTAAAATATATATTTTATATCTTTTTAATAACATGCATACTGGATATTGTTTAATAATGTTGTTAAAATGTAAAATGTGATTAGTAAACAAACACCCATAACCTCAAAATTTATATTTTATCACGAATTCAGAGAATCTATAAATGCAATTGAATCAAATATATAACAAAATTAATAATTAATTGTTGTTAATAATAATTGTTCATTAAAATAAAAAACTAAATATTTCACGTGTTATTAATATAAAAAGAAAATGAATTTATTTAGGCGCAACAGATTATGACAGAGGACGTGAAAACTTTGTCTTCTTCAAAAATGACGGAGTTAATAGGAGGTTCGAAAGTTTTTATAGACAAAAATAAATTATTTTTAATAAAACGATACAAAAAGGACCCTAAAGAATTGACACGCCAATTGCTCCTTCAGTTAGTTGGAGCAGACAAATTAAAATCTATGACTGCAATAGGAAGGAAGGGAAACGGAATTCCAGAAAATATAAGATCTGCAGTTTATAGTAAGTCCATATTATTGTCAACAAATGATCTTTTAAGCAATATTAAAAATTTAATTTAAAAAAATTATATTTAAAAAATAAAAATATTTATTTTAATAACTAATTTTATGCATTACACATATTTTCTAAAAGCAATCTAAAAATTAATACATAAAAACTTCGCTGAAGCACAATTTATAACAACTATAAACAATCAATGTGGGACATTAAGACACCCAAATCTGAAACAGAAAAATAAGAAGTGTGAAGAAAATGAAGAAGACAAAGAAAATAAAGAAGACAAAGAAAATGAAAAAAGCAAAAGAAAAGAGAAGAGCAAAGAAAATGAGAAGAGTAGAGAACATGAAAAGAGCAAAGAAAATGAGAAGAGTAGAGAACATGAAAAGAGCAAAGAAAATGAGAAGAGTAAAGAAAAAGATAAGAGTAACGAAAATGAGAAGAGTAAAGAAAATGTAAAGAGCAAAGAAAATGAGAAGAGTGAAGAAAATGTAAAGAGCAAAGAAAATGAGAAGAGTAAAGAAAATGTAAAGAGCCAAGAAAATAAGAAGAGTAAAGAAAATGAGAAGAGTAATGAAAATGAAAAGAGTAAAGAAAATGAGAAAAGTGAAGGAAAAAATAAAAGTAAAGAAAATGAGGAGAGTAAAGAAAATGAGAAGAGTAAAGAAAATGAGAAAAGTGAAAGAAAAGATAAAAGTAAAGAAAATGAAAAGAGTAAAAAAAAGATATGAGTAAAGAAAGTGAGAAGAGCGAAGAAGATGAGAAGAGTAAAGAAAAAGATAAGAGTAAGGAAAGTGACAAGAGTAAAGAAAAGGAAAAGAGCAAAGAAATTGAGAAGTGTAGGAGAAATGAGAAGAGTAAAGAAAATGAGAAAAGTAAAGGAAAATATAGAAGTGAAGAAAATGAAAAAATCAAAGAAAATGAGAAGAGTAAAGGAAATGATAAGAGTAATGAAAATGTGATGAGTAAAGGAAAAGATAAAAGTAAAAAAATGAAAAGGGCAAAGAAAATGAGAAGAGTAAAGAAAAAGATAAAATTACAGAAAAAGACAGAAGTAAAGAAAATGAAAAAAGCAAAGAAAATGAGAAGAGAAAAGAAAATGATAAGAGTAAAGAAAATGAGAAAAGTAAAGGAAAAGATAAGAGTAGAGAAAATGAGAAGATTAAAGAAAATATGAAGAGTAAAGGAAGTTAAATGAAGGGAGCAAAACGTAAGCTTTTATCAAAAAATGACAAAGACAATCTTCAATGAATAGTATATTGTGCAACGACTGGAGAACAAGTGCGATTTCTCGCGAGCCCGAAGTTTGCTGCGCAAGCGAAGCGCGCGCAGCAATCGAGCAAGCGAGAATCGCTGTTCTCCACGAATAGCACATGATACTTTGTCCAACAACTGTAAATTGTAAATTACAGTTGACAGCTGTCAAATAAACTGTCAAGTTTGCTGAAAGTCGACCTTTTTGTTTTAAAATGTAAGTAAAAACATTTTCAGATCTGCTGGTGATGAATTAAAGGTAAAATTGATATTTTTTTTACTTACGTTATAATTTGACAGCTGTCAAATCAAGTGTCAACTTTTATAAAAAGTGATTTGTTTTAATAAAAAATTCAATAAAAAGGTTTTCGGTGTCATTGATGACAAATTTGATGTTAAGTTGACAGTTAATATGACAGCTGTCAATTTGACATCAACTATGTGATTAGCGACCATTAAAAGTTTCGGTGAGTTGGTTAATATCTATTATTAATTTTGCAATTTTTATTATGCCTTTTATCCCCACTCTACTCTCAGTATTTCTCATTCCTCCACTGGCCAAACCACCAGTGGAGAAATGTAGTACATTCCTTCACTGGTGACTAGTGTACAATAGCACAATTCCACCGAAGGCGTTGGAAAAAGAAATTAAAACATTAATACTATTTTCTCAAGCTACACAATTTTTGCAAAGTTTCCTCTGTTTTCACCCTTTCCTATAATATTTTTTTAGAAAGGAATTCGCACACACTTTTTCAGTAAAAACACTTTTTTGGTCTATGAAATGCAATTTTTGTACAATGCAATTGAATTTGAAAATGATAACTATTTTTAAAAATAATGTCAATAATAATAATACTGTGATAAAGTTTTTTTTGTCATTAATTTATGTTAGGGGATAGCATTGCGGGACTGGTGCTAGCTCGCATATTAAAATATTAAAATATGATATTTTAAACAAAAATATTTATTTAAGAATGTTAAATATAAACATTGGAAAATTATAACTTTTTTTTAATAATACTGACAATAATTTGGTAATACTGACAATAATTTTGGTAATTATTTTATGATAAAATTTCCAGAGAAAAAATGACCTTTTGCTTCCTCGTGGAGGAAGCTTTATAGTCCTTTCGTTTATAAAACTTTTCAAAGTGGCGAAAACAAATTTTTTTCCTTATAGGAACATGTTATATGAGATCCTGATCAATTGTCCGGATGTATATATGTGTGTGTGTGGGTCATTTTTTTGTTTAGAAGATAACTTTAACAGGTTTTAATGGATTTAGATAAAATTTGGTAGGCTCATTTATAATATTAATACCCCAAATCTGAGCAAAGGATTTTTAAAAATACCTCAAAAAAAAAATTTTATCGTCTTTTTTCCAAAAATTTTTTTTTAATCGAAAAAAATTTTAAATAGAAAAATTTAAGGTTATATATAATAAAATCGTATTCCTCACGTCAAGACGAATCGATCGATATATATAAAGTATACATTTGAGGTAAATTTAAAGAATTAATGAAAGTTAAAAAATCAAAAATTCACATTTTAGCAATAAAATTTTGCTTTCTACACGAGGAAGAAAATTTTTTTGCTGATCGTAAAGAGGAAGCAAAATGTTCATGTAATGAACATCTGAATTTACAACTTGTTTTTCTTATTCTTCATCGAAATTATCTTCCTCAGTCATCTTTTTTTTGCTTTTTAAAGCGCGATATCCATCCCAGTCTAAGGCATTGGTAAGAACTGAACCTAATTTGTTCAAAAATTCTTTTTCGGTTATACGTTCAGACCTCTTCATATAGTAATTTGTTAAAAAATCTGCAAAAGGATAAAAACATTTTAAAAATTTAAATAAACAATAGCAAGATGTCAATCTCCAGCGGTCAGAGATTTAATTTAAAAAAATATATATTTGAATTCCTTTCATTCTTTTTGTATTAAATTTGTCTTATAGAAAAATGGGAAGACGGTGGATCAGAATTTCTGAAACGGATTATCAAAAATTTTCAAAAAGTAATTAATTTTTAAATTAAAATTATATTTTTACTATTGAATATTAGACTCTAAAATTATTAAACAAAAAATTTTTTGCTGAAGTTATTATTAATACATAATTTAATAAATTTTTTCGCACGTGTTGCTGGACATTTTATTTTAAATAGTTTAAATTATTTACCATAAATACACTTATAAAATTGAGTGTTTTTAAAAATTCCTGGCCTTTTATCCGTTTCCTTTATTGCGTTGAAAAGGATTGCAACATCTCTCGATAAATAACATTTTAAAATGTTAGTTACCGTGCGGGTCAAAATACGATCTCTGTCTAGTAAATTGAATAACGTCTGTTTCTAAAACTGAAAGTCGACATTAGATACTGCTTTCAAAGACAAAATTTCCTTAAATCTAAATTTGTAACTAAAAGTATATAACTTATATAATATTTACTCATAAAGTCTGCTTTAAAAGCAATACTTGCTTTGAACGTTTTATCCATGTGTATAAAGTCCTTAAAATTTTGCAAGGGTAATGACAACTGATATTTTTCGGAAAAAGATTGCGGTAGATCACTACTACCATTTGAAGAATTAATTTTATCTTCCATAGCTGCTAACTGCTGTTGAATCGAAAGTAAATAAGGATGTATGATGTGCATACCTTGCAATACTCTCGTTTGTAAAAGAAGTGGATTTTCTAAAAACAAAAAAAATCTCATATTTAAAAAATTAATTTGAAATTGTTATGTGACAAATATCAAATCATTTTTATTATAAAATATTTTAAAATATTACCTTTTTCTTCCTTAGATGGAACTGGATTGAAAACGTAGAGATATTTATTCTCATCAAGTTTCATATTACTTCCTAAAAAAAATTCTTCAATTTTTAGTATAAATAAATATAAGAAATTGTTTAAAAAAATTAATGTATTAAAATATTAAATGTTAATATTGCATAAAAGTTGTTAATACTCGGAATTAAATTCTGCTTTTGCTCCTTGTTTAAAATTTTTCTCCGTGCCGGCAACACTTTTGGTTGCTCAGTTAATTTCTGATGACTGATATATAAGTTAGCACGTGAAAGGGTGTTTTCGGCATTCACTCAGAGTTAACTCTAGAGTTAGCAGTGGTGCTCAAA